>NC_051849.1:64597016-65222016 GCF_905115235.1 Hermetia illucens | reverse complement strand
ATAAGTAGCGCCACGTTTATTTTATTTAATTCACACTGTTTTTCAAGGAGTATGGATCCATGCCAGCCATTGGGAGAGAATCTGATGATCTTCAATTTATCGCCCAGCTAAACCCTAACCAGATCCCGGTCACACACGACGGCGAAGGACTAAAGCTATCCCCATTCGCAACTTCACCAAAATCGACTTGCGGGCGTAAGCTTCCCTATGCCATTAGCAACGTTCGTCATCTTCAAACAATTCATTCTCATTACGTAATGGTGACTGACACTTTGCATTTCTCCTTTTCCCCTACACCGCGTGTGCTAGGCCCTTGGGGTGTATCTCTCTACTGAGGGAGTCAACCCATTTTTCGAAACCGTAGACAAGGACAGACTGAACTGCACACTTTGATGTCAGTCCGAAAATCGCAAACATTGTAGCCGCAGCATGCGGTGTTGCAAACCTGCTCGGTGAAACTCATCTTCGGCTTCGAGAAGACCATGGCTTCCCTAACCGGAACAAAAAGGACTGTGGGACCCTTTTCCTTGGTCAGAACAACGACGGAGGATTTCTCCAGATCTACGGAGAATCTATGTTCAGTCATCCATCTGTCATCTTGCCGTATTACCATCCTCAGTGCGCGCTGAACTTGCTCAACCATGCGTTGGATTACCAGTGCCGAAATGTCATCCGCGTACCCGACTAGATGTAATTCATCAGGTCCGGAACGAGGATAAATTCCTGTGCCGCCCCGAAGTGACCCTCATTTTGCGCTGTCCTTCCCGGGTTTGGTAGAGTAGGGAATGGTCCTTCAACTACTCCCTCAATATCTACAAAAGGTAGTCTGTAGTAGGGAAACAGTTTTCTAGCGTCTCAAGCATGTGGCTTCAGCTTGCAGAATTGCCGTTTGTTACGTCTAGGGTCACAAAGAGCATCACTCGCAAAAAGCATTGGCGTAAACGACTTAGCAGCTAAAGAGACTTCTTCGACTTCTAGTTGCCTATTTTACAACTACTGACTCCATGATGAGTTGCTCTTTCCAACCCCTTTATCCAACTCTACGGGCTTTTGGTGTCGAAGTGCGCATTGACCTTTCTACTAATAACGGGCGTTATGAACTTGTCGGGGGTTGTCCACTAAGGGAGAAGGTAGGTAATCGACGCAGTGAGGGATGCTGCGAATTCCTTCGGCCGACTAATGAACTGGTTTTTAGACAGCCGTGTGCAACCGACTATACATACTGGCGAACTCTTTATGTCAGAAATTATTCACCCGACAAGGGTCTCTCCAGTTTTTCTAGCTATCTATGACGAACCTAGTCTTCGTTAACATCCGCAAATTTCATGTCCGGCGTTGTGGCATGGCGGATGCCGGCCGGGATTGTGTCACTGGAAATAACCTATCTATCGACACACTCTGGTCCGGGATTTTACGGCTCAACGCGTCATCGAGCCCTTATTTTCCTTATTTTCACGTTCCAATTTAGCTCTATTGTTGGTTCTTTCGATATGCGCTAGTTACTGTGTTTGTTCATTCTTCAAGATCCGGTGCGGATCCACGCATCGGCTAAATGATACGTGAAGTTTTGTTAAATGACAAGTGAGTGAGTGTTCAAATCACCTCTCGACGATCCCGAGCCTAGCTAGCATACAGGCAAGTAGGCGCATGTCAACAGAATACTGGTTTGCCGATGAATGTAAGCTAGCAATGGAACGGAAGAATGCTGTATACCGAGTAATGTTGCATTTTCAAAGAACGTGGGCACGCGTAGAAAATTTATCACGAACTCCGTCGAGCGGAGAAGCGACTTCAAAGACGGAAAAAGTAAGCCTGGGAGAACCAACAAGTCTGTGAACTCAAAAAGTATAGGGAGCAACCGCATGAGGCGCGGAAGTTCTACCAACGAGTCAGCAGGATGAAGCCTTATACACCACGACGCTCATCCTGGCGAGACAAAGAGGGAAATCTGATTTCCGACAGAATAGGCATACTGGAGCGATGGGTTGGAGGTCCCACCAACTCAAGACGACGGACAAATACTGCCACCACCAAGTATAGGAGAAACAGTCCGTGCAATTCATCGGCTTAAAAATCATAAGTCGCCGGGAGCCGATGGAATTACATCCGAATTAATTAAATATGGAGGCGACCAGTTACACTAAGTGGTTCATCAACTTGTGCTCAAGGTATGGAACAACGAATCAATGCCTGACCTGCCTATTTGTCCCATACATACAAAGGGAGATATCATACAGTGCAGCAATGATAGAGGTATAACGTTGCTGAGTACTATCTATAAGACATTATCCACTATCTCGCTAGGCCGGATAGGCCCATACGCCCAGAACATCATTAGCCCATACCAAAGAGGCTTCACTCCAGGCAAATTAGCAACAAATCAGATTTTCTCTGTGCGGCAAGCGATGGAAAAACTCTTGGAATATGGCCATCAGCTGCACCGTCTTTTCATCGACTTTAAAGCCACCTATAATAACATAGCCAGGGTAAAACTGTACACGGCCATGAGGGAATTCGGTATCCCGACGAAATTGATAAGACTGACTGGGCTGACCCTGACCAATGTGCGAGTCCAAATAAAAGCAGCAGGATGACTATCAAGACCATTCGACATCAACAGCGGTCTACGACAAGGGGATGCCCTATCATGCGTCCTCTTTAACCTGGCCCTCGAGAAAGTGATCCGTGATACTGAGGTACGATCCTCTTTAACTCCACCCAACTACTGGCCTATGCTGACGATATCGATATCATGGGAAGAACCACCCGAGACGTACCTGCCTTCATCCAGATCGAGCAGGCAGCGATTGGCGCGAGATCTTGGGCTGCACATCAATGAAGGGAAGACAAAATATATGGTGGCCACGTCAGCACCGAAGACGAACCAACCAACAACATCAAACTGCACTGGTCAAACACGAAGAATAAAGATAGGAGAATACAACTTTGAGACCATTGATAATTTCTCCTATCTAGGGATGAAAATCACAGCCGATAACAGCTACGATGATGAAATCCGCGCATGGTTGTTTTCAGCCAACAGAGCCTATTTCAGCTTACAAAAATTGTTCCGCCCGAAACGTCTCACCATAGGGTCAAAGCTCTTACTGTACAATGATCTTGCCAGTCCTCATGTATTCCTCGTAGACTTGGGTTCTTAGCAAGAAGAATTGCGAATTCTTGGCCGCATTCGAGAGAAGAAGAATTTTTGGCTCCCTACATGAGGATGGACGATTCCGTAACCTACATAACGACGAAATCTATGAGCGATACCATGACCGTCCGGTTGTGGATAAAATCCGGCTGAATAGCTTACGGTGGGCGGGTCAGTTAATCCATATGGATGAGGATGATCCCACTCGGAAAGTCTATAAGGACAATATCTATAGTAGAAAAAGAAGACGAGGCAGTCCCTGCCTAAGAAGGAGCGATGACGTAGGTCAGGACGCCAGAAAGCCTTTGGAGATATCGAATTGGTGGACCTCGGCGCAAAACGGGGATGTCTGGAGTTCCTTATTAAGGCAGGCCTAGACCGGATACCGGTTATTGCGCCGTTGATGATGATGATGACTTCCAATTTTAGGACAGCTCTTCCTCTTGATCGTTTCGACCCAAGCAGGATGGCTTTTGGCCAATCGCATTTGGTCACTACACATGTACACTATGGTCTCCGAATTATAAATTATGTTTAATGTCAATTGCATTCTAATTGGCCCGAAAGAACAATATCCTCAAATGCGTTCAACTATATATTGTTCCATTAAAAAATTATTACAGTTTATCAATTAACCTCAAAAATATGAACTCTGGTTCACCATATTTAACCATGTAAACTTTTCTAATACGTAATACCATTGTTTGGAATCGCCAACTTGGTAAATTGATTTTGCGTTCCTAATTGTGTATGGTCGTTGGGGATGGCGTCTTCAGCACAATCATAAGCATTCCTCATGTGTAAATGTTAGAAAACTTGTAAGCAAGAAAATGGAATTTCGGTGCTGAAATACTGGTTTTCAAAATCAACTTTTTTTCCGCTCCATAATTGCCAATTAGAGAAAATATCATGAAAAATTGTGAGCCATGGAGTTAATGGGAAAAGCGTAGAAATTTCAAATAAATGTGGCATATTGTTTGGATTCTTACATTAGAGTAGCCGAGAATGATCTGGAAGCTACTTTTTCATTCAGTCAGTTATGTCATTTGGTGGATGGAGGGTTGGGTCTTGCTATAGTTGATTTTAAGCCCCAACTACTGTGTAGGTGTCGAGATCAACTAGACAGTGTTCGATATCTTCTACTGCCTTAATGGGATTAAAACTAGAAGAAAATATAAGGGTATAATTTAAAAAATTGGACGTGTACCAAATCGGACTGCTCGTTGCGAATCTAAGTCTAATATGTTCTGCTTCGAAAACAATTGTCGAGTTGGTACTCAACGACGATATTCAGTGTGAAACTGGAATAACCCACATGTAAATCGACACGAGGAGAACAAACAAGATCATTCGAAACGGGAATAGTTGCAGATATCGAAAGGACAATATCTCAAGGCAGCTAATGGCGAAAGTTTAGAAAATTTATAAGACTTTTTCTAGATCCAGAAATGCAATGCAACGTGTATTGCGTCAGTGGGACCGTAGTTATTAACACAAGCGGCTTGATTCACGGTTGTTTAAACAAAGCCACAAATATGAATTTCAATAATACGTTAAAAATCTTCATGGTCTGGGAGAGCAGAAAGAAGAGCCCGAATATTCTGTTAGACTATCTTTCTTGTTCAATATTGGAAAGGTCCTTTATTGCCTGGCAGATATTCTTCTGTCCTGATCAATAATCTGATTGAAGAATTCGCTGACCCAGAGGGTTGGGTCCTTCTCTCTCTGCTTTCCAGAACTCAGATGCGATGTCGTCGGCCTGACCCCATGGTCTTCTTAAAACATGTATTGATTTTGCGTCCACAATTGTGACAAGCCGGATGGTATCAGTTTATATTGAGTGCAGGCTCGGTATTTACACTGGTGGATGCAAGACCCACCTAAAGTTTCTGCCAAATTGAAGAGTACGACACCCGAATTGTAAAGCGCAACTGCACGCGTAAGGCCCACGCTGAGAACGCAACCACAGCCCCGACCCAGTGGCCAAGCCACCTGACATGGATCCCAGGGCAGACTAGGGTCTGACTACCCAAGGCTTTGGAGCACTGTACCAAGACCAGCAAGTCAATATGATTGCAGCGTTTCAAGGTGCTACCACGTGGAAGCTCTCAATGAACGCTTGGTGTCGATTTAGTTGAGTCCTCGCCACCTCAGAACACAAGCGGCATTGACAAGCTCAAATGTTCCATTGAAATTTGCTCGAAATATTCCCGTCCTGCTTTATGGATCGTGTTTTTAACTTGGTTCGACGAATCGACTATTCTATTCTTGGTAATCGCGTGAATGAGATTATTTCTTCTGTTTTCTCACGAAATCACCACCATTTAATACGCATTGGGCTACTACGTTCCTTAAGTTGTTTTATCGATGACTCGATTCACAAAACAGCAATCAACGGCAGATATTGAGATGCGATGGTCTCATATCGCATCATGAAAGAACTTGCATGTTGTCGCAAATTTTTCGATGGTCCTGTGAAATACGTCAACGGTCGATTTTTTATCCATAATGATGAACAACTGAAGAAGTGGAAAGAACACTTCACCATGGTTCTTAATCGTATCACATCCGGTGAAGTTCCTCCTCTTGTGGATGAGATGGCTAGTGACCGTAACATAGGAATACGGACTGTTCCTCCAAACGGAAGAGAAATCATTTCGGTCATCAATGCACTGAAACGAAATAAAACCGCTTGGCTTGACGGTCTCCCCGCAGAGTTATTTATCGGTGCGCCTTCAGTTATGGGTGATCTGCTACTTCCATTCGTTCAGAAATCTTGGCAATCCAAGCCCTGTCCTAGAGAGTGAAAGGAGCTTGGATGGGTGATCTTTAAGATCCCAAAGAAGAGGACTGGTATTGAGTGCGACAATTGGAGGGGTATCTGCGTGCTCCCTGCCGTATATAATAGCTAAACTAATCCTGCAAAGCATCAAAGAACATCTTGAAAGCTTGATCGGCTGAGAACAGGCTGGTTTCCGTTCCCCATCCTCCTGTATTCACCAAATCAACGCTCTTCGAATCATTTTGGAACAGTGCTCGGAGTTTAGATCTTCACTACACCTGCTCTTCGTCGATTTCGAGAAAGCTTTGGATTGCGTGTCTATCTAGAGCGCTCTATGCTGGAGGGATATTCCGGAGAAACTAGGAGCTATTATCAGAGTGACATATGATGGCGAAAAATGTCACGTGCTGCATCGAATTAAATCTCGGAGGATTTCGAGGTTCAAAGTCGAGTCTGCCAGAGTTGCATCCTGTCAACGATATTATTTTTTCTTGTTATCGGTCACGTTCTTCGTATTGCCTTGTCCGGAGAACTTGGAAGAATTCAATGGACGATGACATCTTTCCTCGACTACGATGATGACAACTGTTTGCCCTCTCACCGGGGCATGGGTTTTGGCCAAACGGCTCCAGATTTTAAAAGAGAGGCAAGTACAGTTGGACTGGAGATAAACAACTACAAAACCACTTGGCGCAGAATATTAGAGGAGGAGTGCGAGCATCTTGGGAGGCCGAAGCTGAAGGGCATTCTAAGTAACCACGAACGAACGAATGATGTAATTGACCAAGCAATCTGCACTATGAAGTCTCACTCTCAGATCACCGTTACTTAGACTATTGCAGGTAAACAGTCTATAATATAAAGACGAAATCCTAGGAAAACGCATTGCACGAAGCATTACCAACTTCTTGGCGACAAAGTATAGTTGGATTTGTGCTTCTAAAAGGAATAATAATGAACTTCCCGAACTCACAACGCGATTATAGGAGGCTCGTAAAACGTTCATAGTGAGACTCGTTTAGAGCATACTGTAAAGAATTAGAAGGAGAAGGGGAGATTTCCAGGCTGTGCAGAATCCATAAAAGGAATGAGTCGGCCAAGTTGGACTGTCTTTTAAAAAAACGGGTGGAGCTTTCACGAACTCCAGAGCTGAGTCTTTCCAGACTCTCTTGGAAGTACACCATCCAGGAGAACAGGTGATTGAAGTGGGAGGGAGAGATTTGGCGGTTTCTATCAACCCTTCACGAAACACGAAAGTATTGCAAGGGAAATTGTAAAACGACGAGAGCAGTAGTTATCAATGCTATACTATCCTTCGAACACTTAAAAGCACCTGGCGTGGAACACATCTATCTAGCGATGTGAAATGGGGTTGCTGAGTATACTGAAGCCTGGGAAAGATGACTATTCCAATCCAGAGAACTTCAGACAAATCAGCTTAACATCATTTTAGCTAAAATGAAAGGAGCGACTGGTTTAGCGTCACATTCGTGATAAAGCGCTAAGGTCACACCCACTAAATGAAAACCAACAAGTTTGCCAGTGGAAATTTCTATGAGTTTACTTTTCACTCTGTGGTTTGGGAGTTCGTGGACATTGAAGGAGCGTTTAACTGTGTATATTTCCAAAAGTTCTGTCAAACCATCAGAGAGCATGGCTTTGATGAAACTTTAATTAGATGGTTCTATGCTATGTTATCGCAGAGATTGCTGTGTGCGGAAGTAGGTGTTGATCGCTACCTAACAAGGGAAGTGGGTTATCGCCACTTCTGTGGAGTATGTTGATGGACTTGCTACTAGTAAGTATGCTATACAAATTGTAAAATCTGCCATTAAACGCTCATGCTTATACGAACGACGTGGCTGTGTTAGCTGTTAGTCAAGATCCCGAAACTGTGGGTAGAATTACACAACGCGTCGTTGATTTGATTGACAATTGGTGCCTCAGCCATGAACTTTCAATCAATCCAGAAAAAACCACAATGGTATTATTTACAAAGGAAAGGAAAACTGAATGGTCTTTGATTTTCTGGAGATGAGAGATACAATCCTTCAACTTTCCGAGAAAGTGAAATATCTGAGAGTCATTCTAGACAAGAATTTTTTTGGAAGAAACATGTAGAGGCAAAGATGAAATTAGCTCTCATAGCTTATGGGCTGTGTAGGCGGAGCTTTTCCTCGACATGCTGACTTAAGCCTCAGGCATCATTAGGCCGATGTTCGCTTATGCACCCGGTTGTAGTGCGGTGGGTTAAGCTGAAGCAAGAAAGTTTTCTCTTTAAACTAGCTACACTACATATGTATATGTGGCTGAGTGCCCCATACCGTCTGGTGCAACTTTAAATACATTACGCAATTTGCAGCTCTTGGATATATTTATACAAAACACTGCAATCAGAGCAGCTCCTATACTAATTCGCTTAAATCTATTGGGAAGCAACGGACGTGAGAGCACAGAGGATTGGAAGAGTTATTGGCAAAACTCAATCCAGTTCTCACAATGCCTTCTGGTTTTCGAACTCCCATCATCTGTTTGGTAGAAGATATGAAGTTATTATGAAACGAAGAGAATACTGGGAGGAACCAGAAAAATACGTATCAGGATATATTGATGTCTTCTACACTGATGGCTCAAAAACAGAACCAGGTTCCAGAGCAGGAGTCTGCCTCTCGAACAAAAACAAGAAGTTAGCTTCTCCTTCTCGGTCTTTCAGGCTGAAGTGCATGCGTTCCTAACGGCCCCAGCCTGGGTGATTGATTACCAATTGAAGGGCAAGCGTATGGCAATCTGCCGCGATAGTCAAGCTGAATTGAGGGCATTGAGCAATCCTTTGATCACTCCAAAAATTGTTCAGTGTAGAAACCGTTGGAACTCTGTTTCTAGATTGAATACGGTGGAAATACTAGGGATACCCGGTCATTGTGGTGTAGAGGGAAATGAAATCTCGGATGTCTTAGCAAAATAGGGTTTTGTTATTCCCCCTCCGTCAATCACGGTCGGCGGTAGCCCCAAACGTGCATGGTGCGAAGAAGACTTTCCTTGACTTCATCATCATCATCAGCGGCGCAACAACCATAGATTTCGTCGTTATGTAGGCTACGTAATCGTCCATCTCATGTAGGGTGCCAAAAATTTTTCGGAGGATTCTTCTCTCGAAAGCGGCCAAGAGTTCGCAGTTTTTTTGCTAAGAACCCAAGTCCTACATAACGACTGGCAAGATCATAGTCTTGTAAAGTAAGAGCTTTGACCCTATGATGAAACGTTTCTAGCGAAACAGTTTTTGTAAGCTGAAATAGGCTCTGTTGGCTGCCAACAACCGTGCGTGGATTTCATCGTCATAGTTGTTATCGGTTGGGATTTTCGACCCTAGATAGGAGAAATTATCAACGGTCTCAAAGTTGTAGCCTCCTATATTTATTGTTTTGGTTTGACCAATGCGATTCGATGTTGTTCGTTCTTTTGGTTTCGGCGCTGATCTTGCCACCATGTACTTCGTCTTGCCTTCATTAATTGCAGCCCAATCGCCGTCTGCTCGATCTGGATGTCAGTGTAGTAGTGTAGTAGTTGGGTGGACTTGAAGAGGATAGTACCTCTTGTATTTACCTTAGCATCACGGATCAGGTTGAAGAGGACGGATGATAGGGCATCCCCTTTTCGTAGACCGTTGTTGATGTTGAATGATCTCGAGAATGATCCTGCTGCTTTTATCTGGCCTCGAACATTGGTCAGGGTCAGCCCCGTCAGTCTTATAAATTTCTTCGGGATACCGAATTCCCTCATGGCCGTGTACAGTTTTGCCCTGGCTATGTTATTATACGCGGCTTTAAAGTCGATGAAAAGATGGTACAACTGATGGCCATATTCCAACAGTTTTTCCATCGCTTGCCGCAGAGAGACAATCTGATCAGTTGCTGATTTGCCTGGAGTGAAGCCTGATACGGGCCAATGATGTTATGGGCGTATGGGGCTATTCGGCCTAGCGAGATAGTGGATAATATCTTATAGATAGTACTCAGCAACGTTATACCTCTATCATTGCTGCACTGTATGATATCTCCCTTTTTATGTATGGGACAAATAGGCAGGTCAGGCATTGATTCGTTGTCCCATACCTTGAGAACAAGTTGATGAACCACTTAGTGTAACTGGTCGCCTCCATATTTAATTAGTTCGGATGTAATTCCATCGGCTCCCGGCGACTTATGATTTTTAAGCCGATGAATTGCACGGATTGTTTCTCCTATACTTGGTGGTGGCAGTATTTGTCCGTCGTCTTGAGTTGGAGGGACCTCCAACTTGCCGATGTTCTGGTTGTTCAGTAGTTCATCAAAGTACTCAACCCATAGCTCCAATATGCCTATTCTGTTCGAAATCAGATTTCCCTCTTTGTCTCGGCAGGATGAGCATCGTGGTGTATAAGGCTTCATACTCCTGACTTGTTGGTAAAACTTCCGCGCCTGGTGCAGTTGCTCCCTGTACTTTTCTAGTTCACAGACCTATTGGTTCTCCCAGGCTTCCTTTTTTCGTCTGTGAAGTCGCTTCTCCGCTCAACGAAGTTCGTAATAAGTCTCTGCGCGTGCCCGCGTTCTTTGAGAATGCAATATTACTCGGTATACAGCATTCTTCCGTTCCATTGCTAGCTTAAATTCATCGTCAAACCAGACGTTCCAACTTTTTTGGCGCCTGGGGCCACGTATGTTTGTGGCCGTATTTATGATAACGTTCTTCAGGTGATTGTGAAGATCATTTGCTGATGCTTCATCTCCAGGATCTCTGTTGACTGCGGTTATTGCGGCATCCATTTCCCTCTTATAGGTGTTGCGGAGGGCAGTGTTGTGGATGGCTTCAGTGTTAATTCTCACCTGATTGTCAGAGGGGATTCTGGGTGGTGTTGTTATTCGAGCTCGAAACACCATGCCAACGAGATTGTGAGTGATCCGAGTCTATATTACGCGCGCTTCAACTTTAATTTTAGGAATCCTCAACGGAAACTACAGACTCTTCCTTATGATAGCGACCATAACGCGATTCTTATTGAAGTTCTGTTTGATGGACGAAGAGTTCGCCTTCTGCCGATGGACAGTGGCGTCCACAGGTTGAACTTTAAGCAAACAAATTGGAAGAAATTCCAAGAGAGGTTTATTCGGGGATATCGAGAGGAATACCCACCTCTTGATGGGGAAAACGATAGTACAATTGCACCAGGTGACAGGAACTTAAGCAACAAGGAAATACTTCAGTATCTTCTCAAGCTGGAGAACTTGACGCTGGAAACAATTGAACAAGTCATCCCTAAGATTAAACCTCGCAATAATATGGAAGGATATGAAACTGCAGCCATAAAACGGTTGAAAAAAGTGAAAAGCCTTCTGCTCACTCGCGTCAACAAAATATATCGGAGATATGGGGACTATCAACATCCCATATTGGTTGAGTTCAAATCACTTCTAAAGATCGCGCGGGATCTTATCCGTCAACATTACAACATTACGTAAATGAAGTGAACTTCCAATGGCGGGAGAAGTTAAAGGGTATTTCACCAAGTGATCCAGATTCCATGTTTACTAAGATAAATACGTTATTCCGGAAGAAGTCACGAATAACTGTACCGAGAATTAAAGTCGGTGGCAGCGAGATACAACACCTTATTGATTCAGGTATAGACACGAATAGTGTAACTGCTGATGCGCAAAGCAATTACATCGTGACGGATGATGCGGTGCCTTGGCCCAGAATGGACTTAGAGCCAACGCGACTTTCGGAAATTGTAGAACGAGATGTCCACAATTTCAAATATAGCCTGAACGGCACCACAGTTCTCCAATTTACCTCTGCGTTGCAGGCTGATCTCATACCGAGTGATAATCTGCTTGATTACTTGGTCTCATGTGAACTCTTCTATATTCAGAAGAGTAAATAATAAGAAATCATCCGGTATGGATGGCATTCCCAGACATTGCCATTCGTAATTATTGCATTTTGTTCAATAATTTATTGAACAATTCCTTCTTTCCAGGACAATGGAAGAAATTCCTAGTATTCCCGATTTTAAAGAGAGGGAATAATTCATCCAGCCCTCAAAGCTACCGCCCAATCAGTTTGCTGCCTAACATCAGCAAGGTGTTTGAGGTTTTGGTATTGAAAGCCTTGAACGGGCATATCAAGAAGAAGGAATTATTGCCGAACGCGCAATTCGGATTTCGATCTGGACATTCGACAATACATGCAATAACGAAGGTAACGTCTGATATTTGCTGGCGGATTAACAATGGTGAGTGCGTAGGCGCTTGCCTTATAGACATGGAGAAAGCCTTTGATACCGTCTGGTTGGATGGACTGATATTCAAGCTCCTGAAGAATGAGTTTCCCAGCCACCTCGTAGCGAATATGTGTAGTATGCTGTATGGCAAGTGCTTTGTCATTGCGGACGGAAATCTCACTACTAGCAGAGAATTTCATGTTCTGAATGAATTACAGTAAGGGACAGTGACTGCGCCTACACTTTTTGCGGTATTTACCGGCGAATTGCTCAATTCTTTCGATTTTAATAAATCTCCTAAAAGGTCGTTGGTTGCCTTTGCTGACGATCTGATAGCCTACACGGCACACAAGAAGGTAACTGAGGTGCAAGTTGAACTTCAGAAGATGTTCAATGATATTAAGTTCTTCACGAACAGTTGGCGGATGAAAATCAATGCGCAAAAGTGTGAAACGATTCTGTTTCGAAATTCCTTGGCGTATGCCAGTAGGAACTTGAAAAGGAATTGGAGAGATTTCCACATTGTCGCGAACGAGAATAGTTCTGAGCGCATTCCTCATAAGAAGTGCGTTAGATACCTGGGTGTGGGTCTTGACGAGCGTCGTTAAATTCGCGCTAGAAAGCGCTCGCAAGGCTTCATGTCTCTTCGAAGACTCTTTTATGCTCCACATCTTAGCCGGAAGGTTAACATTATTTGCTATCTTACTTTGGTTAGACCGGTGCTCACCTACGGGTGTGCTATCTGGTTTAATTTGAGTGCTAACCAAATGGAGAAAATAAGGATCTTTGAAAGGAAATGTCTGCGTGCTTGCACGGGGCTTAATAGGACTGCTTCGTCAAACTATGAGCACTATGTAACTAATGAAGTGATGTATGCAGCTGCTGCTGTGCCAAGAATCGACACAGTCATCGTCAGATTGATTCGGAATCATATAGTGCGATCTACTTCGCATGGTGAGAACCCTTGGGTTTCGCAGCCGTTCTACCCAAATGATGGGTATTTCGAGAAAACTCTCGCGACAGGCTTCATTCCTCCCGAAGCGTTCGTGTATCTTGACAGAAATGGTCTAATTCTTGATTCTGCCGGTGATCCGGTTATGTATCATATACATAGACGGGCCACGGACAAAAGGATAGAAGACCCCCCGAATTTGACAGTGGGGGCCCCGGGATTCGACTGGCGATAGTCCAGAGCGAGAGCAATTAATATTAAGCTGGATGAAAAAGAGAAATCCTGGTACTGGTGGCTGCGGGATGCCGGTTAGCGGTGGCCGTGCTCAGTTCTGCCATTTGTTTCTCGGTGGGGCTTTGTAAATATGTACATGTTGAACGGGTGCTGATTTTGCCTCCATTTTTATAATAACTTATACATACATACGTTATTATTCTTTGTTTCTTTGTAAATATTACAACTGTTATCATTACCTTTTCTAACTATGGTAAAAAAATAAAAAAATATATATATAATATATAATTATGATAGTTTTAAGCACAATAATTTAAGTTAAAAGTATCTTTTGAAGCGATAAAACATTTATTACTATTATTACTTTTATATTTCTTTATTTGCCACTAAGGCCAACTGAATTCTTTCGGGTTTTTGACCATTTCCCGACAACTTATTGTAAAATTCGATTTTTATTTCTTACTGTTTCTCGTCTCTGCCTGTAAATTGTTATTCGAAAACTTTGAGAGCCCACAGTGGCCATTAGATTTAAGTTATTTTTGTTATTTTAAAAGATTGTTTTTTATTGTTCACTTTTCCAAACTATATACTATTGTTACCTATTTCTTAAAAATAAAAATGATTTTAAAAACAAAACGAAACAATCCGAGTCTATATTGGCCCCCCTATATGTTCTGACATTCATCAAGGCTGAGAGGTGGCGGCGTTCAATCAACACGTGGTCAATTTGGTTGAAAGTGGTCCCGTCTGGAGAGGCCCACGTATAATTAACCAGGTACTTCCAACAACCATTTCGTGTGGCACTGCTAATTGAATGATCCGCAGTCCGTTATCATTTGTATTTTCGTGTAAGCTATGGGAGCCACAGTATCGCCTGAATACGGGCTCCTTCCCTACTTGGCTGTTAAAATCTCCAAGTATGATTTTGATATCATATCTGGGACAGGCTTAGAGAGTTCGTTCTACTGCCTCGTAGAAAGTATCCTTCTCCGACTCTGCACTCTCCTCTGTAGGTGCGTGAACGTTTACGAGGCTTATATTTCTAAATTTGCCTCGCAAGCGCAGAGTGCATAGTCTTTCGCTTATATTTTCAAAGCCGATAATAGCAGATTTCATTTTTTGTCAGACTGAAAAGCCAACTCCGAGCACATAGTTTACTGGATGGCCACTATAATATATGGTGTAGCGGCTCTTCTCCAGGAAACCGGTCCCTGTCCATCGCATCTCTTGCAACGCTGTTGCATCAGCCTTATACTGGGACAGGGTATTGGCCAGCTGCTCAGCAGCATTCGGTCTGTTCAGGGAGCGCACGTTCCGTGTGAAGAATGCGCAAATCGTTAATCTGTTGTCGTCGCCGGGTTCGTCGTTGTAAAATCCATCCTGTCCGAAGCTCCTGTTGTGACTTCGTCACTTCGGTTTTCCGTGTTGTCAGCCCTACCCAAACGCCGACCTGGAGGACCAGTTGGTACAATTTGTTCCGTTTTTAGGCGCGGGAGACTCGCCTCTCCGTCTGCAGTTTTTCATGAAGAAAGAACTCCTAGCGATCATCACATGGATAGGGTTTGATAGTAGAGCTGTTGGTGTTGGTTCAGCGGGCGTTTCCCAGGTTTTATGCTCCATCGTGGATACAAATTCACTTTTCGTCCTGGGACCTATTTACCCTTTGACTGCCTTCCCTTGACTTAGCTTATGAAAAATAGCTAACAGTGATACCGAGCAATTTTTGATTACGAATTACCTTTTCTCATGTCTAACCTTACGAGAAACTTATGGTCCTAATTTGTGATGCGGAAAGTTTGATTTTTTTAATACGACAGGTTATAATATAGGTGTAACGATCCAGCCATATGTAATTGCTATTTAATGTTACTGGAAAACTTGAAATTTAAAATGTTGGAAAGTTTTCTGCTTCGGCCTTGAACATGGAAGACAAGTTATGATAATATAAGTTACTCCATTTTCTTCAATTGAATATTTGAATACAAGAAAAGATAATATACGAGTACGTACTGAATTGTCTAGAGAGGACTTTTGATCAGTAGTATTGTTGGCAGCGGTATTGTTATTTGTATTTCAGTTAAAAATTCCAAGTTTTGTTTCAAGTTATGATTAGTAGCTTTGATAGGTGTCCATGTCCAACGTTAGCTATCAGATTCGTATTTACTCTCATTATGTCGATCCATTCATATCTTGAAATTCATTCATGTCGAAAACAATCTTGAGTATGTATCTCAAGGTTCAAAATTAATTGTTATGCAAAAATACCAAAGATGCATGCATAACATGCGAGTATTCACGTACTTGAACATGGGCACGGTTAAATGAAATTTAAATTCGAGTGCGGTGAATAAATTTCACCATTCGTGGTCATAAAAGAATTCGACCGATATCTTGTTTGCAGGCAATATCAAGTGGATACATTAGATACATTGACTTTGATGTGGAGAAAATAATTGCGCCCTTAACCCACTACTTTTTGAAGGTTTTGGAAATATGCTGAGAAGTGTTTTTGATAGAATACCTGACCAACCGTGAAACCACAATGCCCATTGAAGTCTGGGAAACCAACTTCTTAAAGGGAATAATCGGTTTTTGTCCATATTTTATCCAACAAGCATGACCACATTATTTGATACTCAGCGCAATTTTTTTTCTAGATTGCAACTTAATTTTTTCTTCTAAGAAACTTCAAGTGATAAACGTAGTATCTGCGCGTTCAATAGTTCAATACCATTTCTGGTTGACCGCGTTTCACATTTTGTGCATTATATAAGAATTAGCATTTTAAAGTAATCAGATCGGTTCAAAGCCTTTCAATTCATAATTAAGATCGAGACTGTGTTGAAACTGATCTACGGCCGTTAGAAATGATCATGCCGAACAATGCAGAAAATGGTTAAAATTTTGGAGCATACTTAACCCGTTTTGGGGAGGTAATTGTTCTTTTTGGGGTTTAATAAGTGACCAGTTTATTACAAGAAAGTATGGAAATAACTGGCTACAATGAAGCATTTCTCAACATATAATTTGGCTCTAGGTTAAGACACGGTGATTTTCTGAGGAGCTAATAATAAAGTGTTTAGTGAGTTCACTTATACAGAATAATAATGTATATTAAGTTGCATCTACATATATCTGCAAGTTTCGTTTTACTCCCCAAATCCACCAAATGATCTTAAGGGTTAATCATCCACAATATCTCAAATTGGAAATGATATCTCGTCGGTTGCTTATTGTTTATAAGAAAAGACACTGTGATCATAATCTACACAAACTTTTTATGTGATGCCCATTGAGCATTTCCACAGCGAATTGTCCGTCCAGTCTACGCTTTTCAACTTAGCCAACCTTGTTTAACTATTTTCATCTATCAAATAAACAGATGTAATCTAACACTAGGAGAAAGGCAAAACTGTAGCGGTTGTAATTTGGTATTCTTTATAATATTAATAATAATCCACTTTCAGCGATTTCAACATTTTTTAGAAAAAAAATGTGTTCAAATGGGACACTGAAGAAATTTCCGACCAAGAAACAAAAAAGATTTATCTGAAGAAAAATGGTTTTAATAACATCTGGTGAAATATGTAGTTTACAAGACTTGCTAACTGCCCACAGCTTTTATTAGTTATTGTTTACTTTATGAAAACATTATTAGATTGTATGCGCACTTTTTCTATAGCAATAATATTTTGTATGAATGGAAGATGGTAGTGAAATTATACGAAGTTCACAACCCAGAGTACATTTGCATTCAATTGTGGAATGAATTTTGGGAATTTTGAAGATTCACCGAGTGAGACATCGGAATTAATGAATTATGAATGTGTTATGTAACGTTCTGAATTTTTCTAAATATTGCAAGTGTCTAGATGATTTATAATGTCCTTAGCCAGATAATTAAGGAAAAAATATTATATTTGCAAATCAACTATTATGAAATTCAGCTGTTTACTCAAGGTCTTAGACTTTTATTCAAATTTCAATAGTAATAACAATAATAATAGTAGCAGACGGTCCCAAGGTGGGTTGTGAAAGTAGGAGAGATGAGCAACTGTATTCTGAATAGACAGTAGTGAGTCTCAGAGCAATGATAAAGGAAAAGTAGGAATTATTAATTCACGCAGAGAACTAGCTAAAGAAATGAGCATAATGTCTACCAGTTAAGAATTAAATACGCCAACCAACCAACAGCAGGATGGATTGCTGACTTGATTGATAAGTTGATCAAAAACTGAGAAATGTGAAGAGGGGCATTTGAGCGGTAATACGACTAGAAGCTTCTCGGCTGCGATTAAATTATTTGAAATAACTAGACAGTTTTTACTTTTCCGTTAGTGTTTCTGATTTTATTCGCAATTACCGATATTTCGGCAACCAGTTGTTCGCTTCCTCAATGCTATATGTCAAACAAAACGTAACAGCTTCAGGGAATTTTGTGCAGGCACAGAACAAATTACAGAAGTATCCAGGTAGCTATAGACGAAGACAAGGCAATATCCTCCGCCTGTCTAAAAAAGGCAGATGGGACATTTACCGAGAACGTGGGGGACAGTGTACATCTGCTTCTTAGACTCATTTTTCTTTATGTAACCCCAAGGCGGGAGGTAATGGCATTCTGCCTGACACCCCAACTAGCAAGCAGGTATGCTTGGAAGCTAGAGTAAGTAGTTGGTGTCTTCCCAGCACTACTTCAAAGTGGCCTAGAAATCATCTTAGGGTCTCTTCTAAGAGTTCACCCTAAATTTTTCAGACTAATTTGGCAACGTTGTTGGTAATCGAAACTGTGCAGAAGATCATAGACAACTATATTAAAGTCTAATACGCAATCCCTTACATTCGTATCAACACGCTAATCAGGCCGTACAGTCAACCGAAACTGCCCTGTATCAGCTAACGGATGTATTGCAGGAGTCATAGAAATAAAATAAAAAGCCCTCTGTGCCTTTTAGGAATCGGAATGTTTAGTAACTTTTCCAGAACTTTTTGGATAAGCAAAATGTTACAGAGTAGGCAAATCGAAGTATTGACAGGTATAAATTCTATTATCATGAAAACTACTCACGGTTGTACACAGAAGTGGATACTATCACCGCTGATGTCCAAACCCACCATAGTACCATTCACCAGGAAGCATTGGCTTGCCCTCCTGAGAGTTATTATTAAGGTGAAACGAGAGCAGAGGTAAAATAGTTTGAATTCATACTAGGCGAAAAATTATTCTGGATGGGACATGTTGGAAACAAATGTCGGAAAATTACAATGGCTTCGACGACTTGTAGGTCCATAGCAAGATACCTCTTTCGATATGGAGTGCAATAGAACGGATAATGATTACATATGGGGCTATAATCTGCGCAGAAAGAACAGAACTCAACGTAACAGTCAGGGATAAACACAAAGCCAAAGACGTGTGCATCAGTAGGGCAATGAGGATATGCCCAACGGCAACCCTGGGGGTCCTTCTGGGGTTAATTCCTCTCCATGTTCACATACAGATGCGGGTAAGAAGGCAATTTTCAGAATGACGGGGTATTGTTTCTAGGAGGTACCCCGGATAACTGGCAACGAGGTTGAATGCTGTTAAGAAGTTTGAAATACGTTGGAGTAACAGGGCAAATTGGAAGTGCTGTTCATTGATATATGGCTAAAACCAGGAACTGATTACTCGTCAGGGTTATTGGTCCTAGGAAATGTAGTTTGAACCAATAGGTAAACACGCTAGTATATTCTAGACGGAAATATGCGCCATAGACAGATATGCCTCCTTCAACCTCAAAAGGACTATAGAAGGCATTACTATTCTGACCGACGGATAGGCGGCGATTAAGGCACTTAGGTCCAAACAGGCCAAACCCAAACCGGTATGGGAATGCATTGAGGGGCTGAAGAAACTTGACTCGTACAATAAGGTCTGCAAACTCTAAGTTCCGGGTCATCCTTAATAAACAATAAAACAATGGCCGTTCAACGGTGTACACTCGTCGAAGCCTTTTCATTCAAGAACGTAATGGTCCACGTGAGATTAGCAACGCGACCTTCCACTACGACAGCCAAGCACTCTAACCACTTGAGCCATCCGGGCACAATATACATATGGTTGCTAATTACCACATTATGGAATATAGCGCGTTAACCATACCTACCCGCCATCGTTCGCGATTATCTGAAATGTACTTAAGCTCCCCTCCACGATTTGCCGGATTGCCTGCACTCCTTTTCTACTATTTCGCAGGAAGCGCTCTTTGGGCGGGTGGGTCGGACGCCTTGGGAGAGTGGGTTTCACTGCATGGCATAGCCCGCAATGCAATTGGCGCCCCTCCTCAATGTGTGTCCTATCCACTGCCACTTCCGTCTTCCGATCACATCGTGTACAAATGCCAGGAATGTGCAGCGACCAAGTTGTTCGTTTGAAATAGTATCAGGCCAGAGTACTTCGATGATACGGCGCAGACAGGCGTTAATAAAGGCTTTTGAGTAACATTGGGGGTCATTTTTCATGTGCTACTCCCATGTAGTATCACAGAAAGTACACTAGCACAGAACAGTCTCAGCTTGGTGCCACCGTCGCCAGAAACAACGCTACCTAGATGTACAAATTGATCGACGCCTACGAGCTCCATTAAGACAGATAGGGAGAGTGTGACGTTCCGTGAGTCTGAGAATCTTGGTTTTGTTCTTGTTTATCTTCAGTGCAACTCGACTTGCTTATCTTGCCAAATCCAGTGCCATTTGAGTAAATTCCATGACTCAGTGAGAGAAGTGTCATCAGCGGTTTTTGAGGAAAGGTGCCATTGTCCATGTAACTCCTCCACATCCTCCAGACAAGGCAACATAAAAAACGTTACCAATAATAAGAAGAAATAATAATGGTGACAACGAGCAACCTTACGGACTCCGCTTTTGACCTCAGAGGATAAGACTTCGATTTCACTTTAGTACAGGAGCGCTGCATTGAAAGAAGGAAGTAGGTGTTCCAAGAATCTGTAAGTGCCTTGAAAACCTCTACAGCTTGGGCCAGATGGAAGAACATCTACCAAAATTGTGGTCTGAGAAAGATCTCTGACTGGGTACTGTGAAGTCCACCACGCTATATCGAGTACCTCATCCTGGCCTTCAACATATAAAGTTGAGGTATTGTCCTAGTACTCAACTCTAAGTGCAAATAATAAAATAATCAAACGGTACGAGAGAGAACAGAGCTGGTGGTCTAGTCGTAATTCGTTTCTTCATGTTTTTGTTTGCTACTCTACTGTCAACTATCTCCATTTGTCTTGACTTTAGACAAACGGTTCCTTATCGACACCACAGATGGTTTCTTCTTGCCCTTCAACCTCTTTTTAAGGTTTTGTGTGAAACAAAACCTTGTTAGAATCGAGACGGTGTCTGTCTGTCCGTCTGTCCGTCTGTCTGTCTGTCTTTTTTTTTTTTTGTTTTTTTTTTTTGAGGAGGTGGAATTCTTCAAAAGACACTGGTCTGGACACACCAGCGTGTGGGATTTTTACCCACTAAAACCACCCCCGACTCCCTCCCTGCCCCGCGGAACCACCATA
Organism: Hermetia illucens; assembly: GCF_905115235.1. NCBI lineage: Eukaryota > Metazoa > Arthropoda > Insecta > Diptera > Stratiomyidae > Hermetia > Hermetia illucens. Next base: position 65,201,082 of record NC_051849.1, on the reverse strand, counting down.
AGGTATTACATCACGGGGCGGAGTCAGCTCACTCTAGCTTAATCCCATTTCTTCTATACGCGGCGCACGTGACCGCGTTTTTCTCCTTTCCTCTGCCTTTCGTAATTTATCTTGAATTGATGCGATCATGGAGTTGACCGCATCCCAATTCTCTTGATGTGCTATCATTTTCGGCACCAGATTTTCTGGTACCAGCACCTCTCCTAGAGTCTCCTCTAGGTTCCTCCTTTCTTCCACAAATCTCGGACAGTGGAAGAATACATGCTCTGGGTCCTCTGGGACTCCATCGCAATTTGGACAGTCGGGTGAGGTCTCCAATTTAAACCTGTGAAGGTATTGGAGATATCCTCCATGTCCCGTGAGAAACTGGGTGAGATTATAATTAACCTCACCGTGTCGTCTCTCCAACCACTCCTTGATGGCAGGAATGAGCCTGTGAGTCCACCGACCCTTTCCCGAGCGTTCCCATCGCTCTTGCCATCTATTTATGGATCTCTCCCTCTCAGCCTTCTTCGTCTGCAATAAGGGAGAGATTGGCTTCGCATGGTATATATTCGCCATCTCATCTGCCAAGATGTCAATCGGCATCATTCCAGAGATGACGAATGCTGCATCATCTGAGACAGTCCTGAAGGCAGAGCATACCCTCAGAGCTGTCCTCCTGTAGACTGCATTCAGTTTGCTAGTGTTAACTGACATCCGCAACGCCTCGCTCCAAACTGGGGTCGCATAGAGCATGATTGAGGTCACCACCTTGGCTATAAGCAACCTAGAGGTATGCCGTGGCCCTCCCACGTTCGGCATCATCCTGGCCAGGGCCATACTGGCAGTGGATGATTTATCACAAACATACTGTACGTGTTGCTTATAGCTGAGCTTCCTGTCTATCACCACCCCCAAGTATTTGATGACCGGCTTGGAAGTGATGATATGATTCCCGACTCTAACACAGGCGTAATTTCTCTTCCGGCGCTTCGTGATGAGGACCGCTTCCGTTTTTTCCTCCGCAAGCGTCAGACCAGAGCTCTCCAACCAGCATTTGACAGCACTGATTGCCTCGCTTGAGTATAACTCAGCATCTTCGAGATGCTTTGCGACAACAACCAGTGCAATGTCGTCAGCGTAACCCACCACTGTGGCTTCCTCCGGAAGGGGAAGATTAAGTACATCGTTGTACATGATGTTCCACAGTAGTGGGCCCAATACGGAGCCCTGCGGGACACCCGTGGAAACGACGTACTCCTGCGGTCCGTCATCAGTGTCATACCAGAGCCTCCTTTCAGTTAAATAACTATCGACAATTGCGGCGAGGTAGGCGGGAATACCAACCTTCGCTAGGGATTTCCGGATTAGATTCCAATTGGCCGAATTGAATGCATTTTTCACATCCAGGGTTACTACCACGCATTATTTGCTGGTACTACCCTTTCCGTGGATTGCATCTTCGGCCAAGCCAGTAACCAATTTGATGGCATCAATGGTTGATCTGGCTTTACGGAACCCATACTGCCGATCTGAAAGGCCGCCTTGGCTCTCAACTACAGGGAGTAATCTATTATAGATTACCCGCTCTAGCATTTTCCCCACCGTGTCCAAAAGACATATGGGTCGGTATGAGGATGGTTCACCTGGTGGTTTACCAGGCTTAGGCAGAAGCACCAACTTCTGCCGCTTCCATACCGCTGGAAATATTCCCTCGGACATGCACGCTTCGAACAACTCAGCAAACATGTCCGGCCTGGATTTCACGGCAAGCTTAAGGGCCTTATTCGGTACTTCGTCCAGACCCGGTGCTTTATCGTCTCCTATTCTGCCGCAGATCTCCAGGAGCTCGTCTCTGGTGACTGGCGGGATTGCCGTCACATTCAGAGGTGGTTGGAATGTGTCGGTGTTCTCCTCTTGCTGGGGGAATAACCCCTGGATGATTTTCAACAAGAGGGCGGGGCACGTGATCTGCGGAGACGAACGGCCTCTAAATCGTCCCATCACGATTCCATAAGCTCTCCCCCACGGATTTACGTCCGCTTCTGAGCAGAGCTCCCTAAAGCATTTCCTCTTACTTCGCTGGATGGCGAGCTTGAGGGTTTTGCGGGCTGCCTTGTAGGCGCACTCTTTCTGCCCTTGATCGATTCTACCTACCGCCCTCTGAGCCGCTCTTCTCGCTCGGTGGCAGGCTGATCGAAGGCCGGCAGTTCATCATTCCACCAGTAGTTTGGTCTTCTACGGGGGAATGCGCACCTCTTAGGCATGGACGGATCACATGCTTTGGCGATGCATTGAGCCAGATGGACAGCTCTTTCCGTAGAGGCGCCTGCTATATCAGGTTGATCCAACCACACCTCTAAGAAGCTCTGCTCATCCAAAGATTTTGCAGACCAGCCTGAAATCTTTTTCGGTTTCGGGCATGATAGCTCTTTGCCCTGAGGTTCGACACATGTCTCAAAGAAAACTGCCTGGTGATCGCTGTGGGTGTAGCGTTCGCTGACGCACCAGGACATACCACGCGCCAGCGAAGGGCTGACAAAGGTCAGGTCTACAACCGAGCCTAATCCCCCTTTCTGGAAGGTGTTTACAGCACCTTCGTTTGCCAAAACTATGTCCATCTGCGCAAAAGCTTCTAATAAACTGCGCCCCCTAGCATTTGATTCCCTACTACCCCACTCTAGGGCCCAAGCATTGAAATCACCAGCAATCACCTTTGGACTTCGTCCCTTCGCGTCGAGAACAAGATTATCAAGCATTTGCTCGAATTCAGACAGTGTCAAACTTGGCGGGGCGTAGCAGCTGTATACATATACACCACTTATTTTCGCCCACACGAAGCCACTGCCTGCCTGACTTGCAGTACATTGTATGGCCTGTCGACCGCAAGCCCATATCGCCGCTACACCAGTCGAATCTTTGACCCATACGCCACCGTGACGGTGTCTATACGGTTCGCTTATGATGGCGATTTCCATCTCAGATTCGAACGTGGCCTGCTCAAGTAAATCCTGAGCGACCCTGCAATGATTCAGGTTTATTTGAATAAACCTCATTTTCTCATTGCAGTGAGCGCCTTCCTAAATTCTGGACATTTACCACTCCCGGCAATATGCCGGTTATCCTGTCCCTCTTTTACTTCGCACAATAGGCACTTGGGGTCCCTATTGCACTCTCTGGCAATATGGCCTCTCTCCCCACACCTTCTGCATCGATCGGATCGATCAATGCTGCTGGTGCATGCCTTCGCGAAGTGTCCAAACATGAGGCATTTAAAGCACCTCTTCAGTGAAATTTGTTCCCTTAAACGGCAGACAACCCATCCAATCCGAACCCTTCCGGCAGCCAATAACATCTGTGCTGCCTCCGCTGGTACTCGTATTGTGGCTGTTTGAGTACCACCATAGGCTTTTCGTAAGCCCACAATAGACTCCTCGGTGAGTTCTTTCAACTTGAATTGCTCCTTCAGAGCAATACAAATTTCTTCTTTCGATGTTACTTCATCGAGATCCTGACATTGAAGGTAGATCTCATGTTTTTGGGCACGCACTGCGGCATTCTCCCCAAGTGAGTTTTTCACTTGAGTGCGAAAGTCATCAGTTTTGCCCACGCTGGATCTTTTCAGCTCGAACATGAGATCCCCTTTCTGGGTTCTTCGGATTCGGTTTACATTTCCGCTCAGACCGCTTCCGCTTTGACCTTTTTGAGTATCTCCGCGTAGGACAGATTGGTCTTACTGGAGATAACAATTACATCTGGACGAGTTCGCACTTTTGCCTTTCGTTCCGCTTTTTTGTTGGTAACTTTAGTCCATCCATCATTTTCGCTGGTCTTAGGCTTCGCAACGCTGGTCGAGTTTCCTAGATTCGCTGTACGGTTTCCTCCTTCTGACTTGTTGGTGTTGGTTTTCCGGATGTCCTGTCCGCCTTTTTTTCTCTTAGGCGCCTGCTGATTACTTAAAGGATCCCCCTCTTTTTCACGTACTCGTTTATTTCGCTGGGATTCGATGGTAGTACGGTTAGGCGTCACTTGGGTCGCTTGTGATACTGTTGGCACAGCGGGGTTCGGCGTGTTCTTATTATTCTTTTCCTCCATCTGTGATCTATTATAGAGAACTCTAATAGCCCTCACCATATTCTTTATGGCTTGGTGCACGTTGTGCTTGTCCTTGATAAACTCGGACAGCTCAACTATTTTTGCCCCAAGCTGGGTGAAGGGTAATTCCTCCGGATCGGGACTCTGCTCCCTATAAGTCCCGGCAGGGTTACTCCTTTTACATGGTCCTTCACTTTTGGCCTGTACTTTATCCTTCATCGTCTTTGGCATTGGTGGAGATCTCAAAGTTGATGAGCTTCTTTCGAATGGATCTCTTCCTTGTTCCTGGAGCACCTCCTGCTGTCGAGCATCTTGAACATGTGCGGTGGGTGTTGTCACGGTTTTTGTTGTCCAAAAAGCTGCTTTTAGTTCATCTTTGTTTGGTCTTGTTATTGGTGTTCTCGGTAAAGTCGTACTTCGCTTGAATACTTCCTTCTCCAGATCCAAATCACTTGTAGCATTATATGCCAAGGTGGCCAAGTTGTCCACCACCGAGGCACTGCGGTCGAGGGATATCGACGACCGGGAGCCCGCTTGCTCACTCCCAAAAGCCGCCGGTACTGGGGTTCCGAGCCCCTGCACCGTAAGTTTCCTCCTTCTCTCGTCTTCCATGGTGGTTTTATGTTCTGGGTATCCTTCCCATAGCCATTTTGGTCCGCGCACCAGAGATGAGCAAACACTAGCCCATGCACAATCAAAAAAGAAAAGTGCATGAACACATATTTACACATCAATAGGTATGCCCCTATCCGCCAGCTGGGGTCGCGCCTGATGGGAGATCTGGCCACTCCTCACAGGACTGTCTGTCTGTCTGTCTGTCTGTCTGTCACACCCGATTTATTCGGAAACGGCTAGACGGATTGTCACGAAAATTGGTGAGAGTATGTAATCTGGTGTTCCCTTTACATGCAATAAGTGGCGCCATCTTGTGTTAAATTTAAGGGGGGCTCCCCATACAAGTGAAAGGAGGGTCCAAATTTTTTTTTCACAGAATGTAGCCATGTGGGATATCAAACGAAAGGTCTCAATTAGTACTTTTCGAAACTGGTTTAATATTTGATATTGGGTGAAACATAAGGGAGTGAGGGCTCAAAATATGACCCCCAAAAAGTGTAGCAGGCCTCGTTCTCAGAACCTATCCAACCGAAAAATCTGAAAAAAATCACAGGGGTGCATCTCTATAAAATCTAGGCCTCAAAATATATCCGGTTCCGATATCTGTACAAATAAAGTTAATAATAGTATATTTCCATATTTTAGAAATTTACCCGGCACCCCCCTTATATTCATCCCAGAAGTACAAAATTTGGCATGCGTTTAATCAAGAATATAATGCATGGTTCGGTCAAGTTTGAAGAAAATCCAACTATTATTAGCAAAGTTATAGGGGATGAAACTTCACATTGTTTTGTGAATTTCGTGGGCTCTACAACCTGCATGACGTCATCATCACATATCAATTCGTCAATACCAGAACGAAATGAGTGCTTATGAATTGGGTCGCAGAGAATTATTTTGTTTTAGTTTAGTTATTTGTCAACGCGTGCGTGCTAATGAACTTTGCGGGTAGTGCCTAATTCAGATAGATATAAGAAGTAAATCGAAAATATGGGTACGATCGTGCATATATGTGTACAGTATTCGGAAATAGGCAGTTTGTTTGTTTAGGGTAAGCGTAATATCTATGGCTGTAATATGTACGTATGTCTCGTAGTTTGGAAAAATATGAAGGATTATGTTGGATTTGTAGAAAAATGTGCGTTGAAGTTTCTTACATAAGATGAACACAAAACCTTTATACACGAAGCGCGAACTTCCTGTATTCCGACTTGTTTGTGTTTGGAGATCACTTGGATGAAATTTTGCCCATGAGTGTTTTTTCCTTTTGCCGCTTATGGCGCTCGCAACCTCCGCTTTTTGCATGTCGTCCTTTGCTGTTCATATGCGACTATAAAAGGAAATTCCGTCCTTCCAGTTACATCTCCTGATTTTCATGCCGTTTTCCGAGGAAGATTACAGACTGCCGTACATTTCTGATAAAACTTGTCCTCTTCCGCTTGGGCAATAGCAGCCCACTGGCTTCTCACTCGTCATAAGTCAGATCTCTTCTGGTTTTTTTTTCTAAGAACTACAGCAGAGTATTGAACCAGAGTGAAGTTATGCGGTATTTCCAACGATTAATTAATTGAAGTAATAAAAAACTGTTGCTTCTTTTTCGTTGGTGTGGGTATTTATTCTTGCAAATACCGAAAACTTGTTTGCACTGATGAAGGGAACAAGTGGTTCCCGAAATATCGGTATTTGCAAGAATAAATACCCACACCAACGAAAAAGAAACAAGTTTTTTATTACTTCAATTAGAATATTGAAGTTACCGTCTTCGCAACGGCCACTTTGCGAGACTTGCTTTGTATTTGCTTTGCGCACCCTAGAGCATCAAAGGGTGTTTCAGCTATTGATAACTTCTCCACTAGCTCCAAATGCGGGTAGCTGTTCTTTTTTTGCCTGCTATTTCGTCAGTTATTGCTTTTTTATTCTCGATGGAATTTACATCAATGCATGGGTGCACCTTTGGAAACAAAACCCCTGACCCAATTTCCTGGGGCCTGACCTACGTTTAGCTAATTCCGGAATTCATGGACGAATCAATTCGGAGCGGCACGGTGTACTAATAGAGTCTCAATGAATGATACCTCTGGCGGAGCTGGCACGTGATACACCTTAAAATTTCTACCTAGACACAGCCAGACTCACATCTCCCCAATGAGGTCAGCATGGAACAACTGAAGGCTCCAGGCACTCCCAGTGTGTCCTAGTGTGTACCAGTTACTCGCAGTTCAATATACCATACACCAAGAAACTGTCCCAAGGCTATTACGCAATTATGCGAGTATAGAACCTAGGGGTTGAAAATATTTGCTTGGGCACTTTAATGGCGTCATTGTGCAAATCGAAAGGGTAGGACCGTAAAAAGAAAATCCAGGCCCGGAATCAAAATTATGTGGAAAATCGGGCCCGAGGTGAAAATTATTTGGGTTCAGGGAGAAAATTATGCGGGGATGATTCACTACCCCATTTTCTACAGGAATTTCTATTCCGAGGCACCCTGCTGGTGTTCCCAGTACTTGTCAGTAGATAACTCAATTTGGCGCAAGTTGATTATCTGCAGTAAACTGAAGAAAATTTAGACCGAATACCACATACGAAGGTATAAATCAGGCAGAGAGGATCGCGGTGAACTGTGTGAAGTAGGAGCCAACATAGAACCATGACGTTAAACTCTAAGAGAAGTTGATATAATTTGTGAACTCCACGGAGTGGATCTGAGAATTAGAACCCGCCTCCTTACGGTTGTCACCTTTTCAATAGTTCTGGTATTTAGACGGTAATTGTGCACTGCTTGCAGGCCGCTTAAATCAACCTATCCACCGTCACTCTCTAATTTCGATATTAATGCATTTGTAGGAATTTACTACATAGAGAGCGCCTGAAGATAAGATTGAATTCAAGATTGTCTCCATATGGACACACCAGTCAAACATTTCTGGTCCAATGCACGAAAGACTTATTACTCGCCCAACTCCAATGAATTTACTTCCTATTATTAACTGTATTCATTTACGACCCAAAACTGATCGTCGACACCATGCTTTACGCTTGAAGTCCACAACTCTAACTGAAATATTTAAAAATTATTCCATCGACGGCAATAAAAAAATCAACGCCAATTTGAATTCATATCTCCTTCAATTATATAAATTTTTATCGATTTTCAGCTAAAGGCGAGGTCATAATTCATATTTACGTATCTGAACTCGTGCTCGAATAAGTCTGCTCTAGCTACAGCAGCAGATATAGTACTTCCTCGATCATTGTAAGAGATTCTTAGCAACAGATAATTTTACATTGGAATGAAAGGTGACTTCTTACTTGCTTCCCCTTATGAACAGACGATATCGGAAACTCATTGAGTCTTGGGTACTATTTCGAGTCTGTCAGTTTGCAAGGTTTATGATCAAATAATTAACTTTTGAGCAATAATTACGTCTAATAATTTCAATTGGAAGCGAAAATAGATTCAGCTGCGTTCAATCTGAAGCTGGTGTGACCTGGATAGGTGATCGTAAGGCTGACGTGCAGACAAATATTTATTGCATCTGAGTCGCAGAATGCTTCCGAGGGAGGTAGAATTACTTAGGCTTCCTTGCAGCCAATGAAGTACGAATATCGCTCGAAATTGAAGGACAGCTTTTTACGCTCGTATCATTTGCCATCAAATCAGAATGCCAATGCAAAATGCTTTTTATTCGGTAGAAACTCCGTTTAATCGAATCAACATTCGTAAGTTGAGTCACGGCTTCTAGACGCTCGTTAAATTACTTATTCAAACACAATGCAATTAAGTATCTATCAGATAAATGGTTAGAGATATTGGGCGTGATGATATGCACGTGAAGCATAATCGTTGAAGAAACCGATCTTAAGTGGATGCTTACCGGCAGATAGAGGTACTTCACCTTGAACTGTAATTGTTGGACTGGAGATACTGGAAACTCTCACTTTGCTCAGGTAAATGGAAGTACTTCAACCGAAGTGGTCTACTCTTTCATTATTTGTTATTATCCGCCTTGAAGCCCGAGAAGCATTAGTCACCGACAGACTATATCACGGATTTTTAATTCTACAAGGTAGGTGGCAATATACAAGCCGGAATATAGTTCATGAGTGAGGAGAACTAGGTCTTTACACTCGAGTGATTTATGAAAGTATTTTCGGTACAAGTTGACGGAAATCTACATGTTGTTGTAGCAATTTGTTTGCTGACAAGAAGAATGAATGAGTACGGGGTAAACGTTAGTTACGCTAATTTTCGCATGATTCATAGTCAGTTATGCAACTTGGATTTAAAGTTTTATACGTTGAAAAGGCGATTTAAAAAATAAGGTTGTGAAGCGGGGGAGGGTGTTACAAAATTTGCGGTCGGATATCCTTGTCATCCGTTCGGCTGTAGTCGCTTTCCAATTTTCATCTTATGAATATGTTCCACGCAGCTCAACAAATTATCATCAGTCGTCTGCAGAAAGTAACCATACCAACGCCACATAATTAAGGCAGTTTAAGGCCAGGTCAAAATGTTTTGGGTCGTTCTGAAGTTATAAAGTGCCTCTTTCTCCTCTTAGATTCGAGTAAAAACCAGTCTTCTGGATACATCGGCGTTTCGAAAAAATAAAATGGCACAATATTAAAAATTTGACCACCACTAGTCGCGAAAAAGTCTATGACAGGAGAGTTAAGTTAAATCTGAGTTGCATCACCATAAAATCAGTGCAACAACTTCAAAGTCTGAGCCTGTAGCATGAAAAGAACGGAACGAAATCAATGGTCAGTACGGATAACCTGCTGCCCTCGAACACCACCTTGTCGTGGTGGGGTAATCTGTAGTGTTTCACTACAAAACTCAGTGTCCTAAACACATGAACATGGAAGCTAAGGATTTCAACTCTCTAAGTGTAAGGAGTCATAGACTTCGAATCCACCCGCGACTCCAAGCAATCAAACCGCGCGCGGGACACAGATTTCGGAACCCACGGAGCAATTTGTGGCATACATACTATCCACTTTAGTGGAAAACCTGCACTTAGTGCTTACGGTATGATCAGGAAAAAAGGAGCGTGCAGCGACTTCCATAAAGAGGGAAACTGGAATCCTGACTACGATTGCTTTGTCGGTGACATTGCTGTTTAATTCTTCAAGAAAATGGAAGAGGGAAGGTCGACAGAAGGGAACTTCAGTTGCAAAAGAGAGACAACTGCAGACTAAATCTTGTGTGTTAGAAGCTCCTCTTCCGTCTCTACCAGGAAAAGTGGAAGATAAGCAAGCTGCGAACGCAATTGATTTTACATTGGTATATGGAAACGGATCCATGGAGACCGGGCAACCATGAACTTGGGAAGGATCCCAGCCGACAGCAATAGAAGGTGAGGCTTTATAGAAATGCGGACGTGGGGATTGGTAAATCACCAAATGTGACACTATTCCAAAAAAATTGGCAGCAGCGAGTGGAGCTTTCGGCTTGAAGTGGGTATAAGCTCCGGTGAGATCCACACTGGCTGCAGTCGATGTCTGTTTTTTTAGCATATGTTAAACTATACTTATGTCTACAAACATAAAGGTTAGCCAAATTAGTTTACAGTGCGTCAAAGACTCTCCCTTCCTAATGACAGCAAAGCTGCCAACGTTGCATATTGCCCTGTATTTTTCTGGTGTAAAAGCCATGAATTCGTTTTAACAATGTGTGTATTATGGAGAGATAAGGGATCTTCAAGACCAAGAGCTTATGACCTGACATAAAATTTTGTATAAACAAGCATATTGCAGACGGGGACTGTGGTCGAGCTTGTTGCCCTTCAGCCTCTCGATCTATTTACCTCGGATGAATCTCGGTTGCCTTGGGTGATTGTGTTCGTATTCGTTCTGTCAACCTGATGTAGGCTTATTATTTGCTCAGCGTTAAATGTGATGATAACGAAACTAAAGCACAGCTTCCATTGAAACCTGAGACTATGTGATGCCCTGTACTCTACAAAGGAGTTAACAGAAGATATAGACAGACAATTCTGTTTCCAGGACCTAACTCCACCCATCTTCCAATACCAGATTAATGGTAACAGAAAAAGCATCGGAGTCCCCGAACGAATATTTCCCCTCTGTGTACCTACACTATGATTCTCTGTGCCTTCCACTGACTCAAGAACTAAGGAACCTGGCAGCATATGTGGAGCCAAGTGGGCTTGAACTCATAATAGGTGGTGATTCGAATGTTCAACTCATTTGTATGAGGAAGTAGCAAATGCAATCCTAGAAGAAAGAAGCTATTTGACGTGAGGTGTGCAATTGACCGAACAGTTGTAATTGGCCTAACAATTTATAATTCCAAAATGTTAGAGTTGATTAGACGCTGTCTGGTTCTAGACAAAGTCTTTGTAACGAACAGACTGTAAAAAACGAAGCCCCTAGATAGATTGATTGGTCAAAGTTTCTTGGTAGTAAAGGGCAGGTCTTTGGGTGACAAATGCGATGAGTCGGCCAAGCTGAAATCCCTTAGAGAACAGAATGCAACTTTTACGAACTAGAGAGTTGAGTGAGTGCAAAGTCTCTTGAAAGTGCACAATTCGGGAGAACAGGTACTAGAAGCGGGAGGAAGATAATTATGGGTTTCTGCAAACTTTTCAACCCGAAAAAGTTGCAAGGGAAATTGCAGCACTGTGAGGGCAATGGTTACCAGTGAAAAAGCAAAAGCTGCCATACTCTCCTTTGATCACCTCAATGCAGAGATGCTAAAAGAGGCTTTAGAATACCTAGAATATGTCTTGTTCTGATCCTGTGAGTAAGGGTTGAAGAAGTCTTCTTTCTTTGTCGTAAAACGCGACTAAAAGGGATAGAATTATATGAGCTGGCAACCAGCAAACTTTGAAACTTTACTGCTGCCGGAACGCTGAAAAATCCTTGGATAGGGACTGATGTTATGACTACGATCCTTAGCTACTGAAAACGGACTCCGATTGGATTCTGGAATGTGCGCACGCTCCTCGCCAACAGTATCGAGGATCGCCAGAATGCTCGCTTTCTTCAACTCAAGGAAGAATCTCATGGATATAAGCTGTACATTCACCGTCTAAGCGAAGTAAGGTGGAAGGATTTTGGAGAGTATTCGTCTCCCTCTTGCTTTTGTGACGTGAGTTAGGTGTCGTATTGTATCTGACGGCTATTGGAAGGTGTACTGTCTTCACCTGGCAGCTGGTTTATGACAGGATTTTCATAGCAATATTCCGGTCAAGGAGCATCACAATTGTACAGAACTATGCACCAACGGAGAGTTCAGGCATAGTGGAGAAAGATGTTTCCTAGGAACAATTACACACAGTTCAGGAGAGGCTACCTAAAGATGACGTTGTAATGGTGGGCGATCTGAATGCCAAGAAGGGCTCTGATAACACTTTGCTCGGACATGTGATGATGAAACACGGTCTTGGTGACCGTTACGATAATGGTGGAAGATTTATGGATTCCTGCAGTTTCCACCGCCTCGCCATTGGTGGCACATTGTTCGAGCACATAGCTTGCCACGGGGTGAGTTGGTTGATTGATTGCTGTGCGAGACGCACTAACATCGGCTTCGCAAGAGGTCAACATCCGATGATTGCTTACGTTCGCTTGCGTGTTGCATCTGCCAGTTCTCGCAGAATCGGGGACCTGCGACCCCTAGCTCCTACATCCACCGCTTGTATGATCCACCTATCGCTCGCTGGGAGAGAATCTTGCTGAATGGACAGTAGATATACTGAGTAACCCGTTGAGAATATTGAAGAGTGTTGAGCCCCCATTAAAAATGCTCTTTTCTCTCATGCTACGCAAGTCATCGGCCACTGCCCGGGCAGAATCATAGAAGCATTTCGATGAACAGAAGGAATCGAAGGCTCTATTTACCACTGCGAGTGATGGTAAGCGTGACGCGGTCGATTTGAGGATGCACCATTTTAATCGTATTCGGCGACTCTCCAGTCGTAATAATATTCTCACCATAAAGTCTCATTTCATGTTTTTTTTTTTGAATTTATAAAAAGGTCGAAAAGAATAACCCTATATATCTAGGAAGCGTTGTCTTTGCCGATAGTAGCATCGAACTGAATATCGCTCGATGTATTAATGGCGCTTGATCCGATTTCGCTGCCTTGCCTAGAGTCTGGAAATCGTGTTATCTGAACACCAAAATCATGTTGAGACTGTTCGGTGTAAGTGTTGGGAGTTGACGTGCATTGGGCCACGTAAGCTCGTTTGCTTCCTATATCCCACCGAAGGGTGAATGTCAATCATAGATATATGCCTTTTTACAGGCTATATATCAACCCATTGGCGGAAGATAAAGGTAGTCCTCATACCGAAACCCATTAAATGAAAACTAATATGCTTCGCAGCGTGGAAACTCCTGTGTGTCTGTTCTCCTAGGTCTGAAAGATAGAGGAAGTAACTCCGATCAGTGAGTAAACGATGTGGGTTTTCATTAACTTTGAAGAGGCTTTTGATTTTGCGCCTTTCCAAAAACTTTGTAATGCCGCAAGGTAGCATGCGATCGATTGTACTCTGATTAAGTGACCCTCTGCTATGGTTATGCGGAGAATGTTGTGCTGAAGTGGGCGTTGACCCTTTGCTGACAACAGTAAATTTGCCACAACCCATTCTTCCCAGCTCCTCAACTTATGCGATGACCTAGGTATGTTTATTGGTGTTCGAGATCTCGGAACTGTGTGCAGAACTACACAACAGACCGTTGATTTAATCCCAATAAAAACCTCACAACCACAATTAAAACCACGATGATATTATTTACAAAAAGGAAAAAACTGAATAGTCTTTGCCTACCAGAGATGTGATCGTTCAATTCCCCGAAGAAAGGAAATATCTAGAGGTTATTCTGGAAGCTTTTTTGGAACAAACGTGCAGAAGCGACGATGCTATCATTACGCCAATGTTCGCTTATACATCCGTGGTGTGGTGGGGTATTCTCACTGCCTTTGCAGTGCACAAATAGTTCTTTAACTAACTAGGTTCCGCAGGTTGAGCAGTCACTTGGCTACTCCAAAGATTGTTCAGGAATGGTGAACTATTATTATTAGAACTATCGCCGCCTTGTATGTCGTGGACATAGCGCAGCTATAAATGCATCACTGAATTCGCAGCCTCTGAATATATATATATATTTTCAGAGTGCTGTAATGAGACCATAATAATTATAATATCATCAAACAAAGTTGCATTGCGTCCTAGCGCAACTATTGTGCGCCTTTATTGTTGTAATATGCTTCTTAACTGTAGTATGCTGATCATGGCCGTTACCGAGAGACATTTTAATATATTCCCTATTTCAAATCTTCCAGGTACCTTAACCTACTTTCCACAACTATCCTAAAACATGTATGAAATTTGCATCGGTATACTGTTCCCCTAGATATACCTACCTTCCCCAGGTAATAATGTGGCCTTCACCACCAGTGAGTATTATTGTTGGGAGGGTCTCTTTGGTCAGGTTTAAACAATGCTGCGAATGCTTAGGTTTGTATCCCCTCATGACCACCCTTTGCCTTCTTCTTAATTATTTAGGGACGTAGCGATGAACCTCGCTTCTATAATATTACTCAGAAGGGTCTTGGTGTTTATAGCGACGTGCTAGCTCTATCCACTGTCTCATTCCTTACACCCCAATGTGGCCTGGATTCCAAAGTATCCAGATACTGTATGAACCGAGCGTGTTCAGTCTATTAAGGCATTCCTGTGCTTGCGAATTAGTGTAAGTCAGCAACAAGTCCTTTAAACCAATTCGGTTGGGCTGCTTTTAGGACAGAACTAATGGAACATTTGATAAGTTGCCTCTGCTCTGGGCGAAACCATAATCGTCAGCTTTTTTCAGTTTTGAGTTTCTCTTTAAATTGGTCTTGGCGGACCGCCAAGTGGATGGTGGATTCAGGATTCCTTCAGTTCCACACCAATAACCATTTCCCCACCAGTTTCAAGTTTATTTGTTTGAATGCCTTAATAGTCGCTTGGCCGTGGCTTAAATTTATAATGTTTTACTCCCTGTAGGTCCCTGGTGGTTGACTCATATATGGCATATATTATCGTCTGGAATATACTAGTTTGCTTATCCATTGGCTCAAGGTATGTTTTCCTTGGACCAACGTCCCCGGCGCCCGCTCTTTCTGTTGTGAAGGACCAATTGCCTGCCGTTGGTATTGCTTGCAGTCAATATTCCGCATAGTATTTTCAGGATGCTTCTGTCTTTCTATCTAGCATGCCAACATATGTTTATAGCATGCATCTTCCAGGGTAGTTTTTCATTTACTGTGATTCCCAAATTTTTTACCTCGCATTTCCGTTTGACCTTCATACCATTTATTCGAATGTTTCCCAGGTGATCAAATTTGTGTATCCTAGTGAATATACTGTAGTAGCCTTGACTGGATTGATGCGCGCCCTCCTACACCAGGTACTAGTAACTCTCAATCTAGTTTGCATTCGACAACATATGGTGTATATTCCAGAACTTGTTCGCTCTACCAGGAGTTCGTCAGCTGCTATACCCCACATTTGGGGTGATGGTGGTAGTGTTCGTGATAAAAGAATTTGTACTTGTTGTTACTTCTACTTGCTTGCTCTCTAACATCCTGCTAATCCAGGAAACCAGGGTGTACCAGGCTCCCTTGTGGGCTCCTTGGACATTTCTTCTTTTCGATGTGTTGTCGATGTTCAAAAACGCTGAACGACCAATTTCTTTGGTTTCTATAGCATCGCGTAATATATCTCTCTATTGAATCAGGCTAGTTTCGGTTGACCCTGCTCCTTGATGACCATGTTGACTTGAGTATAAAGGATCATAAGTTAAAATCTTAGTTTCAATGCAGTTGTCTAAAATCTCCCATCGCTGCGTTCAGTGTAAATTATGTCAGACAAATTTGTCAGAAAGATTTAGGGTGCAAAGGATCCTTTTTGTTGGCGCTCGAATGAAAATCACTTTTTCTTCCCTTCATGCGCTTTAAATATATTCCAACACTATACTGACCCTCACCACCTTTAGTGCAGATCTTAAAATTATTTCTCGGTCCCTCGGATGAAGGGCTGGGAAAATGGTTTAAAAGTTCCCACCACTAATCTTACTCTAACTTTTAGGCATGCCTCTTTGGTATTCTCTAATTTTTCTTTTTCTCCTGGAGTGCCAGACAATATACTGTTGTTCTTCGCTGGATAGGATAGAACAACGGTAAATGAGTTTTGTGAAGCAAATGTACCTTGGCCACGTTTAGGAGAAACAGTCCGTGCAATTCATAGGCTAAAAAATCATAAGTCACCAGGAGCCGATGGAATTACAGCCGAATTGGTTAAATATGGAGGCGACCAGTTACACCAAGTGGTTCATCAACTTGTGCTCAAGGTATAGGACACCGACTCAATGCCTGACGATTGGCAACGAGGCATTCTCTCTCTCATACATAAAAAGGGAGATATCACACAGTGCAGCAATTATAGAGGTATCACGTTGCTGAGTACCATCTATACGATATTCTCCGCTATCTTGCTAGGCCGGATAGCCCCATACACACAGAACATCTTTCGCTCATACCAAAGAGGCTTTACTCCAGGCAAATCAGCGACTGATCAAATTTTCTCTGTGCGGCAAGCGATGTAATATGAACAATAGTTGCAACACCTTTTCATCGACTTGAAAGCCACCTATGATAGCATAGCCAGGGTAAAACTGTACACGGCCATGAAAGAATTCGGTATCCCGACAAAATTAATAAGACTGACTAGGCTGACCCAATATGCGAGGCTAGATAAAAGCAGCAGGATCACTCTCAAGACCATTCAACATCAACAACAGTCTACGACAAGGGGATGCCCTATCATGCGTCCTCTTTAACCTGGCCCTGGAGAAAGTGATCCGTGATGCAGAGGTAAATGCAAGAGGTACGATTCTATTTAAGTCCACCCAACTACTGGCCTACGCTGACGATTGGTCCGAGATCTTGGGATGCACATCAATGAACGCAAAGCAACGTCGGTACTGAAAGCCAACCAACCAACAACATCAAACCGCACTGGCCAAACGGGAAGAATAAAGATAGGAGAATATAACTTTGAGACCGTTGATAATTTCTCCTATCTAGGGTCGAAAATCACAACCGATAACAGCTATGACTATGAAATTCGTGCACGGTTTTCACCTGCCATCGGAGCCTATTTCAGCTTACAAAAACTGTTCCTCTCGTAACGTCTCACCATAGGTCAAAGTTCTTATTGTACAAGACAATGATCTTGCCAGTCCTCATGTATTCCTCGCATACTTGGGTTCTTAGCAAAAAAACTGCGAACTCTTGGCCGCGTTCGCGAGAAGAATCCTCCGAAGAATTTTTGGCCCCCTACATGAGGATCGACGATTCCGTAGCCTACACAATGACGAAATCTATGAGCGATACCATGAGGTTGTGTATAAAGTCCGGCTCAATAGGTTACGGTGGGCGGGTCACCACTTAATCCGTATGGATGAGGATGATCCCACTCGGAAAGTCTAAAAGGGCAATATCTATGGTACAAAAAGAAGACGAGGCAGACCCTGCCTAAGATGAAGCGATGGCGTAGGTCAGGACGCCATACAGCTTTTGGGGATATCGGATTGGTGGACCTCGGTGCAAAACCGGGATGTCTTGAGTTCCTTATTAAGGCAGACCTCGACCGGATACCGGTTGTTGCGCGGTTGATGATGATGATGATGAAATGTACCTTGCCTTCCGCATTATCAGTAAAAATCCCATCTTCCTGTTTCAGATGGACAAAGAATGTTACCTTGGCTTTAGCCTGAATGCTTCTATGTTTTTGTTTTCAAATAAGTTGTTGAAGCTATTTCGCTTTGCTTGCAAGGTACATCAGCTGATGAAGCTGTTGTCTAAGTTGAACAGTAGGACTCATGTGCGTTAATGGCGACTATTTTGGGGTCATCCACCACTTTATCATGTTTTTGATCTTTCTTGGCATCATCGCTCAGCTGAACCCTGTTATTGCCCAAATGCTTTATATAGGAGTTCCACTCTGGTGTTCTGGGATTCCTTACAATTCTTTCTACTTTAGAGTTGCGCTGTCGAAAGTTGAATTTTATTATTCTATAGGGTTTATCCGATATCTTCCAATTTTTAACCAAATCTTGTATAAGAGTATCCCCGTACGTTTAGTACTAGTCAGTGGTAATCACGAATGTTTTTTTTTAATGGATGGAGGTGGAAGTCTTAAAAAAAGCATCCAGCGGCCCCTTTCGAAAATATCCCACCGTTGCTACCATCTCCTGTAAAGCTCCTTCTTAGTGGCTTTTCCGAAGCCCGCAGTTACTTCGGCCGGATTCACCCTCCTTCTCCGGTAGAGACAGTGTGACATGCTAGAAGATCCAAAGGAATCGTGCTCATGTGTGACATCGTCCTATAAGCCCTGCACACCCTCAGCGCGATGGGCCGGTTTGCCGAACCTAACATTCCATGGTTCACTGAGTTGTCCAGTGCGCACGCCCAGACAGCATGAGCTTGGGTTCGATCACCACCCCTGTGATACGCACCGTCGACTTGGTGAACATCTGCTGTCATAACATATTTTTTCGGCTCGTCGTCCGTCTTGTACCAAAGAAGTCTCTCCGAGAGATACCTCTCGATTATCTGAGCTAAATAACCAGGGACACCCATGCCTCCCGGGCCGATCATTGCAATGGTACCGACGCGCTTTGGGAATCTCATTCTTCGCTCCGATAGATCACCCGCTAGCTTGATGAACGGAAGCAGCCTGTTGTATACCACCCTCTCCAACATCTTTCCCATAGCATCTTAAAAACAGATCGGGTGATATGGAGAGGATGGGCCAATTGGATTTTGCGGCTTCGGCTGAACCAACCTCTGCCTTTATCAATGAGCGGGAAATACTCCTTCAACCGTGCATGAATTATGCGGGCCTGATTTTAGCAGCCAACTTCAGCCGTCCAATCCCGGAACCTTATTGTTCCCAATTAGTCTTCAGATCTCCCTTAGTCCCTACCCCTTTATCCTGGGTATTGAGAAGAAGTTCCAATGAACCTTTGAATGAGGGCACTTTCTTCCTTTTGTGGGGAAAGAGTTGCGAATATTTTGAACGAGAGTCGTGAGCACGTCACTTGGGGTGGTTTTTGTCCTCGAATCTTATTCATTACAACCATGTAAGCAGCGCCCCACGGGTTCCTATTTGCCACAAGACGCACCTGCATGTAGTAATTCCGCTTACTGTTCCGTATATCCTTTTTAAAGCTACTTAGAAGATAGCAGTATTCCTTCTCCGACTGGTTATATTCTGGTCTTTTGGCGAAGCCTCCTCGCTCGCAGAGAGGGTGCTCTCAACAGCGAGATTTATTGGTTCCACCAGTAGTTTCCTACTGTCCTACTGTGATGGAACTTGCGTCGTGGCATTGTAGAGTCGCATGTGGTACCTGTGGGTGTAGTGTTCACTCACCTGTCAGACCATCCCTCTCGCCAACGAGGTAAATCACAAATGTTGACGTGTTTCTTGCATTATATACCTCTAATCTATTGTTGGTGTTGCTGCTTGCTCAAATCTCATTATTCACGTTGATATCGCAACCGAGGAGAAATGGTAGGACCTTTTTCCCACAATACTTCACTAGTTTAGGCTTAGGCTTTGTTCACCAAACTATCTGAAGTGATTTTTTTAAAATAAAAACTGTATACTCATCTTTTCTAAACAAAAGGTATCAATTTCCTGGCGTATGTACATACAAACCATATTAGCTTAAACACCAATCTCGATATTGCGAATGAGGTAGTTTTTCTGCATGAATTTCAGTGAAATTCATCAACTCAATTGATCGAATTGATCTCGTGAATTTATTGCGGTTTTATTCAATGCACGCATCTAACTATAATGAAATATCTGTTGGCAAGCTAGCGGCGTAATGAAAATTGCCATTATTTTGAATTTCACCGCCTGTAAATCATACAGATTTATTTACATATGTACATACGTGTTTTAATCGGCCAAGAGTTTATGGAGAAGGTTGCATTCAGTTTGAAGACGTAAAAGTAATAGATGGTGAAAAACTAGATACACATTGCACTATGGATTAAAATTGTGCATGTGATACACTTTGTTACCGAGTTTTTTTTAGAGAAATTACCAGCATGTTCCCCAATTAGGTAATTGCATGGATTAATGTGTAAAAGCGGCATTTGCGTCAAAATACATAAAAGATACTCTAGCAGCATCAAATACGTAAGACATTCCGCATTCTCGTTCCTACTTTGTTCACACTACACGAGCATGTATGTATATCAGCAAATTAATTGAATGTTTGTCATAGTTTTCATGATACATATGTACTTCGTAAGTGTCCCATGCTGAGCACAAATATATGCATCATTAATAAAATTAGTTGTTTAAGAATTTATACCGCAGGCGTTGTTGCTAAATTAGCGAACCGCAATTGTTCTGCCGCCACTTAGATGTCTCTTATCCAGCCGAATGATGTCGATCTACGGACTGGTTTGCCTTCAGCCGTTGGTCGCTCAGGGATTATAATTTAAACAAGAAAACAATGTTAATCATTCAACGATAAATTGCGTATTACACATATTTTCTCGCAGGTGTATGTGCATCATTCATAAACTATGAAATTTATTTGTTGGGCCACTTCTGCCCGCATAACTCTCACACAGTCCCCAAGTAGTACTTATTGCGCTAATCTGTTTGGATCAACAGGATTGTGTTGTCACCTCATAAAACATATTGTGGAAACCAGTTCCGGCAGAGACTGAGTCAAAAATGCCAGCATGAAATTGTCTCACTTTAATATTCAAAAATTTCCTTTCGTTTGTTGGTGTAAAAAACTGAATATATTCGGCTAATTCGTATAAAAAACAATAACAATAGCGTGAAAAAGATACAACATTAAGAGCATTCAAATCCACAATAAGTTCACCACAAATGCTTTATGGGGAGACAATTCATCATCGCGGTAATGGTTGGCGGTGACCAAAGTGGTGGCCTCAGCCCACCTATGCCTCGGCTGATGTTGTTACGGTGAGCATGTGTTTTACTTATGAATTTACTTTTTACAAGTTATCTGTTATGGTGGGAATGCGAGTCAGCACACTGGTTTATTGCTAATCGCGGAATAGGGTTTCTTGCAGTCTACTTTATAAATAACTACATCCGTAGTTGGTATTGTAATGCGTGTTTGCGAAGTAAAATACAGTGGCGGTTGAGAAAGTTGCAACAGCTGTTGTGTTCCGAAGCGGTTTCCCCAATAGAAATGTCCTTACCGGTGTACTGAAGTTCAACAAAATTCTAGTTACAATAGAAACAATCAAGATAGCCTAGACTAGACTAATTACAGTAGAAGTGCATTGATTTAGCCCTATCATTGTCCTAATTTATGAGAGATTGATGCAGGATAATGCCACGCAATTTCCGTTTAGACTCTCTTAAATATCCTTCCCCTTTTTAATCCCGGAGGTAGAATACAGCTTTTCGCGATATCTTGCATTCTACCTCTGTTTTTTGGCTAAAACTTACAACTTCATAATTAATCCACGCCCACGCCTGTGTGCGTCAAGGAAAGCAATAACGAAAAGTTATGCATTGCTCGATTAACGCCTAACTTACCGTCAGTCTCGGGTTTGCAAATAATTTTTGAGAAAAGCAAATTAGATACTGATTGTCTAGTTTCCTACAATAAAATGTATGTACCAATTTGCGGGTAAGTTTCAGGTCAGCCTGCTTGCTTCGCCGATCAATTTAACTGACTCCGTGTTTCTATCCGTATGTTCTATCAAAATGTTAGGGGCTTAGGAACTTGGCTGGAGCTTGCAATGTATTTGCACTGGCCCAGCAACACTATGCCATCTCTGTCTCTGAAAGCTGACTATCAAACTCCGCCAAGAGTACTCCATTTTCCGCTGCAACAGGGACAGGAATGCATCACGTAAGCCCGCTGGCGGCAGGGTCCTAATGTGCTTACCCGTCTGAGCCATAGGATGAATTGTTTGATAGTTTGTCGGAACTCTTTACTGCCAAATTCCCTTTTTCCCTTCCTTCCTATGTGGAGACTTCAACCTATCCTGGCCCAATCATCCTAGCCTTCCAATTCCTTCCAACAACCTCTCCCAATCTTCCCTTCTACTCTCTTCTTTGGAACACTTGTACTGTCCTGTCCCACCAAAAACTCTTTGGACCGCACTCTCAATATCTTCTTTTCCAATCTCCTTGAGCGCCACCTCTCGCCACCTTCCGTATGCCAAAACTGACGCTCACCACGGCCCCACTTGAATTTGAAGCGGAGTTCTCGATTCAAACTCCAAAGTTTTACTTCGCAAAGCCAACTTTGGCATCTCAACTCAGCCTTCGTGTCAATCAACTGGGATCACATATTATTTAAATCTCCGTGTGGTCGAGATATTAACACGTTTCACAATTTCGCGTCGGATCTTCTCCCCTGTTGCTGATAAGTCGTAGAAGAAAGCACATTCTCCTACTTTTCTGCATTATTTCCCCAACTTAGTTCACCGCGGAGGTTCTTAATAACATCCGCCAACCTTGCTCAGTTTAAGACTATGAATTCCACTCTAAAAGGCGGTTAAAAAGATACTTGTTGAGGGTAGGTAACTTGAAGACGTTTTTTTCCCACACACGCTGAACCGGCATGAACTTTTAAGACCGGCTGATCGATTAACAACGATTGAGCCGAAGTGCACAGTTGAGGTTGTGTAGTGCGGGAGAGTTGAAGTGTAACTAAAGTGAAGTGGTCCAAAGAGTTCTGTTGGTGCTTCTTTCCTTGAATAATAATAATCGTTGGCGCAACAATCCATGTTGGATCAGGGCCTTGAAGTGTGTTAGAGCACTTCATTCAAGACCGTAACGGTACACTACAGTAGACTGTAGGAGGCAATGTGGTCAGCACTGCGTTCGCCCGAGATTATTACTCTGATTTGACTCAGGTACTCATTCACAGCTGAGTCGACTGGTATCCGAAGTCAATTCCACTGCCACCAGTGAGATTTGAACAGCGACCTTCCGTACAACTGCTTTGTGCTCTAACCACTCAGCTATCCGGACACTTTTTCCTTGAGTCCAGTCTTAAAACAAAAAGAAAAGTTGAGAGGAAGACGGCGTACTGGTGGTTCCAGTCTCAAGCGGGTATGATGAGAGCCTATCTCAGTTGATTAAATTCCATGCAGTTGGTGAGGTAGCAGCTTCACATACTCATATGTCTTATATTTAACAGCGGACGGCATTTTGGACCAAGTATGTGCAGAAACATCTCAGAATTCAGTGCTGAGGGAAGACTAGCCAAAATGGATAATATTCAGACGGACGATTCTGGTAGGACAAAAATTTGTGGAGCTAGATTTGAAGAAGGAATAAAAATAAACACACTTCTTTCTTGCGAGGAAAATTAAATTTGTGGGAGATTAGTTATCGTGGGAGTTTCGGACGGGTGATCTCAATTTGATGTTTTGCTCTGAAACTTTCTTCTGTATTGTTACTGCGGCGTGACCGATGGATAGACGCATTTTTCTTTGTCCGGGGTCTTGTTTTGCCTGCGGTCTTCACGTACGCAAACACATCCGCGAAAAGGAGGATTGTGTCTTCTGAATATCTTGATATCTGGACGATCTATTCCCTCAACACACTCGATTCAATGATGATCATTTCTTTAATGGACCCATTCTCAGAAACCACCCAACCGAAAAATCTGAAAATAGTCAGGAGGCTTCCACAATATGGTGCCTAGGCTCCGAAATACCCTCAATACCGACATTTGTTCAAATAAAGTTAATAATAGTACATCACTATAACTCTTTGGTAATTGGCTGCAGAACCAGGAATGCAGGCTATATCATAGAGTACGATATTGCCAAGTTTGGTGGAAATCACACTATTAGTAACAAAGTTATGATAGGTCAAAGTTATCGCTTCTTTGCAAGTTCAAGACTGAATACGGATATTCTCACATAATATATGCATATGTAGTAGGTGCTTCGTACTAATGGGACAAATGCACATTCAAATGATATATTAGAAATACACAAAACCTTTCATACCAGAAGAGTCCAGCTTCCGGTATCCCGACTTGTTTTATTTTGTTTATTTTCAAGTTTAGCTCGTACTGCTCACGGAATGTATTGTGACCGCAAAATTTTAACTGATCGCCATATTCCACACAACAACCTGACGTTTGGTTAGTTGACAATGCGAGCCGTTCCGTGTATATTATTGATATTGCTATCCTGTATAATACGAAAATACGCGGAGAAGAAGGTAAAATATAACCCAATGGCTTGGAAAATCAAAGAAATTTGACGTCTCAAGGGACTGGTTGTGGTTCAAATAATAAAGACGGCTGCAGATATTGTACTTAAATCGCTTACGATTTCCTTAGATGTCAGGGGGTTCCCGTACAGTTTGGTTCAAACCATGTAGTAATATACTATTCTGGAAGCGTACTCAAAGTTGCGGGGATGCTCGGAGGATCCTTCAAGTCCTACTAAGCTAGCCACTATCACTAATCATCTTCCGAGCTTAACTGCTTGGTACCTAGTGCTAATGTTCGCAAAATCCGGCATAAAGTGTGATTTTGACAAATCGGAAGTAATTATATCAGGAGAAATTTTTCTATCTCTCTATCTTGATGGTACACTATGTACCTATTAGTTATATCGGTGCATTGGTCGCTCTTATAACTGAACAATTTTTTAGGACGTTCCCTGCTTCTATGTATTTGGTATTCCCAGATGCATTTTCTAATTTTGCATAAGTGCAGTGTGTCGCCGCAAATTAGTATATTACATTGTTCTCCCAAAATCATTGTCCGTTGATATCTCGAGTTTCCCGACAATAGTGATTTAGCTTATAGTGACCTGTACATATTCCGACTATGACTCTAAGATTCTTTTTGGCCAAAGTTTAACGATCTTGGGCGCTTTCGTTCACATTTATATATAAATATTTCATGCATAAGCATCCTGGACTGTTCCATTGTGTTTTATAGAGTGATATTTTTACTTCATTCCTGTCCAGTTCATTCGCCACCTCATTGCCTAACCCAATATGGACCGGAGCTATTGAGCCCCATAAGCATCAATAGTGCATCTGGCTAGTCAAGTCATTCTTGGCTACCAGTCAGGATCGCAGGGTTCTACCCTCTATATTTTCTTTGGAAGTTAAACTACCTATTCATAGTATATATTTACGGCTGAAATATGCTACTGCGCTTACCCATTGGTTTTAAGTACTTTTTCCTTGCACCAACGACCACTCTACTCAGAAGGACCCGTCAATGTACCCTGCTATGGTTTCCCAATCCGTCTGTTACTGAACCTGCTTCAAATTTCTTATCGAAACGGAACTTTGTTGTTTGCTATCCCTGTCTACCGATAATTCGGAATACGGGATAGAATGAATTTCAAGAACTTAATCGAGCATGAGAGGTCGAGGCGTAGCCTCGGGGGCCTTAACAACAACATTGAAAGATTTTTAGATTTCTGCAAGTTTTACCAGCTCATCGTCGGCGGTACACTGTTCAAGAACATAATAATTTCGAGCCGATTCTTATATATGTGGTAGCCATGCAAGCCGGTAATGCCAAAATTAACGGGCAAACGCCCTTTGTTATCCAGGGAGCTCCATGGTGGAGTGAAGTGGTAGTCTCTCGTAGCAGAAGGTAACGTTGTATCATGACTGGATGTCGGATACCAGTCGACTCAGTTGCAAATGAGGAGTCAAAGCAAGGTAATAATCGTCGAGGAGTGCAATGCTGAGAGCATTGCTGATCTTGAATGAAATAGTCCAATATGCATCAAGGCTCTAATCTAATTGGATTGTCGCGCCAATGATGATTATTATGTAAACGTTCACTTTCTATTTCTAGAAAATGATAACTACAGCAGTTAACCTACAATCCATTTGAGCTACAACGAAGCAGATAATGGAATTCTAGATCTTGAGTAATGCTCTGAAAGTGGAAGTCTGGGGACCACCCAATATGTTGTTCAAGTTTTTCGGTATTCCCTGAGGAATGAGTATTCTCCTCACAATGGGAAGGAATGTTCGTGGAGAAATAAGGAGGCCCTTATGAAAAACAGCCCAAATTTGTGTGTGTGTTTTACATAAATTTAAAAGACATGATCGAAGCCGCATCGCTTCAGTAAAAACCTGAATCAGCCCGCAAAGGAAATGACCATCTATGTAACGACACCCTATTCAATTCTCATTTGCCTCGAGTTGTCCACTATGCTTTCTGCCTGGTGGTGCAAAGGTTCCTTAACTCTTATTTTCCTATTCCGATTTTTTTTCACCTCGAGCAACAAGATGATGATGAATTAGATTTCGTTGTAAGCAAAAGCCAATGACGAATAAAACAAGAAGGGCGCAACAATCGATATCCGGTCTAGGCCTGCCTTAATGAGGAAGTCCAAACATCCCGGTTTTGCATCGAGTTCCACCAATTTGATATCCCTAAAAGCTGCGTGGCGTCCTGACCTACGCCATAGTTCCATCTCAGGTAGGGTCTGCCTCGTCTTCTTTTTGTACCTGTTTCAACCTGTTGAGCCGGATTTTATCCACAACCTGACAGTCATGAAATCGCTCATAGATTTCGTCGTTATGTAGGTTACGGAATCGTCCAACCTTATGTAGTCTATTGAAAAAATCATCAAAACATTTGATTTCATATTTTATCTAAAACTAAAATAATAATTATTAATACAAGTTGCAAAAAAAATAAATATGGAAATAACACTTTTCATCCATTCTATCCCGGATTGGAGGCTCAATTTTTAAAGTATAATACTCTAATTTTTAGTAATTGACCGTAAGACCCCCCTTAAGGTGGACATCCCGTGTGAAAGCCATTTTTTTTGGCTTTTTTTTAGAAATTTTTTGTGAAGAACTGGATGAAGATACAAATACGATTTTTTCACCATAGATTTATTAATATCTTGAGTGTGCATAACAATTTTTCCAGTCTGGTCGCATAGTTGGTTATTGAAAAACAGGGCAATTTGCACCCATCTCCAAAAAAGGTGTTTTTTCTGCTGCCACGCCAGAGGGCGCTGTGATCATCTTAAAGAAAAAATGAAAACGGAATTTTAATGTACCGACTTAACTACAGTCCGCAAACTAGGATTATTAAAAAATTTAAATTTTTGGTGCCGGGTTAAACTTTCTTTTGTGAATTTTTGTGTTTTTTCACGGCTTCTTCGATGAATAACAAAAAATCAATTGGACGAATCGCAATTATCCTAGTTTGCAGAGTGTAGAAATATGTTCTGAATAAGAATTTCGTTGGATAGACTTTGTGCTATGGTGGGAGCCGATTTTTAACATGCAGTTTCGAGAAAAACGCATTTAAATAGTAGAATGCAATTTTTTAGTCATAAAACCTTAACTTAATTTGCTATACCCAATCCATAAACCTTAGGTTTCTTTAAGAAACACATGTATAGCCTTGGCTTCAATTTTTGCCCTTTTAGCGAAGTCATTGGGATCGATAAATACGAGCTTTATAACGGCGATCGGCGTAAATCTGGTATGTGACTTATCACGTGTTTAACACTGTAATTTCCGAACGACTCCGAATATAAAAAATCACATTACCCATATATTCTACACTACCTATCTAGATATAATTGATGCCAAAAAAAAAATTCGATTCCGCGAATCCGACACACGGCATGACCCCCTTAAGTTCATCCGCTACCAAATTTGGTGGAAATTGCACTATTAGTAACAAAGTTAAAATAGGTCGAAATTGTCGCTTCAGTGCAAAGTCTTAGACTTTGAATGCCATCGGCACTCGAAAGTGAATATTCTGCAATATATTACGGTTAGGTACTAATGTTTTTGTATAGGAAATACACAAAACCTTCTCATACCTGCAGCGTAGTGTTTCCGGTTTCACGACTTGTTTTTATTTGGAGTTGTTAGGCCATACGTACATTCATATTTTGATTCATATTTAACAAAACGTACTTTTTTTTATTTTCACCATTGGTAGCTAGCTAGGAAAGCTGATTTTATGGGTACTTCTAGAGTACCTGACTGACTTAGATTGTCTACTTAAAGTACACAATTGCGTTTTTGCCTCATTTATTCTAATGCCTCAATAGAAGAAGTATTTGCAGAGAGGTACCATGTATTTTTCTATTGCTTTGGCAGCCTTGTTGGGGCGGAGGTTTGACGCGAAGATAAAGGTTTCATCGGTATATTGGATAATGTCAACTCCGGTCTCAGGGATGGGAACGTCAGCCGTGAAAACGTCATATAAGGTAGACCCTGAGATGGATCCTTGCAGTACTCCTGATGTTAATGGCGAGAGATCGGAAAATTTGTTTCCCACGTTGACATAGAACAGCATATCTTCGAAAAAGTTGATGGCAATTCTGATAATCGAAATTGGGAATTTGTTTCCGTCCGTGAGTCCGTTTGCCCATACGGAATCAAAGGTCTTTCTAAATCCAATGCACAGGCTACGGTTGGTTTATTAGACAAGTTAAGTTGTACAGGCTCCCTCACAAAGCTTTCCTAAGTTGAAAGCAGGAAAATGGGTTTGAAATTGTTTGGTTCTTTCGGATCGCAACGATTTTCGCTACTTTCCAAGTAGATGGAAAACAATTGTTTTTAATACAGTTATTGAAAACTGCTGAAAGAAATTTGATGGAGACAATGGGTAAATTTTTAATGACGAATCGGGTCAACTCCGGTTGATTTTTTACCATTTAGGTTGTCGACGAAGGTGGTGAGTTGTGGAAAACTCAGAAAATGTTGCGAATCTACTGGTTTGACGGTTGTGTTCGTAGTCGAAAATTCGCTAACTTATTGGAATGTTTGGCAAGGAATTTTCTAATTGTCGTTTCAACAGATTCCGCAAGAACTTGCACTTTTTTAGGTTCACTGCAGATAGGTTCCGTATTCTTAGTAAGAGCGAAGTTTCAGGACTTGTGTCTACCCGTCAACCTATTTATATTCTGAAACATATTAGGCCCGAGTTTTATGTCTGCTGATTTCCGAGTTAATTCTTTATTGCGGTAACTCGCCACAATTTGCCGATTAATTGTCCTCTGGCAATTAATCCGGGAAAGCAATGCTTTGTATTCTGCATTGACTTCATTTCCATATTTGTGAAAAGTCCGCTTGAGGTTCCTGCGCCATATTTGTCTGGTTTTCATGTGTAATACGATATCATAGGGTAGAGAGTTATATTCGAACTCATCGACTTTTATTAGTTTGGTATTTCTGTGTGTAGCAGTGTTAATGGCGTCGGTGGCCACAATTATTGCTTCGTAGATTTCTTTATCTGACAAGTTTCTCGTTATAACAAGATTTTTCAAGTTCAGATTAGGTGCTAAGTCTGACTTGAATTTGTCCCAATCCGTATGAACGAAGAATCTAATAATTGTTAGGACTCGTTTTCGCAGTTGGGAAGACGAGGAAAGTTGAAGTTTAACTGCAAAATGGTCTTATAAACCCGGTGATGTTTTACTCGATTTCACCTGAAAACTTTGTTTGGTTTTGTCAGACAGCAGGAAGTAGTCGAGAATAGACTGACTACTTGGTCTTGTCGCTGTATGTGGCAAAACCATCTTAATATTGGTGAGCGGAAAAGGGTCGTGGATCCATTTTAGCGAGACTTCCCCATTTATATTGTCTGCCTTGTTGCCCCAGGAGGTATGCCTTGAGTTGAAATCGCACCCGCGGAGAAGGTATTTTGACTTTAAGTGGAGATTACCCAAGACTTGCAAATCATGGTCCACTTGCTCAGTTTTAGAATTACATTTAATGTGAACGGAGACTACCAGGATCCGTCCACCATTGGTAGTTGTAACTATTGCCGCGGCAGCGGGAGAAGTCTGCAGGTTCTCGATGGCGACCTCCTCAAAAACAAAGTCTTTTCGGACTAGGAGGGCAGTGCCTCAATTGTTATCGCTCCGAATAATGTTATATCCGGTGAAGTTTACGTTATGCTTGCTTTTAAGGTGAGTCTCCGCAAAGGTAGGTAGAAGTCTACCTTCAGAGTGTCGATTAACAATTGGGCGGTGGCACGTTGGGCGTGTAAGATCAGCGACGCGGAGTTGAATGTAATAACACTTAATTTCATAAATTAAGGATAAATTTAATAGCAGAATGGACGGTGCTCGTTGCAGGGTGCAAAAGCGAGAGCTTCAACCAATTTTCGGAAACCTTAATTTGGTTGCTGATCAAACTCAGTTAAAGTTGAGTAACTGTTTGCTTGACTGAAGATTTCCTAGTTCCTTTCCGGGATTTGGCAGATTCACGTCTGGCGACCATCTCTTTATTAGTTAGATAACGAGCAATTTTTGGGCGATATGCCCGAAGTTTTGGCAGTTGTAACACTGCTCCACTGGTTTGACATTTTCGAAGGTAATTTTTTGATGAAGGATGTACTTCACCCTGAAAACTTAACTTAGCTCTTGGGAGGGCTCAAAGTTGGCTACAAAAAGACCAGATTGTGATTTGATAGGGAGCGAAGGAATCTCCCTGTGGAGGGCCTTATCTTGTTTGGTCAGAAAATTTGCAACCGAGTGAACTTTCAGAAGTGAATTCAGCCATAATTTCCTCAGGGTCAGTTTCCCTTTGGAGACAACGGATAATTATGACCTTAGTTCTAAGGGATGGAGGGGTTCTTGTGGTGGCACTAAGCCCTTGCTCCTTAATTAACGAAATAAATTTGGCATGGTCTCCTGTGGACTTCGCAAAAATGAAGGTTCCACCATCCCTCGTGCTTTTTAGGGTCGCCTTTAGGTATTTCAGTGATTTCAGTAGCTGCGGAACATTAATATTATATGTTCACTGATCGTTTCAGTAGCAGCTCGATTTGAGTACGTTGATTTTCGTTTTTCTGCACGGCATCATCATACTTAACTCGCATTTGTTGCTGCTTTTTTGGAGTCATTATAATCGGATAGCATGAGTGACTTCGGCCATACGTCATCTTCGGAAACGTCGTTAATATGCTGGGCATCGTTTGTGTTGGTGTGGCGCTTAAGGCCGCATTTCTGCGTACTCAGTATCTGGAGTTCCTAAAATCTATTTTTAAAAAGCGTTTTGCTAGTTTCTGGAAGGGAAGGAGACTTGATTTTGAAAGTTAGCACAGAGTGCCTGAAACTTTATTGACGAGTCACAACGTCCGACGACAGTCTGGCCGCAATACAAATCTCTGCTTCTAAAAGCACAGGTGCAAGTTGGTAGCAGTCCTCTTTCTTTGAGCCTGAAAAAAGCATCTGCTATCCATGACAATCAGATGCAGAGTGAAGACATACTTGATTAAATTTATCTTTTATAGCGTATTGAAAACTTTTTGGCCAAGTTTCCGATAGACTATAACAATGGCCTAAGAGAAGAGATCTCTCTTCAGGTAACGAAGTATCAAACAACATGAGAATTGTGACTTAAGAAAAACTTAAAGTCTTCCCTACTTATCGTATAGGAGAGGAATAGGAAGTGTAAGTTAGCAACCTGGAAATTTCGAAATCTTACTGCTACCAAAATGTCAGTAACGTCTCAGATACGGGTTGAACTCAGCTATTCCGATTCCGGTCCATGTTAAGGTACATCACAATTGTATTGTGCTATGGAGAGCCTTTTAGAATAGTAGATAAGGGTAGTGTCTATGAGCAATTACATTCAGTTCATGAAAGGCTTCCTAAAAGTGACATTGTGATCGTGATGGGTGATTTGATTGCTAAGATGGGCTCTCAGAATAGTTTCCTCGGACATGTGGTGGGGAAACACAGTCAAATTCCACCGCCTCGTCACTGGTATCACATTGTTTGAACACACAGCCATAAGGTTAGTTGGGGTTTAACTAACCGACACCGTACGAACAATGAGATTGATCGCATAGCAATCAGCAGTAAATTTAGGAGATGTTTTCTGCATGTGCGTAACAAGAGAGGCGCTGACATCGGCCTCTAAAGGGATCACCATCTGATGGTCCCTTGCGTTTACATCGGCCTCTAAAAAGGTCATCATCTGAAGTTCGCTTGCGTTCCCTTGGGTGTTGTGTCCGCCACTTTGGCTTGCTGGTCGTGATGCAGTAGGCAGTAGTTACTGCCTGTTTTGAATTTGAAATGTGCTTACAAATGTATGCGGAGAATAGAATCACAATTGGAAAGTGTTCACCTTAGCGTCCTCATATTGTAAATATTGCGTTCATTATTTATATTAAGTTTTTTGTATAGTTTTCGTAATTATGTACTGGCAATGTACTAATTGCCTGCTGAAGAAGAGAATTGCATTTATTTAACATTAATAATTTTACCTGGAAAGTTTTGAATCTATGAGTAACGTGCACGCAAACATTCAGTAGACCATATACGCAAGTTACGTACGTAACAGCGTCACATTTTTCATACCCACTACTGTCCATCTAGTTATGGTATAGTTGAACTACGATTGCTCCCCCATCTTGTAAAATGAACTCAACTTCTTGCACGATCAAGTGGTAGAGTGGAGATCTTTTGGTGCATGGTATAATATCCAGCGTTGTTGATATTGCAGTATATTGGGTATGGAAAATCTATAGGAGCAAGAAGTGGTAGTTAGTTTTAGCTTCAGTTTTTAGCTTTGGCCGCAGCTGGTTTGAGCCAAAGCCTCCCCGTCCCCATAATCATAGCATTTTCTAGAAAAAGGTTATAAAACCAAGTACAGGTAGGTCATGCAAGTCATTTTGTAAAAGAACGTGCAATTGTTGTTTGAATTTATCCCGTCGCGGACGGATATGGTTTCCAATCTTAGTATCTGAACGCCAACTGGTAGCAATTCAGTCGTTTTTATCGTGTCCGTTTTAATCGATCGTGGAAAAATTATTTAATTGTATTCTGGATTTTTTATCAAAAGATCTAAAAAAAGTTTTCAATAGCAAGACAAAATAATCGTGAAGTTATCATTAACAGAGAAGGAAGTCGAGAATAACGAAAACACTTCAAATCCTTGTTTTTGCAGAACACAGCAACGCAGTGTGATTAGATTCTGTTAAGCGAGATATTAACGGAAATTGAAAGTGATCGTGAAGATCGTGCCTATTAGCGGTCTTAATCCGTTTTCTGCTGTTAAGTGCTCATAGTTAATGTTTGTTCCACATTGAAAACTGCATGCTCCACGGCATAGGAATATCATAACTATATCATCGATTGAAGATCATCACGATTGGATTAGGATTACGAATCGACTCGGCGGTTGATTGAAGATAATTCGGCGACCATGCAAATCACGCTTATAAGACGGGTGAGTGCTTACCAGTTTCTTGTTCGCCATTTAGAGCTCTTTATCGAGTTAATTTTTATTAGATAAACTCAAACTGATCGGGCTGTGTATTACCATAATTCACTGCATAATAGTTTCTATTCGTATAATGATCCGCAGATGCAAAAAAGTGAAAATCGGATGGAAAACGACAATCCACAGACAAGAAATATAAAACTGCACATTCGCCCGAGAATGAAAGTGGACAGGTCTGGCATGCCAATTAACCACTTTTATTTTCAACAGACTTGATTTACTCCGTGGTAGATACGGTGTTATGAATATTTTATTGTGACTGTTATTATTTAAACGATGCGATTTCCACTACGTAGTTAGCTCGCGACTCGCTCATCTTTCTAGTTCGTATTGTTTTCCTTTAGTGTCATTCACTTTCATTTTCCTTCGCTTTTTCATCACCTTCCTTTTGTGCATAAGTACAGAAAGATAGAAGATGTATAGCTACGCGACTGGATTATCTATGCTAGCTTAGCTGGCTTAAACTGTGCGATTTTGTAACTTTTATGGCTTTGACAAAGTCTATCTTCTAAGACAACGTTGTTGTCTGGGTCTTGATTGAGGTTTCTTTGGGGCTTGTGTAGAAATCTTTTTTCCAGATATTATTGTCACGGTATATTGTGCTCTGAACCTTAGCTGACTCGGCCTGTTTAGACTATGCGCGCTTGCTATTAGTACTCTTCATACTTGCTTTTGCGAGTCATGTAATTTCATTACTATATTGTATTTTGATTGGGTCTTACATAATGCACCTGACTCGGATTATCTTTATGGCGCCGAACCTGGAGTATTTTCTATTACTTAAGATACGAGCATATAGGGTTTGTAGATTTTTTGTTTGACTTGCGATCATAAATCACATTTTGCACTTAATAGCAATAATTTTCATGAAGTTCAAGCCGCATGGAATTTCTTCGGTTCTTACTTGATGCGAGCCGCCATGGTATATGGTTTTGAATAATTTGATTTCTTCTTGTATTGGATCAATTTTAAAGTCTCAGCTCGCTTTGGTAAATTTCATGCTTTTTGGTTGAAAATCTTTTCATGTCTATAAATTGATATCGTAATCATTAAATTATTAACCCCGATCTTATAAATTGATGGATAATTGCTATTTCATGGTTGAGTTTTTATTATGATGTTATTGCTATTAAAATTATTTGGCGAGATATTTAAGATAGGCCGCGACGCCCACCTTACGCTTTCTAGCCAACAAAATTGTTACGATTATGCTGCAACCTGAAACTATTGATACACTATTTATATTTTAAGTGGTATAGTGGTGTAGTTTTTATATGCTCTTCTTTGATATAAGACAGCTCATTTATATGATCAATTATCACTACGGTTTATTGTATATGCAATATTCACCTAAGATGATAGTTTGAATTTGAATATTTGAGTATTCAGGAATTTTTAAAAACGCTTCTTTCGTGGTTATTATGAGGAAATAATAAAGGAAAAATTAAAATTTTAGTTGAAAAGTAAGAAACTAACATTATGATTCATAATCAAACACAAATCTTTTGCACTGAAGGTGATTCTTGAATGCATGCAATTTCCTTGTTTGAATAATGTTACATGCTACTTCCCGCTTTCAACCTCCTACATCTGTTGTTTCCAATTATCTGAATGCAAAGCCCAAATCCGATATATTCTAAATCCTATGTATGCAAGGAAAATCTTTCGCAGATTCTCATTTCGAACGTAGTTGTAACCGGTTGTGATTCTCGACCCTAGGCAGAAGAAATTTGGACATGGTTCTTCTGATTATGTCGACATTGTCCGTATAGTCTGATCAGTTTCTAGGGCCAGGTTAGAAAGTATGCATTATCTAACACCTCTTTGTCTTACACCGTTCATCATCATCAACGGCGCAACAACCGGTATCCGGTCTAAGCTTGGCTTAGTAGAGAACTTCAAACATTACGGCCTTCCGCTGAGATCCACCAATTCGTTAGCCCTAACAGCTGTCTGACGTCCTGGCCTACGCAATTGCTCCATCTCAGGCAGAGTCTGCTACGTCTTCTTTTCCTACCATACATATTGCGCTTATAGATTTTTCGGGAAGGACCATCCTCACTCATGCGGATTAAATGATCCACCCACCGAAACTTATTGAAACGGATTTTATCCACAACCAGAGAAGTATAGTATCGGTCATTAATTTTGTCATTATATAGGCTACGGAATCGTCAAACCTCATGTAGAAGCTCAAGAATTCTTCGCAGGATTCTTCTCTGGAACGCTGCTAAAAGTTCGCAATTTCTCGCTAAGAACCCAAGTCCTGGAGGAATACATGAGGACTGACTCTATGATCGCATGTTTCGACCGAAACAGTTTTTTCAAGTTGAAATAAGTTCTGCTGGCTGCCAACAACAGGGCACCGATTTTATCGTCGTAATTGTTAGCTGCCGTGATTTTTAGCAGGAGAAACTATCAACGGTCTCATAATAGTAATCTCCCATCTTTCTTGTTCTCACTTCACCAGTGGGATTTGAAGTTGTTGGGTCTTTGTTGTGCTGACATTGCCACCATGGACTTCATCTTGCCTCTATTTATGTGCAGCTCGATATTTTGCACCGATTGCCGCCTACTCGATTGGGATGAAAGTAGACTGAACCTTTCGGGTTGTTCTTCCCATAATGTCAATATCGCAAGGGTAGGAAACTATTTGGATGGACTTGAAGAGGATGATGCCTTACGTATTAACATCAACATCGCAGATCACTTTTTTCGGGACCAGGCTAAAGAGGATGCATGATAAGGCATCCCCGTGTCTTACCATAGACCTTTGTTGATATTGAATGGTCTCGAGAATGATCCTGCTGCTTTTATCTGGCTTCGCACATTGTTCAGCGTCAGCCTAGTCAAATTCTCTTATGGCTGTGTACAGTTCTACCCAGCCTATGCTATCATAGGCAACCTTAAAATTGATAAAAAGATGGTGCAACTGATGTTTTCCCATCGCTTGTGCACAGAGAAAATCTAATCTCTTTGGTATGGGCCGTTCTGGGCGTATAGAGCTACACAGCCTAGCTAGATAGCGAAGAATACCTTATAGATAGTACTCAGCAATGTGAAACTTCTATAATTGCTGCCCTGCATGATATCCTCCTTTTTATGTATGGGACAGAAAATACCTCATTGTCAGTCATCAGGCATTGATTCACTGTCCCACATCTTGAGCATCAGTTGATGAACTGCCGTCGCCTCCATATTTAATTCGGCTGTAACTCCATGAGCTCCTGCGACTTATTGTTTTTAAGCCGATAAATTGCACGAACACTTTCTTCCATGCTTGGAGACAGCAGCATTTGTCTCTCGACGGGACCTCAAACTCGCTGATATACTCAACCCATGGCTCCAATATGTCCATTCGGTCGGAAATTAGATTCATTTTTTGTCTCGGCAGGATGATCATCAATATGTATAATGCTTCAACTTGCTGACTTTTTGGTAAAACTTTCTTCGTATCAATGATAAAGTTTTTTAGGTGATTGTAGGGATCATTTGTCGATGCTTTATACCCAGGGCGTCTGTTAGCTGCGGTTATTACAGTATCCATGCCCTTGTTTATTGGAGTTACGGATGGCCTTGTTGTGAATGGCTTTAGTATTCACTCTCACTTGATTGTCAGAAGGGACTGTAGGCGGTGTTGTAATTCGAGTCCCAAGTACTATGACAATGAGGGGGTGACCCGAGTCTATATTGCCTCCTCCCCTATATATTTTGATATTCATCAAGGCTGAGAGATGGCGGCGTTCAATCAGAATGTAATCAATTTGGTTGAAAGTGGAGTCTGGCGAGGGCTATGTATGTTTGTGGACCCCTTTCGGCGCAAACTAGGTATTTCCAACAACCATTTCGTGCGGTACTGCTAACTGAATAATCCGCAGTCCGTTATCTTTGATATCCTTATTTATGTATTGCCTCAATAAGTTACCCCTGTAGCCCGAGCACCACTCTTATGGTTGCGATAAGGCTAGCTGATTATGACAGTTTCGATTCCCGTCTTGTATATGGTTTTTGCAAGGTAAGGTCTTACGTTACCTCGGAATGATTTAATTTGTGTCAACCTCATTTGTTTACTGCAACTAAGGCTTTTATAAACACTGGACATCTTTTGCTGCCTTCACGCCCTTTTTCCCCTTGCAAAGAATACATTGAGGCTCAGCCCCACTTTCTGAACATATGACTCCCTCCCCCACATTTTCTGCAACTTTTTGACCTGTCACCGTCCCCGGTGAATTTCGTTGCTATATGGCCAAATTCTAGACATCTAAAGTAGCGCTTAAGAGGCAGCTGCTCCCTGAGTCGACATATGGACCCACCTATTTTTACTTTACCAGCTTCTAGCAGTTTGAACGCTTTTAGCTGGTGAGCTTATAGTTGCCGTTTGCGTGTTTTCCAATGCCTTCCTCAGTCTTCTGATTGCGGAATTTAGCGAAATGGGTGGTCCGACCTGCTATTCTAAGGCCTCACAGATAACCTTCTTGGTCGTGATTTCATCAATCTTTTTACATTGTATCAACATCTCCTACTATCTAGAACATACTTATGCCTCTTTCCCTAAAGGTTTCTCCGCCTTGCCGAGGAAGTTTTCAGCGGCCTATAGCTCTAGCATCAAATCTCCTTTTTGGGATCATCTAATTCGACTGACGCTTTCTCCAAGGTCCATCAGCTCGGGATTAGTTTTGACCTTCTTGAGGATATTGGCCATTCTGACCATAATCTTCATTCACGTGTTGCACTTTTCTTACCGCTAACCTCGGTCCATGCTTCCTTGGTTCCTTTCTGGAGTTTTACCTCCCTTGGGTCAATTGGATCCGGCGCCGGTGTTTCCATGATCTTGGTTACTTTGTTTGCCTTTCATTTTGCCGGTGAGAGGCCTTTTGCCTTTTCGTGTCCTGGGAGGATCCGAAAGAAATGTTCGTACCCTTTTTACTTCAAGCTTATGTACTTTGGATATATATACTTATATAAGAAACTAGCAAAGCCTTCCATACCTAGAGCGTATAGCTTACATCCCGACTTGTTTTAAGGTGTGTGAAACAAAACCTCACTAAAACCGATTTAATGTCTGTCTGTCCGTCTGTCACACGAGGTTTACTTCGAAACCGACATTTGGTTAAAATATGTGGTCTCTGAACCGTTGTGTGCCCACATACACGGCATCACATACACGGCACTAACACTAGCCCTTATACGCGGAATTTTTCTCGCGCAACTCCCATCACAGTTGAACGTGTGGAAGACTTTTCCATTTCCATAAAATTTCAAAGAATGTGCTGAGAACTGAATCCCCTGTGTATAATCCTTTTGCTTGGAATTGGGAAATATATGAAGAAATGTTTTGAATTCTTAGCTATGTATGAACTGAAAAGCGAACATAGAAAGTTCCTCACATAAGATGAGCAAAAAACCTAGCTAGCTGAAGAGCCCAACATCCAGTATTCCATATGCTTTAAGGGGTGGTATTCTTTAAAGAATAAACCTATCTGTTTTCTTGTTGCTTATTTTGCTGCCCTTTGAGAATAGATGTAGCATTCCATCGTCTTATGGAATGGGGCAAACAACTATTCATCGATTTTAAGATTTTGATAGTTAAACAAAACCTTATTAGAATCGCTTCAATGGCTGTGTGTTTGTCCGTCTGCCTGTCACACGCACTCTTTTCAGGAACTTCTGCACCGATTAACACGAAATTTCGGTCGGAAGCTGGGAACTATGAATGCCCACACTTGTAGTAAATTATAGCGGTTATAACGGCAAATGGGGGGTGTACAATTTTTGTTCACCGAATGCGGTCATGTTGGGTCTTAACTGAAAGGTCTCAATTTACAATTTTAAAAGCCGGTTTCAGTTTTGACATTTATTGGAAAGGCGGAGAGTGGGGGGAGAGTCGAAATTGATGATTTATTTAAGGGACCCATTCTTAGACACTACCTAACTGAAAAATCTAAAAAAAACATGAAGCTGCTTCCATACGGTGTTCAGGCCTCCAGATTTACTTGGAACCCTCTCAAGTTTATCCTAGAGTCTCAAGGGGGTCGTATGTTGGCGCTATATAACTTTTATTTCTTACGCCACCCTCAGCTCTCACTCCAAATTTCATGCCAATTGGCATTGGCTGAAAGAATTCAGAGATCGCACCCGATTTTCAGCCTCAATAACAGGGCTAACATCGCCTTAAAGTGAGTAGTCTGATATATTCATATACATTATGGGCTACGTGCAAATTAGGTAGTTCTGTGCCCAAATATACTTACATAAGAAACAAACAAACCCTTTCATACCTGAAATTTTCGACTTGTTTTTTAGTCTCTGGGCTAGTCTCCATAAAACAATTATATGCGCAAAAGCGAAGAAGACACTACAATCAGAGAATGCAGTAACTATGATCAAGACCATATTGTCGATTAGAGAGGATCTAAATCCTACACAGCGATGAAGCAAAGATCTACCTACAGATGGGGTAAGTAACAAATGAAGACGTGTTACATAAACCTCAACCAATGTGTTCGGATGGCTCAAGTGGTTAGAACACTGGGCTGTTGTAGCAGAGGGTCGCGGCTTAAATTTTACTGGTGGTAGAGGGATTTGTTACCGTTACTGAATGTCGGATGCCAGTCGACTCAGCTGTGAATGAATACCTGAGTCAAATCAGGGTAATAATCTCGGGCAAGCGCAATGCTGACTACATTGCCTCCCACAGTGCATCGTGCGGTCTTGAATGCAGTTCTCTACCACACTTCAAGGCCGTGATCCAATGTGGATTGTTGCGTCAACGGTTATTATTATTCACGTCCACCTCCGGTAACTTATTAGCGTCACAAATTCGTCCTAAACTACGATTCACTGGCACAACGAAAAAATAAGGTCAATTCCAACCTACCACTGATAACATAGTTCGCAGCAAGAATTGATTGTAGAAAAAGTAAATTATTGTTCACATTATTATAAAACCTTACCCGTTTTCAAAATTGGATTTTTGTGCTTCGACAAAGTCGGAAGTCATTTGCCAGAATGCTGCCGAGAACTTCTTTTAAGATTTTGTGTAAAACAAAAAAAACCTCTGTCTGTCTGTCCGTCTTTTTCTCGTCATTGGAAGGTGGAAAGGTTCAAAACCTAATGCTGGCTACTGCCACGCAATTATGTAAAACTTCTACTCACTAAAGCCACCTCCTTCTTATTCCACTCTCCCCACAGAACTCCTATAAAGTATTGCGTCGCAGGGTTGCATCAGCTTTTAACTGCGGCTCATTATGGTTCTCTTCCTCCCTTGTTTTCGTCGTAGTTTTTCCGGCCTTGGCCGTTTGCAGTTCTTTAACATCCTGGTTTCAAGCATCCGTTGACTCAAGCGTGAACTCCACAATATTTTCGGGTGTTAAGCGCCTGTCTGTGACCGCTTCCATTCTTGTTCGGTGCGTGGTGAACCTGGAGCAATCAAATATGACATGCTCCGCATTCTCAGCCACATTACCACATCTTGGGCAGTATGGTGACCAAATCGATGTAAATAAGCAAGATAACCTCCATGCCCACTTAAGAATTGCGTTAACACGTAGCTAAATTTCCCATGGCTTCGTTAAAACCATCTCTGAATATCCGGAATGATGCGGTATGTCCAACGGTCAGTTTGTGGCTCGTCCCATCTTTTTTGTGACTCTTCGATAGATTCCCACCGTGCCAGTTTCCGTCGAAATACGCTAGATTCCCCAGCTGCATACGTTTTGTCGTGGAGTGGCCGGTCTTCATTCGCCAAGATGTCTATGGGGAGCATCCCTGCTAGTGCATATGCTGCT
This sequence comes from Hermetia illucens, assembly GCF_905115235.1. Lineage (NCBI taxonomy): Eukaryota > Metazoa > Arthropoda > Insecta > Diptera > Stratiomyidae > Hermetia > Hermetia illucens. The sequence goes on along the minus strand of NC_051849.1, from coordinate 65,160,286 downwards.
TCTCCTGATGTTGTCCGATACGTACTGCATACCCGGAGTGCACTTAGCCGATACGCCATTCCTTAATTTCCGCAGTTTACTTTGTTATCTAGAAAAGTTGCCCAAACTGGAGCTGCGTAGAGTGGCACGGAGCTGACTACCCTAGAAAGCAGAAGACGTCGACTTTGTCTTGGCCCACCAATGTTCGGTAGGATCAAATTACGAGTGACAAGATGTGCTCCTTTCGAATTTCGCTTGGCATTTGAAATTTTTTTACGGCTTTGCCAAGATACAACACGTGACATTTTTCCCTATCATACGTCGCTCTGATAATGGTTATTATTATAGTTTCTCCGGAAGACAACTATTGCGTGGACCATCCGAGTTACATTCCCTATTGGCTCGAGAACTTTCTCGAAATTGATGATAAACAGCTACTCTCTATCGATCAAGCTTTCCATGTGTTCTTTGCTTCGTTACAGAATAATTTTAGCTATAATAATATCTTCGCTACATCAGGAAGCAGTTGTCGACTTCAAGAGAGATGCCCTTGTTCGAAACCGAAAACAATATTGAAGAGGCCTTGACTTAGCTTTGTAATTTTGATGGTTTCTTCTGTGTTTGTTTGTTTCGGGATTTGTTTTCATTTGGTTAAAAAATTACATTCGGTTTTCCTTTATTCCTTGGAGTTATGGCCGACTGAATGTTTATTCGTTCGAGATGTCTCACTACAGTCTGATTCCGCCGGAGCTAAATATAATTGCTTCTCGAAAATAGTGAATTCCAAAGGGTTTTTGATTGCCTGATGGCTGTGGTAATGAAGCGTTAAGCTCTTGTTGTTCTGGGTTCGAATTCCAGTCGTCATGGGTGTATGTGTCCGTCATGTGTTTGTCTCGCTGCTGTGAGCTTATCACTTATACAGCGCTAAACGTGTTGATAATGAAACTGAAGCACAGTCTCATTGAAAAAGGGAGGGAAAACAAGGAAACTGTGTGGTTGCCCTATGCTTCATTAAGGAGTGAATAGGAAACGCTAAAACAGGGTCTGTGTATATTTGAAGCACAGATAGCATTTACTAAGTCCAATTCCGGACCCCCTATAAGCCAAATCAATACCAAATTCCTCAACAAAAATTCAAAATATTGCAACACAAAAGTGAAAATTCCACGGGAAATTTTCAATACCAAATTGTTCACCCTCGACGGCAACTGAGTCTACTTCTATTTAATCTGATGATACTTTTTCAATTTTGTCTAACAGTCAAGTCGACATTCAGGAAACTTTCAACTCGAACTCGACGCAACTGACAACTGTTGAGAAATTGACAATTTGTCCAATCGCTATTTCCACAGAACACCACGGAGACAATTCTTGTGAGGAATTCCATGAAAAGGAAATCCACAGTCGATTGATGGCAGATGTAACATGATGAAAATTTCATTTGAAAATCTGTCAATCTGGTTGGATACGTTGCTGAGAAGTCCTCGAAGGAATTGCCTTGTATATGCAACAGACTGAATACCAGAATACGCGAATATGTACATACATTTATTACCGTGATAGGAAGGGAAAATATCATATGTAGTGCTGGGAAGTAGTTTATTCATAATTTTCCCAATTAATTGGAGAGAGATACATCCAAGGCAATATTTGCAGCGTTTCACCCAGCTCATTAGTTTTTCAACCTCATTTTCGACTTTGGCACTACAGAATATGCTTGATTGCTGTTTGCCGATTCTGTTGGTTTTCATTTCGTAATATTGACTCAGTATCGAATGCAGCAATTAGAGATCACAACGAGAAGTTAATCATATTTGCGCGTGTCTAGTACATACTCGTATGTTTACAATAAAATCCCAATAGCGCCAATATGCATCTATTTGAGCAGATTATCTTTCAGATGAAACCTGATGCTTTCAACACTCTCTTGCCTGAAGTCATAGTGGCACGGAAATTCGATGTCAGTCGCGAAGGATGCAAAGCCATTCTATGGTAATCCCACTTCCATATCAACCTGTTTATGACTTAGGCGGGAGGAAGCAAGCCCCAGTGCAGGGACGAGGGGGAGGCTATTTTACGTGTGCTCGCACACCTGCTAGTACTGTAGTGGCTGCAACTGTGCAGCGTACGGTTATTAGCTACTGAAGGCATTAATTACAAGCATTATCACTGGTTTACTGAGACCAGATTACTGAAACTCACCAGTATTGTTCCTGCACATGTATAGAATGGTGTTCTGTGCCTCTGTAAACTGGGTTGGACATTGAATGCATCTTTTTGGTGTTAAGAAGCTTGTGCTTAGCGTAGTTACGCTGTGAGCATGCATCTGCGGTATTGTTTGTTGTAAGTGAACTTTGAAATAAAATTAACTTATCAGGTGCGCTGGTGTGCGGTGGAAACTATGTGAACTCAGATGCACTTTCAGCTTTAATGGTGTCGTCACATTAGCTATGTTTCATTTCATCATCCTTTGTGGGGTGACATATTGAGAACACTTCTTGCATAATTACTGGGTGGCAGTGTAGAAACGAGAACTTGCACAGACGAAAATTGACTACTTCTATCGGCAGATGTTGTGGTTTCATGCAAAATAATGCTATACAGGAAAGGAGACTATGCTTGTAATTGGTGTAATTCAAATTAATAGCAGAAGTTGGTCGATGTTGTAATTCTTGAGGGTAACTTGCTTACCTCGAAATGTAACAATTTAGGTTAGCCGTACATATCATCCTTTTTTTAATAGAAGGGAAATATCATTTAAAGAATCATGGCAACTTGTTGGATCGTCTATGAAGAGACACATTCTTAAAATTTATGAAAAATCAAACTTGACATTAAATGGTTTTATTAATTTGTTAACTTAAAATTACTTTACTCCTTCGCCTTTGTTCCATTTACAAGCGAGGTTGGCTCATGGTGATCAGTTACGCCATTTTGTTCTATCAAAGACCTGATCTGGATGCAGTCGTGATGTATCTGGAAAACTGTGTTTCATGGATACTGTTAAGTTGTTCTAGTGTTTTTTTTCCTTGATCTTCTCTATTGTCTGAAACCGCTGTCCTTTCATTGGGTACTTGAGTTTCGAGAATAGCCAGAAGTCATACGGAGCCAGGTCGGGAGAATAGGAGGAATAGGAAAGGGTTGTCATCGAGTTTTTGGCACAAAACTCGTGAATGGGGAGCACTGTGTGAGAAGGCGCGTTATCGTAGTAGAAAAACCTCTCGCCTGTTGCTCACTATTCTGGCCTTTTCCGATGAATCTTTTGGCGTAAAGTAGTCAGGGTTTGGAGGGATGATGTTGATGATCTGCCGCCTTTGAATCATTTAAATCACTCGTGACACCGTGAACGGTTCATCACTTGCCGCAGGCTTACTGCAGCATTTGAAAAGTTTTTGTGAACGATTTGCCTAATTTAACGCACGTTGCTCCTCTTTCACGTCCATGACAAAAAACACGGAACATTGTGGGGGGGGAGGGGTGCTGCGCGGACTTCGTCGGATATTTGTTGCTGCGCGGACTTCATCGGATATTTGTTGCTGCGCGGACTTCATCGGATATGATACGGTTAGGAACCGTGGTGAAGTGTTTTCTCCAATTCTTCAATGGCTCGTGGATGAAGAGTCGATCTTTACTCTCCTTCACAGGAGCATTGAAATATTTGCGTTCACATACAAGTTCTTTCAGATTTCCTTTTGTTACGGCACACACTATGTTGATTTTACCGGAATTTTGCGCCGTAGCAAAGTTCGAGCGCGTCGCGCCCATCATCACATGCAGCGGTCAACAAACTTTTCAATACCTTCTGTTCATGGATGCATTCTCACGATTCTGCATTCAGCCAGATTTTATGACGCTTTTTCAGGACGTGCCCGACCACCTGCGTGGCACCCGAGGAAAGAGCATTTTTGATAGCCGCCGGAATTTGGTCAGTTGAAACCTAACTGAATTTATGGCAAGCTCTGTGTGTGAACAATGTACCGCCAATAATGACGCGGTGAAAGCTGCAGAAATCCATAAACCTCCCATCTTTACTGTTACGGCCGCCAAGATCGTGGTGATATCAGAACCCACCTTGGTATTCAGATCAACCATCATGATTGCAATATCACCTTTAGAAAGCCTCCCTGAACTGCTTGTAATTTCCTGTAAAAACATTCTTCTCGGCTATATCGAGAGTCTCCGATGACTTTTTTTTGGGTAGAGTTGGTAATGAATTTAAGCACAGTGTGTTGGATTCTCGCAGTAGTTCGTGGTCGGACTACCAGCTAAATAACTCCCCATCTTTAAAGATCAAGCCTGGAACAGTCTGTGATGTTACTTTGGGCTAGCCCCCGAACTCTCCCGTTTTGCGGAGCATTCAAACCAGGCAATTCCTTTTATCAATGGGAGGGCAGAGGAGGAAGGCAACTATTTGTAGACGGAGCCTCCTGCCCCGCCGGTCGAGTTCTATCTTCTTCCCAACGAGAAGGACCCAAACGTAACGGCCAATACGCCTCTACCTGTCAGCGCTCCTCAGCATCTCATCGACAATGTTGTCTGGTGAAACATCCCCTGTGTTTAAATGGAGCTGCAGTCAAGTTCCATCCCACCTTCCACAGGAAAAAAAAGTGTAATTGGTGTCGTCTACAACTAAATTGCAAAACACACAGTCCGGAGAGCGTCTTTTAAAATCTTGTACAGGTAAGATCGGAAACCTCCATGTCCACTTAAGAACTGGGTAAAGAAATTGTCAATCTCGCTAAGATTCCTATTCAGCCACGCACCTAAGTTGCCAATGAGCCGCGCAGTCCATCTGTCTCCAGTTTCATTTTGTCAAGAAATCACCCCCCTTGGCTTCTCTCCCTTGCGCTGGTATATGGCATCACTCTCCTTAATAAGAAGGGCAACGGGGATCACTCCCGCCATCACCATTATGGCCCTTTCAGAAACCGTGCAGTACGCAGACGCTACCCCCAAAGCTCCCCGTCTCTGTACTTGTGAGAGACGCTTATGATATACCTCCTTGCCAAGAGCATTAGCCCATATCTCTGTGCTGTAGAGCAAAGTATTGAACTCATCAGAAGGCGTCGCCCGCTAGACGTAGAACCCCCAATTTGCTATGAGCCTACTTAAGGTCGAAACTCCAGCTGCAGCATTGTTCGTTGCTGATTTAATTTGCTAAAAAAAGCTCATCTTTGAATCAAGAGTCACTCCAAGGTACTTTGTCGTTGGCTTTGACCGGTTATTCACTCGCCGAATGATATGGGATGCAAGGCCGGAATTTCCCCCACAGTATCAAGCATACAAAGTGGGTGGTATGAAGACGGCAACTCAGGGTCGCCTTTCCCTTTCCTGATCAGCGAAATCCTCGCCACCTTCCAACCAGAGCCAGATAAAAGTGGCTAGTTCTCGGCGCTCTTCGCGTCATCATCATGTACGGAGTGTGCAGGGAATAGTGCCCGTACAATGCGACCAATATGCTGGGCTTTCAGTGAACGGGGTTTCCACAGAGCCCCAATTTTTTGGGTTTCCAGCTTTTAACCGAGTCCCCGCGGACCAGATCTTGTCAGCAGCGAGCTTTGCTCTTGTTTATTGCGCTGCGGAGTCTCCTTTTGGCTAATCTGTACTCTCTCATTATGGTACATGCTTCATCCCGGTCGCTTAGACATTGAGTTAAGTGGCGGAGTCTGTAACATTCCTTCCGGAGCACTGCACTTTCCGCCGTCCACCAATACTTAGAAGGTTTGCCATGTCTCGATGCTCTCCGGGGCATGGAACTCAGCAAGACGTCGTTATCAGATTCATAACTGAATTTACGACAGTGTCAGCTGCGGTGCTAGCAACCCTAGCATTACCTACCAGCCTACCCCACCTGTTGCAAGAGTTTCGGCAAACTTCCCGCCACCTGTCCACCAGCAACACAAGTGACTCCGATGCAAAAGTTACCTCTGAATTGCTTCTCTGGCAGGCTGGGCGCCTGAACGCTGCGGTGAATCCGGGGTTTTAAACTACAAGTCCAGTTTTCGCCGCCATTTCGAGAATTGGTTTCCCTCTGGAGTATGGATGAAGCATGTCCCATTCAAGTGCCCTGGCACTGAAGTCACCCCGACCAGAATCCGTCCATCTGTGCCTAAGATAGCGTCCTCCAGAGCATCAAGCCTACGTGGACAGACATGAAACCCCGAATCCAGACAAAGTTGTTCTCTCGCCCTTCGATAAGGATCCTAAGGTGGCTGCCGTCTCGAATCCAGATGGCAGCGATACCTGATATATCAGGGTTCTATGAAGCTGGTTCCTTGTTTTAGTACTGCTCACCGATGAGCACTAAATCAGATTTGGTTTCCACAGCGAACTGCGCTAACAATACGTGAGTGGTCGCATTCCGGTGCATATTAATTTGTAGGATGCGAATCATGTTGACCGCGCCCTAGCTCTTCCCAGTTCTGCTCTGAAGACTGGACACAGCCCCGAGCCCGCAGTGTGCGCAACGTTCTCTTCAGGAGCGCCATGGTCCCTGCATCCTTTTCGTTGCAGGTGTTCGCTTTATGGCCTACCTGATCGCATGAGCGGCATGTTACCCTTCTATTAGGTCTCCGACAGGTTGCGGACATGTGCCCGTAATCCAAACATCTCTATAATTTGGTTGGGGTGATCCGGATTACCCAATCAATTCTCCAATGATACAATGAACAATTGTAACGTTTCTTAACTTGAACCGGAATTGACCAAGGCGAGGCGTTATTGACGTTTCGGTAGCAGTGAAATTTAAGAATTTGCATTTCTATCCCTTTTAGTCGGCTCTTACGACAAGCAGGGAAGACTTTGAGTCTCAATTCACAGGACTGTTCATATTTGGTAAAAGAGAATGCTAGCTCCCTTTTTGGCTATATGCTCTGTATTTCGGATTGGTCCCTTCTTCAGTATATCCTCAACATGCTCAGTATATACTCAATATCCGAGTGATGGGAAAAAAAGATGTTATGTTCCCTGAAATTGTATATATAATATAGTTTTATTTCTTCTCTCTCTGAAGTTGTCACCATCCTCTGAACCATGGCTTTGAATGCTGCCATTTTTTTGCAAAAATTTTGGTTTTGAATATATGGTTCATTGGATACTGGTAGATTTTCTGTAGTGTCATATTCAATCCTTCCATTTTTCCAAATTATTTTTTGATCGAGCAGGGGAAGTTTCTCTTCTCTTCCCGTTTCCATCCTAAACTATCTGTTTCTTCGTCTCTTGCTTAATTTTTCAAGGACTTCGTTAATTTTTGTTCTTTTTAAGAATCGTACTTATACATAATTTGGGAAGTGTAGCTGTAATCATTCTAAACATAACAATCTAAAACTGTAGAATGAGTATGTCTTTTCTTTAATCAATCTCTCATTTCTACCTACATATTAACTCCACATATTCACTACTCTCTGCCATTACTCAACCATTCACTCCATTCAAAATGAACCACACTGCTTGCATGCTTTCCTCAGCTTTGCGTCTGTCATGGAGTCTCTTTGAATAGGACTCCCATCTACGTGCTGGCTTGAGATATGAGCACATAATGATAACATGTATTTAGCCTCCTTACTACATTTATGGGCTGTGCTAACTCATTCATGAGGCTCTCGCTACCAACATTCACCCAATAATTCACATAGCTTTTATAGCTGGCAAGCACTTATTACTCATATTAAAGGGAAACACTATCAATTTACATAATTTTGGTACATTTTCAACATCTGGGAAGCTGTCGGCTATCTTTACCACATTCTGACCATTCACTTTACGAAGCGTTTATGAGCTAAAGTCAAGAGAAGCATGTATAATACATAAGTAGGATCCTAGCCAAATAAGGTATAATATAAGCGTAACCTTCACCCTTCTCCGCCAAGAATAATAACCTTCAATATATTCGCATTTATTCTGTCTGCACCTTCACCGCCCATACTCCGTTGGGAGCAAGGCATGCCTCTGAAATTGGACCCGCTTAAGATTTATGTATTATAACTTGTGGGACGTTCATAAATCTTATATTCAACAATGCTTCGACATTTGCCATGACGCCAAGGACTCATTTTATATGATGATATTGCAAATCAAAAAGGACATAATTGAATTGTGTTCAAATTGCAGGCCTATGTCGGCCGATTTCGGGGTTGAAATCAAAATAGGATAGAGAGCGATTACAGAGGAGGAAGAGGGTAATATTTCTACTTTACTACAGACTCATTCGTCTGCTTTACGTTACACCTACGTACAGAAGGGGTAATATATTATGATTTTCATCCTATTTTGATGAGCACGTTGGAAGGAAATTGATCGGATGTGATTCATGTTGGTTTATTGGTGGAGAGAGGCTAAAACATGGAGCGCAATGTGGTGGTGAATAAAATTGCTTTTTGGTTAGAATTGAATGTAGGCCGCTCGATTTCCGAAAAAAATTGAGAAGCTGATTGTATTTTTATTTTTATGGAAGTAACCTTAGTTTGTTGAACAACAAGGTTTTAACGGTTATATTTTCATATTGGCAATTGGCAACGAAATCTTAAAAAATCAGTTTACGGTCTATCTTTCTGTATGTCCGCCTGTCTATCTGTCTTTTTTTGTGGACTTTTCCCAAAGGCACTGGTACACAAATTACAGCGTGTGGAATTTTTACCCACTAAAACCACCCCCTAACTCCTGTGCTCTTCTCCACGGAACCGCCGCAAATTATTACCCCGCATGGGGGCCATAGCTCTAGTCTCTTTATTCGCCCATCGATTGCATCTGCAACCACGCTTTTCTCGCGCAGTCTGCCTTTCACAACCTGCACTGAGTCCAACCCCACCATGATACTGTCAATGTCTCCTTTCCTCTGGGAATCTAGGACAATGGATGAAAGTTTAGGGAATAATTAAAATACTGTACAATTCAAAATTTTTTTTCTATTTCAATTACATTACACTATAGCTAAACTTAAGCGTAACCAATAATGTATTTTAACTAAATTTAAAAAACGAACATGGGCGAGACTACAGCGAGAGTGATTCTTTTTCTGTGTCCTCCAGCCGATGCCAGGCCATCTCTAGTTGAAACCTATAGAGGTATTTATGATATCCGTCATCTCCCGGGAGAAACTGTCTCCCCGTGCGGTCTCTGCGTCCACATCTTGATGCTGGCTATCAATCTGTGGGCCCATTGACCCTTTTCCGTCCGTTTCCACCGTTGTTGCGACCTGCTCTACGAATTCTCCCTTTCCGTGTTTTTGACATGCCGATCAGAGGACTAATAGGGTCCATCATAGATGCGAGTCACCCCATCAACCAAAATTTCAATCGGCATCATTCCGGCTACCGCGTAGCCCGCTTCATCTGAGGTGGTTCTAAAACCACAATACACTCTTAGGGTGATCTTTCTATAAACCGCAGTGCAGTTTCCCAAACTGGTGCTGCTTAGGACAGTATAGAGCTGACTGCTCTAACTATAAACATCCCACGGTTGCATAACAGCCTCCCAGCATTTGGCATTCTCCTTGTCAGGGCCATGCTAACATTGAACGGCTTAGTGCAAAACATGTTGTAAATGTTGCTTGAAATCCAGCCTCCCATCTATCATTACTGGAAGATATTTGATTTCTAGTTTTGAAGTAACATATGCATCTTCGTTCTGGCATGAGCAGTGGTTTCCTTACACCCCTTCGTGATAAGCACCGTCTCTTTTTTGTCCTCCGCGAATGGAAGACCTGCATCTTTCAGTCACTTCTTTACAGCAGTGAGTGCTTCGGATGAATACAATTCCACCTCCGCCAAAGGTTTTGCAACAACGATCACCGCTATGTCATCGACGTAATACACTCGCTAGCAACTGGGATGTTGAGGGCATCACTATACATTATGGTCCACACTAGTGGTCCCAGCACAGAGCCCTTTGGAATACCTGCGGAGGGGCAGTTAAGTAACTGGGTACACTAATTGCCGCCAAAAACCTCCTTACAAGGTTCCAGCAACCCTTTCTGTGCATCGCACTTGTAGCTAAGATAGTGACCAGTTTGATAGACCCGACGGTTGATCTGACCGTACACCAGACTCTCTACAGTCGGGTGCAATCAGTCGTATATTATTCGCTGCAGCTTTTTCTCCGTTGTGTCCAATAAACATATAGGCCTGTAGGAATATAATCCATTAACTTCTTTCAAACCACCACTTTTGACGGTTAATGTAGATTGGGTGATGGTAAAAGGGCAATCTGAATGGTTGAAGTCGGTTGGCAAGCAAGGTGCTTTTGTAGAGCGCATTTACTGATTTAGATCCACTTCAATATCCACAATTATTCATGATTTCAAACCGCTTGTGTTCAACTGCTTTTAGTGCCAATGCCTCGCATTCCCAAGACGTAGCGGAACAAAGCAACAAAAACTGCTAATGACCATTTTTGAGTTTTTGAAGAGTTATTATACATAACATTTAAAGGTGAAAGGAATTTGTGATAAAAAAATTCTAAAGGAAATCAAAATGGTTATTTATAAATTACGACGATTACGTCAATATTTTTGTGTAATATGAAGTCAAAATGGGAATTCATCATCATCAACGGCGCAACAACCGGTATCTGGTCTAGGCCTGCCTTAATAAGGAACTCCAGACATCCCGATTTTGCGCCGAGGTCCACCAATTCGATATCCCTAAAAGATGTCTGGCGTCCCGATCTACGCCATCGCTGCATCTTAGGCAGGGTCTGCCTCGTCTTCTTTTTCTATTGACTTGATATTTCCCTTATAGACTTTGCAGGCTGGCTCATCCTCATCCATGCGGATTACGTGACCCGCCCACCGTAACCTATTGAGCCGGATTTTATCCACAACCTGACGGTCATGATATCGCTCATATATTTCGTCATTATGTAGGCTACGGAAACGTCTATCCTCATGTAGGGGCCCAACAATTCTTCGGAGGATTCTTTTCTCGAACGCGGCCAAGAGTTCGCAATTCTTCTTGCTAAGAAACCAAGTCTCCGAGGAATACATGAGTACTGACAAGATCATTATCTTGTAAAGTAAGAGCTTCGACCCTATTGTGAGACCTTTCGAGCGGAACAGTTTTTGTAAGCTGAAATAGGCTCTGTTGGCTGACAACAACCGTGCGCGGATTTCATTATCGTAGCTGTTATCGGTTGTGATTTTCGACCTTAGATAGGAGAAATTATCAACGGTCTCAAAGTTCTATTCTCCTATCTTTATTCTTCCCGTTTAACCAGTGCGGTTTGATGTTGTTAGTTTTTTGGTTTTTGGTGCTGACGTTGCCAGCATATACTTTATCTTGCCTTCATTGATATCCAGCCCAAGATCTCGCGCCAATCGCCGCCTGCTCGATCTGGATGAAGGCAGTTTGTACGTCTCGGGTGATTCTTCTCATGATGTCGATATCGTCAGCATAGGCCAGTAGTTGGGTGGAATTAAAGAGGATCGTACCTCTTGCATTTACCTTAGCATGACGGATCACTTTCTCGAGGGCCAAGTTAAAGGGGACGCAAGATAGGGCATCTCCTTGTCGTAGACCTTTGTTGATGTCGAATGGTCTTGAGAGTGATCTTGCTGCTTTTATCTGGCCTCGCACATTGCTCAGGGTCAGCCTAGTCAGTCTTATGGGGAATTAGAAACTTAAAAGGAATCAAATTGTAATACCTATTGATGCTAGACAGGAGGAAAAAGAAAAATGCTGCATGCATGTAAATTGAACTTCTTGTCAGTTCAGTGCGGGACAAAGGCGAAAAGAAATGATCAGCATTGCACCACGAATGCTACGGAGCAGCTAGGTTTCCGGGAATTACTTAAGGAAAAACTGTTAAGGACCAAAATCCACGCAGTTACTACAAACTTATATTTTTCTTACAAGACATTATTGGATTCCGTAGCTTCCTCCTATCGTTTTGACTTGGAAGCTCTTTTGTTATTTGTCTCATCAATCCTTCTAATCATTTTCATTTCCTTTGTAACCTCTTCCAGCTTGTTTTCATTTTTTCTTTTGCCTTATTTGTTTTATCATTTGTCCCAGCCATTGTATGCTGACAACTATTGTGTACGGTAGATCCATTATAACACGGATGACATTCCGGGTACTTCTTGGTGACTCTCAATATTTGGTGTAGAGTCGCACCAGAAATTACTTTCCTGAAGGTTTATCCGAACTAACTCCGGACCTTCACAAAGTATCTTTTACAGTTCTGCTTTAGCTCCCTCGTATGGAGTTCCAACCTTTAAATCTGCTCTCATTTCTAATGTTCGATCTTTGCCGCTAACGCCGGAGTGGCTTGTGATTTGATCATGCGTAGATTGTGAAGAAAATCTCCAGCAAATTCAAATGAAGCCGGCTCTGTTTCCCATCTGATTTAGTTAGACATTTTGTATTCGAAAGCGTAACTTCAAGTTTAGTTTTTTCTTATAGAACCTAGCCACGCCAGTATTTTGGAATCACAGTAGTTCATATTAGTTTCAGAGCTCAGTGTTTACTGTTTTCTTTCTGAATTTACTACTTCATATTATGTGGACTTTTGTAATATAACATTTATTCAAGATAAAAAGTTAAAACTTACCTCGCTCTCCTTCTAACTCCCAGTAAGGGTAATAAGGCGCATCTCCACTTGTAGTAAACGACTTCACACCTAGATTTTCAAGGTTTTGTTGAAAAAAAAACCTTATTAAAATTGGTTCACACAGACGCAATTTTGTCAGAAATTATTGCTCTTATAGGCACGAAATTCGTTAGAAAAGTTGGAACTGGGAATCCTCCCACATGTCATGCTTTTGTGCACTGAAGGGGAAGGGAAGGGGGTCCCTATATACCTAAAAGAGGGACACAAATTTTTTGTTCATCGAATATAGCCGTGTGATATATGAAACAAAAGGTTTCAATTATTACTTTCCGATGCAGGTATTAACATAGTATTGGCATTGGTAGGATGATAGAGGAGCCGCAGGGTATGAAAAGGGTCAATTAATGTAAGGACCCGTTTTCAGAATCTATCCACCCGAAAAATCTGGAAAAAATGGTAATCCATGCACATGGTATCTAGGCCTCAAAATATTCGCCTCGGATTTATTGCTGCTCTTTCCGTTTATTGAATAGCTTTCACTCCGTGATTGGCAAAAATCAACTTGGATGCACATTCAGAGCAAACACTCAAACACATCAACCATCGTCCTCTCATTGCGATTAAAGTGTGCTGCGAATTCTTTACCGTACGCGACATCATTTTCTTTGCGGCTACACAAACTTGATATTATCTGTCTCTAATACTTACGACATTCGTCATATGCCATAGAATAATCTAATTCCAACTCCATGTTTCCCAACTTGAAAAACAGAAAGCACAGATACTTCAGCGACGAATCATATACGGCTTGAAAACGGATTTTGTGGCAACTAAAAGTTTTCTAAATTTTGAATTTTCACCACCAGCGAATATGTACATATGTGGCATGCATGCAACTGTTTTATCTCGTATCACTCGTGGAAGTTTACGATGAATTTGCATTGTTCGAAACAATATCTTTCCAAGCATCCTTTATATCAAGGATGTGCATGAAGACTCTTTATTCACTTGCGTAGGGAATAAATTGGATGGTAAGTTCAAAATCCTGTGCACGCTACGATGGCTGTTGATCTCTCTGCTGTATCTTTTTTGAGTAATCAGAATAATGGCATAGTTTTGATATTGCTGAGTCCTCGTGTGCCGGATGTTTGCTGTTTCTATTGTTTTCAATATGTTGCTTGATATCTATTCTCCAAGTGCAATTTCATGCAGGAAGGGAGAAGTAAGAAGGGGCAATATGGTATCTGTATTGTGCATATTTGCATCTAGTTTTAGTAGAATATTAATTTTAATTGAATTTATTAACACCCGGATTTCATTCGTGTTAACCAATGAACGAAAAGGTATTGACTTTATTTTATTGGGACAACGCTTTCACAGAATAGATGCAATTATATATTGACTGCTGTTCTGAATATTTTATTTGTTGTTTATTATTTTACTTTAGGGTTTGTAAGTGTGAAAATTATCCATTCCCTTCTTATCATTCAATATGAGTATTATGTTTGCATTTCGATCTGAAAATATCCCTAATTTGTACTTTGAAGAAATCCGACCAACTTCATTCTTTTACACGGTGGCAAAAAATAAGTGTACACAACACTTTTCAGTAAAATAAATTTTATTATTAACATAAGTTCAAATAAACTATAAAAAGTTGTTATATAATATCTAAGTTATATTACCTTCAGCCGTTTTCAAAGTGACCACTCTTAGCATGAATACATAAGGTCAAACGCTTTGCGAAATTCTGGCCTATGGGCTGCAGTTCCTTTATAGTTTCTTCATCCCACTCTCCTACTCTTTCATCCCAAGCTCCAAACTTTCGTGGCGTCTTACACAGGCCCTGGCTCCAAAATTAATCATATATTGCAATCCATCGGATTCTGATCGGAAGAGGAGAACATTATAAAATTTGAAAAACTTGCTTTGAACCACTCTTGTGCTGCTTTTGCTTTGTGAGCCCGCACAGAGTCCTGTTGGAACGTTCAATTTTCATCGCCAAAGTGCTATTGGGACCAGGGAAGAACAGAATCTTCTAAAATATTGCGGCAGTAAACGACTTTATTAATTTTGACTGCTTTTTCTACGAAAATCAGCGATGTCTTGCGATTGGTGCAAATGCCAATCCATACCATAGTAGATTGCAGATTTCGGCGATGTTCGATGACGGATGACGACCCTGGATCTTCTGTCGATCAGTTTCTGTCATTCCGTCGATTGTGGGCTTCTTCAACAGTAAAAGGCTTCTCATCCGTGAAGACGATTTTTCTCCCATCCTGTTCCTGGGACTCGACGTTTTAGCAGGTGATATCTTTCAAGCCTTACTTTTTTGAATTCATCCGTGAGTAGCTGACATTTTCATAACCTATAAAGTTTGAGTTTAAGTTCATTTTCTACTAAGAGGCACACTGATTCACGATAGATATCTATCTTCCAAGCCGTTTTGCTCATTAAGACCGGTAAATTGCGCTCCCTTTTCCGTCTGTAGATCTAAGGTTGTCTTCGGCTTGGTGCTTTGCGGTGAACCTTAAACAAAGGTCAAATCTTTGTTTTTTGTTTCACATTATGTGTGTTTTATGTTAAAATTTGCTGTGTTAACGTAATTCTACACTGAGTTTAAGGGGATGTCCCCATACATACGCAAAGGGGCATTTAACAAAGAACAAGTCGAGAAACCGGAAGCTGGGCGTTTCAGGTACGAAAGGTTTTGTTTGCTTTTTGTGTGAGTATATTTGAGTGTAGAACTATCCTATTTGTACGTAGCTCGTTAAGAATATGCATTTAGCATCTCAGATTTAGTACTTCGGGTTGTAAATTTACACGGTAAAGACAACTTTGAGCTACTATAACTTTGTTACTAATAGTATGATTTTGATCAAATTTAAAGATAATATGCTTCATATTATATTTGATACTACTACTACTTTTATAACTCTGAAATAAACTTCAGGGGGAGTATTACTCAATTTTCCCAAAAAAAATTTACACCCCGCTTTTACATGTATGGGGACCCCCCCCCTAAATCTCAACGATGGAAGATATCACTCACTGCATGTCTGGGGGTATGTAGGTCCTACCTTCTCACCAAATTTCGTGTCAATTGATATAGCCGTTTCTGAGGAAAGTGCCTGTGACAGACAGATACTGAACCGATTTTAATAAGGTTTTGTTTTACCAACATTGATTGCCTGTTATTTGGTTATGGGTTCTGTTTGCAAAACAAAACCTTATTAAAATCGGTTCAATGTCTGTCTGTCTGTCACAAGCACTTTTCTCAGAAGCGGCTGTACCGATTGACACGGAATTTGGTGAGAAGGTGGGAACTGCGGACCCCCAGACATGCAGTGAATGATATCCTTCTAGGTTGAATTTAGGGGGGTCCCCATACATGCAAAGGGGGGGGGGGGGAGGGTGTACAATTTTTTTTCACCGAATGTAGTCATGTGGGGTATCAAATGAAAGGTCTGAAC
Source organism: Hermetia illucens (assembly GCF_905115235.1). NCBI lineage: Eukaryota > Metazoa > Arthropoda > Insecta > Diptera > Stratiomyidae > Hermetia > Hermetia illucens. Next base: position 65,144,288 of record NC_051849.1, on the reverse strand, counting down.
TAGTACTTTTCGAAACCTGTCTTAGTTTTGAGATTTGTTAAAAAGGCGGGAGTGGGAGGGGTGGAAAGTGAGAATTTATTTAACGGACTCATTCTCAGAAACTACCCAACCGAAAAGTCTTAAAAAGTCATGAAGCTGCGTCTGTATAGTCCCAAGGCCTCAAAATACTCTCCATATCGATATCTGTTCAAATTAGGTTAATAATAGTATATTACCATATTTTTGGGAAAACTGAGTAAAACCCCCCTTAAGTTTATCCGAGAGTTATAAAAGTTTTATCAAAATTATGCTATTACTAACAAAGTTACAGTAGCTCAAAATTGACTCTCCCCTGTCAATTTACTGCAACTAAATATCAATATCACATTGAAGTGGGTAGTCAGACGTGCTAAATGGAAATACATAACGGGCTACGTACAAATGGAATAGTTCTACACTTAAATATACTCGAAGAAGAAGCAAACAAAACCTTTCATACCTGAAGCGTCCAGCTTCCGGTTTATGGAGTTAAATATACAAACTTTGCAATATAAGAGAAATCGTAACCGAGATAATTCCGAAATCTATTAAAAGTACTAATTTTAATCAATATTGAGGAAAAGAATATGTTTTGAAGGCGGTTACTCTTAACATGTTCAAAATATTTCAAAATTAGGGGAAAATTACACACATACATATATGCAGAATGTGGCCGGAACGAAAAAAATATATTTCGTTTTTGCCGCAGAATTTAGGCATTTCTCCATTGATTTCGAATTTCAAAACTTTTCAAAATTATGAGGACGTATTTTATTAAATATCTATTTATTTTTATTTTTCATTGGCAACACTTACTAATGATTCATAAATCCGAACATCCACTCATTGCCAGGGACATTGCGCTACTAATTCGTCAAAATCATTCTCAAATACTCTGCTGTGACAGGATAACTGAAGTTTGTAGACAACATCATTCTTTTTTGTAAAAATCAGTTGATTGCCGCGAACTTTCTGCAATTTTCTCGGATTTGGGGCTTAAGCATACATACATAAAGTCTTCCCTGCTTGTCGTTAAAGGCGACTATTGCTACCAAAACGTCAACAATGCCTCGAATGGAGGCAGACCTCATGGGCTAGACCTTTGGCTATCTAAAGCGGATTATAATTGGTTTCTCGAATGTGGAAACAATCCACATCAACGGTAGTGAGCGTCCCCAGAATGCTTACTTTATTCAAAGCGAGGGAGAATTCCAACCATGTAAACGGGACATTTCGGATTTGGGTGAAGTAAGGTGGTAGGTCTAAGGAAAATACTCCCCTGCTACACTAATGACAATGTGCTTTTGTACTTTGGAAAGCCAAGCGGTAGCACACGCCAAAACGGTGTCGGGTTGTTTTTGACTAGTACCACATGACGAGCTCTCTTGACCTAGGAGCCGGTTTTTGACAAACTTCTGACTACAAGATTCCAATCCAGGTTAAGGATCATCACCATTATACAGTGCTATGCGCCAACGGAAATATAGTGGGGAAAGGTGTTTTCTATGAGCACTTATACGCAGTTCAGGCGATGCGTGCAAACCTGGGCTTTTAACTTGTGATGGAGAAACAGGGTCTTAGTGACCACGATGATCTGGTTGACTACGGAATTGCCGAAGCGATTGAGGGCTCTATATACGTCTGCAATTGATAGCACGGGTGACGCGCTCCAATACCGTGCGAATTCTGAGAAAATTCTACGTAGTACGCGCCACAATAAAAGTGAATTGGTTAATGCGCTGGTCAGAAATGGGAAATATATTACAGAACGCAATGATTGTAGACTGTATACCGTGTCATGTAGGAATGAAGGATGTTATCGGTCGAATCCTTATCAACGATGACAAGTACCTGATGAGGCAGGAATACTTCACCACAGTTCGTAATCATATCACATTCGGTGAAGTTCTTCTTTCTCCATCTAGGTTGAATTAGATGCTATGGCTCTCATAGTAATCCAGTCACAAGGAACATTTATGGAAACACTATCTATTGAAAGCTTCCCACCTAACCCTAGTACTAGACATCCTGGTTAGGTATATTTATCATACGGTGGTCATTGGAATGTAGCAAAATGTAATGCCTTTTCCGCATTTCTTGATCCTTTTGATGAAATGTCTTGATTTAAGCAAATTCAGGTGCAGCTAATGAGTTTTAACCATGTTAATTAAATGGCCAGTGGACGCATTGATGAAGTGATCGACACACGTCGACAAAGCTAATTGTTGGAGTTTATTTTGATTTATGTCCTTCCTTCCATTAGTTTTCAAGGTTCGGAAACGGATTTACAGGAACTACAATAAATTTTTAAATGTTGAAATCTCATTAGTTTCCTCCAAGGGATAAGGTGTGGGTAGTTCAGTCCACCTTTTGCAGAACATTCGTCGATAATATCGTGAAGATTTTTAATATTTGAATAGGATCAGACTTCAGTCCTTGGATTTTTCTATGAAAGCATTGTATTTAAATCTATGGCCGCTTGTAGATGTAACAGATTTTCAAACTGTCTCGTAATTATTGGTGAACCTCTTATCAGATTTTCTGCCTCATCTGTTACATTATTATAACTTCGGACAGTTTAGTATAAGTTGCTTGTGAACTAGCTGCATGAATGAACCATTGAACTCCATCCGTTTGCCGTAGTTATCATTAAATTTTGACAGTGCGACTTTTGGTAACTTGACATCAGATTTGTCAGTCTCGTTATGTACGTTCATTTTGATTTAAGTACTTTGCACTTGATCTTCGTGTTCCATGAAATGGTTGTACTGATTTCAGACAACTTTTAACGCTGCTTTCTGTAGATGTAAGTTTTCTCTTTGGAGCCAGATTCAATTCATTGTTTCTATTTTAAATGGAACCCGATTTAACAGTCGAACATAATTTGTTTCCGAAAAATGACTCTGGCGATACTCGATGAATCCTGTTGATTCTCGGAATCATTGCTTAGGAATTAATTTTTCTTTTTAAACTTTTTTGTAAAGTGATCACTTTTTTCACGGACGCATTCTCAGAAACTACCCAACCAAGAATTTGAAAAAAATAAAGAAGCTTCCACTATATGGTGCCTAGGTTCCGAAATACCCACCATACCGGTACCTGTTCAAATAAAGTTAATAATAGTAGATTGATTTTAGTAATTGACTGCAAAATCCTAATTAAATTCATTCTAGAATCATACAGCTATATAGGGTACAACATAGAGCATAGAAATCGCACTATTACTGATAAAGGTATAAAAGGTCAAAGTTGTCACTTCTGTGCAAATTTAAGACTTTTAATGCCAGTATCACTCGAAAGTGAATATTCATATAATATATGCATATATTACGTGCTAGGTACAAATGGAACAAATGTTCACTCAAATTTTTTTTTGAAAGAAATACACAAAATCTTTCATACCAGAAGCATCCAATTTCGGGTTCGTCAAACCTAAACTCATAAGGACTGAACGAAAAAACAATACTTTCAAAATCAAATAATCCAAACCAGTAACTTTTTAATGGAAATTGAGCTAAATACTTTTTGAAGTGCTAGAGAAGATATTTGAGGTATAATTGAAGTCGGTGCAATGAATAATAACAGAGCCATGATCAAAGTAGTTATCTGAACTTTTTATATAAGAATCAATAACCACAAAACCTGGTTTTCTCGCATAAGCTGAAAGTAAGCCGAATCCTTTGAATCTACTGTGTTTAAGTCCTTGCAATAAATTCTGAAAATTTTGTGCATCTAAAGTGCGTATTCCTGAAAAAAACGGGACTTACTCCTACATTTTTTTTTATTTTTTTAAAAGAAAATTAGTTTTTTTTTAAATCTCAAAAAGAAGATAATGGCAAAATGCTAAAATATAAAAATGTGGAGGCGCACATCGTTACTGTATAACTTTTGTCTTTTATGCCGCCCTCCACTTCCACCCCAAATTTCATGTCAATCGGCCTTGACTGAAAGAATTCAAAGATGGCATCCGATTTTCAACTTTAATAATTGGACTAAATACCTAACGTTCTAAATTGCGCGCGTCTTCGTAGTAATTGGCGTCGAATTCTACTCGAACTTATAAGAGATTTGACATGTTTGGAAGAACTTCGTGGAATAGGATGATGCCGACCGATCGTATGGTTTGCAGATTCGCCTTTGAAAAGATATATACTGTCGTAATCACCCAAAGAGAAGAATAGTCGACAAATGGCCATGAGTCTTTTCAGATTACAGACCTAATAATCTTCACCGATGGGTCAGTCATGGAGGATGGATCGGGCGTAGGGGTGTTCTCAGAGAATCCGATTATAGAACTGGCCCGACCCCTCGGGAAAAAGACGACCATATTCCAGGCGGAGATATATGCCATTTCATTGGCAGCAGAAGAATGTCTACGAAAAAAGTGAAGGGGCGCACCATTCGAATCTGTTCCGAGAGCCGGGTGGCATTATCAGCACTAAATGGCAACGACGTATCAAGCCAGTTGATGCGGAGTTGTCATCAGGTGCTGCTGACACTTGGCTGACTGAACGAAACATTCCTGATGTGGGTGCCGGGGTACTCTAACATCGCCGGTAATGAGGAGGCTGTCAGACTGGCTGGCCGAGGGTCTGAAACCACAATGGTGGAGCCAGAATCCGACCATCTACTGCAAAGTCTACTTTGAAGGGTGAAATTGCAAGGGTTCACGCAACCGAGTGGAGAAATTTGGACTCTTACTGGCAAGCAAAAATCCTTGTAAAAGAGCCTAGGGCCACTAGAGTGGCATTTTTGTTGTCCCTTAAGAAATGGGATATGAAAACCCTAGTAGGGCTTTTAACGGGACACTGCTCTTTAAACTTCCATATGGAAAAGATTGGGGTAGTGCTTTCGGCTATGCGCAGCCAATGTGAGGAGGAGGAGGAGACGGCATTGCACTTTTTATGCAGCTGCCCGGCATCTTCAGATCTCAGATGAAGACACCTTGGCAAGGTTTTCTTCAATGAAGAATCTGCACACTCTCTGTCTCTGGAGAATGTTCTCAGATTCGCTAAAGCCTGCGAACACCGTAGGCGGGAAGCCATTGAATAGGCAACTTACGGCGAGAGTACAATAGGCCTAACAATGGCCAGAGTGTTCGGAGCTGCGGCTCCCCCCAGTAAACTAAGCTAACTAACTAATAGGATGATGTTCTGATGTCTTTGAATTATTATACTTTGAACAAATTCGTATTATAGAAAGATACGTGTTGCTTTCTCTTATGGTTCTCAAATGTTAACCTTGAGGTATTAAGTGCGACTGTTTAATTATCAACCATTTGAATATGCCACCAACTACACTCGGGAGAGAGTGCGTGTGGGATTCGCAAAACCATCTCTGTCTCTCTGCCCTTCAATTTACGCATTACTTGTATATCTAGACTTTCTCTTAGCTGCTTTTGAATTCTTATAATTGCGGAGATAACTGTATACAAATTTTTCTCCGACTTGAGTATATTTCCAATTATATTCTAATGGCATACGTTCACCATCGCCGTTCCACCTTGTCTCCTCTTGCCAACCTCGAATATATTCCAAACGGGGCACGAACTCTATAAGAACTTCGACGACCTGTGCGGAACGGGGTAAGGGGGAAATTTGTCTCCATGATTTGGCTATGATTTATTCCTTAAAATTAGGGATACTTTTTCATGCTTACTACCACTCATTACAGGACTTTAGTCTAGTCATGAACCTTTGTTTTTGATGCGGTGCCGACGAGTCAACTCGCTTGATCCACCACAGCAGGCGCATTCTCATTCGCCGTAATTGAGTGGATTGTGGTCATGCCTGATATAACCAACGCCCTCTTATCCAATACTACCACAAAGCGCTGCACACCTCAAGGTTTATCAGGATATAAACTCATTTTTAAGGTTTTGTGTAAAACAAAACCTTATTAAAATCGATTCAATGTCTGTCTGTCTGTCTGTCTGTCTGTCTGTCTGTCTGTCTGTCTGTCACACGCATTTTTCTCCAAAACGGCTAAACCGATCCGAACGAAATTTGGTGGACAGATGGGAACTATGAAATCCCACGCATACAGCGAGTGGCATAAATTTAGGTGGAGTTTAAAGGGGGGCTCCCCATACATGCAAAAGGGGGATTCAAAAATTTTTTTCACCGGATATAGTTGTGTAGGGTATCAAATGAAAGGTCTCGATTTGCACTTTCCGAGACTGGCATTACTTTTGGCATAATTTGCAAAGTGCGTGAGTAAGGAGTCAAAATGTACGCACTTGAAGTGAGACAGGACTCATTTTCGGAAACTACCCAACCTAAAAATCCGAGAAAAATCAGGGTGGTGCGTCTAGATGAAATCTAGGCCTCAAAATATGTCCCATTCCGATATCTGCTCAAATAAACTTGCTAATGGTATATTACTACTTTTTACAAATTTACTGAAAAACCCCCCTTAAGTTCATCACAGGACTTCCGAATTTCGTACCAGCATAGAGGATAATATTTCGTATATACGTGCTAAATTTCGTGGAAATCTGGCAATTAACACCAAAGTTATAGCAGTTCAAACTTAGCAATTTCGCGCGAATTTACCGCTTCCAAAGCCATGTAAATCATGCTGACGTCATAATTACCCGGAATAATTGACATTCGCGTGGAATATTAAAGTCGCATTTATGAAGAATCTATTTATCTGCAGCCCTTTTTAAGGTTTTGTGTAAAACACTTATGCGAAATTTAATCTTCGAAAGATGTCCCATTCCGGTATCTGCTCAAATAAATTTACTAATAGTATATTATCCACTTTTAGAAATTGACTAAAAAACTCCCCTTAAGCTCATCCTAGGTGTACCAGGTGCGCCGGCATAGAGGACAGTCTCGTGCATACACTTGCCAAGTTCCATGAAAATCCAGCTATTAGTGTCAAAGTTATAGAAGTTCAAACTTATCAATTTCGTGCTAATTAACACCATCCTAAGCCATACAAATAAGATGCTGACGTCATAATTAACGAGAATAATTGAAATTCGAGTGAAATATTAAAATTCCATTCAAGAAGAATCTAATTCTCCCTAGCCCTTTTTAAGGTTTTGTGTAAACACAAAACCTTATTAAAATCGGTTTACTGTCTGTCTGTCTGTCTGTCTGTCCGTCTGTCTTTTTTTTTTTTTTTTTTTTTTTTTTTTTTTCGGCGTTGGAAGGTGGAAAGGTTCAAAACCTACTGCTGGCTCCTGCCACGCAGTTATGTGAGACTTCTACTCACTAAAACCACCTCCTTCTCATTCCACTCTCCCCACGGAACTCCTATCAAGTATTGCATCGCGGGGCTGGATCAGCTTTTAGCTGCGGCTCATTATGGTTCTCTCCCTTCCTTGTTTTCGTCGTAGTTCTTCCTGCCTAAACTGTTGGTGAATAGCTTGTAGTTCCCTTACAACCTGGTTCCAGGCATCCGTTGACTCCAGCATAAACTCCACAATGTTTTCGGGTGTTAAACGCCTGTCTGCGACCGCTTCCATTCTTGTTCGGTGCGCGGTGAACCTGGGGCAATCAAATATGACATGCTCCGCATTCTCAGCCACGTTACCACATCTTGGGCAGCATGGTGATTCGTCGTGACCAAATCGATGTAAATAAGCACGATAACCTCCATGTCCACTCAAGAATTGTGTTAGCTCGTGGCTTAATTCCCCATGGTTTCGTTCAAACCATCTCCGAATATCCGGAATGATGCGGTATGTCCAACGAGCATTTTGGGACTCATCCCATCGCTGTTGCCACCGTTCGATAGATTCCCACCGTGCCAGCTGCCGTCGAAATGCGCTAGACTCTCCAGCTGCATACGTTTTGTCGTAGAGTCGCCGACTTTCCTTCGCCAAGATGTCTACGGGGAGCATCCCTGCTAGTACATATGCCGCTTCTCCTGATGTTGTCCGATATGCACTGCATACCCGGAGTGCACTTAACCGATACGCCATTCCTAGTTTTCCGCAGTTTGATTTGTTTTCCAGAACGGTTGCCCAAACTGGAGCTGCGTAGAGTAGCACGGAACTAACTACCCTTGAAATAAGACGACGTCGACTTTGTCTTGGTCCACCAATGTTCGGTAGTATCCTCGAGATCGTTACAGCGATGGAAGATGCTTTAGTTGTAGCGCACTCAATGTGTTTTTTAAAGTTGAGTCTTTTGTCAATCATTACTCCCAAATATTTAAGCGACTCTTGGGAGTAAATTGTTTTTCCACCAACTTTAATTTTCACGGTCGTGTCTTTCCTTCTTTTGCTGATTAGCACTAGTTCCGTTTTATGTTCAGCAAGTGATAGACCGGACTTTTTCAACCAGGAATTTATCTCCCATATCGCTTCATTTGCATAGATTTCGATCTCGTCTAAGCGTTTTGCCACTATTGTTACCCCGATATCGTCCGCAAAACCAATAGTTGTCACGCCGTTAGGAAGGCGTAGCGTCAGCACTCCGTTGTACATAATTAACCACAGTAAGGGACCTAAGACAGACCCCTGTGGTACGCCGCACGTCATTGGGAATAATTTCTCTCCATCGTCCGAGTCGCAATATAATCTTCTTCCAAGAAGAAATGCAACAACGATGCGTACAATGTACTTTGGAACCTTTAGTTTGGTTAGAGCCTCTACGATTTTCGTCCACTTTGCAGTGTTGAAAGCATTTTTTACATCGAGGGTCACCACTGCGCAGCATTTGTCATCTTGTATTGCAGCGCGAGCCAGGCCAGTCACCATGCTGATTGCATCGATGGTTGATCTCCCCTTACGAAACCCGAATTGCTTGTCGGATAGGCCTCCTTCCTTTTCCGCAACAGCGAGCAGCCTGTTGTATAATACTCGTTCAAATAGTTTACCAATGGTATTGACCAAACATATCGGTCGATATGAGGAGGGGTCTCCCAATGGTTTACCTGGCTTCGGAATAAGTATCAACTTTTGCAGCTTCCATTGCTCGGGGAATTCTCCTTCTCTGAGGCATGCCGTAAAAACTTTAGCAAACATACCTGGTGCTGACCTGGCTGCCACTTTCAGGGCGATATTCGGGATTCCATCTGGCCCTGGGGTCTTATTTTCAGCCAATTTACTTGCTGCATCAAAAATTTCCTCTTCTACCACTTCAGGGATTTCGTCGGGGTTTACATGCACTTTAGGCAGATTTGTGTAGTTCACATCCTCTGGGAAGAGAGTGTCCACTATGTTTTGTAGTAATTTTGGACAGGTAATCGGTGGGGAGCGCTTGCCTTTCAGTGATGACATTACAGACCTGTAGGCGCCACCCCATGGATCAGAATCAGCTTCGGTACACATCCGCTTGAAATGTTCGGATTTGCTCTTCGTGATAGCTACTTGCAATTTTTTCCTCGCGTTCTTGTATTGCATGTGCAGCTCAACGAATTCAGGTTGATTTCTTCTGCGCTGGGAGCATCTCCTAGCTCTGAGGCAGTTTTTCCGACATTCCTCAATTTCTGAATTCCACCAGAAATTGGGATTTCGTCTTCGGAAAGCGCTAGGCCGTGGCATAGAGGCATCGCATGCTCGCTGCAATTTTTCCGCGGCCTGTAAAGCTTTTTCTTGTGCGCTTCCCGATACTAATGTGTCATCTAGAAGTACCTCCTTGAACATTTCTTCATCGAATTTGTTAGTTACCCAGCTCATCGTTATTCTTTTTTGTGGCTTCATGTAATTCCTACGCGAGGTTTGGAAGACAATAGCCTGATGATCGCTGTGTGTGTACTCTTCGCTAACATGCCACTGCAAGTCTTTGATAAGGGTGTCACTGACGAAAGTGAGGTCTACTACCGATTGTAATTCTCCCCTCCGGTATGTGTTGGCTCCCCCAGAGTTCGCAAGTACGACATTTAGACGCGAGAATGCCTCTAGCAGTATTTGCCCCCTTGCATTTGTTTTTCTGCTTCCCCATTCTTCTGCCCATGAGTTGAAATCACCGGCAATTATTTTGGGATTATAGCGCCTGGCATCAAAAGATAGTTTCTCAAGCAACAAAGTGAATTCCTCCAGCGTAAGGCTCGGGGCTGCGTAACAACTATAGATGTATATACCTCCTATTTCGGCACGTGTAAATCCGTTCTCTGGATGTTTTTTTACATCTTCTATAGCACGACTTCCGCAGCTCCATATCGCGGCTTTGCTGTTTTTGTCAGCTACCCATACTCCGCTATGAAGATTTTCATATTGTTCGCATACAATAGCTACGTCGACATTATTTTCAAACACGCTCTGGGAGAGCAGGTCTTGGGCCGCTCGACAGTGGTTCAGATTTAGTTGCATAAACTTCATTTGTGCTTATTTATGAACGCCTTTCTGAATACTGGGCAATTACTGCTTCCTGCAATGTGGGCGCTGTCGCTATTTTTCGTTTCGACACAAAACACGCATTTGGGCTTTCCGTTGCAATCCTTCGCAAAATGGCCTTGCTCTCCGCACTTGCGACACAGACTAGATCTGTCTTGTGAGCTGGTACAGGCTTTCGCAATGTGGCCGAACTGCCAGCACTTAAAACATTTATGCACCTGACTTTGCTCTCGTATCCGACAAACCACCCATCCAATACGAACTTTACCTGCTGCTATAGCCTTTTTTGCTGCTTCGACAGGAAGACTTATCGACGCTATCTGTGTATCCCCGTACGCCTTCCTAAGTCGTAGCACGTTGGCCTCGCTCACTGACTGTATTCCTAATTGAGATTGCAAGGCTTCACAGATCTCGGACTTCGTGGCGATTTCATCCAAGTCCTTACATTCTATCACCACTGAATCTCTGCTCATTTTGATTGCTGCAGCCTCACCTAGTGCCACTTCGATTTTTTTTCGTAGGTTTTCGCCTACATCTTCACCCGCTTTAAGCTCCAGCAACAGATCACCTTTCTGCGTACGTCTGATACGCGTAACATTACCACTTAGTTCAGTCAGGGAGGTATCTGCTTTTACTTTACGCAAAATCTCCGCGTACGTCAGCTCGCTAGTTTTTGTTATGATCAGCGCGTCTGGCCTGGCTCTCCTTTGCAACCGTTTCTTACCTTCTACTTTAGTCCAGGTAGATTCTTCGGTGCGGTTAGTGGCTTTTTCCGGGTGGGCCGATAAGCTTCCGTCTCCTGTCTTCGTAGGTTGCGCCGGAAGTGGTTTCTCCTTTTTGCGTTTCGCTGTCCGTTGGGGTGATTGTACCTCTTCGTTGGGGTCTCTTTGTCGCTTATTGCGCATTGCTGAGATGTCTCTTTCACCTTGGATACCTTCTTTGTCAAAAAGCCTCTTGGGAAGAGATGTTTTCACCATAGTTTGTGTTGCTACAGTAACCATCACTTTCTGTTGGCTGTTCGGCAGTATACCTTCTTCGCGTGCTTTTACATCCTCTTTAGCCTTAAAGTACGTCGCCCTAATAGAACGCACTTGGTCTTTGATAGCGTGATGGACGTTATTCCGCTGACCAACGTACTCCATCAGATTTTGGATCATTGCTCCCAGCTGCGTGAACGCGTCGGCCTCATTTAAAGAATTGACTCCACCGTTGCTGCTCCTTTGATCCGACATCTGTTTCTCACTCGATTTCGCTGGAGGCGATCGCACTAATTTACCGCTCCGCCTAAAAGGATCATTAAGGCTAAAAACCATCAAAGGCGACTCCCCACTAGCCGTTTTGCTAGTGGGAAGCCCCCCGAAATTCTCGGCTTCCTCCACTGTTTGCAGTGAAATAATTTACAAACAAATTTGTCTGTTGATTCCTACACACTCTTGCTTTGGCTGCAGATCGAACTGAGGGCTATCCACCCGCAAATGGTTCTAAACTGGGGTTTCTTTATTAATGCTTAATGTTTCAGGAAAAAAGGATCGTCCCGCGCTGCAGCCCGGGATTGAACCTCGATCCCGAGAATCAAGGGCCAAACGTGCTCCCTCTAGGCTGCGCACTGCTTGGAAGGACGAGCTCTGCGTAGTGTGGACCACGTAATTATTTCACTTTCCAATTAAACTCAATGAAGTCGACTAGAAAAAAATTCAATTCAGCACTCAGCGAGAGAGCCGAATAAAGGGAAAGAGTTGCTCCCGTTGCTATTTCGCTTTCTCCAATTACCAACGAACCAAAGACCGATTCAGAAGTCCAGTTTACGATTTTTTGTTTGTAATTTTTTCTTTGTTTAAATAGAGATAAATAGAAAAAAAAAAGGCTTACGAACGTAATCGAACCAGGGGCTGCCTGCCCACGAGCAACCGCGCTGCCACCCAACTGTTCTCAATGTTGCGAAATCTGTTCCTGTTCAACTTGTTCAATGTTTTCAACCAACAGTCGTTAATGTATTGGAAAAAGAAAAACGGCAAACAAGTGACCGGTTCAGCGAGGAAACAACAAAGAAAAAAGAAACACTTGCTATTTTTGTTCGTGGTTTAAATAAGAAGTGGCTCTAGATTTCACTTCATCTCCAAGCACTCGCGCACCATACACCATCCGGCAATTTTTCCGCCAAATCAACTAAAACAATCTTTGTTTTTTTCACTTCCTATGCTATTTAATTCTCACAGCGCTTCCGATTCACATTCGTTATTATCAACGTACGCTGTCCGTCTGTCTGTCTGTCTGCCTGCCTGTCTGTCTGTCTGTCCGTCACACGCATTTTTCCCGGAGACGGTTGCGGCGATTGACACCAAATTTGGTGGAAAGCTGGGAACTGTGAACGCTCACGCATACAGTGAATTACATCCTTTTACAACGAATTTAAGGGGGGGTCCCCATACATGCAAAAGGAGGGTGTAAATTTTTTTTTCATCAAATATAGTCATGTGGGGTATCAAATTAAAGGTCTCGGCCAGTACTTTTCGAAGCTGGTCTTAGTTTTTACATTTGTTGGAAAGGTGGGGAGTGCGGGTGGTTGAAAGTGACCATTCCTTTACGGAAGCCATTCTCAGAAACTACCAAACCGAAAAATCTGAAAAAAATTGAGAGGCTGCCACTATATAGTGCCTGGGCTCCGAAATACCTTCCACACTGATATCTGCATAAATAAAGTTAATAAAGTTAATATAGTATATATGCATATATTACGTGCTGCGTACTAAGAAATACACAAAACCTTTCGTACCTGAAGCGTCCAGCTTCCGGTTTCCCGACTTGTTTTGTAATTATATGTGTTTATTAGCGTATGTACTGTGGTTCGCGATCATAAGAGCTTCTCCAAGGTCAAGGCCCAACCAACTCTTTCCAGTTAGAACAATAGAACTCCTTCGTGGTCCTCCTGCTACCAAAGATTGCTCGTCGAAAGACATCTGCTTCACTAAGAACCTATGAGCACTTAGCCAACATATCTTTGAATCGGTCGTAGACGCAATTCTTCTTTATTCAGTAATGTATTCCGAAATGATATAAGGGATTAATTATTACTTTTGTTCCCCATAAATGTGTTTCAGTTTTATCACCCACATTGGGCGCAATGTTAATTGGCACAATTGTTTTAATTAAAAGCTACGGCTGAATTCAAATATCCCACTCTGCCTGGAACATCGAAAAAGAGCGTTTAAACCGTTCAGTTTATTTTTTTTCTGAGTACTACAATAACTTTCAAAAGCGCCCCGTTATATACCCGTTGCGAGAACACTTCATTCACATTTCACACTGAGCGGGTGGAAATATTATAAAATTGAGTTAGTTAAAATGGGGTTTGAGGTCAGTAATTGTGTTCAGCTTTGACTGATCCTATTTGAATTTGTATCTTCCTTGAAATATTCCATTTGACTATTCCGGAATTGTTTTTTAGGTGTTTATTTTAAAATGCAGGAACAGGGCAGTGTAAGCTTTGTGAAGCAATAATGGCATTTCCAAATCCTGCGATAAAACTTCAAAGGTAAAATGCAATCTCGGGTGTATTGAACGTGCATATTTTTGGCTCTGCACATGGCATATCCAATAAATCGATTTATTGTAAAGGCCTAGCAGCACACTCAAAGCACTGTCAACGTAATTAAAACTTGAATACCATTCGAATCAATTTTATATGCAAAACATATTATTGCATGAGCAATAGTCTGATGGCTCTGGGAAGAGTTCAATGAGATCCTTGCGAGTGCACAGATCCGTGGATTCACTTAGAGCGCAATCATTTTGAAAGCATATATACACACATTATATATGACCACGTATTGCATTTGCGTTCGACACGGCAAGTGCAATCTTGGATAAGCCAATATCACACACAATTTCTGGTAGCAGGCACGACTCAAAATTCAAACGCCATTTCATATACCATCATCGCGTTGTGTACTGCGAATCGATGTGTATGATGTACCCGAAAGTGGTATTGCCACAACCTTTGACATACTAATGACATGGAAATAGATAATATTAAATTCATTCGCGACAATCGTATTTGAATCTGAATCCAATATTCCCACGATTTTATGAAGAACACAAATCAACAACTCAAGGGATAGATGCGAATGCAACATGGGTGAAGTGCATGCAATGCAAGTGCACCCACAACGTCGGGAGATGTATCTTTGTCGGTGCCATCTTCATATGTAGCGATATTATTGCCTTCATATGTATATTTACTTATATCTAGATGGAGTTGAAAAGTCCCGAGTGAGTTGTGTATGCAGCCAACTTCTATATGGCCATTCATGGAAAAGTTCAAAAGTTTGCTTGCACCATTGGATATTAGTTGAATCACTGGAAAAAAGTATTTGGAAGAACAAATTTTGAGGAATGATTGAAGACATTTCTTTTTAAAAGTGCGTTATTTGTATTCGAAACGAATAATGGCTTTCTATTCAAGCTTATAGTTACATTTATTAGTTAAAACTGTTAAATTATCTGCTCTACGTACGTATGCCTTCTCATGGGTATTGTAATGAGAAAAAGGGATTACGGTGGTCAAAAAACCATCCTGAGTGGCCGAAGACGACCAACTAGGAGGAGTTGTCCAAAAAACCGATTTTAATAAGGTTTTGTTTTACAAAAAAACCTCAAAAAAGTCATAGAAGAAGGTAAATTTCCTCACCCAGAGCTCTGTTTGGGTAAACCCCTTACTTCGGACATTTCGAACACTTGTTTCTTTTTCTATCCTTTAAGAATTCAAAGTAAAGATGAACCTTAAAAAAAAATGTTTTAAAGGAAAGTGTGATTTAATTCAACGTTAATCATCATGGTGCAATTTGCCAGAAATTATCCTCGGATACGCTCCTCCTGTTGACGTCGTCTCGCATGAAACACCAGACGCGCAACTCACCAAGTTTGTTCTTCAAGTTGATTTCACTTAGCTAGCTCTAGGACTTAGCACCTAATATTCGAAAGGCCCGTCGGGCCTATTTGGTGGCGTTTAGTCAAGTCAATTAACTCTTCAGCACCCAATTTCCCAATCAATTTCACCACGTTCGGTGGTTAACTTTGCGTTTTAAAGTTCCACCAAATTTAGAGAAACGGCACGAAACAATTAACTTTGGAAAATCCTACGAGCTACAATCTTTAGATCAATTCTCCCTGATGGGGAAGGAAAATCGCGAAAAAGAACCAAACACTGCATTCGGGTACTAAATTCCAACCAAAAGCTCACAGTTTGAGATTACTCCACATTGGAACAACTACTGGAAGAGGCGAATGGCACAACAGAAATCAAATCTTACCCACAAAAATTTTCACGCATGTTTTCCAAGAAACGTAATGCCTCCACACGTCTGCTTTCCGCCTTTCCTTCATCTCCAGCGCCGAAATTCAACCTTCACAACCGGCCTAGACCATTTTCGATCCCCAAAGCTGCAAACGTCTGCCACCCTTCAAGACAGCTGATAAACTCCCACTCCAACTGATCAGCTGTCTCTTCATCAGCCGGTTTCGGCCCCGCTAAATTTGGTCTTTAGTTTAAAAGTCCAACCTGGCTCAACGACAACAACCATAGTTCGTGACTTACTCAGAAGCAAAAGAGCGGCTAGACAACAACACGCTGATTCCTTCGCTAAATGGAACATTGCGTTGCGGAAACAACAAGAAAGTTCCAAAATGATGTAGACGCAAGCAGTTGCGCTGAATTTACATTTCCACTGTTAAATATTGGCTTCCACTATTTGGAAAATTAAAATAAAGTTAAGAATTTTTCAAATGTAAATAATTTCTTGGGTTGCTAGGTTTTTTGCGAAATAAATAAAATAACTCAATTTAAAAGTTACATCTTAAAGTTGAAGGATAAAATTGAAATGTAGGGATGGGAATTGATAAATTAAAATGAGTAAATTGGGAAAGCTAAGCTAATTTGATTTTTATTTACCGAAGCTCACCACGTGTTACCTTTCCGCCAAAATTATAAAACTGATTTACATTTTAACAGATTTTCAATTTGTACGCAATAAGAATGCTCGAATATTGCATGACCGGTCAAGAAGGAATATTGACTTTACACTTAAACTTGTTCAGGTCACATATTATGGAATGCAGGCTTAACGGTTGTTTCTGATCGAGGTGACTGAAAAGATATTTGAGAGATAATTGAAAATTGGGGGGACTGCTGATCAATAGACAGCTAATGGACCAAGGAATTGATTCGAGGTCGCTGTATGAATCGGATCGTTTTCTTTCGAAGTTCGAAGTTTGAGGAAGGATATGAGTGATAGTAAGCTAATAAAAAGCTTGGGATAAGGACCAAACAATAAACTACAATTTTAATTAAATGCCGCCGCAAGTGCATGATTGACTGCAAATTAGGATGAAGTGAGTGTTGTGTGAAATTTGAGAAGCACATTAAAAGTGTATCCTGAATCGAGTCGCGTGAGGGTTTGAAAAGTTCACGTGTAGGTCTAAAATTGGAAAGTGGAGACGAGACTCATCATGAGACAGTCCGTCGCAGAGTTCGATATCTGTGAATACAGCGTCTGAGAGGAGTTTCTCTAGCGTGTAATTGAATTTTCCTCGCCAGAACGGAATGAAGGGCGACAATTGAACCCAATGTAGCATTATCGACAAAATACAACTTAGGTGTACTTCTATTTGACATAGTGCATTTTTGTGGAAAGAAGCTTTGGGGATTCCACTTAGTTCAAACTGTGCCTTATTCTATGCGCCATACAAACGGAGTGCGTATCATTAAGGAGGACATATCTCCATATCTCAAGGAAACATTCCCATAAATAATTTTAAACTATTTGATATACCGATGCCTCCACGTGTAATCATATCCTTTTCTGAATAGGGGTACTCTATTTCATCCCATGTGTCCCTCTCCCGGTACCCCGTTAGACAATCTACGAGCCAGTCCCAGAAAATCGAACATAAAAATGGAAAAAAGTTTAAAAACGTTACCCCCTTCTTAATGTGTTGGGTATCGAATGAAAGATTTCAATTAGTACTTTCAGGACAATGCGCTTATATGAAATCTAGACCTCAAAATCTGTCCCCTTTTCAATATCTGCTCAAATAAACTTTATAATAGTACATTACCAACTTTTTTAAAATTGACAGAAAACCCCCTAAATTCATCCTATGAGTATCAAAAAACCCGAAAGTTAGTGTCCCGCATAATACTGGACAGTTTCGTGGAAATCCGCTTATCAGTATCAACGTTATACCGGTTCAAATTTATTGCGCGGTAATCGACTCTTCTTGCTGATTGTTCTTTCCCGGCTTTGAGGAATCTTGGTTCGCTTTTATTAGTTATTGAGTAGTTGAGAGTTTAAGTTTTGCTACCACATATCAGAACAGGTATTATTATCGTCTTGTACAAATCAGTAATTTAGAGATTAAAGTATACTGACTTCGTCTAGTTTGATAAGTCCCTTTGGTGTCAACGCTGAATTGATGCGATATATTCATGTATTAAATTGAACAGTGTTGCGGCCAGACTGCTTACGGTCAACTCCCATGCTGAAGCTAATAGTGAGCTCATCTTGTACTCTAATTTGTGATTCAAGCAACTTTGAGGTCATTTTCACTAACTGGACGAGTCTCTATAGCATTCCAAACTTCAACATAATACGATTCTGTTGATTTCTGTCAATACCGCCATATATCTGTTGCAACTCCTTTTTTGTACTTATAATATGTATTTGACCCCTAGTTGACTGCTCGATTTTCAGACTTGATGCTTGATGCCAATTATAACGTATAACGCTCGCAGCAAATTAAGGAATCCATACTTTGTCTTTTGTAGGACCCGAAACTGTGCTTGAAATTAGCAAGTCTCCAGCTGTTAGAACCATAAGGGACTGATAAAGGAAAAAACACTCCAATCGACGGGAAACAGCGGAGGGCTATAGGCACAGTGAATTTATGTCGCAGGGGTCATAAAACAGCTGATATGAAAGTAAATGAGATTCGAATGAGGACGTAGGTAAAATTGTCGCCTGCATTGACGAACAACTGAAGAAGATGTCGACTTAACACATTACCTGGATTTAAAGTTTTTCCATTGAATCTTCCATCCAAGCTCTAATAATTGGTAACGGGTGGTGGAATAAGACTACTTTACGATTGACGAGAGATGCGTTCAAACTGTCCAATTGCCGACAATATTCTGCCGAAGTGATTGTTCGTTTCGTCCGTAGGAGCTGAAAAAACACCACGCGTTTTTAATCGCGACTCAAAGGCTGGCCAAAACAGCAATGGGATGATGCACTCCATGGTAATTTGAGGACCTTTCGATTCCATCCGAACGTAACCATCTAATATTATAATGATTGATATGGATACACAAATTTTGAAAATATTTTTCCTACTTTAAAAAATTATGAAACTGTAGAGCTTTTATTTTAAAATAATATGTTTGAATTGAAGGCTGTCGTCGGTCACGGTTCAAACCTCACTAGTGGCAGTGGGATTTCTATCGTGATTTGACGTCGGATACCAGTCAAGGCAACTATGAATGCGTATCTGAGTCAAATCAGGGTAATTATCGCAGGCGGGCGCAATGCTGACCACATTGCCTCCTATAGGGTAGGGTAGGTAGGTAGGGGTGGGGTAAATCTATAGTATACCGTTACGGTCTTGAATGAAATGCTCTAACGCGCTTCAAGGCTCTGATCCAATTAGACTGTTACAGCATTGATTGTTATTATTATGTTTGAACTCTGTAGTTTCCTTATAACAATTTTAAATATTTATTGAAAAATAATAATTAAAGCTTTCCTTTTTTTCAGGTAAGCAAATGGCTTCTTTCTATTTTGTAACTTGCTAAAATGAGAGTGGCTATTAATATGTGAGTATGTGACAAATTTATTGATTTCTTCTTATAAATTAGAAAACTATTTTTTGGGTTCCCAATTTCGGAGAAGGCAACATGAAGAACTTCACCGATAACAAGAAATAATAATGTCGGTGACAAGATGCAACCCTAACAGATTTTACCTCTGATAATAACTATTAGTTCCTCCGGAATCCCTCTACTGCGTAGAGCATGCCAGATACACTCCCTGTTTGCGCTATCAAAAGCCTCTCGAAATTGATGGAGAGCAGGTGGAGCGAAGATCGAAATTCCGTGCACTGTTTCAAAATGATACGGATGATTTGCCAATATAGAAGGATCCGTAGCGGAAACTATCCTGCTCTCTCTTGATTAAGCTTTTGTGAGGTTCCTTAATATGTTCTAGGATTATTTAGGCTATTTTCTTTACGGCAGAAGGGACCACGCAAATATCCCTTCAATTCTCGCATTTAAAATAGATGCCCTTCTTCTAACTGGACCATCGAAAGATTTGCAACAACATGCAAGTTTTTCGTGAAGCGGTATATGCTTCTGAAATCATTGCTATCTACGGTAGCTTCTGCTTCCTTGTGTACAGTAAAACATATTCCCTTTTCTCATGACGTATCAGAGCTCGAGCACATGACGCTTGCCGTCACTCGTAGCGATGAGTATTCATTCTCTTCCATACATCTATCCGCTTCCATAATTCCAGCCTGACTTTGTGACATCCCTTGGGAATGTAGCCGATGACCTGCGAGACACCCGAGAAAAAAATATTTTTAATGGCAGTCCAATGCTCATTGATATTCTCAGGCAGGTTACTCACTGTATCTGCTGGGGACCCAACGTTTCAATCTTGCGATTAACTGAATCGACACGCAAGCCATTGTAAGCGATCGTCAAATGGAGACTCTTTTCTAGGTTAATATCACACCCTCCCTTATTAATCACATCCAGAAGATAACTCCTAAATCCATTGCTGATCGCAAAGTGGTCAATCTGATTCTGTTGAAGTAATGAAATGAAATAGCTTCCCTTGTTAGGAATCCATTTGCTACTTTCCAGCAAATACGTTGACGGTTGGCATCACAACCTATTAAAAGTCCTAGACAGCTCAACTCCGCTTACTTTGTAAGATCCCTTGATTATTGTCTCAGCAGAGGACTCGGAGAATCTTAAGTTGAGTACACAAAGGCAATTATGATGTTTCTCTTTTTGCCATTAGATTAGTGTCGTAAAATTACTGCAGCTAGGTTATGGCATGATATCGTAGCACAAAGTCTCAGTCTTTAGGATCTCGCGTTGTAGGGGATCCTAGCCCTTTCCACCGATTCAATTCCATAGATCCTGTTAACACCTTCCATGTTCTCATTCGCAGAGCGCTGTGCCCCTTTTCTCAGTGCCTTCCCTTCTCTTGGACTCATAGTGTCCCGCCCGTATGAACCCGTTTTCACATATTGTTATCAGACCAGTTGTATTGACATCGCGAGCTTCCCTTTCGCTTTTTCTGGCAGAAGGGACGGTTCTAACTGGCAAGATTTAGCCCCCCCGTTCTTTTGCCCCTTTATTTTCCGTTTCTTTTTTCTGGAAACTAATGCGATCAACCGATAACCGTTATGACGATGAGATCCGCGCCACATTTGAAGTTTTTGACTTCTTATTATCAGAAAAGCTGCTGTTAGTGTGGTGGAACTACCGCAAGATGTAATCAAAGATATAATATTGAGATTATTCGCTAGCACCATTACTGCATTGCTGCTAGTTGAGATGCGCATGGAATCGAAAGGCTTTCTGATTGTGGAATCCAATCGCTTGTTTTGCATTTCATTATTCAAAGGCAACAATAGGTCAGATGTTAGCATGGGGAGTTCCCTTTGAAGCAGTCTGAAGCATATTAATATTATGTTGTAAATGATGCATTTGCACAGCGTATATACGTCAGGCAAAGTATACATCATACTGTACGTCGCTTTCCTACCTCGTCTTGAGATCTATTGCATTTGAAGGCGGAGGGTTTTACCTTTTACTCGTTTGCCAGGCGTTTGCTGCTACATCCTTCGACAATCGCTTGGTGTTCTTTTCATCCCTCTCGTCGGTAGTACCGGCTTCCTTATTCTTCCCAATTCTGCTAAGAATATGTACAGCCTTCTGGTATTGGCTCTTGAGTAGAACTCCAGTGGATCTCCGCTTCTTTGCTGGTTTCCGGTGACCTACATCCTTGTCAACCTTCGTTCGGAGTACTGTGACCAACTCAACAACAGCGGTTTCAAGCTGGAAACCACTAATCCGTCTATCTCCTCGTTCCTAGAGGTCCCTGTCGTTGTTTTCAGCAGCGCGGTGCTGTGGGTAGCCCCGAATGTACTGCCCTGAACAGCTACTGTCTTCTGGCCGGATACCAACAAGCATCCCCACCTCCTCTTTTATTGTCTGTTTTCTTTGGTTTTTTATTCTTGTATGTGTCGTAGCCCCACACATAGTCCGGGAGGAATGTCCTTCGTGGCTAGCCCGGTCGCCAGAATAACGGCTTTATTTGAAACTAATGGTGCCTAAGGTATTCAGAGTTCGTATACTAAAGACCAAGTTCCCCATTGGTCACGCAGACCTCGGCGTATGTTGGCTTGTCTCCAATGCAGGGACGATAATACCCGGACTGTTGCTTCGGCTCATCCCCACCAGATCCACTTGTCTTTAACAGCAGGCAAACAGATTCTCTTCAGCACGATGAGTCTACTCCCAGCCGGGCCCTCCACACTACTGGCCCGCTCAAAGACTGACCACCGTGAGTGGTTCGTGTGAGGATTTGCCGAATTATGCAACTCTAACCTGAAGCATAATCAGATCAGGCAGGAGTATCATCATCATTTTGTACAATTCCTATTCCTAACATAAGTTCCTTCTGCAAACATTCCCTCTTTTCGACAGGGTAAATTTTGCGGTATGTTCCTTTAGTTTAGATATGCAAAGTTTTGTGTGTCCAGCTAGATTTAGGTCTCTAATGATATCAGCTTTATGAACTCAAAAGCCAAGCCCAATACCAATAGTTGATAATGGCGTATTTCATTAGGTGTTTTCCCTATGCCGTTTGGAGCATATAGGATTAGAGTTACAACATTCTGCACTGAAAATTAGATTCCATTTGCTGCAATTAGTTGCACTATTCAATAGTCTCATCAATTATCTGATTTTCTGTCTAAAATGTGAAAGGGCATACAAAAACCAGTAGCAGAAAAAAGTGAGCATAGTTGCTAGAGCAGTGGGCAGAAGCCATTTAAACGTGTAGACCATCATCCCATTATCCCCCATGCTGCAAGCGGACTAATTCTTCGAAGATGTCATAAAAAGTACAATTTCCTTTCATGGATTGAAACGATTTCTAAGCTTGTTAGACTAGAGCGGTAATGAAGTGTTTGTCTTTTCAAATCCTCTGTAAACAGCAAAGCTTCCATCAATATCTTTTTACTGTCCCAACTTGATCTGGCGGCTCCACGTTAACCGCCGCTTGGATTGTGGGTTCAATTTAACTTTATCCGCGCCGTCTGAAGCATGTGTTGTTTTATTTCAATACGACTATGTTCGTAACCGCTTTGGGGGAAGCTCGGGCCCCATTGAGTTGAACATCACAAAACAATTACCCGAAAACCACAAATTCTATTCCAATGTAATTTATGTTGACATTTAAGTGATAAATTAGTCGTACGTGATGACATACATGCTTATTGCTATCGCTTAGGCAGGGACCCGCAAGCAGGCGACTTTGGTTCTTTCCCACACAGGAGTTGGGGGTATATTCCGAACGGATTTCCATTAATCGGGGGGAATGGACCAGTACGAACAGTCTGGGAATTTTTGACATGCCTAATTTTTTCCAGTTGGACAATCATAATTCGGATATTAGGTAACTTCAGGTATCGGATAAAATCCTTTTTGTGTTATTTTGGGAAGAGGAAACCTCTTAGTGTTTTGGTTGAGTTTCCATGATTGAATACGTTTCCGGGATTACAATTATAGTGGGAGAAACGGCCGAGTATCTTGCCAACAAACGGTATGTAGGGTGAGATGTATACAGATATGTATATATCTAGAATTATATAGATGATAGATGGGAATGATATCTCTTAACATAAAAACAGAGCTAGTCCAGTTACATTGTTGATATATTGGAAGACTTGAAGCTAATATTATGTCGCGTCAATATATATATGTACATACATATGTGGGAAATCTGGGAGACACGTTATTATAATAGATGCTCATAGTAATAGGAAGCCTTCAAAGGAATACCACACCAAAAAATTGTTTTTTTTTGTTTATATTGTTAAATTTTTATCGATTTTTGCTCATTTTAATTTCTGGGCTATCTGATTTTATTTTTACAATAAATTGTAAATTTAAAGTAACAAAAATGGATTGGGATGGTGAGAAGACTATATTTCCTAAATACCCAGCATAGCGGCATGCAAGCTCGTTTCGGCGAATACTTTTACGAAGTTGTAGTTGGGTGCCAAGTTTAAAAATTGAGAGTAATCCTGTTTTCGTGATAAAACAAAGTCAATCCGGAGCAGCCTTTTGATCTACAATGAACAGACAAATTTATTCCAGATGGCGCCCAATGTGGGAAGCAGTTGTTCTAGTAATAGGTCTAATATACATACAATACTAGTTGAACCTGGCAGACATTGTTCTATCTGTGTGTGTTTGCAAAAACTGCGGATTTACTTCCGGCAGAAGAAATGAACCAGTCTGATGCTTTTTGAAAATATGCTGCCAAAAGTGTTTGGATTCTTGAGTAGCCCCAGCGGGCTCAATCGTTGGTGTCAAATTGGCCCACCATTGCCAGTAAAACAACATAGTTCAGGGATTTTTTACAAAGCCTTCAAATTGGAGCACAATATAGCCATTAGATCAATGGGGACATTTCGAGGCATTTTGTAATCGTATCCTGAATACTGCTTTCTTAGGATCGATTCTCAATCTTGATTGAGCCTTTCTTGGGCGTTCAGCCTCATGTCCTGCGTTTCACTTTTCAGGAATTGTACTAGCTCCGAAATAAGATGTTTCGACGTTCGAAGATTTGTAATTCATAGACCAGACTGTTGAGACGTTTCGACGGCTCTTGAAGTAAAAGCTTAAACTCTCAGGTTGACAAATAATAAATTTTTCGCTTTTCTGATCTTCAGCTCAGAACCAGTCATACTTTTGGGGTGGGTACTATTGTACTCGTGCACTGCAGCTTTCTGTTCACAGTTGCGAGCCTTGTTCTTCAGATATTCCAGCTTTACTGGTTGAAAATGTCGATTCCCCTTACTGGAACTGCATAAAGCGGTATGAAGTTGACAACCCTCGAGATAAGAAGCCGACGGCTTTACCTAGCGCCGCCTACATTCTGTGACATTCTTGTCAACAATTTAGCAACCCTGAAAGCGTTTGTTGCAAAATTCTCAAGACGGGATTCGGATTTCAGTTTTTAGTTAACCATGACTCATATGTACTTAAGCGTTGGTTGAAAATGTGAAATATGGTCGCAAAATTTGATTTTTATCGACTTTTGCTTCTTTTACTTGCTAATCAAAACTATCTTGGTGTTATGCTCTGCGAGCGTCAGACCAACGTCTTCTAGCCAAGATCTGATTTCAAACATTGTCTTGTTTGTAGGGGCCTCGATCTCTTCAGTATCTTGTACCACGATAGTCAATGATGGTTACTCCTTTGGGCAGTGGTAACTTGAAAATTCCATCATATATTATTATCCACAGGAGAGGACCGAGGACTAATCCTTGTGGAACCCTTACACGTCTTATGCACATCGTCCGACAAGACAATCGCTTCTCTTGCTGGAATTCTACGACTACTATACGTATACGGGAGCGCCTAATTTAGCTAAAGCCGCAATTATTTTGCTCCATTTTGAAGTATTGAAGCATTCATCTCTCATCGAGAGTAACTACCGCGCAAGACGCATGGAAAGTAGATCTTTCCTTTTGGATTCCAAATTGCTTACTTAAGAGACACGCTCCAAAACTTTCCCGATGCTATTTAATAGGCATATAGACCTATAAGAAGGAGGATCACACAAACGTTTATTTGGCTTCGGGATTAGTATAAGCTTCTGCTTCCTTTACTTTTCCGGGAAAATTCCTTTTTCGAAGTACGTTGTAAATGGTTAAGCCAACAACTTTGAAACTGTTTTGATGGCCACTGTAGTAGCTTTATTCGGAATGCTGTCTAAGCTAGGAGCTTCATTTTAGACAATTCCCTTCGCGGCTTCCAGAACTTCTTCAGTGTTTACCTTAACAATTTCATCGGGATCTATCTGGAGACTGAATAGGTTCGATTCACTTAAAACTTGCTGGAAGAGGGTACCAATGATATCCCGTAGCAAATCAGGGTTGGAGATCAATGGTGACCGTTTACCCTTGATTATTGCCAAGTCTGCCTTGTATACACCCCCCCATGGGTCTCAGTCCGCTTCATTGCATATGCTCTTGTGGTGTTCAGAGTCACTTCTAGAGGTGGAAACTTGCAGTTCTTTCCCAGTTTTTTATATCGGTACTGCATCTCTTAAGAGTCATATCGATTCCTACTAAGTTGGCAAACTTTGCGAAGTTCTTCAATTTTGGAATTCAACCAGAAGTTAGGCGTTAGTTTTTTGAGTTCAATTAGGTATGGCATAGAAGTTCAAATGTTTTCTGTATTCCTTCAACAACCTGCATCACATTTCCTTCTATGGTTCCCATCGACATCATCTCCTGCAGAAGTATTGGTTTCCACATCTGTTTTCTTGGATGTCTAATCCGCTACTGAATGTTTACTGATATGTTTTACACCTGTCCTACACTCCATCTGAAAGATAATAGCCTGGTGGTCGTTGTGCGTATATTCCTTGCTCAACTGCCGTTGGAGGTCCTTAGGTATACCACCGATCCCATATCCGGTCTCCGAAGAGTACTGATGCATGAACAATATGCCGCCTCTTGCATTTGTTTCTTGGCCACCCCAAGCGTTGTAGCGACTTGCTTCGGAATCTTTCCATCATCAATACAAATTTATCTAACGAACGGCTTGGCTCAGCATAGCAACTGGATACGTGAATGCCGCCTACGTTACGTTGTGTGATTGTGTTCTCGGGAGCATTATTCGTGCTTTCAATTGCTCGGTTTCCACAGGTTCAGAGTGTCACTTTGCCACTTCTGTCTGATACAAAAACACAACTGTGGGAGGCTTTATACGTCGGACATCGGTAACTGCCTGTCATATGGTCGATTTTAATTCCCTGTATTTCTCTGCATAGCTGGCATTTAGGATTCCCATTGCACTCTTTGAGAATATGCCCCCTTCTCCGCATCTCCATCCGAATTTAGACCTATCGTACTTGCCTGATCAGTTTCTCGAAATGGGTTCAAATTCCAGGCATTTGACAACAGTCGACATCTAACTCATCCGGCGCGACTGTTTCCCAATGGTCATAACTTTTTCTCACTGCTTCTGTCAATTGGATAGACATAAAGGGAGACGGGCAAGTTCTCTGCCCGTTCGCCTGTCCGTCGGTCACACGTACTTTTTTCAGAAACGGTAACGTTAATTGATACGAAATTCGGTGGAAAGGTTGAAACTATGAATCCTCAAGCATGCGATGAATTACATTGCTGTACATTGAACTTAAAGGGGGTGGGCGGTACCCCTAAAATAAGGGGGCCAGATTGTTTTTCAACGAATATAGTCATGTCGGGTATCAAATGAAAGGCCTCGAGTAGTACTTCCTGATGCAGGTATTAGTTTTGGGAGAAGTGCTGGGTCCCAAAGGGGCCAATTACTTCAAGGACCCATTCTCAGAAGCTACCCAACGAAATTATGAAAAAATATGTCGGCCCATGCATGGCATCTAGACGGCGAAATACTAAGCTTACAATGAAATTTCCGAACTAAAACGAAGAAATCAGTTCGCTTATAGGACCTTTCACTTAATTCCGACAATTCTAAATGCCAGAAACATACACACAAAATTGAAGTTTCGAAGTCTATCAATCATGAATAAGACTTGCGCTATGCTACCAACTTCAGGGATGAACCCTTACCAGGCGTGCGCGAGCAAACTTACTTAAAGCTTTCTAAAAATAGTGGGCTCTAGGTCAATTGTTGGAGCAAAGCGAGAAGAAGATAAGTGGCTAATCAAGAACAACCATTATTTCTACCTATTATTCGACAAGTTGGATACCTCTCCCATTATATGTTAATTTACAGAGACTGCAATGGACAGGACACGTCCAACGAATGGGGAAGAAGGTCAGCAGGGAGTACTATGACTGATTCCTTCGATGATGGTTTTACATCGCTGCTCGCAGTTGGACGATGCGATGGATCGTTTGATGACTCAATCTATTGAAACAACTGCAGGAATTCAACGACCGCAAGGGCTGTACTGCTGCATAGAAAACCCAAGATGATAGGTCTCCCGTTCTAATCTTGTACGACGCAAGAGTACCTACATTTCCAATCACGCTTTTTAGAGTAAAATTTTCTCTTCTTCTAGCATTTGTTCTTCTAAACAGTGTGGACGATTTTACCTACCCAAGATTTGGTGAATCTGGGGGGGGGGGGGGTCTATTAAGAGTTGGCTCGGCGACTGCTACATTTTCGACTTTAGCTGCTCCAGTACTAACTGTTATAGTGCTACTTTCTTTGGTGGACTAGACTTCTGCAGCTTTTGATGGCGGTCGGCCTTCGCAGGCGAATCTAGTTTCAACAATAACCCCGCCGGAGAATATTGATGAATACTGGGCCGCCATTGGGAGTATCTTTGTCAAAGGACAAGCCCAGACTAAATGCGAAAACCTGGGGGTAGTTCGATGAATGTAAGGACCAGATAGAACTGTTGATGGTTACAAGAAGGGGTGAACACGGCGCACTAGAGCTGTGTTACCGTGAAAAATTACTAGAAGTTTAGCGTTGCGCACACCGTGGAAGAGACGCCATCATTATGCTGGTGTTAGAAACAGAAGCAAATATTTCGTCACCTTGTACCACAGCACGAAAAAATTTGTAGGAGTTCGTAAGACTTTCAATGGTCTTGTGAGAGACGTTATCTACGGATCATGAGCTTTGGGCAAGTGGCTCTGAATTTATAAAAGGAAACAAGCAGAGTCGGATTGAAAATAAAATCAATAAAACCAGGGTTCTAAGTCTGTCTATTCCCTGAGCTCTTCTTATTTCCATTAGTGAGTAGAACATCGAGGACGTAGATACGGATATGAAACATTAACAGGACATGTCGATTAGAAAGCGAAAGTAGCGGTGGATAGATCAAATACTCAGGAAGGGTGAAAACTCCATTGTGGTTACCTCACACAGTAGAACACTCTCTCCTAGGACGGCGGACGTGTCGCCGTAGAACAACATTGGGTAGAACATCGGAAGTGAGATTTAGGCTTCTCAGAAAATTGTGAAAGGATTCAAGCGTATTGCAAGAAAGCGATAGCGATGGGGTATAGGTGTCGCTGACGCGCCATACCCCAGATATGTGTTTATGGCAACCGTATACAAAAAAATCAAATCCCAAAAGTTCTCTCCTTGGTGCTTGCCAAGTATCTCCTAGCTTAATTCTCCGGCAATGTCCATACCCTAACCAGAATTATGTAAAGGTCATCAGGCCCTCAAATTGGAAGTGAAATACTTCGTCAAATTCATCAGAGAACATGTAGTGCCTGAACATGATAATGATGCTGTAGAAACCTCCTCGTTTGATTAGCTATGTAGTGCGATATGCAATGTTCGGCGTTCTACTTAAAGGAGCCGGAGCTTCCACTCTTGTACACGTTAGATTTCTGTTCCAATAATTATCTGCTGACATTAAATTTCTCGGAAAACACAGCTATTTTGAGCTCACATAGCAAACCTCCAATTGAGTTGGGAGAGAAAAGGGAAGGTAAGTAAGAGTCATCCCATTTTTTAATTCTATATGTACTTTGAAGGAGGATTTTATCTGAAAAAGAATGGATTTCTATAAACATTGTCACACAACTCAGAATATATGGCGTTCTAAAGTTTTTCTACCCACAACTTCCTGATTTCTTGCAAAATAATAAAGATGCTATCAAAACTTCTGGAATCAAGAGGGTGTTAAAGATATCGTTATCCCTCAAACAAGCCACTTGTCCAAATAAACTCACCATCTTTTATATCATTAATCTTCCTTTGATCCGTGCTTCGACATAAGATCTGTATTAGCCACTGGAACTTTTCTCATTTTTCTTCACCTATCAGTTTCGTGTCATCCATCTCTTACGCCTAACATACGTGAATGTATCTAGTCCAATATTTTGCCCGTAATTTTTCATCGTTCCTTTTAGAAATCATTCCAGTGTGTAATAGACCAAAAAAAGATATTTACACTTGCATAATATCGCGTAACATGCGACTTCCTCAATATTCTGGATGCCTATATCATCGTGGCGATCAGTTGCCAAGGCACCGAAAGGTGTGCAAAACAATTTTTGCATTAGCTATTACAGCAGCAAGCGATACGCTGAAAAAGGGGGCAGATTATGTAGGTGAAACGTGCAAACACTTTCTCAAGATGTAATGCGGATATTGGTGACTTGTAAATGTTACCTGGTCGTCAGCAACTGGCGAACTAACTGTAGCAACGCGATGGCAACCGATTGCTCAATTTTCTCATCAGCAACTGTCTTCACCTGAATTGTTAATTACTATTGACAATTGCACTGCAATTTGGATTCGATACCGACTCTGCACGCTTCTACGTAAAATGGCCGTACGTGAAGTTGCAAAAGAAAATGCGACTGGAATTCTGTAAAATCGAATGGTGCCAGGTTCCATGCTATCGAGACCATGAAGGTGAGTTAATGGTGGTGTTGCTATTATGTCGCGACATAAGAATCTTGAATGCAAGAGCCGTGAATTAGTGTTGTTCCAATGTGATTACGACAAATTGCAATGGATGTTTGGTAATAGGTTTTGGATCTGTACTGGTTTTGCGAAAATTCTGAGAAATTTTAACTATGTGAGTAGTATAGACCCTCTTTGTTTATTCATTGTCTATGACGTTTCTAGATCTGCGATCCAAAAAGAATTGCAATTGCAACCAACAAAATCAAGGATTTTTATTAGATTTTTGCAAACATTCTACTATCTGCACATAGTAGACCAGCTATTTGCAAAAAGAGGAAAAATTATCGAAATTCCTCAGTACGAAGCACGACAGTTTGGAAAATCTACCTTCAAATTCATCACATACGCTTTCCATAGGAATCGACAACTGAATGGTCAAGTTTAATTGATTCTCCGATGTCGGCTGCAATACGTATTCGCAACGTGTTTTTCGCGCTAAAAAAGATACCGTGCAATGATGGCGTGGTAATTGCAAGGTGAACTTGATTTTTTGGTGTTTGATTTCTGCAAAAAATTTGGTCAACGCAATTCGCGTAGTGATGGAAATCCTCAGCAGTTTACCTTGAATGCAATGCAATTCTTACATGTTGAATGTATCACCTGCACGTTAAAGCTATCGCACCAGGTGCTTGCTTACGATTCGATTCTCACGGCGAATTAAATATTGTAATTAATTCTAGAAGAATATTCGCTTGTTTGGTAGTGGTGAGAGCTGACAATTCAATGTTACGGCGTGAAATGGAAATCTGATTTAATAGGACGTATAATCTGATTGCTTGGTAAGCTTCACGTAACCAGCCTAGAATTACTTATATTTAAATCGTCCGCGCAGCAAGTCTTTTGATAACTTTGTTAAACTCCCCCATAAGTTATACATCTTTAACTGTTCTGTGCTGTGCCACAATAAATCTATCCAATTATTGGCCACACTAGACAAGTGCGTTCCACTTCATAGCATGGCTTGCCAACGTCTTGCCTTCTTATTTTAGGCCTTCTTCATAATCACTTTCGCTTTTATGTTAGGAGGGCAGTGCCACATCTCAAATTGAAATTCGAAATATTTTTGAAGTTATAGCGAAAGAATTGTAGGTATTGAAATAGCCAACCCGTCGGCAGCAACTGCTCCAATCGTCCCCCCTTTATAATACACTTGATTCCATACTGTCACAGCCCGCTGATTCAGCTCTACACATTATGTAAAAATTTATACTGTTAGAAAATTCTCTCTTTCTTCAGCCTTTGTCCTGTTCACAAGTGGGGTCGGCTCGTCGTGATCGGATTCGCCATCTGGCCCTATCAAGTGCCTGATCTGGATGCAATCTCGAGGCTTTTAGATCCCCATCAAGCGTATCAAGCCACCGTAGTTTCGGCCGGCCTTTTGGTCGTTTACCATCGACTTCAATGTTCAGACCGATATTGGCAAGTGAATTACTGTTACGCGAATTACGTGACCATACCATCGAAGACGCCTCTCTCGCAGTTTTTCCACGATCAGTGCAACTCCATAACAATCGCGGATATCCTCATTTCGGATGTGATCAAAACATGTCACGCCACTAGTCCAACGCAACATCTTCGTCTCCATTACCGCAAGACGCCGTTCATTTTCTCTTATAGTCGGCCAACACTCAGAACCATAGAGAGCGACAAGACGGACGACATTGCGGTAAATTTTAGATTTGAGCCGTTGGTTCATACGTCGATCACAAAGAGCACCAGTTGTGGAACGCCACTTCATCCAGATTGCGGTAATGTGTGAAGCAATTTCATAACGCAGTTCTCCATTGGCTGATAGCGTTGACCCGAGGTATTGAAATCGGTCAGTTCTGGGCAGATCACTGCGTTGACAATGATTGTGACTGTTTCATGGGGATCGGTCGTCAAAAATTTAGTTTTGTTTAAATTTGATCTGATGCATGAGGCGATCACTCCATTTTTGGATAAGTTGTTCGAGATAATTTTTGCTATTCGATGCTAGAAAAACATCATATGTATAAAGCAGTGAATAGAGCGCTGGACGTTGGATACCCCATGTGACGGTCTCCATAACAAGAACAAAGAGGAGTAGTGAACGAGCGCTACCTTGATGAACACCAACAGAGACACGAAACGGTTTTGATACACCCACCACACTTCGAACCTTACTTTTCGGATCGTGGTAGAGCAACTGAACCCTGTCCACGAGTTCTTCTAGCATTAAGTGTTGTCGTAGAGCATGCCGGATGCGTTCGTGTGGTATACGGTCAAACGCTTTCTCTAGATCCAGAAATCTAATGTACAGAGGGCGATGCTTCTCACGGTGTTTCTCCATAAGTAACCGTGCAGCGTGTATTGCGTCAGTAATGGGGAAATTGACACAGTATACAAGAAGAATTTAGGAATATATTTTTAGTAAGAATTGTTAGAAAACTATCTAGCGAATTCAAATGAAATTTGAATCCTTTATTTCACACACCCAAGTGGTGGTGTGGATTCTCAAAAATATTCGATTTTATAATAACAACTAATTTTTTAAAACTATTTTTCGATCTTCTTTTCAACCAATCTGTTTTTGGAAAAATACCTCCAATATTGCATTAAAAGGATGTCTTTTGCAAGTCTCGAGGACCATCTCCTTCAAATGTTTTAATTTCAAAATAGATGGGTAAGGTTCATTCCATTGGCTTACTCGGGGGTTGCCAGGAAAATCTATCAAATTGTCCACATACACTTCTTTTTCTAAATATGTATATGGTTGCTCTTTACCCCTTGGTCGTAGCAATCTGTCAACCACATCTAGGCGCACTTCAATTTCCCAACCCTCCCACATTCTGAAGCGACCGCACTTCTTTAATACTCTGCTTGGGATAGGGTATTCCACAGTACGGCATAGCATCCAATGCATTTGTCGCCCCTCCTTAATGTGTGACCTATGCACTGCCTCTTTCGCCTTCTGATCATATTGTGTACGGCTGCCAGGCCTGGCCGTCGACCAAATTCTTCGCTTGTGTCAGGCCAGCGCACTTCGATTATACATCGGAGACAGGTGTTGGCGAAGGCTTGATGCCTTTTAATGACACCGGGGGGAATTTTCCATGCGGTATTCCCATATAGCAATACAGAAAGGATACTAGCACAGAACGGTCTCAAACTGATCTTGGTGTTGAGATAACTGCATTTCCAGACTTTAGAAAAGGCAACGAAGTCCGATCTTGTACTGCTATTGCGTCGGGCAACATCAAGTTCAATTCAAGGTTTGCTAGACATATAAGGCGATCAACGCGTTCGATGCTCTGCCCATTAATGCAGATTGGGAGAGTCATCACTGTGATGGGTCATCGACTGACAAGCTTGGTACCTTGTGGTAGCCGTCAGAAACAACCCGATACCCCGGGTCACATCTGGTATCACTCGGCCCTCCAGACGGTACTTCCCAGAGTTCGACTATCTTACCTCGCTTAGGCCTAGAATGACCACCTTAAATCGTTGGAATTACCATTTGAGTCAGAGAAAGTAAGAATTCTGCTGATACTCGATAGAAACTGTTCGCATTCCGTTTTCGATAGCAAAACGTCAATTCATATTCGACCCCTTGTTTCGTTAACAGTAGATTTGCAGGTTACTAACCCATAAGTTTCTACTCCTTTTAGTCACCCCTTACGGCAAGTAGGAAAGGCTTTGAATGTATTGTTAAACCTCAACCCACAGGGTGTTCTTTCTCGTTAGCATAGTATTTGCTTCTAATGTCTATCCTAATCCTATTCGGTGAATACATCCGAAATCGCTGCATTCTGCGGTATCTTTCGCTTTCCTGCCTAGCGCAACAACAGATTTTTTTTTTCACGGCACACACAACGATGAACATCTCGGAATTTCAAACAGTATAGGCGCTTGTCATCGCATGGAGCAGTCGATGGAACTTTGAATCTTTTCCGTTCATCCATCCGTTTCCACGATTCAGCAGTCAGCCAGACCAGATGGCGCTACTTCAGGAGTAGAAACTCCTAAACCCCGGGAAAAGAGCATTTTTTATAGCAGCTCAATGCTCATCGATATTTTTTGGCGGGTTACTCAGGGTATCTGCTGTCATTAAGATAACTCTTCAATTGTCAAGCGACAGGGCGATTATATGAGCTGATGGTGTTGAACTTAGAGGAGGGGGGGTTGAAACTTTCAAATCTCGCGATTGGCTGAAATGACACACAAGCAAACGTAGGCGACCATCAGAAGGAGGTCAATTTCAGCGCTTCTTTTGTTATGCACTCCAAAAGTTACTACCAACCGCAAATTAGTCAATCTGATTTTCCGAAGGGTTCTGTCAGGTGAAACTCTACATGAAGCTCTATATTCGAACAATGTGTCACCCATGACGAGGCGGTTCGAGGTGCAGAGTTTTTTTCCCTTTTGCAACGATTGTCAAGGCTAATCTATTTCGTAAAGAACTAAATCGAAACCTCCCATTTAACATCCCACCTAGCTACATTCAAAGGAAGAAAGAAAGAAAGAAGAAATTTTGCACTCTCCTTTTGCATGTATGAGATACAAATCCGGCCTTTAGTGTTACGGTCGCCAAGGTATTGTCAGAAGGAAGGCTCTCCTGAACTGTGCTCGCAGACAGTATTCCTCTCCACTACGTCGGAAATCTGCGATGGTGTGTAGCACTGTACAATTGTGATGCCCCTTAGCCTATATTGGAATCTTGCACTCAGAAGTCTATCCGAAACCGGCTCCCAGGTCAAGAAAGCATATTTTGCGGTAACTGCCAGAAACAACCCGGCACCGGATCTGGACCAGTTACTAATTGCCTGTTCAGAGTAGAGAAGCATATTGCCACAGGTGTGGCAAGAGAGGGAGAGAAAGAGAGGAGTACTCTCCCGAGTCTTGTCATCTTACTTTGCATTGTTGGAATTTTCCCTCGAGTTCGAGAAAGAGATCATTATGAGGACACTCAACACTGTTATCGTTTTCGATAGCCAAAGGTAGTTGGTGAAAGTAATTGCCGTTTGGGGCATTGTTGTCGTTTTGGTTGGAATAAAGTTTCAAAATTTGCAAGCGGTTTGCCCACACTTTTCTACCCTTTTTGTCGTATGACAAACAGGGACAACTCTGAGTGTATTCTTAATTCGCAAGTCATAGAGCACGCCTATTTTTATTTGTCAATTTTGTAGATTTGATTTATTTGTGAGGTCCACTTTCGTGTATGTAGCAGGAAAGAGAGACTTTGGCTAGTTTGGTTAGGCAGCCTTGCCGGAAAATGCTTTGAACTTCACATTTTCGAAAATTTTATTGCAATAAATCACGCACATTTCGAGCTGTCATATGTCGCTTCCATAAGAGCCAAAACATTCCAAATGTACTCCCTATGAATGACCACTAGCAAGTTGCATTGTAATATAGAATATAGTACCGAATTAGCTATTTCAGGTTAGTAGCAAGCACTCACGCCTATTGTTAGTACATTGTACTATCCCCGGATATCGCCAACAGCATTCGCAGGCATCTAAAGATTCGCAGAATCTTTGCTGAAGAGAACCTTACCGAAGTTTCTTCATCTGAGATATGAGGAGGCCGAGTAGCTGCAAATGAACTCCAAGACCGTCTCCTTCTCCTTTTCACATTGGCTACATATAGCCATGCGGTATTTTAAGGAATAGTGTCGCTTGAAGAGCCATACAAGGGTTTTCCATTATCTTGAGGAGCAATTAGTCTAGTGACTCCAGGTTGTTTCACACAGATTTTCGCATACTAGCATTTGGCTGCGCGAATTCTCGCCACTTTACCCTTCAGAGTAGACTTGACAGTGGATGGCCAGATGCAAAGCAGTGACTCGGATTTCACCATTGTGCCAGTCTCTCAGCTTCGCCGGCACCCACAGGAAGGTTTCGTTCAGTCGGTCAAGTTTTAGCAGCAGGAACTCCACACCAACTGACTTGATATGTCGTTGCCCTTAAGTGCTGGTAATGCTGCCTAACTGTCGGAATAACTTCGAATGGTTTTAATCCCGCCATTTTTTGTCAAAAACATTCTTTTACTCTCAATGAAATGACATATATCTCGGCCTGGAATATGGTCGTTGTTTTTCCGAAAAGTAGAGCTAGTTCTGTAATTGGATTTCGGGAAAATACCCCTATATCCGATTTGTCTTCCATGATTGACCCATCGATGAAGACTATTAAGTCTGTAATCCCAAAAAGTTCGTGGTATTTATCGGTTATTATCCTCTTTTGGTGATTACGATGCAATTTGTGTTTTGAAAGACGAATCTGGAGGCATGGCAGGCATCAAAACTATCTAACGAAGAGGACGAAGAGGAAATCCAAGTTACTTCATGATTCAATACTCCAACGGCATCAATGGCAATGCATTCTAATCGACCACAATGAGCCTGTTTGCAGGTCTCTTCTGGACTGCATTTATTTTATCGTAGAAATGCTTCCTTTTTATATCGGAAACCTTCAATAGTGCGCAATATAAGTAATCAAAAGCGCCCTGCGAAATCGGATTCACATTTCGTTTCGACTAGCTTTTCACATTACAATAGTAAAATTCTGCATCAGACAGAGGAGTGTTCCCCACAGTCGTGATTCACTGTACCTGAGAATGTTAGACGACCATATAAACTGTAATGCTCTCCTTCCTCCTTTTTAAGGTTTTGGGTAAAACATACATCAGAAACTACCCAAGCGAATAATCTGAAAAAAAAAACCAAGAGGCTACCACCACATGGTGCCTAGGCTCGGAAATACCCTACATGCCCATATCTATTCGAATAAAGTTAATAATAGTACATTACTATAATTTTTAGTAATTGGCCGGAAGACCCCTTTAAGTTCATCCTAAAATCAGGAAGTTTGCAGTAATATACGCTAAAGCATAGTTCATGATCCTACCAAATTTGGTGAAAATCGCATATTACTAACAAAGTTATAATAGGTCAAAGTTGTCGCTTCTTTGCACATTCAACACTTTGAATGTCAATATCACTTGAAATAATAATATAATAGATATTTTCACATAATATATGCATATATTACGTGCTACGTACTGGGGCAAAAGAACACTCAAATTTCTTTACAATAGATATACACAAAACCTTTCATACCAGAAGCGTCTAGTTTCCGGTTTCCCGACTTGTTTCCAGTTGCCTTGGGATCTCTTCCGGGAATTTATCTTTGCACTTTTCGCATTATCCTTAGTCAAGCCCCGCATCACAAAAAGATAGATTAATCTTTTATTCAATTGCAATCAAGTTTTTCTTTTGAGTGGCCAATTGACCAATTTGCCTTCATATATTTGGAATTGGGTGGAAGTAAAAGATTTTTTTTCCACCTGCTGCGCTCCTATACTTGTAAGTGGTTAGTTTTTCCATTTCACTTTACCAT
Organism: Hermetia illucens; assembly: GCF_905115235.1. Taxonomy (NCBI): domain Eukaryota; kingdom Metazoa; phylum Arthropoda; class Insecta; order Diptera; family Stratiomyidae; genus Hermetia; species Hermetia illucens. The sequence goes on along the minus strand of NC_051849.1, from coordinate 65,106,856 downwards.
TCTTGAATTCGTTCAAATTTATAGTTTGCTCCTCATTTTATTGCGGTCATTGTAGATGCACTTCACCTTACTGACTACTTGCTTGATATTCCAATTCAAAGTCTCTCTGCGAATAAACATACGTGTCAGTTTTTCCACCAAAAATAACCACTTCAACGTATCTTATCAAGCAAATGCCGTCGGTGTCGATAAATTTATTGAAAAACTCTTGCGCATGTAACAAAAATTACCATAGTGATTTATTGTTATTTCAATACACAGATCTATAGTATATTCCCAATCAATATTGGTCAATTTCCTCTAAAATAACAAATGCATGATTATAAACGCATTGGGAAATCTGCACCGGTTTCCACATTGAAGCCTGTATGCCGCTTTTCATTTTCACTGAAAATGACATGGCGAATATACAATGCTTAGCCATTTCTATGGGCGAAATGCATTCACCGAGAGACGAATTGATTAAGCACCACAGTTTAAGTGCGGATATTGAACTCTACTTAACTTTCCATGCAATGGACCGTATCTTTCGAGTACGGTTACTAATGGCAATGTTTGTAATTATTATCAGCTCCAATGGCCGGTGTATGAGCGGACATCATTAACCCAATGGTGCGTATATACTAATATGTGTATAGGCCACATTTATTGTGTTGTTAAAAACAACTTTTTGTAGCTACAACGAAGTTCTTTCTCTAAATGTTTTTATTTCCTCCCAATATAGGAAGATGTTATAATAGAAGAGAATAGACCGATTGATTTACTATCAAAATAAAATTAGAATTGACTTTTCTTATGTCAGTCCATAGTGTCGTCACTAGAGACACATAATATAAATCAATGTTTTACATTTTTCCCTCTAGTTCCGTTTCATATCACTCATGTGACTTTTCCTATCTTTTCCTTCACAGATATTTCCACTATTTGCGTGTCTCGCGCTACTGACAGCCGGCGATGGGAGACGAATTCGAACGCGTCCAAGACCAGTACAACAACCAGCTCCGCAACATGTTCAGCAAGAAAGTGAAGACATACCGGAATCGGAACTGACTAGTGAGGAAGATAGCCGAGCTCAATCAGCCATTCAGTACTATGACACTGAGCCACGAGATAACTTACAAGATGATAGAGTCGTTTTGATATCCTCAAATGATGACTATAATGGACTCTATGGTCAGCCAACAATCAGGTCAAGGGCCGATCGACCGGCACCACAAGCTTTTCGATCAACGACAATTGCACCAAGGACTAAGGACCAAGGTACCAAATCACCACCAGTTCAAACCATTAGGAATTACAGTAAGGTCAATGATGACGGTTCATTCACCTTTGGATATGAAGCCGCTGATGGTAGCTTCAAGGAGGAGACAAGAGGAACTGATTGTGTAGTTCGAGGAAAATATGGATACATTGATCCAGATGGTAACAAACGAGAATTCACATATGTATCTGGAAACCCTTGTGATCCTAACAATCCTGAAAGCCGAGAAAGTGAAGAGGAACGCGATCGTGATACATCTGTTGAAGAACCAAATGAACCGGAAAACATTCCAAATTATCCTAAACAACGCCCAGTTCGCCCAATTCCAACTCGTCCAATACATACCACAACTCATGCTCCAACAACATTGTTCCAAAACAACTACGCTCAGCACACACTTCCTGAAGAGACTGAAGAAGAAGAACCCGAACCAATTCAAGTGCTTCAACCCCAACGACCAAGAGTATCCCCTACCGTTCAACCTCTAGCTTTCCAACCCAAAGTTCCAACAGAAGTGGCAATTCGTCAACGACCACGTATCACCATTCAGACCACGCCTTCTCCAGTATCGGTCTACACTCCTGCTCCTCAGCCTGTTAGCATAACTCCTCGCCCACAAGTTTATAGAGCTCCAGTTCAGACCATCCCTACACAACCACCTGCAACTACTTACCGTCCAGCAATAAAGATTACTCAAACGCCAGCTGCAATCTCATACAAGGCAACACCACGTCCTTCTTACTATTCGACACCTCTACAAAATACAATTCCATCCACAACACGTCGCCCACTTGATTTCGCTGAAGAATTGGCCAAATTCCATAAGGAACACAACGTAAATGTTGCTCCTTTGACTACAACTACCGCCAAGAGCACAACTGCGCCAGTAAGACAATATAAAATACCAGTTCCTCAGCAGCCATCAATACCCGTGACATCGAATCCAATCTACGAATCCCAACTTGTATTTGATCCGTCAAGTGGCCAATATGACTCAGCACTCTACCAACAGTTGCCCCAAACTGATGGGGATTTCTCACTCAACCACCGAATCCAACCTTACGTTCATCCAATCAGTTCAACCGCAGCTCCACCCCAGCTTTTGAGTATTGAACAACTACGACAGTCGAGTCCACTTTACACCAGAACTCAACCCACCCCAGTTCCTCAATTCTCACAACAGGTCTATGAAAACGAAAGGGAACAAGTTCAAGTTTACAATTCACAGCAGCTCTTCCAACAGCAGCAGGAGCTACAAAAACAACAGCTTCAGCAGGACAGAATCGAAGCAGCACGTAAGGCCGCATCTCAACAGCAACGTCAACAAGTGCAACAAGTTCAACAAGTACAGCAAACTCATCAAGTGCAGCAACCACAAACGCAGCACCGCTTCCAGCCTGCACCTCAGATACATCGACCTACAATCCCCGAGGGGCCTCAAGGTTTCTACTACATTCAACCCTCAGCGGGAGGTCAAATTGACGCTTTCCTCAGAGGGCACAATATCGACTTTTAATGTTTTTTAGTTTTAAGGGATTACTCTCTTAATTGTAAGCTCGAGTCAGTTGCCAATGTGTAGACATTATTTAAAGCAGTGGCAGTGTTAACATTTTTATCATTTTCCTTTGTTTTCCTTACTTTTTTGAGTTCGTCTATTCTATTTTACCTGTTAGGTCCACGTAGGTTTAAGCCCATCTACATGCCTAGGTCGTTTTTATACATACCAATAATCAACTGATCATAATTATTTTTTATCGGATGTAACTTTATTGTAACTATTTTATTATGATGAGCTGATGCTGATGAGTTGTGTCGTTTACGTGAAATAAAATATTGAAAAACTTGAAAATTGTTGATTTTTTTTGAAGATCCTGCTGTCGTAGCTAGACTAGAATTAGAATAATAATAGGCATAATCCAACGGTCCTCTTCGGACACGAATTGATTTGGAGATCACAACCAGAGTCCACCCTGAATGTAAGCTCAGCTTTCATACCAGTGGATGCAAGGCCTATCTAGCACCTCTGTCATAACTAAGGGGTACGGCACCTAAGTTATACAGTGCAGTTCACAATTACCATGAACTCCCTCAAGGCGGCCAACCACAAATAACCAGACTGAGAGCACATCCTCCAGGAATTCTCCTGGAGCATAGATGAATTCTCCGGGAGCATATGCTCTCAGAGGGCTATCCCAGTTCCAATGGTGCCAGATAACCTCCGGGGAAGTTTCGTTGCAGGAACCACTCCAGATGAGTCCCTTGCAGACTCGGGTCTGATCGCCCCCCTCGAGTACGTGGGGACGGCACTCGCAGGTAAGAGAAAAATTCGAGAATTTTCTCTGCTCACGCCCGCAAGCACCAAAGTACAATTCCACTGAAACTTCAGTTGCCACACGCGAGTTAACTTTCGATTTTACAATTCGACAGAAAAAAATAAGTTTATTATTATTTCCGTTGTCACAATCTCGGCAGATGGCCGATTTTACCTAATACTAGTACTAATTGCCAAGCATTTGAGCTCCTACCAACTCAAAAGACAAAGGAACACTAGTGGTGGTAGTCGGTAATAGGTTAATAGGAGAATCCCTAGACTGAGTGAGAGTACCAGGACATCAAGGGAATCCCTACAATATTACGGGAACTACAACCACTTTTCGAAACTCAAAATTTCTTTGAATTCCCGAGCCATTGGCTCATAGTTCATCTTCTCCACGTATTTCCATTCAAGTGAGTCCCCCTGGAAGATGGATAAGCTCTGAGGTATCAGATGAATGCACTGATAAGTTGGTAGCCATCCTACCATGACTATCGCCAAAAACTTTATTAGTTTCGGATCAATGCAATACAGACGTAAAACATCAATTAGCCAGATGTGCGGGACGCTATCAAAAGACTTGGCATAATAGATGAAGCAACCATTGAGGCTCCCTTGGCCTCTAAATGCTTATCCTACAACTGCCGAGTCAGTAATGAGTTACTCTTTGCAGCCATTCTGTTCCTCGAGCAGAATGTTGTTGGTCTCGAGATGCGCTTTGTCCCTTTAACTAATAATGGACGTTATGAATTTGTAGAGAGTTGGTATGCAAGTAATAGGTCTTGTGTCCGCGGGGTCCTCCTTTTTAGAGACAAGGTAGGTAATTCCCGCAGTGAAGAAGCGTGAAAACTCCTTCGGTCAACTAATGACCTGATTTATGATATGTGCTAACCGACTGTGTATACTACTAAATTTATTTTTACCAGAAATTCTGCACGTGATCCAGATCACCTTCAGCTCGTGGAACTGCGTTATGGCTCGTCTTCACCTTTAGCAAATAAACAGTAATTACATTTTTAATTTAGCCTTTATTCCACCAAATATTGTGGTTACCACAACTCGCTTAATATAGGTCTGTCATTAATAGTCGTTTTAAGACTGACTAAAATTTAGTTATCAAATGATTCTAAAAAGTACAATTTTATGAGGACCAAGTGAGGTCTGAGAATTTGCAATGCTATTCGTTCTATGAAATCGAGAAGATCTAGTATTGCCCTTATGGGGGTTAACGACGATTACCCCATTAAACCCTGGGCAAATAATAGTCAGTGTCTTTTATCTTTATAGCTACAATGCATTTATTTTATTTGGTAAACTTACGCTAGTGTATTCCGGAGCGGTCTTTACTGTTCATCGTGTGTGTATCTCTGTTTGTTGCTCGAGCAAAAGGACATGTGGGCGATATCGACACTTTGGCAACATCCGCGGTAAAAGACACACTATAAGAAAAAAAAAGGCCTCCCTTTGGCATGTATGGAGTCCCACCCCCTTTCCCTTAGCCACAATATAGAACGATATTATTCTCTGCATGCGTGGGTGTGCACAGTTTCAACTTTTTTATCGACTTTAGTATCAATAGGTGTAACGGTTTCTGAGAAAAATACGTGTAGCACAGATAGACAGACAATGAACCGAGTGTGAGCTGGGGCTTAAGAAAGTCTTTCCTGCTTGTCGTAAGAGACGATTGGAAGCAATAGACATTTGTGGGCTAGCAATCTGCAAATTTCGAAATTTCTATATATATATATTCACGGATAGGAACTGACCTCACGCTGAAGATTTTTGGCTATCGAATTCTTCTTTCTGCAGTGTACATATGCTCCTCGATAACAGTGTCGGGGGTTCCCAGAATTCGTTTGCTCTCTACAACCCGAGCGAAAATTCCAACGATATAAGCTAGTCATTCTGGGCCTAAATGAAGTAAGATGGTGGAACTCTGGAGAATACCCCTCTCCTTCTTGACACATTAATGGAAATGTTTTGTACCATGGAAAACCAAATGGTAGCAGACGAAATTTGTTGTCGGGTTGTTTCTAACGAACTTCTGACTGTAATATTCCAGTCTAGGTTAAGGAGTATCTCAATCACACAGTCTTATGCGCTAACAGAAACTTGCGATATAGTGGAGAAGCATGCTTTTTGCGACCAATTACTCGCAGTTTAGCAGGAAGATTCCCAAAGGTGAAATGTTGTCGTGGTGGGTGATCTGAATGCCAAGGTGGGCTCTTACAAAGCCTTGTTCGGACATGTGATGGGAAAACACGGTCTAGGCGACTAAATTCGGACAAGTCATAGGGGTAGCAGTGAGAGAAGTTCATAGTTCCAACCGGGTCGTCATTGGTGGCACACTGTTCAAGCACAGACCCTGCTAAAAGGTCGGTTGAGTTGCGGTTAATCGAATGCGCACGACCAATCAGGTAGGCCACTTTGCGATCAGCAGTAGATTTAGAAGTTATCTCCGGGATGTGCGCAACAAGAGAGCACTGACGACGACTACGAAAGGGGTCATCAATTATAGGTCGCTTACGCTACGCCGCCCTAAGTTATATATGATCCAGCCATCGTTTAAGAATGGGGGAACTATCTTGCTAATAGCAGTACACTGAGTAATCTGCCTGATAACATCGATGAACATTGCCTTGCCATCTAAAATATTTTTTTATTAGGTGCTACGCAGATCGGTAGCCACGTTTCGAAGGGGTTGACTACGGAATCATGGAAGCAATTGGTGCAACCCCATATCGACCGCGAATGTTCTCATTTTGTTCATCCATGATGACTAGCAACTTAATAATGGAAAGAACGCTTCACCACAGTTCTTAACCATATCACATCCGGTGAGGCTCCTTCTCTTGTGGATAAATTACGAATCACTGTAACATGCAGTTACAGTAAGATTCTCCAAGCGGAAGAGAAATCATTTCGACCATCATTGCACGCGAACGGAGTGAAGCCAGACGCTCCCCTGCAGAATTAGGCATTGCTGCACGTGCAGGAGTTGCAGATCTGCTACTTCCACTCGTGCGGACATCTTGGCGATCCAAGACCTTCTCTATACAGTGTGGTAGAGCAGATGTGAAAATGACCCCCCTGCGAGGCCAAAGGCGACCAAGATGGAATCTCATAAACCTAAAAAGATGGCGAAATTGGCCGTGAAGTTCCGCCTGTAAACATTGAAGCTCCATCGAAGTGTTCCGTCGATACGTAATTACATGCCTCCGTCCTAGACAGGTTCGGGAATATGGGGATCCCTCGAAAGCTTCGATCTGTCATGTGTCATTTTACATAAAATCACGTATCCTCTCCGATGCGTGGATCCTGAAAAATAAATTAACAGGTTGATTCTTGCGAACCTACCGAAATAACATCACGCAAGCTAAACTGGAATGAAAATATAAACAAGTCGGGAAACTGGACGCTTCAGGGACGAAAGGTTTTATGTATTTCTTATATAAAAACATCTGAGTGTGCATTTGTCCCATTAGTACGTATCGCGTAATATATATATATATATAAATATATATATTATGTGAGATTATCCACTTTCGGGTGACATTGACATTCATAGTCTTGAATTTGCAAAGAAGTGGCAGCTTTGATGTATTATAACTTTGTTAGTAATAGTGCGATTTCTCCCCAAACTCCATGTTATAACCTCATTGCAAAATTTCGTGGTGCTAAGATGAACTTAAGGAGCGTTTTGCAGCCAATTACTAAAAATTATAGTAATATACTATTATTAATTATATTTGAAGAGATGTCGGCATGGAAGATATTTCAGAGCCCAGGCACCATATTGTGGCAGCTTCCTGATTTTTTACAGATTTTTCGGTTGGGTAATTTCTGAGAATGGCTCCGTTAAAGACAGACAGTAAACTGATTTTAATAACGTTTTGTTTTACACAAAACCTTAAAAGGACGAGTCGACCGCGCGCGTGGAGCGGTAAAACCCCGGGTCCGTGTGCCGCGATCGAAAAGGGGGAACCATTAAAGACAAGACATCCTCAATCAATGTTCCTTCTATCTCGGATGTATGGTGAGGCACGGTCTTAAAAGTTCCCACCCTCCCTTGGCATCCTCCAATCAAGTGCCGGATGCCCCTCTATAAAAAGGGTTTTACGGAGAAGTTCTCAAATTAAAGAAATTCATGTGAAATTTATATTACTCTATTTAAATCAAAAATAAAATAAGAAAGTAAGTAATTAAAGGAAATAAAATAAAGGAAAATGAAGGATAAATTAATAAATGAAATTGTATAGGTAAAAATAATATAAGAAGAAATTCAATTCAATAATCAAATGAAAAAAAAATCAAAATGGAATTAACGGAGCTGGACGCTTCAGGTATGAAAAGTTTTGTGTATTTCTATTTCTTTCTAATATATGCCTATACTATGTGAGAATATACATTTCCTTGTGATGCTGCTATTCAGGTCTTGAATTTGCACAGAAGCGACAACTTTCACCTATAATAACTTTGTCAGTAATAGTGGGATGTCCACCAAACGTGGTAGAATCATGATTTATGCTGTAGTCTACATCGCAGCATGATTCTTAGATGAACTTAAAAGGGGTTTTAAAATTACTAAAAGTGACAGTAATTCACTATTATTAACTTTATTTAAATAGATATCGGTATGGCAGGTATTTCGGAGCCTAGGGACTATATAGTAAGAGCTCCTTGATTTTTTTTTCAGGCTTTTTGGCTGAGTTTCTGAGAATGGGTACATGAAAGAAATGATGACTTTCGACTCTCCATACTCCCCACCTTTCCAACAAATGTCAAAAGTAAGGAAGTACTAACCAAGACTTTTCAGTTGATACCCCAAATGACTATATTTAGTGAAAAATGCTTACACCTCGCTTTTGCATGTATGGGGGCTCCTCCTTGAATTCCACATAGAATTATGTAAATCACTGTATGCCTTAACGCACACTTCTCACCTTTCCTCCAAATTTCGTTTCAATCGCTATAACAGTTTCCGAGAAAAATGCGTGTGGCAGACAGTAAACGCATTTTAATGAGGTTTTGTTTTATATAAAGCCTTAATAAAGTTTTGTTTTACACAAAAACTAAAAGAAGATCACTTTCGATAATCTCGCCCAGAGCTCTGTTTAATATCCGATAAATTCATTTGCTGCATTTACTGCTTAATTATGTTTTGCTGGACCATGGGGGCGTTCTCCTGCTTTAGCCCCTCGATTTTTTCGAGGAGGGTCGCATTCGTTACCTGCAGTTCTGAAGAGCTGCCTTTCTCTTCAAATGACATTTCCTCCGGGAGTATGATTTTACACCTCTCGGCGGACATCCTGTCCCCATACCCCTACCTGCTATTGCACGCAGCAGCTCTGGAATGTAAACAAAACTTTTGACTTTAAATGTTCTTTTGTAAAATTGCCTTGTTGGACGTGTAATGGCATCACTGTCCAGCACAGATACTTCCTTGTGACTTACTTGTCAGTCCTCGATGAGCTCCAGCTCCTGGTGACTGTTCGCTTCGAGAACATATTAGTTAATACTCTCGCTCTTATTTATCTTTCGAAAAGGTTGTTTTCTCATTGTATCGACGGTTCTACTACCGCCACCCCAACGTCAAGTAAACAGGAAATATTGTATTGCGAACATTTATAAATGATGCATATCTACTATAAATTCAGCCATTACATTCAAATTTTACGGCAGGAAACGCTCCCATTAATTTTTCACTGAATGTGAAATTAATTTGAGATAAATTAAGCTAGGCGTTTTCAAATAAAGGTCCGGCTTCGATTACCTCTCAAAATTCACTCTCTTTGTACTAGCATTGTTTTTTTTTTTTGCACTGCGGTAAACAATGAAACGTACATTTTAGATAAATTTTCAACTTTTGGAATAAAATTCTCGCGGTGAACGCGGAAGGTAAAATTTCAGAGGAATTTCAGATCGGAAGCGGCATCCGTCAAGATTTGATCTTGTCACCCAAATTATATCTTCTTGTTATCAGTAACGTTCTTCATGCTACTTCGTTCGGACGACGTCAAGGAGTTCAATGGATGATGACATCTCCCCTCAAGCACTCGACTACGCTAATGACCTTGGCAAATCTATCTGGATTTGGAAAGAGAAGTAGATGGAGTTGGACTTAAGATAAACACCAACAAAAGGAAGGTTCTCAGTGCAACGGGTCATCCAGCTTTTCCTATCTGCATACACAACCCAACATAAGGGCTTGCATAAATAAGTTAATCAGGCTTTTTTACCTAAAATCGCTAATCCGTATTCTAAAATTTATAAACATTACGACTTAGTGGGTTGGGATTGGTAATTCAATTAGTCTAAGCTTTGAAATTATTGACATACTCGCATATTGTATGATAAGTAAAACTGAGAAATATTTGGTATAAATCAAATAATAAATTTTAAAAATAAATTATCCATTTGCATTATGTATAGTCCCAGTTCGTGCTATTCCAGCATCGAGAAGACTAAAATATTTCGAAAAGTAATCACTTCCTTCGGTCCTCATATTGCTCTCATTTAATCGGCAACCGTTCACAACAACCTGTTCATGCATTCCCTGTGCGTTCCTTTAAATTTTTCACTTTCCTTACTACGAATAACTCCCGTTCTGGATCAATAGGTCACTTGACATTTTAACCCACATTTTGTGCACTTCTGAAGCACTCAGAATTTGATAAACCTCTCCGTGTAGCACATATTTCTTATGTGATGAATGAAGGATATTCCCGATATGATGGGGCTCATTTTTGTTGAATTGGGTTTAACACTTCTGTTACGAGGGAGAGCTAAGATTATTTTCTCGTATTCATGGAATTTTGGCGGTTCAGAGGGTCGGCATTCGTCACATTTTATGCGAGAGAATTGCTTCGGTCTTTTGGGTATTAATAAACGCTTTTGAAATAAAGAAGAGATTTGACGAAGAAAATGCATGTTTTCCGACAATACCAGCACAAAAAGTGAAATAGTTCAATCCTTCTTTTCTTGGCCCTGCCTCGGTTTCCTGTTTTTACTGTGTTAACCTAAAACTATTCCAAATCGTCTCCTATTCCGTTTTGGAAAAATATACACACGGCGCTCCTTCAACGCCATTTCCGCCGCTAACAAAATCCTTTCGACAAACATTTTTCTTCTCACAGACTTACTCAATTGGAATTTTCTCGGAATGTCACAAACATTTTATTTATGATTTTCCCAGTTGAAGGTTACCCTGCCGGCTAGCGATATTTCACAGAAAATATTTTTATTTTTGGCTCTCAGGGAGCAACCATTATGCTGAAGGTATAAAATATTATCCTCCGAATATTTCTCATGAATTGCTGGAGGATTCAAGAATATAGAGTGCGAAATTTAGAGATGTGAGGTGAAAGAATTGTGGCAATTTGGCTCTTGAAATGTTTAAAACGTTGGAGAATGAGAAATCGCAGGCAATTAGAAACATACAATTTAAGCATATGCCCAAGAAATTAGGAAGGGTGGCAAGTCAACCACAATGCGGTTCTGACTTTGTTTTTGATTATTCAGTTGAATCTGATTTCATAGATACTTTTTCTAGTCAATTCTTCTGAAGTACAACTCTGAATTTATATTGGGGAACTCATGAACTTCAAATGTCGCCATTGTACTCCCCACTTTAAATAGTTTCGCAGATATTCAATCTACTTTCGGCGTTTTGTTGTTTCTAAGCATTAGTAGTACGTTCTTGATTTATTTGAGACAATAGGGTGATTCCAGTCTGCTCCAATTTTGATTCCCTGCGGTGTCTGTTGAAAAGCGCTAACAATGGCAATAACGAATAAGAGGGGTTAAACTCTCATCTAAAAGCCAGAGGCCGGCGACTTATTGCCTTATTATCAGGCAACCTGAAACACGCTTTGGAATAGACAGGATCAATCGACGCTACCACTGGACTGGATACTCTTTTGGATTCCGAAGTGTGCTATGCTTGTGCAGACGTTAAGTACTAAACACGCTGCTCCGACATGTCATACAGTACAAACCGAATACGATTCGGGAAACGGAATTGCTATGTAGCGAGGTTATGGTCATGAGATCATGCACTATCTTTATGGCGGATAATCCACTTCAAGGAGAGAATTGATGAAACCCTCAACACACTTGACATGTGACATACTTAAAACTCATCAACGAAAGACTATCTGCATCTCATAACGTCGTTAAAATATATTTGTTGTGGGCCCAAATTGGAAACGGAAACGTGTATCTAGATACAACAGGAAGACCCACCCTTCAAGAGGCCGTTAACGACAATGGACGTCGCCTAGTTGCCTCCGCCACTACTAACTACTACTACAACAAACGTGGGCCTCTCCTGATGGGACAACTTGCCACCAAATTGGTTACGTGTCAACTGAAAGCCGCCACTTCTCAGCCATGATAAAGTCAAAAAATGTAAGGGGGCAATACAGACTTGGATCATTATCTCGTTGTCATGGTGCTCTGCGCTCAAATAACAACACCGCCTAGTACTCCTTCCGACAATCGTGAGAGTGAATACTGACGCCATTTACAAGAAAGTCTCCGGTAATGCGGGCAGGTCGGTCATGGTATGCGCCTACTCATCTTCTTCATAACCAGGAGCTTTGGTCTGTCTCTGCGGAAAGTTCCTTGAAGCATTCCCACTTGCTAGTCCATATAGACTGCTTAAGCCTACCTAGGAAGTTTGCATATATGATACTTGCCAGTTCTCGTGGCAGTCTCGTATTCCTCTTGTTAGTGGACCCTTCTACTCGAAAACATGCAGCCCGTAACTCCACGATCTATTCATTGCGCTAATAGTTCGACCGCCTTTATGCGAGGATTTGCCGGCATGGCAGCATCTCATTATACGTCGCAACATTTGCTCCAAAATTTCTGAAGCCACTGCCCCATGAAAGCTGGATACATTTCCCGTATTTACAATCAACAAGTCTAGCTCCCCGAAAGCCTCGAGCAGGAGACTGGTGTTCATACTTCGAATGCCTCAATCCACAGCCCATGCGTTGAAATCACCCGCTATGATCTCCATGATTCGACTTCTTACATTCTAGGCCAGCATACCAACCATTTCCACAAATTCTGCTATTGTCGCGTCTGGTGGAGCATAGCAACTGTATATGTAGATGCCAGCTATTTTTGTCCTATTTTGCCAGTTATATCTGTAGCCCAGACACCACTCTTGTTATTATGATAAGGCTCGCTGATTAGGGTAGCTTCGATTTTCTTCTCATAGACGGGGTGTGATAGTAGGGCTTGCTATGCCTCGCAGTGATTGATTTGAATCAACCTCATTTCTTCATTTCATTAAACCTTCTCCTAAACGTTGAGCATCTGACGCTGCCTGTAATGTGCCGACAGTCGACTCCCTTTTCTCCCTTGGAAAGCATACATTCAAGCCCAGCCCTGCACTCCCTGAACATATGACCCTCCCCCTTCATATTTTCTGTATCTCTTTAACCCGTCACAGTCACCGGTGCATTTCGCCGCTATTTGGCCAAATTCAATGCATCTAAAGAAGCACTTGAGGGGCACTTGCTTGCTGAGTTGACGTACAACCCAACCTGTTTTTACTTTACCAGCCGTGAGCAGTTTGAGCGCTGCTTCAACTGGTGAGCTTATAGTTGCCTTTTGTGTATCTTCGTACGCCTTCCTCAGTTTTCTGATTGCGTGATTTCATAAAAGTCTTTACGTTGTGTTATATCACCTTCTTCAAGATAATAATTCGGGCCGTAATCTTCTTTTACGTGTCGCACTTTTCGTTTCGCCATCCTTAGTTCCTTTTAGGGCGCTACTTATCTTGGGGCGATTGGACGCTAGACAGCTTTTAGGGATATCAAATTGGTGGCGCCGTTGATGATGATGAGACAAATAAGCGGGAGCTTTGGGAAATCGACAGGCACCAATAAGGAAAAAAGGGGCTGGACCAGTCCAACAAACGGAACTAAAAGTTTAGAAGGGGCGAAAGTGCCTAAAGTAGGAATGTCGGCTAGCGAAGCGGAACAGAAGGAAAATAAAACCTGTGGATGGATTAGTAATAATAATCGTTAGCGCAGCAATCCAATTGGATCAAGACCTTGAAGTGTGTTAGAGCACTTCATTCAAGATCGTAACGGTACATTACAGTACACTGTCGGAGGCAACGTGGTCAGCATTGCGTTCGCCCGAGATTCTTACCCTAATTTGACTCAGGTACTCATTCACAGCTGGGTCGACTGGTATCCGACATCAAATCACGATACAAATTCCACTGCCACCAGTAGCGCCTATAAAACCGTGACAGGATGATTCAGAGGCCGATCATCTCTGCAGATCACGTGCCCTATGCTCTTGTTGAAAATAGTCCAGGGGTTATTTTGCCATCAAGAGTTGAGCACTGACACATTCCAGCCCCCGATAGCTACTTGCAAGAGCGGACGCTCTGGTATAATGCCGATGATGGACCTAAGGAGTGCATTGTCTCCGTGGGTGTCCCACAGGGCTCTGCACTGGGCGCACTACTGTGGAACATCATGTATAATGACGTACTTAACCTTCCGGTTCCGGAAGAGGCCATGGTGGTGGGTTACGCTGACGATATAGCACTGATTGTGATCGTAAAGCATATCAGGGATGCTGAGTTGTACTCAAGCGAAGCAATCAGTGTGGTTAAGGCTTGACTAGAGAGTGCTGGACTGGCGGAGGAGAAGACGGAAGCGGTCCTCATCACTAAGTGCCGCAAGAGAAAATGCGCCTGTATTAGAATAGGAAATCATATCATCACTTCCAAGCCGGCCATCAAATACTTGGGGGGATGATAGACGGAAAACTCAATTTTAAGCGCATACTTGCAAAAAAGCGTCCACCACTTGCACTTGCAGGCTGCTCATAGCCAGGGTGGTGAGTTCAATCTTGTTGTTTGCAGTTCCAGTTTGAGTACGGTCTACAGAAGAACATCCTTAAGGGTGTTTTCTGCCTTCAGGACCGTCTCAGATGATGCTGCGATCGTCATCTCGAAAATGATGCCGATTGACATCCTGACTGGAAACCCCCATATTAAAGTGAATGGTCTGACAAACTGAATTTATAAACAGTACGAGCTAGATACAAACTATCCTTATATAAACAATTCACAAAATCTTTCATACCTTAAATATTTAGCTTCCGATGTCCCGACTTGTTTCATTATTTCATTTTGGCTGCTGAAATGCGTTTGCCGTAATGTTTTGACTCAATTAAACAGAAAGAAACCGCAAGGAACCAACTCGCTGTGGTATAAAATTCAAACGTCTTATATTGCCCGACTTACACTCTTTGCTCGCTGTCTACTAACTCGCGACTTGTTTGATGAATGCTGGGCCAAATTCACCCATAATAAGAATAGTGTGAAGGAAGGTTTCACCGCGCCCTAGAAGAACTATTGTGTCCCATTAATGGTTATAGTATAACTATTAACTATAGTATGTCGACGAAGCCTACACTCGGTACTATCCAAACACATGTACTCGCCTCTTAGATATGTCTATCTCCTTTAGGTAGAAATATAGCCTATAATGAGTACTATGACCCTAAAGCTTTTTTTGTTCTCCTGGAAGAATCAGCACCAAAGACTAGTACATTCTTGCCAAGTTCCTCCAGTATAGTACCATTAACCATCCTATTCACTCCTTAGCGTCATAGTCAAGAACCCCATTCCGATTCAGTGATCCGTATAGCAGCCTTCCTGCTCTTTTCCTGGCCAGTCCATCTGTTGCCTAAGTGTCTTCCAACCCAATGTCGTCGGGAACCCAGAGTATTCAGACCTTATTGTGCGAGCCAAGTATATTCAGTCTTTTAAGACATTTCCATATCAGTGTAGAAAAATCGAAAATCTACATTTAAACATTATCATGACAGTTGAGCGTTGCCGCTGGAATTTGTAGAGAATGTCCGCAACAGATATGGCAATGTAACCAAAAAGGAGAACTTGAATCGAGTCAGCAGAAAAGTCGCATGGTGGTGATATTCAGGAAATATGCTCTATTTTAGGAGCTAGTGGGCTGTTCTTTGGTGTGGGATCCCCAAAAGGGAGTTACGTCCTTTGGTTCGCACTGGAACTTTTAAAATTTGGCCCCAAACCCATCACAGTTGCCTGCTGTGCTAAGCTTTTATTAGTAACAAAGAGCACAACGGATCGTATGTCTAACCAGATATGATAAGTTATATGACCTTCAAAGGTTCTTCTCAGAGGTTCTTAGGGTCAGAGAGTACTATCATAGGAAACATTCTAGGTTCTTCTATAATATGTATCCTAACTTTTCGCGCTGATCCTTATCCGTGATACTGTCGGCAAACGTAAATTCATGCTGAACTTTTAACCTTTTTTTGATGCAAAAAGCGGAAGTTAGATAATTTTCTGAAAATTTGGGAAACTATTTTCACTGTCGAAAGAGCAATAAACTCATTTTCGAAATGAATTCTCTTTAGTAGCCGCAAACTATAAACCAAAACACATTTTGAGCTGAGGTAATAAAAAATTGGCACTTATCACATCTAGTTCTTTAGTAATCCAACAAACGATTGACCCTAGTGGAACCTGGGTCCACTCAAAAAGGTAATGTGCACTGAGTATTTGATGAGTTTAATTACCTGAAGGTATCTCAATTATCACGCAAATTACTACTGTTTCAACCTTCAAACTTGAAAACCTCTCAAAGTAAAACGTATTTTCGTAAGTGCTCGATTAATTGGTTTATCGCCTTAAGATTGATGTGCGTAGCAACGACAAGCTAATAACATCCATTTATTTTGTATCTCTGGTATTTGAGTTTGAAGTGAAGCAACCGAAATTGAATTAATTGATAGAGAAATTATGATTGTTTCCTATTAGTGGAACGCTATGCTTCCGTTTCAAAATTATAGAGTTGCAAAAACAGCAATTTAGGGTGAAATATTGCGAATATTGTTTACTCTATATCGACTGTTTTTGAGGATGGAAGGAGGTCAGCGATTGAATAAAAGGCGTTCATTTATAAATATTTTTTATTTATAGGAACATTTGTACATCCTTGAAACAAATAAACTACCCAATAACAAACATAATATCTATTTAATTAATTTGCGGATTAGTATTGTAAATATAAAAGTGAAAAGGAACACCGTAAGTAGTAGTCAATAAAAATATCGAGCACATAATTCAAAAAGATAGCCACAAAAGCGGGGTGTATGTCAGGTCCTTCATATTAGACTATGTTAAAAACATTCTTCAAAGCTCAAAGGTACCACTGGTTTCTCACACGGAGTTACGTAAGACTCTTACTTATTGAAACCACCTCCCTCTCCTTCCACACTTTCCCTTTACAACTTATGTCAAACTGCTTCAGAAAGTATAATAATAGTGGGGATATTTCATTTGATTTGACACCCTTCAAGGGTTTTGCATGGGGGAGGGGGGGTCCTTTGATTTTGGATGATTTCATTCACTGTACAATGCCCTCAATGAGAGGAACTGGAAACTTCACTATGACCGGCCTGTCGGTGACACCATTGCTTAATTCTTCCAAAATACGGGAGAGGAAGGCTCGGCAGAAGCAAACTTCAGCCGCAAAGGAGAAAGGACTGCAGGCTTGCCTGTGAGAACCTTCTCCTCTGCCTGTACCAGGAAAAACGGAAGAAAGGGAAATCCATGCAGCCCGACAACGGAAGGCACTGCTAAATAAGACGCAGTTTCTTGGGAATCATGACATGGACATTGCTATACCACCAAGGGTGGCAATATCCGGAGAAATCGGACGCAAGAAAGCGGAACTTTCGACGGAAGGTGAGGGCAAGCTGGTAACCCCGGTGAGATTTATACTGAATGCAGTAGATTTTTCAGTTAGCCGCAGTTTTCGTATTAGACTGCACTTTCGGCTGTAAATTCACGTCATAGTTGCCTCTGTTTACTTACTCTATGATTCTTTGTGTCCTTCGCCGGCGCAAGAACTAAGAGATCTGGTAATGTATGCAGAATGAAGTGTCCTTGAACTTTGAATAGGATGTGATGCGGACGCTCAGCATATGGCGCAATAACAAATGCAATCCTAAAGAAGAGAAGCTGTTTGATTCTACCACTTCAGCTGGTCTGATGATCGTCGACGTAGGGTGCGCCCCTACGTTCGTGGGGCAGAAACGAATTATTTAACCTAAAAATCTGTACTTTAAAGTTATTAGAGTTGATTAGAAACTGGCGAGTGCTAGATGAGTCTCACTCTCAGATCACCATTACTTAGACTTATTTGACTATTGCAGGCTAATATCCTGTAATACACAGACGGAATCCTTCAAAAACAGATTGGACAAAGTTGAGCTCCACAGGATTCTAAGGACTCCTTTTGGAATAGAAAATCAATTTGAAATTTTGAATCGCATACATTTAGAGTGCTTTGAAGAGTCTTGTTCTATTTCCCAAGGCTAACGTAGTAAAACCGTTCCATGGTGGAATCGAGAACTGTAAAGACTCAGAAAATCAATCAGACGACCTCTAAATCCTGCTTACAAAAGCAATAAAGATGAAACTTCCTGAACTCACAGCCTGAATATAAGAGGCTCGTAAAACTTTCGAAACGAGACTCTTTTAGAGTCTACTGTGAGGAACTGAAAGGTGAAAGGGAGACTTCCAGATTGTGCAGAGTCCTTAATAAGGATGAGTCGGCCAAGTTGGACTCTCTTAGAAAACCAAGAAGCTTCTTTGGAACAAACACATAGAGATAAAGATGAACCGAGCTCTCACAGCTTACGGGCTGTGTAGGCGGACCTTTTACCTCGACATGGGGACTTAGGCCTCAAGTAGTAATGTGGATATATTTTGCTATTATTAGTCCGATGTCCGCTTATGTTTCCGTAGTGTGGTGAGTTAAGGTGGAACCAAAAGGGTTCCGCTGTAAACTCGTCACACTCCGAAGCACTGTATGTCTGGGTATCACTGGTGTTATGAACACGACATCCGTACTAGTACGTTGATCACTTCAAAAATCGTTCAGGAATGTAGAAATCTGAACTCTGTTTCTAGATTCAATACCGCTATGTTATCAAAAACTGGGAACAAGCTTCCCATAATGAGAGGTGGTTGAGCTTTAATGCTGCTCAACACACCAAACTTTCCCTTTCAGAACCAAACAAATATACGGTAAAGTTTATCTTGTCCAAACCCCAGGAAAACCATATTGAACAGTAAACTCCTTTAGTGGATAAAAGCCATAACTGGCAGATATTGATTCCTGCCCGGTTTGGTGATACGAAATAGCCCATTTTCCGGTGATTGGCGACGGTTTGCGTGGGCATCCATTAGCAATTAACAGCAGACCAGTACCTCGAGAAAACTTAGTGGTCATATGGAAAACTGCCCCCAATCGAGTACTTCCGGTTTAACTACAAACCGAGCATACTGTTTGCCGTTAAGGCTAAATACATCTGCTTGGAGAACATCTATGCGCCGCAGTTCCAACTCATGTACCAACCCCGCCTTGCACGCAAAGTTAAGTCAGAACCTAAGTACGTTTGCCAGGCTAGCCATGCTGCTATATGTGTGCAGCTACATACGTGGGTGCTAAGTCAGTGGATGCAATGCTTGAAGCCAAGGTAATTGAGATTAGGTTGATCTAACCTAATCTCTCTCATTTGATCTCAAGAACACCGTCACTCATTATGCAACAATAGGATACGTTTGCCAAGGTTTGTGTCTGTCAAACAAAGGACAAAGGATTATTATAATTGTTTGAAAGCGCCAGTTGATGTACTTAACGGCCATGCTTATCAGAGGGCTTTCGACTAGCCCGATGCCAGATGCCAAGTATTGCAATAGATCGGCGAAACCAGATGTGAAGGGTTATGTTAGTTATCCGGTTATATATAATATTCCCATATTTGCATAAATCAAATAGAATCTTTGGCGATTATCCAGTGACCGCGTGGCTCGAGGATGGTTAGTTTGCATCTAGTATAAGATCATACTGGAGGAAACTTAAACGTGTTGCAGTCAGCATAACTCCGGATTCCTTTGCGAGTTCAATTCGTGGGACATTGTCCAGTACGCATGTTTTTCGAAAAAGGACGAATCGAAGGTCCTGCCCAATGCATAGAACCATCGTTTATTATGGAGGTTATGCATGGTAGTCGGAGATGGCAGAATTTATGTTCCCACATAATACACCCAAATTAAGAGTCAACCGTTTCTCTTCATTCCTTTATGTCACAGCGATGGATCCTTTTTCAATTCCACAAACCAGTTCCGAATACTCATTCCTACTCAATTCTTGGTCAGCCCATCCGCTACTTCATAGCCTTCTAATCCAATAAGACCTGCAACGGAGATCGTGATCCGAGTCAATATTGCCCCAGCACGTGTTCAGTTTTGTTGAAAGTGGTCCCATATGAAGAGGCCCACGTATGTTTGTGGTATTGATAATTGAATAATCCGCAGCCGTAACCGTGGCTTCGTAACCTTAGTTTTCCGTGTAGGGTTGTCAGTCCTATCCAATCCTCAACCTGAAGGATCAGTTGGTGCAATTTGTACCGTTTTTAGGCGTGGGAGATACGCATTCATCCTTCTCCGCCTACCGCTTTTCGTTAAGAAAGAGCTCCCAGCGGTCACCACGTGGAGTTGGAGGTTTAGTATTGATTCAGCAGGCGTTTGCCAATTTTATTTTCCTTCATAGATACCAATCCACGTTTCGCTCTGGGACCTATACTACCCTTTGACCTATTCTAAATGATTATCGTTTAAAATACATTTTGCAGGCAATTGTAAAAAATAACAAAAAAAGTACCGCTGGAAAGGCTAATGCAGCATCCTAGTAAAGTCTCGGTGGCTCTGGTATGTGTGTGTATGTTGGGGGAGAAGCTACAGCTTCCGAGCACTCAGGCCATATTGGCCCATTGTACTCGTCACCCCCGTCTAACGGAATATTCCGGATTCGTTAACGTATGATGATGCTACCCGTCGCAATTGAAGAACATCGGCATCAAAGATCTGATGCCTGATGCGTCCATAGGCGGGGCATTCACATAGGAAATCCTCCGTGGATTCCGCTTCCTCATTACAGGAGGGACACATATCATCTTCGGTAATTCCCATTCTGAACATATGCCCAGCTAGTGAATTATGACCTGTCAGAATGCCCACAATACACCTGCAAGTTTTCCTGCTTTTCGACAGGATAAACTTTGCGGTACGTATGTTCGGTTCTGGCAGGAAAAGTTTGGTGTGTCGAGCAGCATTTAAGCACTGCCACCTGTCATTATGGGAAACTTGTTCCCAGTTTTTGAAAACAGACTTAGTCAATGCCACTGATACTCCAATTGCTGGCTCCGGTCCCGGCATAGGGGAGATTGACCCCTCTTTCGCTAAAGCGTCCGAGATTTCATTTCCCTCTACGCCACAGTGACCAGGTACCTAGAGTAGTTCCACCGTATTGAATCTAAACATAGAGTTCAAACGGTTTTTGCATTCTTGAACGATTTTCGAGGTGATCAAAGGACTGCTCAATGCCCTCAATGCAGCTTGGCTGTCACTGCAGATTGCGATGCGCCTGCCCTTCAACCGCTCGTCAATCACCCAGTTTGCCGCCCTTAGGATCGCATAAACTTCGGCTTGAAAAACCGTTGCATATTGTCCCAAAGGAAAAGCCCACTTCTCGTTTTTATTCGAGAGGTAGACTCCGGCTCCAGAACCCTCTTCTGTTTTTGAGCCATCGGTGTAGAAGACTTCCGTATATCCCGCCACGCATTCCACTGGGTCCAGTCCTCTCTACGTTTCAGGGTAACTTCATATCTTCTACCAAACAGATGTGAGGGGACACGAGAATCGGAAGGCATTGCAAGAACCGGATTCAGCCCTCCCAGTAACTCTTCCAATGCTCTGCGCCCCACACATCCGTTGTTTTCCCATAGATCTAATCGAATTAGTCTATGGGCTGCTCTCATTGTAGTGCTTTGAATAAATATATCCAGGGGCTGCAAATTGAGTAGTGCATTCAGAGCTGCGCTGGATGTCGTTCTCATGGCACCAGTGATACCCAGACACACAGTTCTTTGAAGTGCGGCTAGTTTACGGTGAAAAGCTTTTTGTCTCATCTTCACCAACCACACTACGGATGCATATACGAACATCTGCCTAATGATAGCAACGTATATCCACATTACTACATGAGGCCTGAGTCCCCATGTCGAGGCAAAGGTCTATCTGCACAGCCCATAAGCTGTGAGAGCTCGTTTCATCTTTACCTCCACATGTTTGTTCCAAAGAAGTTTTTATCTAGAGTGACTGCCAGATATTTCACTTCTTCGGAGAGTTGAAGGGTAGTACCCTCATGTCAGGGAGGCAAAGTCCATCCAGTTTTCCCCTTTTTGTGAATAAAACCATTGTAGTTTTATTTTGGATTAACTGACAGACCATGTCTGAGGCACCAGCTGTCTATCAAACCAATGGCACGTTGTATATTCCTACACACCGGTCCAAGATCCCGATCAACAGCAAGTGCAGCCACGTCATCAGCATAAGCTTGAGCGTGTATTGGCAAATTTTGCAGTTCGCATAGTAGGGAGTCGATCAGCATACTCCACAGAAGTGGCGAAAGCACACCTCCTTGGGGGTAGCCCTTCGTTGTTTCTGCAGTCAGGTAGCGATCGACACCTACCTCAGCGAACAACAATCTCTGCGTTAGCATAGCATGGATCCACTTAATTAAAGCATCATCAACACCATGCGCTCTGGCGGCATCACAAAGTTTTTGAAAAGGCGCACAGTCAAAAGCCCCTTCAATGTTCACGAACACCTCCATCGCGTACTCACCATTTAAAGTTGCATCCTCTATCTTTGTGACCAAAGAATGAAGAGCAGACTCACAGGACTTTCCACGTTGGTAAGCATGTTGGTTTTCACTAAGTGGGTGTGACCTAAGTGCGTTTCCACGAATGTGACGCTCCACCAGTCTCTCCGAACCTTCCAGCAAGAATGAAGTCAAGCTGATCTGTCTGAAGTTCTTTGGATTAGAATAGTCATCTTTCCCAGGTTTCGGTATGAAGACTACCTTAACCTGTTGCCAAGAAGAAGGCACGTAGCCCGGAGCAAGACATCCTCGAAAAATATTTCTTAAAGGTCGCTCTAAATACTCCATACCCTCCTTTAGCATTGCCGGATAGATGCCATCCATGCCAGGTGCTTTGAAATGTTCAAAGCACAGTATGGCAGCTCTCACCTTTTTATGGGTAACAACCGCTTTCGCAGTGTTCCAGTTCCCCTTGCAACCCTTGCGTGTTGAAGGGGTGGCAAGAACCGTCAACTCTCCCCCTACCACTTCTCTGACCCGTTCTCCCGGGTGGTGTACTCCCAGGAGGGTCTGTACTGAATCCAGTCTGGAGCTCGTGAAAGTACCGTCGGGTTTTCTAAAAGAATCCAACTTGGCTGACTCATCCCTTTTGAGGACTCTGCACAGCCGTTTTTCTTTCGCCTTCCAGTTCCTCACAGTATGCTCTAAAGGAGTCTCATTTCGAACACCTAACGAGCCTCTTATATTCACGCTGTGAGTTCCTGAAATCTAACCAGTCTTCGTTCTTGTTACTTTTGCAAGCACGGTTTAGAAGTTGCCTGGTTAATTTCCTGAGTTTTTGCAGTTCTCCGTTCCACCAAGGAACCGTTTTACCGCTTAGGCCTCGGGAAATAGGACAAACCTCTTCGTAGCACTCTAAAAGTGTGCAGTTCAAAGTTTTCAATTCATCTTCCAGCGCCAAAGGAGTCCTTAGTCGCCTAGGAAACTGTACTTTATTGCCAAGAAGTTCATTGAACTTTGCCCAATCCGTTTTCCTAGGGTTCCGTCTTTGTACTGTAGACTGTTCGCCCGCAATAGTCAGATTGAATTCTAGATATCGGTGATCTGACAGTAAGACCTCATCCAGCACTCGCCAGTGTGTAATCAACTCTAACAATTTTGATGTACAGATTGTTAGGTCGATTACTTCGCTTCTTCTCGGTCCCACAAACGTGGGGCGCACCCTACGTTTACAGTCATAAGACCAGATGAAATCAAATAGCTTCTCCCCTCTAGGATTGCATTTGCTACTGCCCCAACAAATATGTTGAGCGTTCGCATCGCAACCTATTAAGAGCTCGAGACCACTTGATTCTGCATACCCCGCCAGATCCCTATGCTCTTGCGTCGGTGGAGGATACAAAGAATCATAGGGTAAATAAGCGGAGGCAACTATGATGTTTTTCCTCTTGCCATTTATCTGGTATTGTATGATGGCCGTAGTCGTGGGAACAATATTGTCTCAGCATAGTTGCCTCTAACCGTCTTGACATCAGGATGTAAACTCTCGGTCTTATGGATCTTTCGTTGTGGAAGATCCTAGCCCCCTTTACTGATCCAATGCCACAGATTCTGTTAAATCGAACCCACGGTTCTTGCACCAGAAAGATATAGGGGAAATCCTGCAGCTTTGTCATTCTTGCTGCCAACAGGTAGGAGGGAGCTTTGGCATGCTGCAGGTTGATTTGACCAATCATTATGTTTTTCAACATAAACTTAGTCTATTGTCTTATGGAAAACAGTTACAAGCGTATGCGGCAGTCCGCGTGTGACGGGGTTTCCCCCACACCGTACCGCCAGAGACTCGATTCCCTCGTGATTGATTTCTCTGAGAAAAGCCGTACTTGGAAGTACCGCAGTTTCCATGTTTTCATCCACGAAAGATCTCATCTCATCCCGCAGAGCATTCGTCTGTTTTCCACTTAGCACCTTAATTGGTTTGCGGTGTCCGGATTGCATAGGTTCGATCACTCGAACTGGCATCAAGCCAGTTCCGTTCATGTATCTGGCTTCCCTTCCTGCCGCCTGTTTCTTGGAAGGTGTAGGAGAAGTTACTATCAGGTAGGATTCACTCTGTAGTCCCTTCCCCAGTGCGAGCCCCCATACGGAAGTTCCGCTCCTGTGTGCACTATCCTCCGCGCGCGGCTCCATTGTGGGAGAGCGCACCGAAGATGCTGCAATTAAGCTCTGGTAAGTAAACTTTGTATATGTAACCGGGATGAGGATGATCTAAGCAAGCTATCGCAAGGAAGCGTGATGACACCATCACCACCGCAATAAGATGTAGCAGCGTCAGTTGGAGAAGCAAATGTGACAGTCAGTGGTAAACATCAATCAATCAATCATCACCAATAGTTATATTTCATCCAGTGGACGGTCTTTTTCTTCTTTTCGTCATTATTTTCATGTTGTTTTCTTGAATTCGTAGATCAACTTCGTTTACAGTTTTATGAATATTTAGAGAAGTCTCCTTTGTTGATATGAAAGATCGTGCCATGAAGTTTATATTATCCCCATTTGTGACGTTTTGGCAGGATTTATAAAGCAGCGTGCCTGTTTTTTCGACAGGCAACTTCCGTGTCATCTGCTGTGGTGCCAGATTAGAACGAACGGTAGAGGTGCTAGACCATCTTCTTGTTCTAATCCAACGTTTGTCTCAAATGCATCTGTCAGGCTTTTATTGATTCCGTCCCAAACTGTTGCGTCGAACATTGTTTAATTCTTCCCTTTATCTGTCCTTTCATTTGACTGTCTGTTTGTCTGTCACACCTTATACCTCAGAAACATCCTCTTGTGAATGCGCTTATGTGGGAAGTATATCGATTTTACAACTAAATTTCTGCTATTTGCAAATCCAATGACGCGTTAGCCGTTGTCATTAGATATATTAGTGAAGACTCGGTCCTCCGGTCCATCCTTGATGTGTCTCCTCCGAGCAATCTGTTGACGTCATTCGGAGGAAATATGCGGAACAGTCTTTCCAGGCTATCGTGAAGTTACTCTTTGACATGTTTTTCTTCAGTTAGAGCGTAGAGCCATATATTAAAAAATGTTACTTTGATGTAAAACGGGCACAACCTTTCCTGTATAGGTTAAAAGTCGATAGTACTTGCGTAAAGTCCCTATCCACGATGGAACTTATCACGAACTCCGTCGAGCGGAGAAGCGACTTCATACACGGTCAAACGAAGCCTAAGAGAAGCAACAGGTCTATGACAAGTCAGCAGGATGAAGCCTTACACACCTCGATGCTCACCCTGCCGAAACAGCAAGGGAAATCGGATTTCCGACAGAAAGGTCATATTGAAGCGATGGCTTGAGTATTTTGATGAACTGCTCAACAACCAGAACATCGTTGAGTTCGAGGTCCCGCCAGCTGAGGAAGACAGACAAATGCTGCCACCAACAAGCATAGAAGAGACAGTCCTGGGCTTGCGACCGGCGTGATATTTACATATCATGGCGGAGGGCAATGCAGGTGAAACTATTTTTATAGTCCACAACCATAGAAGGAGATTAAACCGAGAGGAACCCCACACAGAGATGAGGCGAGCCGACATGAAGGGTCAGGCATTCATAACTTTGTTTCCCACCTTGTTTATGTGAAAATAGATAATAAAGTTTTACTTTAGTACCAACTTTCTCTATAAGAAGAAGTATCCACTTTGTTCTGTATTGAAATACGTTAACTTTTATGGAAGAATATAACCCAAAAATGTTATTGACATCTTAATCGAAAGTAAAGTCCAAAGAAATATCGATTAGTCATCCTTCTTCCATTACAATTTTCAAAAGGAAAACAATTCGAACAATCAAAATTGTATCAAGTGCTTAGCTACTCACATGTCGAGAAAATTTCTTGCAGTGACCTTGGCAGCAATTAGATCTTGCACACAATCATTGCTTAAGGCGTATCTACGAGCTAGAGTACGTGTACCTATTTACTGAGTCCGCAACCTGTCTCTCATGTAACAAGCTGCGGGCCTACACAAACCAAGCACACTTCAGAAGATCTTTTAAAGGTTTTTCCTCGGAGTAAAAAATTTGGATCAAGTAGAGGCCGATCACGACCTAAACCACCGAAATAATAAGGCCTTTTGCAGAACAGATTAATTCGTCAGATACTATCTACCCGAAACATTGCCATTAGGAGTAAATAGTAGACAATTTTGAAATAATTTCATATGGAAATGTGTGCAATTGCGACCCCGCTTTTGCGCTGTACCGACGTTCGTGACATTTACAAACAAGCTTTAATGTTGGTCTGCTGCTGTTATGTTATTATAAAGTTCGTTGCTTTTGTTGTTGGCCATGCTTTTCATTTTGCATGGCTGCACACGCCTGCACAACAATGTCGATAGCCTATGAAATGTTTACAAACATTCAAAGCTGAACATGGTAGCAAATATTGTTCGTACACGTACAACGTCCGCAGATACTTTCCACAAGAGTACCTAGACAGCCTGACGGGATGATGCTTGCGGCGAAAGTGCACTGATATCTGGGATTTGAAGTTTCTGAATTCGCTAGATACTTGTTAGAGCAGATACATGCATATGCATATACATTTGCTCGCAAGCATTCCCCGTAATTCGTATTTGGACAAAGGCACGAATGGAATTTTCAATATTGCAGAATTGCACAGGAATTTGGTTAATGAATGCTTTTGTAGATGAACAAGATGTTGTATGTCTGCGAGCTTTAATCAAGGGAGGATACGGGAATTTGGAATGAACAGGACTTGAACTTTAAGATTATGATCAATGCGATTAAGGAGGACCTTGAATGGATGAATGAATATATGCGCATATATTGGATGGGATTTACTGACGTTAGGGTGTAATTCGCTAATTGAAATGCAGCGTGCCAAAACATCTGACTTCACCAAGAGTGGAGCTCAGTCTGTACACAGGAATTTAAATGAGACTACTCAGTAAGTAGGACCTTGTGGTTTTTAGAGTCAAAAACCCTAGAAAGGTCGGCACAGATGGAGGTCACCTTATGATGTGAATTAAGATATTCTCTCAAATCGTGAAATCAAGTTAGCAATAGCATGTCATTTTTTTCTTTTTTTTCTTTTTCTATTGTCGGTTCGAAAATTATGAAGCTTGAAAAGAAGAAGATGGGAGAAGCATAGTCCCAGAAAATATTGGATAGTTTCTGCCCATGAGGAAACTTCATCCTCTAAGG
The DNA here is from genome assembly GCF_905115235.1 of Hermetia illucens. Taxonomy (NCBI): domain Eukaryota; kingdom Metazoa; phylum Arthropoda; class Insecta; order Diptera; family Stratiomyidae; genus Hermetia; species Hermetia illucens. Next base: position 65,079,294 of record NC_051849.1, on the reverse strand, counting down.
AGATGAAACGGTAGGTTAAATAGTGCCCATCACAGCATTTTCTTCCGTTTCTAATAGAATGATATGTGGAGAGAGCACTAACAGATGTGACGACATCTAAAGAAATCGGGTGCCAGGAAGCAGATCTTTCAGTAGAAGGTGAGGAAAGTTGATAACCCCCCTGGGTTGAAAACTGGACATAGCAGGTTTTTTGGTCAGCCGCGGTTTTTCACCACATCAATCCAAATAAAACCACTGTTTCGTATACAATAGCCAATTTAAAATACGAGAACGAAAGTTGAATCCAAGTCTAGAAATTTTCTTCTCCTAAGAAGACAACACACTGAGGAAGGGGTTGTTTGCCAAAATACTTGTTTTTCTTACCAAAATTCTTTTTAGCCAATAAAGGAGCTAGCCTGTCATTAAATTTCCTTTGGTGAGGCTGTTAGATGTTGTAATTAAATTTGTCAACGATTACTTAGTTAAGGGGAGTAAAGAAAAACCATTATCGCGATATAATAACATTGGTGATCCTGAGCGATCAGAAACCAAACAAAACCCAATCATTAGAAAAGTACAAGTGTAGTATCTGGCCAATTACCAACAATGGGGAAATGGAAGACTACGCAATCGGAGCGAACTAGAGCGGCGCTGATGAACTTCGAGAATGATCCAGCCGTCCAAAAAACAATGAGGTATTTAGGTAAGTGGATAGGTTTACCAGAAATGTACTGGTTCGAGTTTGACAAAATCGACTCCATTTGAAACAACTGTATCTAACGATCCATACCTCACAAATCGGTACTATGGGATAGCAGGTATTCCTGCTGAATAACATCGTAGCACCATCATCTGCAACCAAGTTTGAAAAGACGTCTGGATAAAAAAAAAGCCAGGACGTCACGGGGAGTTCAAACACAGAGATGACTGCGAAGAAGTACCTGAGTCCACAAAAATGATCAGAAGGCAAAAGACCTTAATGGGAACCCTATCGTATTTCATTCCGGATATTGATGGGAAGGTTAGCAGCATACATTCCAACGAATACTACAAACTAAAAGTCCGTTTTGTTTTGAAGGTAAATCGATGAGCAGGCAGAGACCGACCGGGCAATATGGGAGCAACTCACTGAAGGAAGTCTATATGGTTACTAGCCTATCAAGAACTTCACGAAAATAGAAGCGATAACTCACTGTTACGACCAAGTTACACTCAAGTGTAATTGCAAAGAAATGTTCCCCCGACCTTTAAGGGTGATTGCAAGACTCACTTTCGTGATTTGTATCTGCAACTGATCCACAACCGTGTTATCGGTAACGGGCAGAGATGTATTATCTAATAAGAAATCTATTAAGCGAACCAAGACGATCTGTCCAACATTTTCCAATTTCCAACAAGTGGTCTACTTAGATGCACGGAACATACTCATAGTAAAATACAGAAATGGTAACAAGAAGCAGTTGATTACACAGCTTTCCAGCATACTTTTTTCGCAACTATCGAACTCTCTCGAATCTACGTCAACAACTATTTAACAAATCTGTACGATATGACAAAGAAATGTATGTTGGGACTGCGAAATTTAGGTATCTCAATAGGACAATTTAGGCATCTCGTGAGATGCCAAAAAAGAACCTTGGCAGTTAAGCTCTCCCTCTCTCTGTATTTTTGGAAGCTTCGAACAAAAAGAGGTTGACATCGACAAGCAAAAACAGCTCAAGCCCGCATCTTTGGTGATCCTATCAGGGGAAAAGGAATGCACAGTCTATAAAAAAATCTATCCATTCGACTCCGCAAAACTTTCCTGCGTCAAGGGCTTGCCTCCAAACTATGAAGAAAAATAACGTGTGTCATAACTGCTTGAAGAGACCATAGCAGTCAACCCTGATCATTGACAGGCTGCAACAACGGCATAACATATTATTGCACATAGACTGACCATTACCTACTAATCCAAGCACTAGATTAACGTTGATCACGACTCAGCCAGAAGGAAATATATTGACAACGCCAACAAACGCAACAATCCTACCAGCCAAAACCGGCAGCTTAAAAAGGGGCTACATCTTATTAAGTGCAATTCTCAGTGACTCATACCGCTGATCTGAAAGGCCCCTTCGGTTCTCAACAACCGGGAGTAATATATTGTATGTAAATTACCCGCATCAACTTTTTCCCATAATGTTTAGAAGATATATAGTATAATATCTGTCTGTTCGTCCGTCTGCCTGTCTGTCACACTCAATTAATCCGGAAACGGCTGCATCTATTTAATGAAAACATATGATCTGTGAATCCCTTTACAAATAGCAAGCAGAGTGGGCTTAGTTAGTACTTTTCAAAACTGATCTGATATTGAGTGGAACACAGGGCAGTGAGTGAGTCAAAAGTTAGCCGAAAACCCCCCTTCAGTTCATCCTAGAAATTCAAAATTTGAGAACAGTATAAGCGATCATATAATTTACAATTCTAGAAAGCTTGAACCCAATCCAACAAAGCTATTTTGAATTCCACGTGAATTTATTGCACTCAAAGATGTTTCTGACGTCATCATCATATATATTGAACTGACATGAACGCGGGGCGTATGAAAACATTTCAGTTTTCCTTTTCAAAATCAATTCATTGTCTGTATGTCCCTCTTTTTGTCTCTCTCTGTCTCCTGGCACACGTAATTTTCGCAGAAACGATTACACCTATTGACACGAAATTTGGTGGGAAGATTGGAATTACTTTTACTATTCTGTTAAGGGTAGTTGCATTGCGCTCGTGAAAAACTATTGCGACCCTTTTACTGGTTAAAGATATTAACTGACTATAGTATTTCAAGGTTTCGACACACTCTGCACAGATCCTGCTGGCAGTGTTCGTAGATATCGTTAGCTTCCCCCAGGTGGTAATTTAGTTGGCAGTGACCAGTGAGTATTTCCACTATCCGGAGGTTCTTCTTAGTTAAGTTTAAACAGTTGTTTGTGCGCTTGAGTTCGTGTCCCCCCATAAGCACCCTGCATTACATTCCAGGTAGGCTCGCTAAGTATTGTGCCCCAAGCCGCACCTCTTTATTTTTTAATGTCATAGCCGCGAACCCGTTTCCGATTTCACAGAAGGGGTTTAACCCGTGTAGAGGCGTCCCTGCTCCCGTCCTAGCGAGTTTGTCGACTGCCTCATTGCCTTCCAAACCAACATGGGCTTGAACCTAGAGTATCCAGATCTTATTGTGCGAGCCGAACGTATTCAGTTTCATACCAGTTTAAAGTTCACCTGGTTAGACTCAAGTGCCTTGAACGCGGGTTGGCTGTCGGCCAGAATAGCTACGTTTTGCCTCCTGTAGTTCCTTCTAGGTTGAAAGAAGCACATCGATTTATGGCGTATATTTTGCTTGGAATATGCTAGTGTGGTAACCAAATAGTTCCAAGTACATTTTACTTCGACCAATGACCCCGGCACCCGCTTGCTCTACTGTAAGGGATCCGTCAGTATACAAAGCAATCAGTTGTTGGTTTAAGCCGTATGTCACAGCCACGCTTTCCCAGTTTGCCCTGTTACTCGAAGATGTTTCAAACTCCTTATCGAAGTGAAAACTCGATGTCATGTTATTCATTCGAATCAATAATTGGAGGTACCGCCTGGAAAGAATATCAATCTTCCTTCGATTGAAGCAACTCACCACCTTACTGATTCACCCGGCAATCCTGAGCACCGCCCTCCTTGCCTGTATTTGTATGTAAAGATGGAGATGAATTAATCCCGGAGGCATCCTCAGGGAAGCCGTTAGACATGTCTTCATTGTCCCGTTGATACACCGGCAAGCCAGTCCATGGAGTTTGTGCAACCCCTGACTGTCGCTCTGAGTTTTGTTCTTCCTGCCCAAATTACCGCTCCACAGGTAGTCTTGGCTTTAATATTTCAGTGTGTATCCAAAGTAGTATCTCCGCGGTTCAATCCCTTTCTTGCAGCGATGGACCTACAGGTCATCAGAACCCTGGTAGATTTCCGACATGCGTCTTCTAGAGTCATTCTTGGTTTAGTGTAGTTCCCAAATATTCGACCCCTGTTTTTCATTTCACCTCCATGTCATGTAACCTTACATCAAGCTTTTCGTAGTGAATGGTACCATGGTGGTTTTAGCTGGATTGATTCGCAACCACGCTTTCCCGCACCAGACACTAGTAATCCTTAGTCCAGTTTGAATCTATGACCTTGGGTATCCTTATATTTGCCGCTACAGATTAAAGCAAGGCCGCCAGCGTATCCCTGATCCTGGAGTAGTGCTGCGAAGATGCCATCTACTCCAGGTGTTTTTGGTAGTTTAAGGTTCCTACTGCCCATCTTACCATAGCTTCCAAGCATACCTCTTTTGGCAGTTTCAACATTTCCATTCCTCCCCTTTTGCTCGTTGTTGGGGTATCAGGTAGAGTGTTACCGCCTTCTGTCGTGTGGTAGGACCCCGGGAAATGAGTCCTAAAAAGCTAATGTTTGAATTTAGTATCCTTAATGGAGCTGCTGACTTACTCCTAGGGTGTGTTGTTAGTGGCGACGGCTGTGCTTTATGTTTTCTCTCGCGTCTTGAAATCCCGTTTGGACGCGTATCGGTGGATGATGTTCGACACGTGCAACTTGTGGACGAAAAAACAACTGTACTTCAAACCCAAGGGTAATTTATTAGAGAAATTCAAGATTAACAAAATACTAAATTAAAGCGACCTGCCCGGTCGACGATTCGCAACTCACTAACTCTATTAAATTATTTTTACAATCCAAATCAGTTGGCGAGGCCTACTTCACCATGGAGAGATTAATTAATTAACAATATTCGAAATAAATTGCGAATGTTGTTAACCCTGCTGCGCCACAGAATTTGCTTCCCTAATCGCGTTAGTATATGCAGTCAGTGCATTTTTATATCTCCGCGAGTTTCCGGTTTGTTTTGACCGGTTGAAGAGTTTTCGCACTTCTGTTATCATTTTGGCTAAGGGCAGGGTGCATCCCTTGATGATTTAACTGTCTTAGCCGGGCACATGATATAATATGCGTTAATGACGACTTTGTTGAGGTATTCTATCACTGTTTCCAGTTCGGACTTGCTCCTGATGTCACCGCTTCTTTGTAGGTGAGCCATCTTGTTGTTCAACTAAGTTGCATAGCGCTAAACCGTTCCGCTAGGACTGCTTATTATGCAGTTTATTTTTGTTTATTTTATTATTCCGTGCTACGACATTGAGGGCTCACCCGACACCCTCCAATTCCTGACCAGCCCGTTCATCAAAGTATTCCCAAGAGTTATGTCCAGTACCTCTTATCTAGTGCTGGTCATGAATGTTGGAGTGTTCCCTATGTCATATATTTCTGGTTTATTGCTAGGAATAAATTCAAGAAGGTATTCACCTCTTTGATTGGTGTCGCTGCTTCTCCAGATTTACAATACTTCAACCGTTTGGCGACTTGCTCCGGTGGGATCCAAATATCGTCTTCTGAGAAGTAGCCTGATGCCACGACTGCCTCTCGAATTCTCCTCCACTCGGCTCCCACTGAGATTTGGGCAGCCACAAAGTCTCCGGTCAGGACCTCTGAAAAAACTATATTTTAAATTATGTTTAAAAATTATGCAAGCTTTTGGTTTTTCGCAAGAGAAGTCCCAAATTACCTGCATGCGGAGAAATCCTTGCAGACCGCGAATCTGCCTTCGCTACACCCAGGGTTCTTCAGCTAGCACTATTCCAATTTTATTATTGAACTTGCCCTTTCAATTACTTCAGATGCAGTTTTTGCATGGTGTAAACCTCCACCTGGGCTATCTGAGTGCTGACCATCGGCTCCATTAGTGTTTGGAGCTTTTCTCCACTGTCGGAGTATCATTTTCCTCCTCCGAAACAGTTTCTTGCTTGTCACGGTCCGCCCTAAGCTCTAGAAGATCTTGGTCGTCCAGCTTCTGCTCTTCACTGAGCTGTAGGTCTTCTCCGAAGTGTACAGGTATCTATAGTTGATATGGCCACTTCGATGTTTGATCCCATCCAGGTTGAAAGTGTATTCTGGTGAACACAAGCCCCGCAGTCGATCCCTTACACATCTTCCTGACCACAAGATCTTCGAGTGAGTATTTGCTTCAGAAACGTTTTTGGCAATTTGGCCAGTCGAATGCCCTGCACCGCACTAATTGCTTACCGCTTTCTTAACTCTGGCACTGAAGAATTTGGTCTGTTCTGAGGAATGTGCATCCGCCTGCTTGGCCAGTTTGTATTCAGTAAGGGTTGCCGCCTATTTGGTTTTTAACGTTTTGTTTGCAAAAAAATCGGTTCAATGTCAGCCTGCCTGTATGTCTGTGTGCCACGCACTTTTCTCAGAAACGGCTGCACTAATTTTTACGAAATTTGGTGAATTGGTAGGAACTATGAACACCCAGAGATGCACTGAGTTACAATTTTCTACTACATATATGGAAAAGGGGTGATGTAGTCATCTTGGGTATCAAATCAAAGGTCTCGATTAGTGCTTTTCGATGTCAGTCTTGGTTTTGATATTCCTTGGAAAGGCGGGGAGTCGAAAATAATGATTTCTTTAACGAAACCATTCTGGGAAACTACCCAACCCAAAAATCCTAAAAAAAAAATCATGAAGCTGTCTCTATACAGTGTCCAGGCCTCAAAATACTCTTCATATCGATATTTGCTCAAATTAAGTAAATAATGGTACGTTACTATATATTTTTGAAAGAGTAGACTAGAAACTCGCCTTAAGTGTATCCTAGAGTTAAAGGATAGTAACATAGGTTATAGTATACAGTATAGTAGCTCAAAGTTGTCGTTACCGTGTAAATTTACAGCAACTTAAAGTACCAAATATCAATATCCCACTAAAGTGAGTAGTCTGTCGTGCTAAATGCATACACATTACGGGTTTCGTACTAATAAGATAGTTCTGCATTCAAATATACTTACACAAGAAGCAAACAAAACCTTTCATACCTGAAGGGCGAGCTTTCGGTGTCCCGACTTGTTGTTTTATTTTCAATCTTGAACTCATTTGGTTCCCACGAGTTTTGGGGCTAGGAGGTCCGCGTGCCATAAACTCCCACAGCACTGTAAGGTCAAGCTTACTCTCTGAGGTGCCCCAGGTAACTCCGGCTCCGCTCGATTACAGTCAGTTACCCCCAAGTGCAAACTATCCAATGTAGGGTCACCTCGCACGGAGTTTATATATATAGGTATATCACCCACGGAGAAAAACAGGTTGGCGCCAGGGAGCTATATTCCGTGTCAGTTTATCTTGCAGTGCACTGCTTGACCTTAAGGTTAGAATTATGAACGTGCAATGACTAGAAGTGTCCGGATAGCTGAGTGGTTAGAGCACAAGACTGTCGTACGGAAGGTCGTGGTTCAAATCTCGCTGGTGGCAGAGGGATTCGTATCGTGATTTGACGTCGGATACCAGTCGACTCAGCTGTGATTGAGTACTTGAGTGAAATCAGGGTAATTATCTCGGGCGAGCGCAATGCTGACCACATTGTCTCCTACAGTGTTCTGTAGTGTACCGTTACGGTCTTGAATGAAGTGTTCTAACACACTTCAAGGCCCTGATCCAATATGGATTGTTGCGCCAACGATTATTATTAATGACTAATAGCATTTCGCATTCAGTTTCAAAGGGGATGTAAAATGCTTTTTACCTAAATATAGTTTTGTGGGTTGTTTAGTATTTGCCGAATTTACCAATATGGAAGAAAAAGCAGAGAAAAATTTACAGCGGACGGACTCGGAACTCCAGTACTGGCGACTTTTGCGAGTGGGCAAGCAGGCTCCCGGCTGGGGATATCAATCGAGTGCAGTGCCTCGGTGGTGGATTACTTGGCCACCGTTGCATCGAAGGCGACAAGTAACTTGGAGAAAGAGGCATCTAAAAGAAATTCATCACTCCCGACAATCCGTGTTCCAAAAACACGGAATCATTCTTCACGAACTGGTCATTCATGAATCCATAGTGGAGTGCCTAAATCTGGTCGGGGGATGTCGCACACCTAATTATTTAATCCATTTAGGAGAGGCTCGAGGATCTCCCCGAAGTCAACGTAGATGAAGGAAGGAAATCAGGGAAGCTTCCAGAAGGCTAATAGATATGGAAGTGCCCAGTGAGAAAACCAAGCAGAGTGGCAGTGTCAGAATACCGACGAATTATTGTTTACCCTACTCGGAGGAAAAATAATAGAGTTGATCGAATTCATAAAGGACAAACACAAAGTGCATCATGCCATCAAAAACATGGTCCGAACCATTCATACTGTACAATAGTGCAAAGGATAAAAAAATGCCTCGAAGAAAGCAAACGTCACTCAGGCAACACAAGTGACACCCCTTCAAAATCCAAAGTGCGGTAAGCTTGAAAAGAGGAGTAGAAAAAGCGTAAACGATTCATTCGGATCTTCGCAGGATGCGAAAAGTCGAAAAGGCCTCTCATCGGCAATGGGTAGAAACAGTGGCGCCGGCTCCAATAGACCCAAGGGAGATTTAATGCTGGGGCTAAAGAAGTCGGCTGGCAAAACAGCTGAAAATTTCCTCAGCAAGGTGAAGAAGTCCTTCGAGAAAGAGGCATAAGTATAGGCCAGAAAGCAGAAGATTGTGATGCAATGTAAGGACATTGATGAAATCACAAGCATGGAGAATATCCGCGACGCCTTAGGAAAACAGTTTGGTCTACTTGGTTTGCAAGAATTCGCAATCAGAGAAGTAAGGAAGGCATACGAAGGCACACTAATAAAGTAAAAATAGGTTGGGTCATTTGCCGACTTAGAGAGCTCTCTCAAGCGCTGCTTTAGATGCTTGAATTCGGCCACATAGCGGCGAAATCCACCCGTAACAATGGCCAGGTCAAAAAGATGCAGAAAATGTGTGAGAGAAAGTTATATTTTCAGGAAGTGCATGGTCCAACCTGACTATATGCTTTGCAAGGGAAAAAAGGGCGTCAACTTTCGGCATGTTGGAGGCCGTAAAGAAATGAGTACATTAACCTCAACCATTACGAGGCAGTGCACGACCTTCTCCTGAACACCACCTATGCAAAGGGCATCGGAGCTGGGATGACTCGCAGAGGAGTCGCTGGACCCACACTTTGATTTGTCGTATTGAGAAGTGGATTGAGATCTGACCCAATTCCTATCAGTGGTTACAGGAAGTATCTGCACCAATTCAGGTCGGATGATTCTCGCTTTTGTTCTGAATGAGATTGCACACTTGAGGGCTCGGAGAATGTTATGTTCCACTGTCCACGAATTTACTCGCCTGGAATACTCTCTGAAAATCAGCATAAGCCCGCAGAACATCGTGGGGGAAATGCTGAAGTCAGAGGGAAGGACGATGTACGGTGAACTCCGCAATCAAAAGTATACAGGAGGAACTTGGAAAAGCGGAGCGCGTAAGGACGACGCAAGGTCTGCACACTTAAAGCATATTTCCGATTTACTTTGTGCACAAAAGCATATGTATGTACATATATAGTTCGTATATTAAAGACGGCTAGTTTAATGTACAAATGTATTTCTCTGAATTAGACACTACTCACAACGCTCATTAGCACGCATATACTATATACCTATATACACATATGTTTGGTTGGTGTAATTGGTATTCATATACAAATTACTAAAAAGCTAAAACAACATTATTCTTTCCGACCCCATTCATAAGAACTCATTTCCTTGTGGTATTGATGAATTGATATGTGCTGATGACGTCATACAGGTTGTCGAGTGCACGAAATTCGCAAAAAAAGGCAAAGTTTCACCCCCTATAACTTTGTTAATAATAGTTGGATTTCATACTTGGTCAAATTATGCATTATGTTCTTCATCCCACCCAGGCCAAATTTTGTACTTCTGCGATGAACATAAGGGGGGTCGCCGGGTAAATTTCAAAAATGTGGAAACATACTATTATTAACTTTATTTGTGCCGATATTTGAAGCGGATGTATTTCGAGGCCTAGATTTCATGGAGATGCTGTGATTTTTTTCAGATTTTTCGGTTGTACAGGTTCTAAGAACTAAACCTGTTACACTTTTCGAGGGTCATATTCTGATCCCTCACTTCCTTATGTTGCAACCAATATCAAATATAGAACCAGTTTCGAAAAATACTAATTGAGACCTATCATTTGATACCCCACATGGCCACATTTGATGAAAAAAAATTTTGAACCCTGCATTCATATGTATGGGGAGCCCCCCTTAAACACAAAGTGGCGCCACTTACTGTATGTAAAGGGACTTCACACAAAACCTTAAAAAAAGACAGTAAACACAAAACCTTAAAAAAGGAACGATTTCCATCTGTTGCCACTTTCGGTCACGTTGGTTCCAGTACAGAGGTGAGGCAGTGCCTGATGCCTGCTCTCGACGAAATCGTTCTTCCCTTCTTTTTTGAATACTTTAGCGCTATGCCCCTACGCAAAAAAAGTGAGCGTAAGCAGCCCTCCATTTAGTCGGATCCGATATCAAGTAGATGTGGACGTAGGATCCTTTATATCCCAAACAAAAGGAGAATTTTACGTTTTAAGTTTCTGGAGGTGAGTTGTCAATGATGCCGAGTTACATACGTACGTCTACATTCGATCAAAACAAAGGGACGTGGGTTCTTAAACTTGCCAAACTCTTGAAGAAAGATTGGTAAATAATTCGGTTTACTTCTCGTACTCTCGTGGACACTTAGTAAAAGTAGTCTTAATGTCGTTTGCTGAAATTAATGCCAGGAGCTTTCTAATGATAAAGCTGATAAAAAAATGCACAAAACAAAAGACTTAAGCGAGCAACTCGATACTGATTTTTGCATTCGTAGTAAATTTTAAATAGATAGTCAGATATTCACATCCGGGAATATATACGTATATAGTGCAAACTACGGTAAACTGCATGATTCAACATTTTACTATTTTACTCTATCCGGGAAGTTATTGTTGACGATTTAATTTTTATTGAAATGGTTTCTGCTTTTATTGTTTTTTTTAATCCCCCATTGTTATTTACCAATTTTACTTCACTTTTATTACCTTTGACCTCGAACTATATAAAAACTTTCAATGATTATCACCCTTGTAGAAGGAAGTGATAAACGTGAAAAAATTCTTGATTAAACAAAAGATAAGCGAAATAAATCAGCCAGTACAGAACGTTATTGCTTCATCAGAAAGGAAAGAGAAGGTTCCATAATACAATTTTCTGAGTAAGTTTTCCCACGACTCCAACTAATGACATTGGATTTTTTCCGGTAATTACGTACATATTTGAACTAAACAATTGGACAGATTCAAAACGCAAAATGGAAAGTTAGTCAGCGAGAAAAAACACATTTTTCGACTAAATTTAATTAACGAGCAAACTCCACTGCTTTTTTCGTGCAATGTTAATAGTTGGAATACTGTAATAATTGTCGATTTTTTTACTTTCATTCTAGAGAATGACCTTCACACAAGTAGTAGAGCACAAACTCCCAGCCTGTTACAAATGTACGTGAGGTGAGGCACCGTTTTATGTCTGCAATGTTTAATTTCGTGGAAAAAGTGAGGCTTGGTACTTCTGGTTCAATAATGATGCGTTTTTTCCTAATGATAGCTAGTTTGTTTTGTAATTAGACAAATGTTATTGCACATGAAAAAGAAAGTTTGAGCAAATCCAGCACCCTTTTAGATCCACAGAATTAAGCCATGAATTCTTTGAGATAAAGTTCAGCAATTTTAAGTGCTTCTGAATCATATAAGAGCCCAGACACAATACGTTATGTAATACTTATTAATGATCTCAACGTAATATACTCTCTTTAATTTCAAAAATGAAATCATAACATAACTTGCCACCCAATTATCATTGCTGCCAATATCGCAGGTAGCTTCGCTAGTTCACCTGCAAATTAATTAAAAGGGAAAAGTAATGGAATGGTGATTTCAGCAGTTAATTAATTTGTACGCAAGCAGCGTGCCAAGCTATCATCTATAATAAAGTGGAGGAAGTAATGATTTTATAACTACCTGAATTAAAGCAATTGAAGGCTCATTCGATTCGAATCGCGAACTTACTTCATTGTCCATAGATCAATAATGCTCACCACTTTGACAATAATAATGAGACTTTCTTTTAGTGCACGAGGGGACATTGTACCTGCACTGCCTATATGTTTACACACTGTTAGTTAAATAAATTGATTGGATTAGGGTTTCTTGGAATTGAGAGTAAATTAAGTAACGAAGAAATTTTATTTGTATCGGAATCAACCGCCATGAACTTGAACAAGCTGCGTAATTTGATATTTGGTATGATGGTTGTTTCATTGGAAAACTCTTTCTTGAAATAACAAGCATCAGTCATTGCGTATCTATTTTTGAATATTTATTTTTGAAAACCCATGTAATTGAAAAAATATTTGAGGGAAAGGTAGACACGCTATGTTTGAATGTCCAACTATAGCGCAAATTTAATTTCCTCAATCTGACCGTGAAATAAAGGGATTCTAATTTAGAATAACTCTGTAAGTTCAGGATTAAGGATATACCTAAAGTATTCCCTGCTTTTTGTAAGAGGGGCTTAAAAAAGATGGGAATTTGGAGGTTTCTCTACTACCGAAACTTTGACCATGGATACGTCCTTTGGCTAACTAACGCGGACTATGATCGCTTTCTCGATCGTGCACAAGCTCCTCGACAACCACATCGAAGGTCCCGCGAATGCTCGCTTTCTCCAATTCGGACGAGAATTCCAACGACAAAGCTGGATATTCTGGACCTAAGCACAGTGAGTCCTTGAGTGTTTTACGTGGGTACCTATCTGGACGACTTAATCCCACGGTCTTCTTAAGACACGGATTGATTTTGTGACCACAATCAGAGCCCCGCTGAGACAAGCAACAACGGTACCAGTCTATACCAAGTGCATGGCTTAGCATTCATACTAGTGGATGCAAGACCTACCTAAATCTCTACCACTTAGGAGTACGGCACTCGTGTTGAAACACAACACCACGCTGAGGCCCGAACGTCTCTTCTCGCTTGAGCATAACCAACAACCTCCATGAAGCTCCCACTAGGGGGCCAACCGCAAACAACCGAGCTGTACTCACATACAACGGGAGCTCACCCGAAGTATGAGAGTCCAGGGGCCATCCCGGTTCCCATGGTACCAGTATACCCCCGGTGAGGTTTCGTGACCAAATTGCCACTTCAGATGAGTCCCCGTGCAGACTCGGGTCTGATCGTCCTGATTAGATCTTTGGAGCATTCGCCTACTGCATCACGGCCGGCAAGCCAAAGTGAGTACAACGGCTCCCGGTGCCACCACTATGGAGGTTCTCCTCGGCCACTTGGTTTTGGTTCAGCCGACAGGGTTGCCGCCAATCTTCCTCACCGCCACCTCTGAGCACCGGACCTAAGCACAATAAGATGATGACTCTGGGTAGTACTTATCTCCCTTTTGCGGCATGGTGTTTTTATACTTTGAAAAGGCGATTGGTAGCAGACCCCAACCAGATTCGTGACAGTATCCTGACTGCAAGATTGTGATCCAATTTCAGGAGCATCATAATTGCACAGTGCTAATTGTACAATACTCTGCATGCGTTCTTTGAACAATTACACGCAATTTAGAACTGGCTTCCTAACAGTGACACTGCGACCGTCATGGATGACTCGAATAAGAAGGTGGGCGCAAGCAACAACTTCCTCGGATATATAATGGGGAAATACAGTCTTTGCAGCGATAGTGGCGGGAGGTTTGTCGATTTTTGCAGCTTCCACAAACTCGGTAGCATAATGTTAGGTGTTCTCGGTTCTTTGATATGGCATATAACGTATGATAGCATTCTGCAGCTCCCAGTGACTGTTTTCGTCGGATTCAACAACTTCCTCGAATATATAATGGGGAAATACAGTCTTTGCAGCGATAGTGGCGGGAGGTTCGATTTTTGCAGCTTCCACAAACTCGGTAGCATAATGTTAGGTGTTCTCGGTTCTTTGATATGGCATATAACGTATGATAGCGTTCTGCAGCTCCCAGTGACTGTTTTCGTCGGATTCACGGATGATGTTGGGGTGAACATCACATCCAAGCACCCCGAAGGCGTAAACATGTATACGAGGACACAAAGTAGCAACCATTAGTTCAACACTATGTAATGAACTTAAAATAGATAGGAGAATCAGACGATCAACCTAAGTGGCCGACAAAGACCTAGAGGGCAGAGCTATTCCGGAAACCTAAAAAAAATTAGCGAAATTGATTGTAAAGGTCCGCCCGCAAAGATTGAAGCTCCATCAAAGGGCTCGGTCGACACCACGTTCTTATATGCCTCTGTGCGAGCCAGGCTCGGGAATGTTGGGGGGGGGGGGGGGGAGGGGGGTCCTTGTAGCGCTTTGATCCCTCACGCTGCATTACTAAAAAATTAGCGTGCCTATTCCGATGCGTAAGTAAGTCTCCGGACCCGAGAGCCGCGGTCAAGCGAAGAAGATCCATGCGGGATCACAATCCCGATCATTGCCTCTTCCGGCTCAGATCGTGATTGAGGCGCGGCTACTGTGGTTCCCACCCTTCCTTGAAATCCTCAGGCGATTTCGTCTTTTAGAGAATGTCCCTTCTAGAAGTTCTGCGGGAACAAGGGGGAAGAGAGAGGGAGGAAGTCCTCAAACCATTCAAACGTTAGTTAAAATAATTCATTATGTATTCCTCAGCCAAGCAAATTTCAAATATATATATACATATAAAAACAAAACAAAAAAAAATTTGAAAAAAAAAGAAAATGATAATATGGGCTAAATATCAATTGAAATTCGAAGAAAAAGAAAATAAAAGAAGAAAAGAAAAAAAACTAATAATATAAAAGAATAAAAGAGAAATACAAAAAGATGAAATTTTAAACTCACTACAGAATCACTCCGAGCTCGACGTGTCGATGTAGAGGCTGAATTCGTTGAAAATTTTTAAACATTATTATACAAATTTTCATATAATAATAATCGTTGACACAACAATCCATACCTTGAAGTGTGTTAAAGCACTTCATTCAAGACCGTAACGGTACACTACAGTACACTGTAGGAGACAATGTGGTCAGCATTACGCTCACCCGAGATTATTACCCTGATTTGACTCAGGTACTCATTCACAGCTGAGTCGACTGGTATCCGACGTCAAGTCACGATACAGATCCCACTGCCACCAGCGAGATTTGAACCGCGGCCTTCCGTATTATAACCTAGTGCTCTAACCACTGAGCTATTCGTACACGAAATTTTTATATTTTAATCATAAAATGGGAATATCTTCTTTAAAAACAATAACGTATGGCTTTCATTAACGTTGTATTTATTGTCCGAAAAGCAAAATTAGCACCAACCGCTCAACCAATCGACGGTTCGGAGTTTCAATTAACAACGAGTTCTGGACGAGAGTGACAACCTCAAAAAAACACCACAAATCGTAAGCTCTGGCAAACACTTTTTGATAGAATCCAGGAAACAATGATATTCACGAGATGTTATGTCGCTGAGGAACTTCCTTTTTTTCTTTCTCACCTCTGAAAACCGCATCCGCCTTCGTAGAATTCAAGAAAAGCCGCAACAACCGTAAGTCGACTCACAAACTTTCTGAACCACGGGTAAATGGTGTTTTTCTTTAAAGTGGCTGCGCCCAGAAAATTTATTTCTGGAATCATATAACCGCCGACGCACCTATTAATTAGCCACAGGAGAGCGCGCCATCGACTCCAAAACACAGCTACTCGTTAACGCAACGGACTCGCGCTAATTCCCAGAAAGCTAGGCACTGCAGGAAAGTGGCACTGGCGGATTTGGCTACAAGTAGCTAGAGTCGAACCAATATCCACCGCGAATTTCTTCACAGTTGGTGGAAGCACCTCATGAGCATTCAAAAAATCCTTTCGAAACTTCCTAATATTTGCCCAAAGCGTGCAACATTTTCAACAGGTGTGTATAATTTCCGACTTGCATGGTATATCACACAACACAGCTAATGAAAAGGATAATCTCAAAAATATCCTCTCTTCAAATTCACCAAAGCTAAGACAATGTTGTTCGTAGGAGTTTGACTTGTGACTTTCTACAGATTTCCAAATTGTCCGTTTTAAATTGGCAACTTTCAATAATTACCCGAAACTATCTCACAAAGCTGATGTATTACATAAAGAACTTTAAGGCCCGTCAATCCCGCTGATCTTCTCCACGCGCCGATTTTTCTTCTACTTTTCCTGTTTTGCTTCGAAAAGGAATCGAACTGGATCGTTGCGAATTTACGTCGTTGGCTGCCGCACAATTAAGGCCTTTTCCTTCACAACTTGTCTCCAACTATCCACCGAATGCACTCGTCAAGGAAACAAGTCCCGACCGAAGTAATGTTCTTAAAATGGGAGAATTTAGCTTTGAATTTTTATCACCAATTTACGAAGGGTAACCACAGGATTAATACTCACGAATAAGTTGAATTCCAAAAACCCCTTCTGTCAATGCCAATCCTCCTTCTCCCAAAGACTTTACCGCTAGTCCTCCCGACCACCAGTTCACCTGTACTTACCTCGCCACCGATCAGCTGTTCTTACTGAGAACCACTCTGCATGCCGCTACCTTTTTCTTGAATTCTCTTGAACTTATGTTGCAGTGACATGCGCGTGTGCCTACGGATGCGGCAAATCATTCCCCCCTGCCAAGATTAATTCGCCCGAATGCATTCTATAATGTGCAATCTGCGGCGAACATTAGGGTGCATTATGAAATGCATTATTTGGGCATTAATTCAGAAAGAGACGAATGAAATTCCGCTCCCGTCACGAAGCCGCAGTCACTACAACTAGCAAAGGATGCTTTTAAATGTAGGCAGGCCTAAACGCTGTCAACGATTACTTTTATCGTTAGTAGGCAGCTCAGCGCTAGCAATGGCATCAGCGAGAAACATGGTAGAAAATCGCAGACAAATTTCAACCTCAGATCGACTAAGCCCTCTTCAAACATATTGGACAAAATCGTATGAGCCAACATGCATAACTGCGGGCATCATCTCGGTGGATATTTTAGCCGATAAGATGTGCCGCTTATATGAGAAGCAGGAAGCGAGCCTAAATAGTCAAACAAGTAATTGACTGACGAAGTAGTCGATGGAGACACAGGCTTATCTCGAACATATGTTGCATGTTGACTACGCGAAACCACGGGGAGAGGAGTTGCCTTTTGAGATAATTCTCAATCTGGATGGATGAATTGCTTGATAGTCTTAAGGAAGGAAAAACCTCGAGAGTGAATTCTGATCGCATTTAAAGGTGGAAAATCTAGTGAGAGAAATGGTGAAATTGCATACAGCGTGAAAAGCGATAGTGCGAGTGGTGAACGGCTACATCAATCAAAAGCTGAACGGTGGTGTAGAAGGCAATTGATATTACGCAAAGCAACTAATTGATCTAGGATGAAGGGCTTACACCAGGCCGGTGGTCATGGGGGGAGAGGCTGGAGAAGACATGGAAAATTTTAATTGGTAGGAGTCCGGCAAGCGCATTCTCGACTTCAGATGGGTATTCATGAAGAAATTCCCCCAGGGAAAAGGAGGGAACCATGAATTGAAACTATTCGGGATTTTGTTTTACACAAGACCTTAAAGAAAACGGGACCGGGAAAACAAATAGCAGACTATAGGGAAGCAACGTAAGTGAGGGAGTGAAAGTTCTTCACTTTGCCTATAAGCCAAAGTAGCGGAAGATGTAAACCTTTCTTCTGAATGGTATGGAAAGGAGGAAGAGTTCGATAAGATACTCAAAATGCTCCGATAAATGAGAGCTGTTGAACGGAATCTTGTTTTAGTATAAAAAGAATGGAATTTTGCTACACTAGCTCGTGCAAATAAGCTCAGAGATCTGGGAAAGTGATCTGAACGACATCAAGGGCTTAATTGCCAGTCAATTAATTTCGGATGCCTGCAAGAGGTGATAGCACTCAGTTGCGCTATATAAAGTGCGGGAAAGACAAGAAGGCAAGAAAATCTTCTGCTTCAATTACTAAAGAGACGGGCATCTGCCTTCGTGGCATGGATGTCTTGCATATAACAGACCAAAAGACCACAAGGCAGCAGGCAACGAGATCGTTCCAAAAGCCAAATGCGTCAGCAGTATTGAGAGATACCGTCCCTTTGGCACCACCTGTCAGAGCGATGCCCTGTTCAGAGGTGGTTCAACAAGAGGAACTAAAAAGCCCCAACAAGGTATTCTATACCATTGAAGGATTACGAATACGTGAGAAACTAAAGTCGAAATTGTAATGAGGAAAGGGTGGGGAGTGGGGCGAATTAATGGGTCAGACTTTGAGACTTGAGAGTGAATAGAAGTGTCTGTGGGGTAGACGAGAAGCTATAGCTTCTGAGCACTGGTGGCCCATGGTACTCGACACCCCATCTAACTGAATATCCCGGATTCGTTAAAATATCGCAGGATTTTCGTTAGTGGATCTGTCGCAACTGGATAACATCGACTCCGAAGATCTGATGCTTGCTGCGTCCATAAACGGGGAATTCACATAGGAAATGCTCCGTGGATTCTGCTTTCTCATTACAGGAGAGACACGTATCATCTTGAATAATTCCTGTTTTGAACATATGTCCAGTTAGGGACTTATGGCCTCCCAGAATGCCCCCAAGACTCTTTCAAATCCTCCTGCTTTTCGACATGATAAACTTTGCGCTACGCATGTTCTGCTCTGGCCGGAAAAGCTTGGTGTGTCTATCAGCATTTAGGCTCTGCCACCTGTAATTGTGGAAAGCTTGTGCACCGTTTTTGAACACAACCTTAGCTGATGCTACTAGTACTTCAATTGCTGGTTCTGATCCCGCTATGGGAGAATTTGATTTCAGATTTCATTTCTCTCTACGCCACAGTGCCCAGGTACCCAGAGTAGTTCCACCGTATTGAATCTAGAGATAGAGTTCAAATGGTTTCTGCATCCCTGAACGATTTTCGAGGTGATCCACGGACTTCTCAAGGCCCTCACTGCAGCCTGGATGCCACTGCAGATTGCGATACGCCTGCCCTTCAACAGCTCGTCAATCATCCGACTTGAAAAACCGTTGCATATTGTCCCAAAGGAAAAGCCCACTCCTCGTTTTCAAGAGGTAGACTCCGGCTCCAGAACATTGTTCTATTTTTGATCCATCGGTGTAAAAGACTTCCATATATCCTGTCACGAATTCTTCTGGGACTTCCCAGTTCTCTCTACGCTGCAGGGTAACTTCATATCTTCTACCAAACATATGTATGGGAATCCGAGAATCGGAAGCCATTATAAGAACTGGATTCAGTACTCCCGGTAACTCTTCCAATGCTCTGCCACTACATCCGTTGTTTCCTCATAGATCTAGTCGAATTAGTGTATAAGCTGCTGCCATTGTAGTGCTTGGAATAAATATACCCAGGGGCTGCAAATTGAGTCATGTATTTAAAGCTGCGCCGGATGTCGTGCTCATTGCACTGGTGATAACTAAACACACAGTTCTTTGCAGTGCGGCTAGTTTTCGGTGAAAACCTTTTTGTCTCACCTTAACCCACCATACTACGGATGCATAAGCGAACATTGGCCTTATGATAGTAACTTACCACATTACCACATGAAGCCTAAGTCCCCATGTCGAGGTAAAGGTTCGTCTGCACCATAAATTGTGAGAGCTCGTTTCTTCTTTACCTCTACATGTTTGTTCCAAAGAAGCTTTTTATCTAGAGTGGCTCCCAGATATTTCACTTCTTCGGAGAGTTGAAGGGTTGTACCCGTCATCTCTGAGAGGCAAAGCCCATCCAGTTTTCTCCTTTTTGTGAATAATACCATCGTGGTTTTATTTAGACTAACTGAAAGATCATGCCTGAGGCACCAACTACCTATCAGATCAACGGCACGTTGTATATTTCTACACACCGTTCTAAGATCCCGATCAATAGCTAGCACAGCGTGTATTGGCAAATTTTGCAATTTGCATAGTTCCGTTCACGTCCCTCCGTTCACGTCTTGGCTTCCCATTCTTTCGCCTGTTCCTTAAAAGATGTAGGGGAAGTTACTAGCAGGTAGGATTCACTCTGTAGTGCCTTCACCAATGCGAAGGTTCCGCCACTGTATGCACTGTCCGCTGCGCACAGCGTGTGAAAGCGCACCGAAGATACTGCAAATTGCTCTATATTATGTGAGTCATTGTTCTTCGCTCTCAAAATGGAGATGACGCTCTATAGTTTCCTGATATGATTGAATTTCAATCTATCTAGAAAAAAAGTGAAGCACCATATGGTAACTTCCCCTGAAAACATTCAAACTCTTTTGGTCCAGTTCGAACACCAAGCTGAAACTTAACGTTTGTAGATTTGTCTTTTCTGGCATTGATGAACTTTACCTTCCAGTGTCCAAAGCCCATGCCCGGGTTCTGTTCACCTAACATGCGGATGATGTCCTCTGTCTTCCTTCGAGGGCCCGGTAACCAACATCCGGCATGTTCTGTCCTGCGCAGCTCAGCGTTGACAATAGTGAACTTGGGCCGACCGGCTGAACTCAAAGCCGGAATTACCTGTTGGAGCCACTTTAAGGCAGCCTCATCAGTGCACGCCCATCGCGAAAACCTTGATTGTTAAATCTTGGCTTCGTTTCAGGCTCCAGCATTTTTTTCCACAGGCATTTCCGGAGGATGGTAAATTGTCCCACTGACATTATGCCATACTTAGAGGAAACTCCCATAGCAGCGGTTAGACCTGAGGCTGCTACTTGCGGATGTGTCCTTTTCCCTCTCGCCTTCGTGTCCGCATTATTATTGGGGGACCAGCTTCATTGAGATCTCTCTCGCTGAATTTCATCACCTTACGGCACACCGATTCTAATCCCCGCACCGAGCTTTCCTCTTCCATTTGCGGGTAGATTTGGGCTGTAGTACCACGGATGGGCCGGCCGTAGTCCGATATCCAGCTTCTCTCAAATTAAGAGTTTCCGTACTTTCCTTTCTGGCTTTCACATAGCCAAGCTTTCCACTGAGCCGAAAATCATGCCTTCTACAGATTTATCTATAGTTGAGTATGATTGTGGTGGGGCCTCCAAAATCTGCGCCTCGGCCGCGACATGATTGCTCATGGTCGCGGGTGGATTTGAAGTTAATGACTTCTTACCACTTGGAGTGAATCCTTTGTTTCGATATTCATGTTTTGGACACCCTTCACAGGCTGAACTTCAACCAAACAGAGCGGAAGAAACTTCAAAACAAGTTTGGCGAGAGGAATACCGGTGTATCAAGAAATCAATTGCCAGTTAAAACCGAAGGTCATTGCTACGCTCACGCAATTTTCCCTGTTTTTCTATCATGTTTCACAAACATGACATAAACTGATATTTTTTACTCGAATACGTTAATAATTTCTTCTAACCCAAAGTGGCCTGCACCCCAGAGTGTCCAAACCTTATTATGTGAGCCGAACGTATTCAGTCTGCTAAGGCACCTGGTTCAACATAAACCTCATAGTAACCACTCCGCTGACAATGTTCTCCCCCTATAGTTCATCTTGACGTACGTTAGAAGGAGGCACATCTATCTATAGCGTTTGAAATACACTAGCTACCTATACAACCACTGATTTAAAGTAAGTTTTCCTTGAATCAGTGACTCCAGCAACCGCTTCCCCTGCAGTGAGGGACCCGTCCTGTGTTCCACGTTATCAGCTGCCAATTTAGCCCGTAGGTCCTGTCGACATGAAAGCTATAGGATTCTGACTAGAGAGAAAGTCAATTCTCCATCGAATTAGCACCTCTCCGGCTCGGTGGTATCACTGGAATCTGAAAATTATCTTGCTTACTGCTGCCTTTGATGATGAAGAATATTTAATCCCAGAAGGACCTACAGGAATGCCATTACACATGTAGTCATTGCCCCAGTGATACACACACATTCTAGTCTCTGAAGTTTGTGCAACTCCCTGGATGTTGAACTGATTTCGGTTGCCCACCTTGCCCAGAGTTGACAATTCTGAGTAGTATTTGACGCTCTTCCTCCAGCCTGGCTAGTGCTCCGGAAATTTTTCGACATTTCCGACTTACACTAGTTTTTCTTGAAACTTTCGATTATGACCAAAAAACCAGTCAGGTAACTGTCGATTGCAATCAATTTGCGGTTTCCAAATCCAATATTTTTTGCAGCAAAGAGAATTCTTCCGTTCCCAATATGTATCTTATCTTCCCTCTAATCAAATTTCGCAAACTTTTCCTTAGTTTCACCACTTCCAAACAAACTGAAAAATCTTACTATAGAAAAGCAATTCAGTAATTCTAGTTAGCCCAGACGTACTCTCAGAAAAGCTATCTTGTTGATTTTATTCCGTTAATTACTAAGATTGGAGCACGGAAATTCAATTGCTCGAGGCGTTTCGAAACACGGTTAGGCAACTTTCTCTCCTTCTGCAGAACACATGCATGCATGAATTAATGACATCACATGAGAAATGCATTTCCTAATCAAAACCAATTTCTAACCTGTCGAAACGGATAACACATTCTCATCTCGTCGGTGGCCAAGTCATGTTTAATATGAATGCCCAATACTTGATGTGGTATAACCACGGTGATCGCTCTACTGGTCTAAGCTGTATCTAAAGCGTGTCCGGCAGTTGTCAGCCAGACTGACTTCATAACACTCGATGCAACTCGTAGATTTCCATTCATAGTTCTTTGTTTACCTTTCCTCGCTCCTTACGTAATGTTAATCTACTTGCTCTAGTTTATGCGTAATAGCATAACTATGTGATTACACTGGCTTATGCGGAGTTGACCGGCACGTATATGGTATGTATGTGTACATGCATGAATGGATGCACATATGTGTACCTATAACCAGCACCAATCTATCTTGCATCTAAGTTTTGCTAGCAGCTTCTCGAACAAGCACTTAACGCATAGTAGTCGAGAATGAAAATTATCTGCATTTTCATTAATCTCAAGATCTAGATTAATAACAACATTGAAAGGAAAACACAAACAGTTGCTTCATTATCACATGACCTCCGTTTAGTTGAGAAAACACGGATAAAAAACTAAGAAAGTATATTTGAATATTGTTGAAGGGAGTTCTCAACACGAAAGTTTGGAGTATCAGAGGGAACTTCATGCGAAATTCTAATGAGGAGATAAAGCGGAATATCAACATCAAGTCAAAACTATAAAATCCGAGCCAAACTTTAAATAGTTTGTTATAGTCAGAGACGTTGGCAGATTTGAAAAGAGTTCAGTCGTGGAGCGGAACGTTGTTAGCTTGAGTCTATGCAAGCGTTTTTTGTAGTGCGAATATTTGGACGGATATAAACTTGAGCCAAGTCCTTTCTGTATGCAAAGTGGTGTACCGGATGCCTTCGGATTGAAGGATTTATGAAAGGATATGAAAGGATTTTGGGCGTTGAAAAAACATGAACCGCTTGAAGAATCATAACGATGTGCACTAATTTTTCTCTCCTCCGTTCAATTTACGCTAGTACGGCAGAAATTACTCTTATAATTACAAATTTTGATGCTGGATTTAAGATTAACCTACGTTTAGATAGTCTAAGAATATTTTTCGAGATTTGCTATTTCGTTCATTTTATCAACCTCTTGTCGTATTCCTGGTCATAACGGCTTGAAAATTTATATGCGGAGAAGCTGTTTATAGCCAAGCCCATCTTATCCTCGGTAATTACCGATTTGATAGTCTCGCCCGGCTGGGGCGGTTGCATACCCTCCAAGCAAGGCTCTGACTCACAGTCCTCCCCGCTGGCTATAAGCAGTCAGGCAATCCTTGTATGGCTGCAAATATGTACGCCTGCAGCAAATTGTAATGATCTTAAATGGGTAGGATGATCAGAGCGATCATCCTAGACAACGACCTAGAGGGCAGAGTTATCCCAGAAACCCAAAAAAAGAAGAAGAAGTTGACCGTCAGGGTCCGCCCGCAAAGATTGAAGCTCCATCAAAGTGATCGGCCGACACGTTCTTGCACGTCCCTGTGCTACCCAGGTTCGGGAATGTGGGGGGGGGGGGGGGTTTGAGCGCTTTGATCCCTCACGCTTCATTACTACAAAATTAGCGTGTCTATTCCGATGCGTGGGTCCACACCGGATTGCAAAATAGGCAATACAAGGGAATTCGCGATGGCCTAACGAATAACGACCAGAACGCGAGCTAAAATTGAAAAATAAAAAAAAACGGCTCGATCGCGCGCGTGAAGCCGTAAGTCTCCGGACTCGAGTGCCGCGACCAAGGAGGGGAAGATCCACGACGGATCACAGTCCCCATTATTGCCTCTTCCGCCTCAGATCTTGAATGAGGCGCAGCCCTTGAGGTTCCCACCCTTCCTTGACATCCTCAGGCCAGCTTGTCTTTTTGAGGATGTCCTTGAACAGGTTCTGCGGGAACAAGGAGGAAAAGAGATGGAGGAAGCCCTCAAATTACTCAAGACTTAGTTAGAATTCATAATGTAATTATTCAAAAAAATCCAATATATAAAAAAAATAATCAAATATCAGAAAAAAAATAAAACACTAAGTAAAAATCAAATTAAAAATCAACAAACAAAAAAGAAAATTGAAAAAAAAACTTTAGACTTACTTTTCCTATTAAACACTCCGAGCTCGGCGTGGTAGCTACTTCTGGGGTGGGAAGAAATTAAGCACATTAGGAATTCCTAAACAAAATTACAATTGTTTATATATTTCTCTTCTCTTTTTTTCTATAATAAAAAAGAAAACCTCTTTGGGTTCGGTGACTTCAACTGCTGTACGCGAAAATCTCACATCAATTGCAGCCGCCTCCTCTCCCTTCTTCCGTTGCTTTCCGATGCAACGATTTATGTCCACAATTTCTCACCGTCAATACCAATCAAACCACAACACGGCTAGTTTTCGAGGTAGTCCTGGAAGTTTGTTTTGTCTGGAACCGAGCCGACAAAGGGTTCGCGCCGTTCACGTCCTTTCAAAATCTCCTTTTGATTTTTTCATCAAACCACTTCCTCGTCACGAATTCGATTCTTTTTAAGGTTTTGTGTAAACACAAAACCTTATAAAAATCGATTTACTGTCTGTCTGTCTGTCTGTCGGTTATAACGATTGGAACCAAATTTGGTAGAAAGGTGGGAACTGTGAACGCTCACGCATATAGTGAGTTACATCCTCCGAATTTAACGAGGGGTCCCCATACACGCAAAAGGGGGTGTACATGTTTTTTTCATCAAATATAGTCATGTGGGGTAACAAATTAAAGGTCTCGGTTAGTACTTTACGAAGCCGGTCTTAGTTTTGACATTTGTTGAAAAAATGGGGAGTGCGGGGGGTCGAAAGTGGTCATTTTTTTAACGAACCCATTTTCAGAAACTACCAAACCGAAAAATCTGAAAAAAATCAGGGGGCTGCCACTATATGGTGCCTAGGCTCCGAAATACCCTCCGTACCGATACCTGTTAAAATAAAGTTAATAATAACACATTACTAGAATTTTTAGTAATTGACAGGAAAACCCCCCTTAAATTCACTCTAGAATCACAAAATTTTGCAGCAATGTAGGCTACAGCATAGAGCATAATCCTGCCAAATTTGGTGAAAATCAAACTATTATTAACAAAGTTATACTAGGTCAAAACTGTCGCTTCTCTGCAAATTCAAGACTATGAATGTAAATATTACTTGAAAGTGGAAATTTTCACGTAATATATGCATATTTTACGTGCTACATGCTAATGGCACAAATGCATACTCAAATCTCTTTATAAAGGAAATATACAAAACCTTTCATACCTGAAGCGCTGAGCTTCCGCTTTCCCAACTTGTTTCAATAATTATTCAATCGAAATCTTGAAATATATCTATTTTGAGGAGAAGTAAATCACTCACAACCGTTTAATTCACTGTTCTAACTCTACCGGCCTCTGACCTCTCCTCCACCCAGCACCGCTTCGCTTCCCGCTACATATGCTTGAACTCTGTCAGTTCATGTTGCGACAACATGCGCATGCGCCGGCGAATGCGGCAAATCATTCGCCTCTGTCAAGATTAATTCGCCCGAATGCATTCAATAATGGTGACCTGCGGCGAACATTACGGTAATTGCACATTATGAAATGCATTAGTTAAGCAAATTAATTAAGAAAGAGCCGAATGAGATTCCGCTCCCGTCGCGAAGCCGCGGTCACTACAAGATGTCGAAGATCACCCTGCTCAGTTTCCTGAGGCTGGGCAGATCTTCATTCCACCACGGTTCCAATGTTTTATTGCTGTATTAAGCAGGACACGAGACTTTAAAGGCGATATCGACTGCTTGTTCAAAGCCCCGCCCTTTGACTCTAATTCGTCTCTCGTACTAATCTATTCAACTTACCCACAGGAGTGTTTGTTCTTGATAACTTGACCAAACTTCGGGTGCTGCAGATTTATCTGCGCTACCCTCAGCATGATCTGCTTGCACGGGGGTTCATCAGTACCCCGTCGATGCGCTGAATCTCTTCTCCTCCTCGTTGGCGCCGTCGATTAAATCCCGGTCCTCCTCCGGTTTTGCAGAGCAGAACACTTTCAACGATCCGCTCCTGACTCTTAACCCCACCCTATAGTCTACCTTTTCCGTTCATGCGGGGAAAGGGAAGGTTGGCTGTTCGCCTGGGGTTCGTTCCCTCTGATAACTACCCAGTCGTCCATGGGAATCCTGGGGTTTTCAAGGCGCAGGGTTTGGACAAACTTGTCCTTACCTATGCGGATCTTCGGGATAACTTTGAGCTTTACGCCCTTCCAGGCCTGCCGATCTTAGCGATACAGCAACTGAGAAAGTCTCTAAAGAATTAGTCCTGGCAAGCTGTAACGTGGAACCCGCAGACCACCTAAGGGGAATCAAAGCAGGGGATGGCTCCTATATGTTCGCCTTTGGGACCAGGAGATGCTCAATGACCATCTCCGGCAGCCTGGTCTCAACGCTGGTCTCTAGTTTTCAGTTAGTGGAATTGCCATTCGCCAGCGCCATACGTAAATGGCCCCTAGCCACGTCAGTGAAGGCTTTGTAGTTCGTGATTTGTCGGCTGACTGTTGCTGCTTACCTTTCTGCAAAGAGCTCTTGCACACTCTGCTCCGCTTGTGTTTTTGGTTGACCTCTTCTTGAGATCGATGACGTTTAAGGGCAATGAATTTCCGTCCGTTCGTATGCCAGACATTTATTGTTCTATTCCTGGTATTTAGCGAAGTCCTTCTCACCCCGCCTGCCGACAGTACCGGCCTTCTTATTCTTAGCAATCTTGCTAACAATATGCATGGTCTTCCTTTACTGGCTCTTGAGCAGGACTCTAGTGAACCTTTCCTTTTTAGCTTGTTTCTGTCACCAACTTTCTTGTTGGTCTTTGCTTTTGCTTTTGGTCCCCCGACGTCAATGGTTTCGGGCTAGGAGCTAGGGCTAGGAGTACTCACTGCAGCCAGCTTGATAGCAGTAGATTCCAAACTAGAAACCACTGCCGCCTTGCTCCGGGTAGTTCAGTTCAGCGATGCTGCGGCTGGCATTGGTTGTACTGCCCTTAACGTCTACTGCCTCCTTCCCGGATGCCAGCAGCTCATGCTCCGATGATGCGCCTGGCATCACCAACTCTTCTTCTCTCATGTGTTTTTTGTTTGCATTATTTGGGTCCATGTCTTGGTCCCACGAGTAGTCCTGGAATAATGGCCATTTGGCTAGTCCGGCTACCAGGATAAGGGTCTTATTCGAAACTGCCCCTATTGGCCACGCAGTCTGCGACGTATGCTTTTGCACCTTGGCTTGCAGTCCTGTTAGCATCTTCTCTAGTGTAAGGACGACAATCCCCGAGCTGTTACTTCGGCTCATTCTCCCGCCAGATACACTTACCCCTAACACATGACTAACACACAGTTGGAGAGCCCGCCCCTACACACTCTTGACCCGTCCAAAGATGGTTTCCAGCAGCCAACGCGAGGAGATCGTGTGAAACTTGCCGAATTATGCAACTTTAACTTTAAGTATAATCAAACCACGCCACCTTCTGTGTGTGAAGTATACTGGACTGTACTATACTTTTTTCACTTGAATTTCTCTTCTGGGCCTCCGAGAGAACTCCGAAAGGGGGGCTGGCGATAGGCGGAGAACCTTCCCCATCATCAGGACTAGTTCAGACCGTCTCTCATCTAACATAGGCTAAATTTTCTAAATGAGACGGCAAAAAACTGCGCGGCGAGATTACGCACATAACGTAGTAAAAGTAGCCACACGGGATGCAAACAAACTTTCCAAACACACAGATTTCTCAATAAAGAAAACTTGGACCTATGTTTACTCTCCAAAAACATGTGAATAATCGCAGAAACTTTACAGTCTTCCAGATTACTCACTGAGGAAGCTATTACCGCACTTGAAAGGGAGAGGAGGTCCAATTGCTTTTAAGTCAGGAAAACTGACTCAGCCTGGGTGGCTGATTTGCAAATCCTAGAAGCGGTGAAGGCAATTAAGAATTATCAGTATGTGTCGCAGGTTCTAACTAAGAGATTGACAAATCATTCATTACTCAAATAGCGAACGAAATAATCTGATGTTTGTAACGTCCGCCTCTTTTTGACAAGTGCAGTACTTCCTTCGCCTTTTCCAGAGATAACCTTAAACACGTCGGAATACCGGAAGCTCGCGCTTCGGGTATAAAAATGTTGTGTTCATCGTATGAAAGAAACTTCAACGCACAGTTTTCTATCCATTTGTAGCTACAAATCCAACATATTCCTTCATATTTTTCAAAATTTCAAGACATACGCACATATTACAGCCATAGATATTATCCTCACCCTAAACAAACAAACTGCCTACTTCCGAATACTGTACATATACATATATTCACGTAGATAAATAGATCGTACCCATATTTTCGATTTACTTGGTAAGCAGAAGCATACATATGTATGCATATAAAATATGTAATATATGTAATATTCTTGCCTTTTCTTCCATTTTAACTCCCCTTACCTTTCCCAATATACTTCTCCCAATTTCCTTTTTCGCTCCACAATATTCGTTTACACCAACCATTTAAAATATTAAAAATTAATCAATTCATTTCGTTTATCGAAACCTACCACCTGCCACCTTTTCCTAAAATTTCTAAAACTCATTTCAATATTTATATATAAATAACAATAATAACAATGTTCGAATATTGCATGACCGGTCAAAAGGGAACATCGACCTTGCATGCAAACTTGACAGGTTCATATATTCCGGAGTGCAGACCTACCGGTTGGTCCGGTTGAGGCGAATGAAAATGCATTTTGCACGAGATTAGCGAGATCAGGACATGGAGGGACAGCTGATGGCCTGAAAGCGTTATTTGAGTTTAGTGCGTGGAGCAGAAAAGAATATTGAAACGGCTAGATAAATATAAACTAATAGTGGAATTGGAATTGGTGGTTTGTTTTTGCTTGTAACCCGCCGACCCGTCTTGGATCCAAATTTTCCCGGAAAAATTCTCTAAGGACCAAAGTGAGTAGATGTTTTTTAACCACTTGCCAGGGTACTTATTATAGCGGCAAATAAATAGGCGCTTCCAGTAGCAGGGAAAGCCATTTCCGGCCGGAAGACAGGAATCCGCTGTCGCACAAGGCAAAGCCATTAAGTTCGAAACAGGGGAGGGAACGTTTAGGGTCTTTTGGACAAACATGGAGTAGGGTAACACTGATGATGATGACGACAAATCGGTTAAACGGAACGAAGAAGCAATTTTCAAACGTAATGCAAATGAGATTTTCGGGTGTGTTGCGCAGCAGTAATCTCGACTAGCCGAGGGGTGAATGCGTGTTTCCTCCGCCCCTGTTCTTATTTCGGCTGCGTTCTTCACACATGGAGATATTGACCCTAGTACATCGACGAAATTCTAAGTTTTCGCATATGCAAACGGTATTTGTGGAATTGCGAAATTATTTTGAAGTTTTTCCGTACGAACGTCGATGGACGATCGTGCCTGCTTAACGCGAAAGGGATCCTCAGTTTCTTGATATCTGGAGGCGCTCAGTATTTTAATATCGTCACATTGCCGAACTAAAACTAATTGATTCTTGATTCCTCCTACACACAAGACTCAATTATTTCTGAATTAAAAGGTATCACTAAGAAAGAAACCATCTACATTGAAGGACAAGTTAAAAAGTTGACAGATACACTAATGCCAACTGTACTGGGGAAAGCGGACATTAAGCTCATCATGTTCTTTACCATGATCGATGGTACCACCGACACATTATCAACCATGCACTGCTACAATATAGGGAGAAATTGCATCAGGTACGGAATTTTTACCAACAAAGGTGAAGCCTAACACATCTCGATGCCCATCCTGTCGGGACAAAGAGGGAAATGTGATTTCCGGCAGAAGCATATTAGAGCGATGGGTTGAGTATTTCAATGAACTACTCAACAACCAGAATATCGGCGATTTGGAGGTCCCGACGACTGAAGATGATGGACAAATACTGGCACCACCAAGCATGGAAGAAACATTCCGTACAATAAATCGGCTTCAAAATCATAAGTCGCCAGGAGCCGATGGAGTTACAGTCGAACTGGTTAAGTATGGAGGCGGCCAATTACACCAAGCGGTTCATCAACTTATGCTCAAGGTATGGGACAACGAATCAATGCCATCTACAGGATAGCGATCCTGCTAAGTCACATAGCCCCATATGCCTAGAACATCATTGGCCCATACCCAAGAGGGTTCACTCCAGGCAAATCAACAACAGATCAGATTTTCTCTCTGTGACAGGCAATCGGAAAACTGTGGGAATATGACCATCTTTTCATCGACTTCAGAGCCACCTCTGTAGGGTAACCAGGGTAAAACTGTACACGGCCATGAGAGATTACGGTATCTCACAAAATTGATAAGACCGACTAAGCTGCCCCTGACCAATGTGCGAGGCCAGATAAAAACAGCTGCATTTTCGACAAACTTATTCGCAAAACATGGAAATAACCGCGAATGAAGCCAGATTTTTCAAAAACTGCGAATCCACTGACGCAATCCACGTTACGCGGTTACTCATGGAGAAACACCGTGAGAAGTATCGCCCTCTTTACATTACATTTCTGGATCTGGAGAAAGCGTTTGACCGCCCTCTCACCATTCCTCTTTGTTCTTGTTATGAACACCGTCATACGGGACATCCAAGGTCCAGCACCCTATACACTGCTTTATGCGGATGATGTTTTCCTAGCTTCTAATATCAAAAATGATCTCGAGCAACTTGTCCAAAAATGAAATGACCGCCTCATGCAACACGGTCTCAGATTGAATCTAAATAAAACTGAGTTGTTGACTACCGATTCCAATGAAACAGGCACAATCAATGTCAGCGGCAGTGACCTGCCCAGAACTGAGCTATTTAAATAATTCGGGTCAACGCTATCATCACGTATCAATGAACGTCTCAAATCTAAAATCTACCGCAATGTCGTCCGTCCCTTCGCTCTCTATGGTCCTGACTGTTGGCCGACTATAAAAAACAACGAACGGCGTCTTGCGGTAATGGAGACGAAGAGGTTACGTTGGACTAGTGGCGTGTCACTTTTTGATCACATCCGAAATGAGGATATCCGCGATTGATGTGGGGTTGCGCCGATCGGGGAAAAACTGTGAGAAAGGCGTCTTCCACGGTATGGTCACGTAATTCACACTAAAGAGAATTCCCTTGCCAACATTGATCTGAACATCGAAGTCGATGGTAAACAACAAAAAGGCTTGCCGAAACAACGGTGGCTTGATACGCTGGATGGGGATTTAAAAACCTCTCGATTGCACCCAAATCAGACATTTGATATAGCCAAATATCGAAACCGGTCACGACGAGCCGACCCCGCTTGTGAACGGGACAAATGCTGAAGAAAAATAAGACCTCTCTCGAGACCATTCGACAACAATGATTTAAGACAAGGAGATGCACCATGGTGGAACCTTTCTAACCTGGCCCTGGATAAAGTGATTCTTGATGCTAAGCTAAGCGCGAGAGATACCATCCTCTTTAAGTCCACCCAACTATTACTGACCTATGCTGACGATATAGATCGAGCAGGAGGTGCGAGATGTTGGGCTGCACATCAACGAAGGCAAAACAAAATATATAGTGGCAACCTCACCCCCAAAAACCAAGAAACCAACAATATCAAGTCGCATTGTTCAAACGAAAACAATAAAGATAGAAAGACTAGAACTTTGAGACCTTTGATAATTTCTCCCATCTAGCGTCGAAAATCACAACCGATAACAGCTATGATGATGACATCTCCACACGGTTGCTAGCAACCCACAGAGCCCTTTCGATTTGGTGCCACTCAAAGCGAAACCATCACGGTCTAAAGTTCTTCATTAAGGCAGGCCTAGACCGGATACTGATGATGAAATATTTTAAACTATTAGACTATAAAGTGCTTTTCCTGCGGTCGGCTAGCAGTCAGTGTTCTGAACAGGAGACGTGAAAATCATTTGTCCTTTTGCTTTGCAGTACCCGTCATTGTAAAATCAATCCGATCGGATATTTCTTTTATGACTTCGTAGCAATTAGTTTTCCGGATAAGGTTTTCAACCCTACTAAGCCCCCAAGCCCGAGGTCCAATTATTACAGTTTGTCCCGTCTGTCCTGTTTTACGGTTTGGAAGACTCGCTTTCATAATTCTCCGTCTGTGGTTTTTCGACAAGGGAGAACTCACAGCGATCATCACACGATGGTGAAAATCAACATTGATAGGAAAGCTTCTGATATTGGTTGAATAGACGTTCCCCAGGTTGTGTATTCCACCGTGGGCATCAATTCACGCTTTCGCCCAGGAGCTCCTTTGACCAAGTGTTAGGAATTATTTCATTTATTGCTTCATTGAACAAATCATAATGAATTCATTTATAAGGGTGACGCTTATACTTTTTCAAGGACAATAGTGTCCTTGTTTTTGGCCAAATAGGGTGCGATGATGTTTGACGTACAAACTGTGGCCCGAGATCTTGGGCTGCATATCAATGAAGGCAAGACAAAGTATATGGTGGAAACGTCAGCACCGAAAAACAACCAACCGACAACATCAAACCGCAGTGGTCAAACGGGAAGAATAAGGATAGGAGAATATAACTTTGAGACCGTTGATAATTTCTCCTATTTAGGGGCGATAACGGGCTATGATGATGAAATCCGCGCATGGTTGTTGTCAGCCAACAGAACCTATTTCAGCTTACAAAAACTGTTCCGCTCGAAACGTCTCACCATAGGGTCAAAGCTCTTACTGTACAAGACAATGATCTTGCCAGTCCTCATGTATTCCTCGGAGACTTGGGTTCCTAGCAAGAAGAATTGCGAACTCTTAGCCGCATTCGAGAGAAGAATCCTCCGAAGAATTTTTGGACCCCTACATGAGGATGGACAATTCCGTAGCCTACATAACGAAGAAATCTATGAGCGATACCATGACCGTCCGGTTGTGGATAAAATCCAGCTCAATAGGTTACGGTGGGCAGATCACTTAATCCGTATGGATGAAGATGATCCAGCCCGGAAAATCTATAAGGGCAATATCTATGATAGAAAAAGAAGACGAGGCAGACCCTGCCGAAGATGGAGTGATGGCTTTTAAAGATATCGAATTGGTGGACCTCGCCGCAAAACCGGGATGCCTGGAGTTCCTTAGTAAGGCAGGCCTAGACCAGATACCCGTTGTTGCGCCGTTGATGATGATGATGATAATGTTTAGAATGAGTTTCGCAACTACGTCACTGTTGCACAGAGGTAACGATGTTAATTGAATATTATTGGCAAAAATGGTATATGTTGCATTAGAAGAAAATGTTAAAATCTTCTACCTAATTGTTGCAGGTACCTAACTTTAGTATTTATGTGAAAATGTCAGCCTTATTTGTTGCTTTCGAATCCATAGAAAAATTAAAAGCAGTAGCTACGGCTTATTATTGTCGTAGTACCTTCTCCGGAATGTCGAACTAAGTATTAATTCTGAAATGACTCTGTCATGTACACTCTTTTGAAGGATCTTTCCGGGGAATGAAATAGTTAGTGCAATATCCTGGAATGTACTCGTTGCTACCTTCAACTTCTACTAAACTTTGCTTACACATAATCTCGAATAATGTTGCAAACAACGAAAGCAGAACACAGCCAAGACCCGGGCTCCCTAGCTACAAGACTCTAGTAGGGGATTATGTAACAAAACTCGTTTAACTTCTTGCCTAAGTGCAACATATATAGTGCAGCATGTCAGCACCGGCTTTCGGAGCAAGTACACATACGAGTGCACGTAACTTCTCAAATAGAACGACATTCCACTTAACTTTCATAGAACTGCTTGACGCAATATCTCACTTTCAGGTAGTAACGTAAAAGTAACCCTGGCGAGATCAATAATCGAGTTCCACATATTTCGCTCAAGTACTTCTGCTGGGAAGTTCGTAGATTGCCAGAAATGTTCGTTTGTGGAAAAAGCATGAATCACCACCACCTCACCGGTAAGTGACTCCCATTCTGCTAGGTTCAAGGTCTTGCCAGTTTTTAGGTTTACTGTGGAGTGGAATCGATTGCGTGTACTTATTTCGAAATTCCACAAACTGCAATTAGTGATTCCTGGCCTTCACAGGAGAAAAATAGCTTAGGAAATTATAAATCCGTTAGTACGTGCAATTAGTGTAGATTCTGTCGATTGGGTATTAATGAAATATTTCCTATTTTCCCATGATAATGACTTCAATCGAAAGTAACTGTGGCTGAGTGTTGATTGGTGAAGTTAGAAAAAGAGCTCTCATTTTGGATCAAGAGCTTAAGAGAAACTTTGTTTTTACCATGGAGTGCTATGCATTTTGAACTGCTCCTGGCTAGAAGATTCTAATAATACATCTTAGAACTAACGAGGACTTAGAGCTTTTAATTAACACGTTGTTTCTTAGTAAATAAGGTATTTGGATTTCCCCGCAGCCAAAAGTTGATGATCTTAGAAAGGCATACCAAATTTTTGGAGAAATAGAAAACATGAACAAAGTGATACCGCATCACAGGTGCACTTAAAAGAAGCAGCATTATCTAGAGCGACAAACTGCTTATGCCCTGCTACAAATAGAAAGAAGGCGGAAACTTGAAACTACGCGCTTCAGGTTTGAAAGGTTCTGTTTTTTTTTTCTTATGTAAAAATATTTGATTGCCCGATTTTGTACGTGTTAAACACGTAAATGGTATTCAATGTATGTATTGTGTCTTATTGTCTTATTTCTTCTGATTTGAGCAATCCTCCGCTTTGCAATTGACATTCAAGTTGAGGTTGTAGTACAGTTGAAATTTCTACGTTATTTAACTTTTGAGGTTTTGTGTCAAACAAAACTTTATTATAATCAATTCGCTGTCTGTCTGTCACACGCACGTTTTGCAGAAACGGCTAAATCGATTCAAATGAGATTTGGTAAGCATATGGGAACTATGAAATCTCACGCATACAATGAGTGACATAAATTTACGTGCAGTTTAAAGGGGGGGCTCTCCGTACATGCAAATTGAGGGGGGGGGGGGGGGGGGTGGGTGTGTACAATTTGTTTTTCACACCGTATATAGTCATGTGGGCCCGGATGAGTACTTTCTGAAACTATTAGTTTTGATAAATTGCAAAGTGCACGAGTAACGAACCAAAATGTAGACCTCAAAATATGCCCCATTCAGATATTTGCCCAAATAAACATACATTAAACCCCCCTTAAGTTCATCTAGAAGTACCAAACATGGAGGACAGCATCGTACATAATAATGTTTCATGACCATTACTATCAAAGTTATAGCGATTCAAACTTATCAATTTCAAGTGAAGGGTGGGGGGGGTGTCAATTTTTTATCACCAAATTGAGTTGTGTGGGATTTGAAATGAAAGGTCTCGATCAGTACTTTCCGAAGCCGGTCTTACCTTTTACATTTGATGGAAAGGTGGGAAGTGCGGGGGGTTGAAAGTGATCATTTCTTTAACGGTCCATTCTCAGAAACTGCTAAAGCGAAAAATCTGAAAAATGCCTAGGCTCCGAAATACCCTACATACCCATATATGTTCAAATAAAGTTAATAATAGTATATTACTATAAGAACTCTCCTTAAGTTCATCCTAGCATCACGCAATTTTGCAGCAATGTAAGCTATAATGTAGAGCATCCTACCAAATTTGGTGTAAATCGCGCTATTACTAACAATAACAAAGTTATAATAGGTCACTTGTAACTTCTTTGCATTTTCAGGACTCTGAATGTCAACATCATCTGAAAGTGGATATTTTCACATAATATATGCATATATTCCGTAATACGTTCTAATGGTGCAAATGCACACTCAAATGTCTTTACAAAAGAGATACACAAAACCTTTCATATCTGAAGCGGCCGGCTTCCAAATTGATCGAAGGCTGGCAAGTTCACTATCCTACCAATAATTGGGTCTTCTAGTGGGGAATGAACAACTACTAGGCATCGACGCGTAACATGCTTTAGAGATGCTCTGTGTGACATGGAGAGCTCTATCCGTGGAGGTGCCTGCTTTGCTAGGCAAGTCTAGCCACACCTCTATGAATG
Source organism: Hermetia illucens (assembly GCF_905115235.1). Taxonomy (NCBI): domain Eukaryota; kingdom Metazoa; phylum Arthropoda; class Insecta; order Diptera; family Stratiomyidae; genus Hermetia; species Hermetia illucens. The sequence goes on along the minus strand of NC_051849.1, from coordinate 65,042,718 downwards.
TTTGCTCATCCATCGCTTTTGCTATCCATCCTGGGGTTCTTTTGGATTTCGGCTTCCAAGGTGGTCTTTTGCCTTGTGGCTCTGTCCTTAGTTCAAAGGTGATTGCCTGATGGTCGCTGTAGGTGAAGTCCTCGCTAACTTGCCAGGACATGTTATGTGCTTACGCAGGGGTGACAAAAGTCAAATCTACAATTGAACCAGTTCCCCCTTTCCGATAAGTGTTTACATCGCCTTCGTTGGCCAGAATTACATCCAACTGGGCGAATGCTTCTAATAAGCAACGCCCTTTTGCTTTAGTCTCTTTGCTGCCGCACTCGATAGCCCATGCAATAAAGTCACCGGCTATCACCTTTGGACCTCGTCCCCTTGCGTCGTGAACATGATCGTCTAACAGGTCTTCAAACTCAGGCAGTGTGAGGCTCGGTGGGGCGTAACAGTTATATACGAATATACCGCTTATTTTTGCCCACACAAAGCCACTAGCCGCCTGACCCATGCGATATTGTATGGCTTGACAACCGCACGCCCATATTGTCGCTGGACCAGTCGAATCTGTGACCCATTCACCACCGTCAAGACTTCTGTACGGTTCACTAACGATAGCAATTTCCATCGCGGATTCGTAAGTGGTCTCCGCAAGCAAACCTTGTGCGACCCTGCAATGATTGAGGTTTATCGGACCGATCGACCGATGCCGCTGGCGCATGCCTTCGCGAAGTGTTCGAACATTAGGCATTTGAAGCACCTTTTTAAAGAGATCTGTTCCCTTAGTCGGTAAACAACCCATCCAATCCGAACCTTCCCCACGGCCAACAACTTTTGCGCTGACTCCACTGGCAGTCGCATTGTGGCCGTTTGAGTACCGCCATAAGCTTTTCTTAGACTCACGATAGATTCTTCGCTGAATTCCTCCAACTGTTGCTTCACCGTATATGTTCAAAAGGAGCAAGAGCAGGAGGTTCTCCAGGACCAAGAAAAAGACCCACTCAGAAGAAGATCGTTAACTTCGAGATCTCCGCCAAGCCGCGAAAGCCCGTAAAAGATATGGTACAGGGTATATCAGTACACAACAAATGTGAAGGAGCATATAAAAGAATTACTTCCATCGGGCCTCATAGAGAACTGCGGGAGATACCCTTCACTCAGTATGGAACGAAAATAGTTGAACTGCCCGAGTTTATTAAGGACAATCACAATGTGCAATAAGGCCTAAAGAATACGGTAAGGGGTGTTAGAGCTCTCTATAATAGATCGCACTGTCAATGATAGCGACCTGCTGAAAACTGATCGATTTAAGTATCTCGGATCAATGCTCTCAGCGAAGGGTGAATTGACCCATGAAATTGCATTACGAGCAGTGGCGTAACATGATGTATACACATCCAAGAACAAGTCGGGAAACCGGAAGCTGGGCGCTTCAGGTATGAAAGGTTTTGTTTGCTTCTTCTGTCAGTATATTTGAATTACTACTATACTAAACTATCCGTTATGTATATGCATTAACATGTCTGACTACCCACTTTAGTGTGATATTGACATTTAGTTGTAGTAAATTTACACGGTAAAGTCAACTTTGAGATACTGTAACTTTATTAGTAATAGTATGATTTTGAACAAACTTGAGAATAATATGCTTCATATTATCTTTTATACTACTACCGACTTTTATAACTCTGGAATAAACCTAAGGGGGGTTTTACTCAATTTCCCCCAAAATATGGAAATTACTATTATTAAGTTAATTTGAAGATATGAAGAGTATTTTGGGCACCATATCGATGCAACTTCATGCATTTTTTCAGATTTTTTGGTTGGATGGTTTCTGAGAATGGGTCCGTTAAAGATTCGAAAAGTACTAATCGAGACCTTTTATTTGATACCCCACATGACGGTGAAAAAAATTGTTACACCCCCCTTTTACATGTATGGGAACCGCGCCTTAATCTCAACATAGAAGGATATCACTCACTGCATATCTGGAGGTCCACAGTTTCCACTTTCTCACCAAATTTCATGTCAATCAGTATAGCTGTTTCTGAGAAAAGGGACGGACAGACAGACATTGAACCGATTTTAATAAGGTTTTGTTTGATTGATTGATTGATATGGATCTGCACCCATCGCAGATCAATTGCAATTCCCCTTTCATAACAAAACCAAACTTTGGTGCTTGCATTTTCAAGGAACTATTCCTTCATTAGGACATTTTTCTATGGCGTCAGGCATAAGCATGTTTAGATACCAGAATACTATCGGGTACGGGCGCTTTCTTTTCCTGGCATTCCAAATAAATTGCTTCAACCACAGTGTTGGATCTTTCCGAGTACATTGCCTTCGCAATTGATGTCAGTATTGTCGAAGAAATTGGAGTGTGATTTAATAAGATTTTTTTATACAAAAACCTTAAAAGGGAAAAAGCAAAAATTACGGTCTCACAGGGTGTTGCTAATATACCTCTTTATATTTCGTCCTTTTGTATCTATCACCCCAAGGGCATACATTCGCGTTCCGAATAAAGCCAGTTAAATCTATTCTCTTTATACATATAATCACTGGGCATAATATGCATGTATATATCCATTTGTGTAAAGGATTGACAATTCACGCTTATTAGTTGAATACCACTCGTGCTATAGCACCTTATGCTACACGCGAACCAGCACTCGCCACTAGCCATAGCGCTTCTTACTACACTTTTAATGACGCATTCCAAAATTAGTAACTTTCCATGAATGCCATGCTCCAGTATGTACACATGTTGTAACTAAACTCATTATTTAGCAGGAGATTATCCACGAAATGACTTTAAGGTGCTTTCAATTTCGTGCACATACTCGTAGAGAGATTACTAAGAAACCATACCTGCTCGCTATGGAAAAAGTCCATTGGCTTGCTCCGGTGCTCCGGTTATTTGAGGAATTTACGGCTTGGGTTATATAGTTTTGCAGAAAAAAATCGGCACTGCGTGTAATGTTTCAATTATGTGAGGCCCCTGGAATTGCAAAAGGGACACAAAAAGCGACAATGTGCATATTTGCGGATGATAGATGTGTATGGGAACTTAATAGATTATTGGTTACGCTGTAATTAGATATTAATTACATAAGGTTAATTGGACCTGGGAAATTCCAACTTTTTTAGCGGTTAAGTTTGAAAAAAGTAGAGAAATTAAGAAAGATATTTGAGGTGAAAATAAATTTCGAATGTGGTTAACCCTGCTGCGCCATATCACTCCGCCCCCAAATGAAACCTAGGGGTTTCAGCGACTGAACTCGGAACTGCGTTCTCCATCATTCGACGAAACGAACGGAACGTTGATTGGGGGAGCTTCAGCCTGGACAAGGAGAAAGCCTCTTTATGTCCCCTGATCTCGAGCTGGAAGAGTTGCTCTCCCCGCTCGAGAACACGGTACGGGCTTGCGTATGGAGGCTGCAGCGGCTTCCGGACAGCATCCGGCCTGACCAGGACGCGCGTGCACGTGTCCAGCTCTTTGTGCGCGCAGGCAGGGGCGGGAGACTGTCGGGTGGGAGGTGTGGCTTTAACGCGGCGGTGATTGTCTTTCAGCAGGAGCAGCCATCCCGAATCTGAGACCTGATCTCTTGTCGAAGACCGGATCATTTGAGAGCTTAGGGTTTTCCCGTATATCAACTCCGCGGGGCTGGCAGCAAATTCCTCTCGGCGGGTTGTTCGAAGGCCAAATAGGACGAGAGGCTAAACTTGAGTCCAGGACGAATCGTCGCGTGCCATAATGGCGGCTTTCAGCGTTCGGTGCCAACGCTCTAGCATCCCATTGGATTGCGGGTGGTATGCCGTAGTTCGCTGACGTTTGAATCCCAGGAGTTTGTCTAACTCCGAGAAAAGGGTGGACTCAAATTGCATTCCCTGGTCAGTGATGATCACTGCAGGGACACCAAAGCGACGGATCCACTCTCGACAGAAGGCTTCGACGCAAGGTCGCGCCGTAATGTCCTTCAGAGGTATTGCCTCAGGCCACCGCGTAAACCTGTCGATGATTGTAAGGCAATACTTGAAACCGTGCGAGTCTCGCAAAGGATCTACGATGTCGAGGTGTATGGGTGGAACCACTTGGTAATTCAGGGAAATGAGCCCACTTCTTTTCTTATATGCCTGGTGACCTTACATTTCTGACATACGATGCACTCTCTGGTCCAGGAGTTGATGTCCTTATTCATGGAGGGCCAGAAGTATTTCTCGGTGACTAACCGATTTGCCGTCCTGATGTGCTACGTCGTGAACCGCGTGGAACACTTCCTTGCGAAAGGTGGCCGGAATGTATGGCCGGGTCCCTTTTCTGAGTATTCGCAGCCGAGAGAGAGATTCGAGCCGAAGATGGGCAACTCCCGAAATTTGTATTTGGGGTTGAATTTGGCGCTCTGAAGTACTGTGTCTGCGCCTTGGCAGTAGCCGAGAAGTCGAGAAATTCATTCCTAACGAACTGCAGATGAAGAAGAGTGAACGCGAGTCTTCGGCGCATTTGTAAAGTAAAGTATACCGTTTACTCCTCCAGGGTGGGGTTTGAATAGGGTTGACAACATGGAGTTACGGACTCCAGTAATAAGAACACTCCAAATAGTCACTGCCAATCAGATGAGAGCGAACGCCTTTAACAAAACCTTCAATAACACTTATCAACCTACAAGTGTTTTAACTCGAGAAGTGTATTTATATGGACTGCTGAACAAAATATCGGAGAGATAGAAGTCCCGTCAACTGAACATAGCAGACTACTGGCACCACCAAGAATCGAGGAAATAGTCCGTGCAATTCGTCGTTCGTCACTAGCAGCCGATGGGATTATAGCGGAACTGGTTAAATATGGAAGCGATCAACTACACCAAACAGTTCACTAATTGATGTTCAAGCTTTTGGACAGCGAATGCCAGGTGACTTGCGACGAGGCATTACTCGCCACATATGTACATCAAGAAGAAGATATATTGCAGTGCAACTGTAAAGGTATCACGTTCCTGAGTGCCATACGTAAGAAGGAAGGACAAAACTATACACGAGCATGAGAGAATTAAGTATCCCAATTAAATTAATATGACTGACATGGCTGACCCTGTTCAATTTGTGAGATCAAATAAAAGCAATATGCAATGCCTTTCAGCACCAACAGCGGTCTGAGACAAGGAAAAGCTTTAACATCCTTTTGAATCCTTAATGCTATTGTAAGGGTCCGGATAGCTAAGTGGTTAGAGCACAAGGCTCTCTGATCGCAGTTGGAGGTATATCGTGATGTGACGTCGGATACCAGTCGACTCAGCATTGAATGGATACCTGAGTCAAATCAAGGTAATAATCTCGGGCGATCACAAGGCTGACCACATTGCCTCCTATAAGGTACTGTAATCGCGTAGGAGGTACTGGTTTTATGTCCTTACGTAATAGTAAGAGAGAGAGAGAGGGAGAGAGAGTAAATGATAGTGAGAAATATCTTCATATTCAAGTTTTTTTCAAACGCGCTTTTCTCAGAAAGACTTCTGACGCCAATAGATCATAATGCAATTTGTAGGTATAATTCTCTATAAAAGATCCTTGTTAAAAATATCAGCTAATCTTTCGGATGATATCATTTTTTAAGGACGCTTCTTTCTTCATAATTCGTGTAAAAATGGTGAAAATTGAATTTTTGTCCAAACAACTGCAAAATTTTTAATATTCAGTTTCCACCTTTCTACCAAATTTGGTGTCAATCGTTACAACCGTCTCCGGGAAACATGCGTGTGACGGACAGACAGACAGACAGACAATAGGCAAGGTTCTCGAGTGGGTAATTTATAACCGGTTATATCCATTAATTGATAGTGGAGGTTATTTGTCGAATAGGCAGTTTGGCTCCCAGAAGGCTCGGTCAGCGGTTGATGCTAGCAAACTGGTTTTTGGGCTAGCCAGAAAAGCCTAAGACGGAGGAAAACACTGCGCACTGGTGACTATTGACAAGAACGCATTTAATTCTGCCAAATGGCCATCGAAGCGCTCATCGCGACACAAACACCAAAATACATTTTAAATATAATCTTCGATTACTTCCGACAGCGGAAGCTACTTTATGATACGGACGAAGAGTCGAAGATGTATGTAATAACGGCAGGAGTTCCGCAGGGGTCCTTTCTGGGCCCTCTGGAACTTAATGTATAATGGCGTTTTATAGCTTCCAGTACCTAAAAAAGCCGTTCTCGCCGGATTCGCAGGTAACGTTGGAGTGGTCATAACATCCAATCACCCCGACGAAATACAGATATATGCGAACGAGACGATATGGATGATCAAGTCTTGGCTTAAAGACCACGAGTTGGAGCTTGCCGAACACAAGACGGGGTTGGTACTCTTTACAAAGCGGCGGAAACAGTAAACTATTGAAATTTACATCGGGGCGCATGTTGCTAGCTCTCAGCCATCGCTGAAATACCTGAGAGTAATATTCGACTCCAAGCTGAGCTTTAGACCCCACCTAAAGCTTACTGGGCAGAAAGCGGCGACAATCAGCTCAACACTGGCAAGGATGCTTCAGGTCACTGGCTGCATGGCAAACAGCATGGGACCAGCCGGAAAATGGCCGGTGAACACACAAGCTTATCCCAGCCATAAGGACGTGGACTATGCGGAACCACGGTGAGAGGAGTTACGATCTGACTCAGTTCTTAACCGGACACGGTCGATACAGGAGTTACCTCTATAGGTTCGCTCTAGATGAATCGCCCGATTGTCCTACGTAGGTACAGCCGAAAATGCAGAACACGTTTTCTTTGCCTGCCGCAGATTTAAAAGCTCAAGGAGAAAGCTTGAAACAGAGCTAAATGCCCTTTAACGGTGGAAAATCTGATAAGGTGCATGGTGCAATCTAATACAACATGGCACGTGGTAGTTGCAATGGTGAAACGGATCCACCAGCAACTAAAAGCAGCAGAAGTACAGCGGAGACATAGAAGGGAAGCTACTGCAATTAACGCCACGCAAAGCGGTAGCAGCTCGTTTAGAGCGAACAGTGAATAACTGAACAGCCCCGCGAAGCAATACCGAAACGGTGGTCCCGCGGGGAGAGTGTGGAGAAAATATGGGAGATTTTAGTTCGGCATGCGTGTCCTAGATTCCAGATGCGTATCGTATCCATGGTGGATTTCCCCCAGCCAGAAAAAAGACAGACGTATTTTTTAATATTATTTCACAGAAAAAAAAGAGATGAAACCATACTAAATGTAGAAGGTTATCGGCTTTCTAAAAAAATGGAAATCAAAAATTTTCTAAAGAATGAATTTAGGGCCTATTGAGAATACACTTCGCAATTCGCACAGAATACAACGGCGAGTTTCGATTTGGGAAGTGAAGCTACGTGGGATAATGAACTAATTCGTCGCACATCAAAAACTCACAGATAAAAGTAAACCTTTATGGAGTAGTTTGCTAATTTCTTGCGAATCTTGGACTTACAAAGTCTAGCAAGACTTTAACATACTGATATACATATATATGTATATTGGCCATATCATTTTCATGCTTGATTTAAAACTTTCGATTACTTTTCAATCTGTTCGATACACAGAATATCTGCAACACATACAACCAATCTTTACGATTTAAATATTTGAGTAACAGTCACTATTTCTTCTATAAAATTAATTTAGTGTTTTTCCACGCTACTAATTTTCGACTTTCGTGTGCTCCCACGAGCACTGTGTTAAGGGGGAGCTGTAGCGATATATTTGCATTCTTTCACAGTTAACAGTAGCAGTTACATTTCATGTTCTATTCAATAATGTACTCCTCACTAATCGAAACTATTAGATGAATTTCTGCATTATCTATACAGAACGTCCCGTTCAAGACGGTAGAAATTTTAATGGTGGATAGAACTACCTGTTTGAAGGAAATTGTTCCAAGGAATGGCCACTCTACCTTTTACTATAACAAAGTTAAAGTGTTTTCTGTAAATAGTGTCAAAAAGATTGAGTCGCCCAACAAAATCACAACTTTCCACTGCCCCAGCCATTTAAACCCTCATTTGATACCATTTTCGGAAACTACATAAAATTTCATATAAATGGTTTGTTTTCCGATTGCAAATGGTGCCGTCGCTCAGAAGATATAACTCCTCAGACTACACAAATTTCAAAATCGATCGTTTGGCTGCGTATATAGATATGTTGAACGCCATACTCGTTCAAAAGATCGTTGAATGCCACAGATTTATATTGTACCCCATTGTCAGACGTTATAGATTCAAGGATTCCAAACACATGAAAGATTCTCTTCTCTGTCAACACCTTTGTGCACTAATGTTCCCGACTCGAAATCTAGGGTATGTGTGATCAGATCGATATACATACAAGCACTGAAGCACCCGATTGATGATGAGCGCTATTGGAGGCTGAAGTGCTTGGTTGGGGGCCTATGACGTCTTAGCACGTTTCACAATTACGGATGTAGTCCTTAGCCTGTAAAACCACTTTAGGCTTTACCACTTACCGACCCATCACATACGTGCGTGTGGCGAATCAAAGTCCACTTCTGCGTTCTCGTTTTTCCCCAAAGCATCCAGTTCCATTGGTGAATTCATGCGAAATATAGAATCGAACTTGCACACACGTTATGAGTTTAGTTAGTTAGTTTCAGTTAGTATCCGATGAACGATGCCCACCTGGTCAGTCTACGGTGAAGGTCTGTCTGGTTCATCAGCCATTTGGGGGTAGCGTGGTCAGTTACCATTTCAATAGTAAGGCCTTCCATGTACCCTCCAAATGTGCGCACTGCGCGTGCTGTTCCACTAAGACTGACTAAGCTTCTTCGACACATACGCCATAGGATCTTCATCTCCCTCCCCTGTCCTCTGCATCAGCGCTGCTCCCATGCCATATTGGCTTGCGTCACAATGGATGGCGAGAGGTTCGAAATTTTCAGAGCGTCGAAGATCGAGCTGGCTTCCTCAGACTAGCAAAACTGATGCTTCTTCTCAACCATGTCTGTCATCGGTGTGGCCAGCGAATCGTAACTTGGCACAAATCGCTGATACCACCCACACATTCGGTTTTCGGTCGTGGAAAATCTTTGATGGCGAGCACCTTGTGGGAATCAGTACAAATGGTCCCATTACCAATAAAGTGCTCCAAATATCCTTCATGACAAATTTTGTCCTTCCAGATGTTCAATGCCAAGCCAGCTAGCCTCGTGCCAGTGCTAGTGCTGGTCGAAGGTCTGTGTAATGAGCAGCAAGTCATCTACATATACGAAGATTTGATGGCACAAGTGAGCGGGGATGACTTTGTCCATCAGTAATTGTATGGTTTGTTTGGCATTGCAGGGCCCAAACAGTATGGTCCCGAACTGATAAAGTGGCCGTCCTGAAACTGTGAAGGCAGTCTTATCATCGGACGCCTCATCTAGTGGAATTTGCCAGAACGCATCCTTCAGATCTAGACTTGTAATGACTTTAGTCTTCAGGAGACAGTTGAAAGTCGCCTCGAGGAGAGGTAAATGATAAGCATCCTTTATGGTGACACTTTTTACCTTACGCGCGCCAAGGCAAAGACGCACTTTATCAGGTTTCACTACAAGGGTGGCCGACAATGACTGCCAAAACATCCTATTAACCTTTTCATAGAAGAGCAGCGCTCTAGATGGCGGGAGAGACTGAAAAATGTCTCTCTTGATCGGTTTATTATTCCTGATATCGATGACCTGTGCCGTTAGACTTGTACGTCCTAAGCCTTCCGACCAGCTAGTCTGGTCGACTATCCTGTGATCGATGCGTAACCTCTCCCTCTTGTAGCGACCGCCGTTAATAATTTTCCAGGCGAAATCCGAACCCAAATAACTTGCAATGGCTCCGGTATCAATCAGTCCCGAAACACGTTCACCGGAAACTGTGACATTCGCATACGAGCGGCGACTCAGGAGAATTGCAGAGTAGTATAGATGGCGGTTGAGCATTATTCATAGTGTTGAGCACTTAGGCTTTCTCGTCGCAATCTCTGCTACTCTGTAAATTCGTTCTCTGGCCGCTTGGTATTGTCGCAGTCTGACATGCAACGACCTCCGAACCGAAAACATCGGTTTGGTAGGAACAATAAGCGATAGGGTAAAATCCGGGTAAGTCGTATTTAAATTAACTTTCGGCGTTACTGTGAAAGACTTCCTCGCAATGCTTTCGCAGTCACGAAAGTCAGATGTAGGAACGCCCTGATAACCGGCGCTGGCCTCTAGAATTCGACATTTTTGACATAAGGACTTAAGCGTCTCTGTTAGCCCACAATCGTAACAGAAGGCTTTGAGTTTCTCTCAACAGTCATCATATATATGAATAATATGCCGACAATTGCAGCAGATAAAATCTAAATCCAAAACCTGATTCTTAAACTGATGATTTGCTGAGATGAACTTCATGTCCACCTCCTCTCCAGATTCAACAGACTACCTGTGCAATTGGTTAGAGAGCACGCTAGAAAGGCGCTCCTCTAAAGCGTCGCTCTACTGCACTAACTTGCAAACCATGCTAGTCGGAAAATAGGGTGTGTACATAAGTCCACAGCAAATTGAAAACACTCTGTAGGGCTGAGTGAGTCAATGATTGGCAAAGACGTTGAAGTGCCATCAAAAATCAGTTCCCAGGATGCTGCAATTGTGGGTCATGCCTGGCATCCGTAAGGCAAGTTGTCAAATCCATACATAAAATCATGTCCGAATCTGTCGTTATGTCCGTAGAAGTTCTCGGATCCGGACCAATAATCAAGTCCAATAAAATGCACATCATGACTGTACAAATTGTCTATATTCCGTCCATGGTCTCGGATGCTTTAGCGAAAGAGGGGTCAGTCTCCCCTCTGCCGGGACCGGAAGCAGCAATTGGAGTATCAGTAGCATTGGCTAAGTCTGTTTTCAAAAACTGGGAACAAGCTTCCCACAATGACAGGTGGCAGTGCCTAAACGCTGCTCGACACACCAAACTTTTCCTGCCAGAACCGTACATGTATACCGTAAAGTTAATTCTGTCGAAAAGCAGGAGGACTTGCAGGTGTATTGTGGGCATTCTGACAGCCCATAATTCACAAGCTGGGCATATGTTGAGAATAGGAATTACTCAAGATGATACATGTGCCTCCTGTTATGAAAAAGCGGAATCCACGGAGCATTTCCTATGTGAATGCCCCGCCTATGGACGCATCAGGCATCAGATCTTTGGTGCCGATGTCCTCCAGTTGTGACGGGTAGCATCACATCCATTAACGGTAATCCTGCGATACGTTAACGAATCCGGAATATTCCGTTAGACGGGGGTGGCAAGCCCAATGGGCCAACACGGCCTGAGTGCCTAGAAGCTGTAGCTTCTCCCCCACCACAGACATGCACACATGTCCTTCGTCAAAATGTACTGCACACTGGGCTCCAATTTCATAGCGCAGTCACTAGCTCGCAAACTAGTCCTTCAACCCGTGAAGAAACATAGTCATCGATCGCCGTAGCATCTTGTGTAAAAGGATCAACCAAGGAAAATTTACGAGATAGAGTAGAGCATGTATAATTTGCTAAACCGAAAAACCCAACAACGACAAAAAAAAATTTGCAATCGTAAAAAGGAAATAGCAAAATGAAGGAAAAGAATAAAAAAACCAAAGGCAATCAATCAACTGTCCGGATAGCTGAGTGGTTAGAACACAAGCCTATCGTACGGAAGGTCGCGGTTCAAATCTCACTGGTGGCAGTGGTGTTTGTATCGTGGTTTGCCGTCGGACACCAGTCGACTCAGCTGTGAATGAGTAACTTAGTCAAATCAGGGTAATAATCTCGGGCGAGCGCAATGCTGGCCACATTGCCTCCTGCAGGCTATTCTGTAGTGTCCCGTTACGGTCTTGAATGAAGTGCTCTAACACACTTCAAGGCCCTGATCCAATTGGATTGTTGCGCCAACGATTATTATTAATCAATCAACGCAAAAGTAAGCAAGCATTCCCGTCAAATAGTGGCCAAATAGGGAATATTACATATTATTGAATGCATTCTTTTGTCAGCTTGACCTTGGAAAGAGGCAGATGAAATACCACTCTTGTCGCCAAGCCGTGGAGACTAAATATTGATCCGAAAACTGATCAGCACAGTGGTTACTTTACAATTTATGGAAAATACGACACCTCATCTACGCTTCAGACGGAGTCGTTGCCGGTTGCAGGTTCTTTCCCAATGGCCTAAGGAGCCGACACTTGTAACGTGAGGGTTCCATGTCCGTAGTAGAATCGGCAGCGCGGTGGTTCCCGCATTTTCCCCTTCTTTGCTGCCTAACAGTATCTGGATAGAGGTGTTCAGGTTATTCTGGACACCAAATTTTTCCGAAACCTTAGCACGATTACGCTGCTCTTCCTCTAGAAGCCTGAAAAATGACAGCTTAGGAACCCTCTTCAGAATTAGTCGCGCACCTTTCTACACGTCGTTGAGAAAGGAGCAGTACTGCCTGAACCACTCGTGCGTGCTTTCATCGCCAGTTTAGCCTTGACATTTTACGGTATACACCTGTCGACTGCAAAAGCAAAATTCTTAAGGTCTAAAATGGGGTTTGGATAGACTTTTTTATTATTGTAAACATTAGATGTTTTTTATTTTCTTTACCTGTTTTTTTTCGGCAATTTTCTTAAGAAACGAAACAAGGAGAAATTGGGTTTAATTTAATTTTTTTTAGATATCGCAACCTTCCTTATATTTGCATATCGGAATTTACCACGAAAATATATTCCCAGGTGAGACTTTCTCAAATATTTACATGATGGGATATGAAAAACCCCCGAGTCGTTCATACTCCGGTAATCTTCCCGTTGATGGGAAATATATAAAAAGCAAGCCCTGTCTCAATTTGTTTGAGCAAATGGCCTGGTCGAAAGCAATTTTCGGTCATCCTTTATAGAATTTCGTATAGCCACACAAAAATCTCACATTGCACGAATTATATGAGTTCCCATGAACCCAATAAATATCACTTCACGTTTTTCTCGGGAACGAATGGTGGATATCGTTATGGGTGACCGCTCCCTTTTTGTACATGCTTAAATTTAGTTTCGTCCTTAGATGGTTTCTACTGGCATTAATTATGATGAAAAATTTAATGGACATCATTGGCAATTAAACTTGTAAGGTAAACATGAAAATATAAATTTTGAAAGCCGATGGTTTTATAATTATATTTCTGCCCTCAATAACTTTAATCTATTTCAATCCTAACCACTACAGTGTCGGCATTATTAAGGTCCCATCATAAAAGCCCGTACAACTGGAACAATTCATGTTTTCCGTCCTCGCAGCTTCTCATTAGTTACCGCATGGTAACTCTATTATTAACGACAAGGACCTTCGTTAAAAGAAACCTTCCTTTTACTTTTCTATTTTGCTTCACCCAAATCTTTTGGAAAAAAGCAATCTTCTGCAGAGTCAAGGATGAAATCACAATCGGAGTCGTTGCCGCCGACGTTCTCGAGCTTTTCACTTTCGTTTGTCCTTGGTCAATGTTTGATTAAAGAAATGCTGTGGGGTAGGCCTCCTTAGTAGCTTGCCTCGATGTCGCTATGGCCGTGGAATAATATCTCGGAACGAAAATGACCAGATCTCTATAGGCATTATACGTATATGCCTACTATGTCAATTGTAATTCCGGTAAATAAGAAATCAAGATTTTGTTTGGGAAGCATGTAGAAATATTTTAGGGTAAATTTAATCTTCGAAGCGTAAGTAAAGTTCCCGACCCATGGCTACCAGCATGCGGGACTGGCTGCAGAAAATGACCTAAATATCGAGGAGATTATTTTTCTTGGGACGATGTGACGTAAATATTAATATTCATACTTTCTTAGTTCTTGGACTTTACATAGATGATTCTCTGCGCTTTCTTTTCCGTTCTTAGTAGGTTACATGTAGTTGCTGCTGAAAATTGATCTATGTACATATTTGCAATATAAATATACAATGCGCTCAGGGCTTACAATATATATGAGTAATCATTTATACATTAGCACACTCAATTGATCGGGCCACGTCAAGGGTAGAATTAATGCAACTGGAATGAACCGACGGAGTGGGCACTTCCGAAAAATGGGGGTAGTACATGTAAACTTCCACTTTCTTCCTTTATGAACACTTGCTCTGCCCTGAATTTCAATACCACCAAAAACTCCTTGGACCGCACTCTCGATCTCTTCCTTTCCAACCTCCTCGAACGCCACCTCTCCTTATTTCCTTGCACATTACCGTGTGTCAAAATTCACCTTTTATAATACCCTGTCCGATCTCCTCTCCTGTTATGTTCCTTCTTCCCCTCCCTGCCCACACTCGTACCCAACTTGGTTCACAACGGAAATTCTTATCAACATTCGCTTGAAACATACACTGCGGAAGAAGTTGCGGGCTTCTAAGAATGACGCCAACCTTGCTCAATTTAAGGCTATACGCTCTACTGTGAAGTCAATGGTCAGAAAAGCGCGTAAAAGGTACTTATGGAGCGTCGAAGTTACCCTTGCCCGCGGTAACTTAAAGCCCTTTTGGTCCCACGCTCGCTATTCTCGTAATCCCACTCAATCTCTCCCTTCTTCTATCAGTTTCGCTGACTCCACTGCCAACTCCCCACAGCAATCCTGCGAACTGCTCTGTCCCTACTTCTCTTCAGTGTTTTCTCCTTCGAGCCTCCAACCTCTACACCACTCATAACTGGAAACTGCTCCGAATCTCTGGCCAACCATCCTTGGTTGAGTTTCTCATTGGTAATCTTGACCCCAATACCGGACCTGGCCCCGATGCGCTTCCTAACATCTTCCTCCTCAACTGTAGAAAATACATTTCCCTCCCCCTGAGGATAATCTACAATAAAAGTCTAGATGAATGCTACTTTCCCCGTCTCTGGAAAGAGGCCCTTATCATCCCTGTCCTCAAGAGCGGAGATCTTTCTCTTGCTGTGAACTACCGCCCCATTTCTCTTCTCTCCTCTTGCTCCAAAATCCTCAAAAGATACGTCAACGACTGGTTGACCGCGCACTTCGGTCACCTCATTGTCAAAGAGCAGCATGGTTTCGTGAAACATAGATCTACGGCTTCGAACCTTCTGGTCTTTACCAACTTTGTTGCGAAACGCTTGAATTCACGACAGGAGGTACACGCTATTTATACCGATTTCTCCAACACCTTTGATACCGTGGACCACAACATTCTCCTCTCTAAATTTTCATTAGTAGACATCCCTCCCTCAGTCATCTCCTGGCTTTCCTCCTATCTCTCATCTCGTTCCTTCTCTCCTTCCTCTGGTGTTCCCAAGGCTCTATACTTGGTCCACTACCCTTCCTGTTTTTTATCAATGACCTCGCCTCCATCCTCACTTGTCGTATTTGCTTTACGCAGACCACCTTAAATTGGTTGCCTCTGTTTCGTCTCGGAAGTTTCGTCTCTTACAGTCCAACCTTGATAACGAATGTCAACAAATGCCACTGGACGTGCTATTCAGTCAAACCCTCCCCAACATCCTTTTTCTATTCTCTCAGTGGACAACCCCTTTCACTACTGACCTCCTTCAAAGACTTGGGTGTAATATTCTACGACAAACTTTGTTTCAATTCCCACTTCGTTGACATCATCAATAGAGCTTTCAAAATGTTTGGTTTTATCTTACGTTCCTCCTCCGACTTTACCTCAATCCAGCCCTCCTTGACACTCTTTAATTCCCTTGTCAGAAACATCCTTGAATATTGCTGTGTAGTGTCGTCCCCCTTCCGCATTCGTTATTGCCGCGCTGTTGAAGTTGTACAACGCAAATTCACCCGGACCCTCTTTTACAAAAAAGAACCTTCTACAGGTTGATTATCCGTCACGACTCCGCACCCTCAATCTCCCCCCCCCCCACAGCAACGTAATATCTTCCTTGATATGTGTACTCTTTTCAAGCTCTGCAATTGTCTGATGGACTGCTCCACCAACTCGAATATTACTTTCCGTATCGCGTCATCTCATAACACACATATTGCGGACATTTTTTATGTACCCTTCGCAGAGCTCGACATTTACTTCCACTTTCCGATCCCCAGGCTATGCCGGTCCTACAACGCCCTAAAGCTTGGGTCCTTCGACTCTATTTCCTTCTCTAGTTTTAAGCGTAAAATAAGCCATTCACTTGCTCCTCCCTCTGAGGGCAATATGTAATAAGGAATTTGTTTTCTCTGTATTGTCCTCATTAAATAAATAAATGAATAAACATGACGTGAAAATACTCTATTTGCTGTGAAGCCGAAATTAAATACGTAATCTGTGGGCCCAACCTGGCTACAAAGTAATGAAGTGTTCTTCGTCTGCCGCTGTAGATCTATCCACGGGGCTATAAAAAATAAAATTATTTACCGTCCGCCTGAAGTCTCCGCTGAGGCTCGGGACGAATTCCGAAGAGCGTGTATAGAATTTTCGAAAATGGATCCTCTGCTCGACTGTGCGCTGATAAGTTGCAGTTGGAACTACAACCACTTGTTTACTGTGATGCAGTTGCAACTGTCAGATGGGGGTGGACTTTAGGGGCTACCCGTTCAGCGTGCTGAGATGCGGAGTGGGTTGCCGCTGAAGGCACCCTCCATGCCACCACGCCTGGCATGAATTTTGCTGATTTTATCGAGGAGAAAGACTGACGAGCCATGAACAGCTCGAAAAATTGGAAGGGTTCTAGTCTGGATCGGGTACAAAACTTTTTGTATAAAAAAGTTATTAATATACACAATTGTTTGGCACATAGCATCATCAGGTCATTAAGTGATCGGAGGAATTTCTACTTTTCCTCACTGTGGAAGTTATCTACCTTGCCCCTAAAAGGGCACGGTACAAATCCCGCAGACATAAGACCGAATACTTCCTTCACAACCCTCTACAAATTCGAGACCCATAACATACTGCGCGAGGTGCGGAGGGCTACCGAATTAGGTCAAGAGGATGCACTGTCGATTCGGTAGTTGCAGAACAGGCAACTAGAAACCAAAAAAATCTTTTTAGGTTTAATGTCGATTATGCCAAGGGTTATGACAGCGTCCCGCATACCTGACTAACCGATGTCCTAAATCCGTACCGCATTGATCCGAAACTAATAAAGTTTTTGGCGACAGTCATGGAAGGACGAACCTTGTCTGTGCATTCTTTCAAGAGTACCAACACTTGAAGGCTATCTGCATACGGATTGATATCTTTCAAAGCAGTTCAGTGAGTTCCCTTTGGTTTTGCATGGCATTGAACCCCCCTTTTCATGGTTGCTGAATGATGCTAGAGTTTCCTCAATAAAGTATGAACTACGTGCTAAGTGCGAACTGGTATACCATACTTGATGAGCTTCGATGACATGAAGTTGTGAACCAACTTCGGAGTCTATAGAATAGTAGATATGTTTAACCGTGATGTTCAGGTGAAATTTGGATTAGACAAGTGACGAATCCAAGCCATCGGCAAAGGTCGTCACGAGCCACATGTCAGACATAATATTGGTGACTTCCACATCCAAGTAATGACCGAGACAGACTTCTACAAAGACTAGGAATTCTGCAAGGAACCCATGCTCGAGTTGATGACCTGGAGAATACTCTGCTTACCCAATTCCTGCGACGTGTAAAGCTAGTACTGCAATCTCGGGGAAGAATAAAATAATCACACTGAACGCATTTGCTATCCCTTCACTGGCTTATGCATTCCGAATATTTCCGTGAACGAAAACCGATCTGAAAAGTGTGCAGCGGCGGATACGGACTACTATGTTCAAATGTCGAATACACCATCTAAAGTCTCCCGTGGAGCAGATGGACCTGCGTTGTGACATCTGAGACAGAGGCGTGGTTGACATGGCGACACAACACCACCGTCAAATCGACTCGCTACACGCCTATTGTTACAGCAAAGAGCAAGCAATTCCCTTGCATGCGACTGTTTGTAAAACAGATCGGGGGCTTAATCCATTTAACTTAAACGACCACTCTTTCAATCCTTTGAGTCGGATCGATGAATGGAAGTCGAAAACAACGCAAAGTAAACATGTGAATTGCCACTGGCCACCATTTGTCGATTTGCATTTGTCAAACAGATGGCTGTGTTATATGTGCCATTCAGGACGGCGTGGTGGCCACCCGAGCTTATAAAAAGCTCATACTGAAAGAGCGAGTGGAGAAAGACCAATCCAGAATATGTGGTTCGGAGTTAGAGACGTTGGATATCTCATTTCTGGCTGCACTTTATGGCATGGTGGTTCGGCGTTAGAGACGTTGGGCCATATTATTTGTGGCTGCACTTTTATTTACCCCTTTAACAGTATAGTGAACCCATTAGCTCTAGTATGTCGATCAAGCTAGTAACTGCCAGGAATTTTGATATGTTTCCTCCTTGTAAGTTGGTAGGTAAGTTAACTTACTTTCCACAAGTCATCATCAACGGCGCAATAACCGGTATTCGGTCCAAGCCTGCCTTAATGAAGAACTGCAGACATCCCTGTTTCGCCTTGAGGTCCACCAATTCGATATCCCTAAAAGTTGTATGGTGTGCTAGCCTAGGCATCGCTACAACGCTTACCTTGTCTTCTTTTCCTACATAGATATTGCCCTTATAGACCTTCCAGGATGGTTTAACTTCATCCATAGGGATTAAGTAACCTATTGAGCCGGATTTTGTGCACAACCAGACGGTTATGGTATCGCTCATAAACTTGATCTTCATATAGGCTAAGGAATTGTCCATCCGCTTGTGTATATACGGTTGTCATTCACCCCTTGGTGGAGTATAATGAGTCAACCACATTTACGCGCGATCGCTCGCGGTTACCTGAAATGCCCTTCAGCTCCCACCACAACTTTCCAAGTGTACTTGGAGCGGCCTACTCGTCAGCCATCCTGGGAGATGGGATTCCACTGCATGGTATAGCATGCAATACAATTGTTGCCCCTTCTTCACTTCCATCTTCCGATCACAGTGCGAACGAGTGCCAGGCCTGTTCGCCGACCAATTTCTTCGTTTGAGATAGTATCAGGGCAGCGCATTCCGACGTAGACATGTATTGACGAAAGCTTCAAGGTTTTGGGTAATAGCGGAGTTCAATTTCCCTGTGTCACCATGGGGGTAGCAACACAGAAAGAACATTACCATTAGCATAACCTAATCTGATGTCAAGATAACTGCATTATCAAATTTCAGGCAGGGCAGCGAAAGCAGAATTGGAGCTGTTAATGCGTCGGGCAGCATCCGATTCGGGGACACCGTCGGTAGAATCCTTGCTTCCTAGATATACAAATTGATCGACGCCTTCGATGTTCTGTCCATTAACCTAGATAGGGAGTGTGCGATGACCCGTCAGACTTAGAACCTTGATTCTGTTGGGGATTCATCTTCAGTGTGTCCGGATAGCTGAGTAGTTAGAGCGAAAGGCTGTCGTACGGAAGGTCGCGGTTCAAATCATATTGGTGGCACTGGAATTCGTATCGTGATTTGACGTCGGATACCAGTCGACTCTGCTGTGAATGAGTACCTGCGCCAAATCAGGGTAATAATCTCAGGCCTCCTACAGGGTTCTGTAATCCTGCAGTGTACCGTTAAGAATGCTCTAACACACTTCAAGGCCCTGATCCAATATGGATTGTTGAATCAACGATTATTGTTATTATTATCTTCAGTCAAATTTTACCTGCCTCTTTTTTCAAATCCAGAACCATTGGGCCAAGGTCCATGACACGGTGAGAGAACAAACAGATTTCATTAGCGTAATCGAGGTGTTTCAGGAAAGATGTCCTCGTCCATTGAATTCCTCCACATCCTCTGAACAAATCAGCATGTAGAACGTCATCGATAACAAAAGGAAATAGCATCGGTGAAAGAATGTAACCCTGGCGGAATCCGCTTTGGACCACAAAATCGTCCGAGATTTTACCTCGGTGCAGCACATGACATTTTGCGCGCATCATATGTTGCTCTGATGATATTTGATAATTTCTTCGAAATGCCCCTCTCGCTTAGAGAACTCCAGATACACTTCCAGTTCATACTGCGAAAATTTTCTCGAAATCAATGAAGAGCCGGTGGAACGAAGATCTAAACTCCACGCAGTGTTCCAAAATGATCCGTAAGGTATTGATGTGGTGAATGCAGGAGGAGGGGGAGCGGAAACCAGCATTCTCTCTATTGATCAAGTCTACGAGATGTTCTTTGATTCGTTGCAGGATTATATTAGTATTATCTTTGCGACGGCAGGGAGCACGCAAATAACTCTCCAAATGCCACACTCCTATTCTTCCCCACCCTAAAAAAAGTCTCGGAATCGTAAGATTTGTGTACGAGTGGAAGCCGGAGATCTTCAGTAACTGCAGGTGCAGCGATATGGGGGGAGACCGTCAAGTCCAGCGGCTTTACTCCGTTTGAGCTCATTGATGGCCGAAATGATTTCTCTTCTACTTGGAGGAACACAAGAGAACACAAGAGGTGGAACTTCACAGATGTGATACTGTTAAGAACCATAGTGAAGCATTTTTCCACCTCTTCAGTTGTTCATCGACATTAATAAGAAGCCGACAGTAGACGTACTTCACAGGACCATCGGAATATTTGTGACCACATGCACACATTTTTTGAAATTATTGCAATCTGCGGCATCTTCCGCTTCCCTGGCCAGTGCAAGGGCAAATTCTCTCTTGTAACGACGTACACTACGCTGAACTTCTCGGATTTCGCTCGGTATTGGAATTCGAGCGTATCACGCCCGTCATCACTCGCAGCGGTCAGTAGGGCCTGCAATCCCTTCCGCTCATCGATTCGCTTCCACGATTCAGTAGTCAGCCAGATCTTATGATGCCCCTTCGGGACATGGCTGGCGAGCTGTGTAGCACCCGTCCGATCAGCAAGGTAGCTCCCTCACTCTCGAGCGAGCGCTGGGTCATACAAGAGATTGCTGTTGAACTTAAGGAGTCGCAGCTCCCCAGTCCTGCGAAATGCGACGGACGCAACACATAAGCGAACGTAAACGACTATCAGATGATGATCCCTTTTGAGACTGATGTCAACGTCTCCTTGTTACGCACATCCAGGAGATCTACTGCTGATCGCGAAGGGGACTATCTTATTGCTCGTACGGCGTTGATAATCTGAAACTCAACTGATCTTATGGGAGGCTCTGGGCTCAAATAATGTCCCACCGATGGCAAAGCGGTGGAAGTTGTTGATATCCACCTCCAAATGTTACCGTTGCAGTCGCCAAGACCGTGTTTCGCCATCACATGTCCGAGTAGGAAGTTTTTAGATACCACCTTGCCATTCAGATCACCCATGACGATCACAATGTCTCCTTTCGGCAGCCTCGCCTGAGCTGATTTTAATTGCTAGTAGAAATCGGCCTTCTTCACTATATCGGAAGTCTCCGTTGGTACCTAGCATTGTACATTGTGATGCTCCTTAACCGGGACCGTAATCTTGCAGTTAGAAGTTTGTCGGAAACCGGCTCCCAAAGTCAAAAGAGCGTTGCGGTACCAGTCAGAATTAACCTGACGTCGGATTCGCGTCTACTACTACTAGACTTTTCTGGAATTTCTGCTCAAGTTTGAGAAAGCGAGCATTGTGAGGACCGCCTTAAATTTTGTCGAGGATCCACTCTGCTACCATTTGGCTTTTGTGGGAGGTTATTACTTTTCAGAGTCCCACCTTCTCACTTTGCTAAGGCCCAGAATGTTCAGTTTATAATGTTGGAATTCTCGGTCGAGTTGGAAAATGCTTGCATTATAAAGACCCACCCAATCGTTATCGATAAGAGCGCACACATTCCAGAAACCAATCATAGTCCCTTTTCTATAGCCAAAGGTCTTCGTCATGAGACTAGTCCCTATCCGAAGTGTTGTTAACGTTTCGGTAGCAATAAAGTTTGAAAATTTGCGGATTGGTAGCTCACAAATTTCTGTTCCTTTTAGTCACCCCGTACAATAAGGAAGGAAGACTTGGAGACTGCCCAAACTCACAGGGCGTTTTGCGTAATTAGTGAAAAAAATATGGTGAAGGTTGGAATTTTTTTTTTTTAACACCAGCAAAACTTAATTTTGAATATTTTCAACTAGATTCAGGTTCATATTCTTAGAAAATAAATGACGTAAAATTAAATCCTCTTTGGTAGCTGATAAAATTCGGGTCACTGCACGCCCCGCAGTTGTAGAACTCTGGTTACGATCTTCGCGTAACTTTTTTATTTTTGGTCTGAACTTTTGAAAAAAATCTCAAAATTTGTTCAGAATAGGAAGTATGTGAAAAATTTGTTTTCCTCCTTTAAGACCCTGGAAGAGGGCCGTCATTTTTCGACTCTCGAGTCGAAATCCTTAGCATTTTGGAAACAGTGGGACCACCTTGTACAGGGTTTGGCTATCATTACGCACTAACGGCCTTGGTAGACGAAAAGCTTGGCTACTGGAAAGCCACATACCAACCCCGCGCAGAGCGGTAGGTTGTCTCTTAGAAAACTATATTTCACATCTGTCTATCCTGCAGCTGATTGCTTGAATCCCCATATTCTAGCCCGGCTGGCATCCCTCAGGGGTCAGTCCTCTCCGCTATCCTCTTTTCCCTGTTCACCGCAGACCTTCCTGAACCAACTCCACACCCAAATCCAATCCGAATCCTCCAATACGCGGATGATCTCATCCTCTGCACCTCCACCAGGAACATCCCTGCCGGAGAAGCCCGCCTGAATTCCTATTTGGACGAGCTCTACCGGTATTTCACCCGCTGGAAACTCTCCCTAAACCCGCAAAAATGCGAAACCATCGTATTCCCCGGTACCGCGAGGATGACACCGAAAATGAGGAACGACACTTCAACCCTATCCCTGAAGATCCACAACGACACCATCCCAACCGTCAAGAAAGTCACCTACCTTGGCGTGACAATCAATTTCCGCCTATCCCACGTCCCACATATCACCAAGGCACTGAACCGTGCAGCAGGTGCCTTCAAATCCCTCTACCCAATCCTAAAATACACTAACCCAACACCTCAGAAAGTCAAGCTGTTTTGCTACAAACAGCTTATCCGTCCCCTCCTCGTTTTCGGCTTTATCTTCGACCCCCCCCCCTCCCCCGACGAATCGAACGACTCCGCTGCAAAGAGCGCAGAATCCTCCGCCACTGTACGAATATCTACAAGAACGAAGACCGCTCCAAATACATCTCCAACCAGATCCTCTACGACTCCTCTCAAACGCCCCGCATTGACGCCGTCCTATCCCGTCATGCCCTCAAATTCCTAGAAAAATCCATATCCCACCCAAATCCACTTATCTCCCAGGCCATGCAGATTGAGATCGTCGAAGAGAATCTTCTACGAGCTCATCTGTTCCCTCAAATCCTCTTATCTCTCCAGTCCCGTAACCTCCTTTTCGACCACGGCGGTAAAATAATCTTCTATAATGGCATCTACTCCTCATCCCAGTTTTCAAAACCTACCCATCCTTAGCGCCATTCCTAGCTTCCTTTCCCAAACCCCTCCCGCATGCGCCCCATCCCGACCCACATCCTAGTTCCTTCTCCGCCCGCCCGCTTTTATAAAAAAATCAATGAGTCGAGGTTTTTTTCGACTTTTCCTCCAAATAACATTTCATGTATTTTTCCATTTATTCTTTAGTGATAAGTTAGTTTAAGCCAGAGTTTGTACCTTAGATTAAGCTAAGCTGTTAAGGTAGTACGTAAGTTAGGTTAATTTAGACGTGTAATTTTATAAGTGGAATAAAAATTGTTGTTTGACTGCTATGTATTCCTACTTCATTATCTATTATATAATTTCTTCTAATTACTAAAAAGAAGATTTATAAAATGGAATAGAAAATCACTTCCATCTTTACCAACTGGTCCAAATGACAAACTCTTGTTTGAAATGGAAAATTGTGAAGTGGAAAATTTTAAAGTTGAGATAATCAATTCCGAACTTAGTTTGGAAAATTTGGAATTTTGAAGCATACTTATAGGTGTTAAGAAATCCGTTAACTCCAGTCAAGACATCAACCCGACATTCTGTAGAGTATCTAAATTTCATCCAACAGTTCATCCGAAATGATTAGCTACAAACAGTGTGTGGTTATAAATATTCTTGGCCCTATAAATTGATAAACTTCTTCTTATGGAGAGAATTTTGAAGACAGTGATGCCAATGGTTTACATAATAAATATCGCATCTAGCTTTCAACTCCTCCTTCGCGTGTTTGGTAATAAATGTCTTCATTGTAGCATTGCAGGATCGAATTCAGTTCAGTAAAGCAAATATCACGACTAGAAGCCATTTAGTTATGCAAAAATATCACACTCCCTGCGCCAAATTGCCTTCACCTACCTAAATCGTGCTTCCAACTCTACCTCAACCCGCATTGCTCCCGAAATATTTCACCTTATCGCTGTCGTTACCGTCATTTGTTCTCCAGATAAAGGTGGCCCTTGCACATCTGGTAGTTTGTTCCGTATTTCAAGTACAGCCTCTTAAGAGTTTGTTAAAAACAATCGGATTATCGAGTTCGGTCCATTACACATTAAATGGTCAATTATCGATTCCCCGAACTTCGGATTTTCCCAGATATACTTCCACATTGCCGACTGTTATGGCCATTATCCGGACATTGAGGATACCATTGGGCACAAAGATGCTGAAGACCACAAGAATTGGGGCGAGCAACACGAAAACTTCCAAGAACGTCGCTGAATGATGACCGTGTTCGGGTTGTTTCCTTTTATTTACAGTGAAATAAATCAAGGGTGGGTGGATACTTTTGTGGAGTAATACTTTGGTGTTTACAGTTGATTTAGCAAATGTGGTAAATTAAGAGCGAACGGAACAAATGAAATGTTTTGTACTTAGTCCAGTTTGCTTTTGATGTCACATAAATAGGAAGATGATCCTGGCAGGACTCCTTTTTGTTCAAAGAGATGAAAGGGTATTTACGCTCAAGAGGACTTTAACGAAAAGTTCCTTCTAAGGAGCTCATTGGCACAAATCGCATTTAATGAGATGGTCACGAAAAGAGAGAGGTTAAATTATTGAAACATATTATATATGTATGTATATTTACAAATGAGTTATGCAAGGACAGATTCATTTTTGTGCCTTTCGATACTGGTGAATGGGAGCGAAATAACTGATTGGTAAATATGAGCGTGGGAAGATAACTTAGGTGAGTAGCATAGAATATAAACCGAAAAAAGTTTCAACTAAAGTCATGGTAGAGAAATGTTACAATCATGAAGTGCATAGTGCCCAGAAAACCATTTCGAGTTGATTTTTGGTGAATTCACGTAGAAAGACCGTAACGGTACACTGCAGTAGTACATTGCAGAAGCAATGTGGGCAGCATTGCGCTCGCCCGAGATTATTACCTTGATTTGACTCAGGCACTCATTCACAGCTGACTCAACTGGTATCCGACGGCAAATCACGATACAAATTCCACTGCTACCGGTGAGATTTGAACCGCGACCTTCCGTACGACAGCCTTGTGCTCTAACTACTCAGCTATCCGGGCTCCTTCAACGAGATAATCCTTGAAATCCAAAACTTTTGAAAATCTGTTACATCGATGAATTTTTCTGTCCCCCATTCGGAATTTGAAAATTCAAATTTGATATATCGAATTTGAGTCTTCGAACTTTGGCTGTGGAAGATGAATTTTTAATTGTGTGGCAACACTATCCCACTTTACCCGCTTAAAAATGGCTTGAGCGGTCAAAGGGTAGTATAGGTCCCAGGGCGAAATGTGGGTTAGTACCCACAATGGAGCATAAAATCTGGGAAACGCCTGCTGAACCAACACCAACAGCTCTACTACCAAACCTTATTTCCACTTCCAGGTGGTGATCACTAGGAGTTTTTTCTTAATGCAAAACTGCAGACGAAGATGAATGAAGGCGAGTCTCCCGCGCCTAAGAACCCTACCCCGAAAACCGAAGTTACGAAGCCACAAAAGGAACCTCGGACAGGATGGACTTTACAACGACGAACCCGGAAACAACAAAGGAATAACAATGTGCGCATTTTCTAATGGAACGTGCGCTCCTTGTGCAGACCAAATGCTGCTCAGCAGCTAGCCGCTACCTGGTCCCAATATAAGGACAGCGTTGCAAGAGATGGACTTGACAGGAACCGGCTTCCCGGAGAAGGGCCGCTACACCATATATTATAGCAGCCATTCAGTAAACTATGTGTTCGAATAGGTTTCCTAGTCAGCCAAAAAATGGAAATATAAACGAAAAGCTATGCACACTGCGTTTGCGAAGCAAATTTAGAAATAAAAGCCTCATAAACGTTCACGTCCCTACAGAGGAGACTGCAAAGTCGGAGGAGGATACCTACCACTAGGTAGTTGAGCGGATCCTCGAAGTCTATCCGAAGTATGATATCAAAATCATATTTGGCGATTTTAACAGTCAAGTAGGGATAGAGCCTGTATTCTGGTGATGGTGGTCGGCTTCCATAGCTTACATAAGGATGTCAATGATAACGGACAGCAGATTATTCAATTAGCAGTACCACACGAAATGGTTGTTGGAAGTGCCTGGTTTGTGCTGCAAGCAATCTACAAACATACATGGGCCTCTCCATATGGGACCATTTTGAATCAAGTTGACCACGTGCTGACTGAGCGCCACCACCTCTCAGCCTTGATGAATGTCAGAACGCAAAGGGGGGCCAATATAAAGTTGGATCACTAACTCGTTGGCGTTAGAATTATAACACCGCCTATAATCCCCTCTGACACTCAGGTGAGAGTGAATACTAAAGTCATTCACAACACAATCCTCCGTAACCCCAAAAAGAGGGGAATGGACACTGCAACAACCGCAGTTAACAGATGTCCTGGAGATGAAGCATCAACAAATGATCTTCACAACCACCTGAAGCGTTATCATTCACACGGCCACAAACATAATTGGCCACAGCCCCAAGAAACCACAAGAAAAGACAGAACGGTTGAATTGACGATGAATGTAAGCTAACAAGGGAACCGAAGAATGCTGCATACCAAGTATTGCCGCATTCTCAAAGGATGTGGGTATGCGCAGAGACTCATCAACCTGACCAATGTGCGAGGTCAGATAAAAGTAGCAGGATCACTCAAGACCATTCGACATTAACAACGATCTACGACAAGGGGATGCACTAACATGCGTCCTCTTTAACCTAGCCCTCGAGAAAGTGATCCGTGATGCTGAGGTAAATGAAAGAGGTGCGATCCTCTTCAAGTCCACCCAACTAGTGGCCTATGCTGACGATATCGACATCATGGGAAGAACGACCAGAGACGTACAAACTGCCTCCATCCAGATCGAGCAGGCGGCATTTGGTATTTGGCACATCAATGAAGACAAGAGAAAGTATAAGGTGGTAACGCCAGCACCAACACCCAACCAACCAACAACATCAAACCACACTGGTCAAACGGTAAGAATAAAGATAGGAGACTACAACTTTGAGACCGTTGATAATTTATCCTATTTAGGGTCGAAAATCACAACCGATAAGAGCTTTATATCGAAGAAATCTATGAGCGATACCATGACCGTCAAGTTATGGATAAAATCCAGCTCAATAGGTGACGGTGGGCGGGTCACTTAATCCGTATGGATGAGGATGATCCAGCCCGGAAAGTCTATAAGGGTAATATCTATGGTAGGAAAAGAAGACGAGCCAAACCCTGCCTGAGATGGAGCGATGACGTGGGCCAGGACGCCAGACAGCTTTTAGAGATATCGAATTGGTAGACCTCGGCGCAAAACCGGGATGTCTGGAGTTGCTTATTAAGGCAGGCCTAGACCGGATACCGGTTGTTGAGGCGTTGATGATGATGATGAGACTGTTCTGGCCATTCCTGAACTATTGTAGCTGTGACGACCAGGTGCCTACTTACTAACTAACTATCTATCGTCGATACTGGGTTTCCGAATTGCTAAAATCGCTTCACTGGCCCCATGACTTCTCGAGAAGACCGCACTCCTCCTCTACTGTTCTGCGTCAAGTGTTCATGGGGTGACCCATTTTAAACTACGTGCTTTGTTCCATAATGATCTGTGTGGTATTGATGTGAATGCAGGAGGATTCGGAGCGACAACCAGCCTGCTCTCTGCCTATCAAACTTTCGAGATGTTCTTTGATGCGTTCCACAATTATTTTAGCCATTATTTTACAACGGCAGGGAACACGCAGGTACCTCCCAATTGTCACACTCAAAATGGGTCCCCTTTCTTGGTATTTTGACGATCATTGCCTTCTTCTACTCTCTGGGAAATATCTCGGATTCTCAAGGTTTCCGTACGAGATTAAGTACCAGATCTGTATTAACTAAAGATACAACGGTAAATTACATTAATTCCAGCGGCTTTACTCTCCTTGAGTGCATTGATAGCTGAGATAATTTCAATTATCTTATAGGGACAGTCCCTATCCGCATGTTATGGTGACTGGACATTTCATGCAGAAGAGGCGGAACTTCATCGGATGTGATACAGTTAAAGACCGTCCATCTCATCAGTTGCTCGTCATGGTGTCCTGTCCTTTACAGGAAAAGTAAACGTCCTTTACAGGACTATCTTAAGGTTTGCGTTGTGTTCTCTGGCATCCTCCTCTTTAATGACCAGCGCAATCACAAATTCCCTTTGTCACGCGCAAACTACGCTGAACTTGCAGAATTTCACTAAATAGCGGAGTTCGTGCTCGTCGCGCCCACCATCGCTCGCAGCGATCAGTAGAGCCTTTAATCTCTTCCGTTTATCAAACCCTCAAAGATCGCCCCTTCAAGATGTGGACAACGACCTGCGTAGCACCCGAGAAAAGAACATTTTTAATGAGGCTCTCTCAGGCAGGTTACTCAGCATATCTGCGGCCATTCTAAGGACCCTTACTAACGGTGTCGAGGAGCGTGTGCACATTCCAGAAACCAATCATAGTTCGTTTTTGCTATCCAGTGGTTATTGCTTTGAGGACAGTGCCTATCCGGACTTCTATCCCTTGTAGTCGCTTTTTACGACAAGCAGGGAAGACGTTGAGTGTATTCTTAACCCTCCCAGTTACTGGACAATACTATTACTACTCGCATGGTAGAGTAAATATCCCAATACCAAAATTGTTTCCAGCCCATTTCCATTAAAGATAATCACCGAAAATCAACCATTGCCGAGTCAATGAAGGTCGCAAGTCACTAATTGAATTTATTTGGGAAGAAATTAACCTCAAGAATAATTTCTAAATTGCTGCATGTTATTCGGGAAAGAATGCATTTTTAAATATATACCGAACGCAAAATTGCAAATTATTTTCATTCCTGTGAAGCGAAACTTTTACGCTAGATTACAGAGAACAATACAATTCTGCAAAGTTAGTATAAAATCGAAACAATACACCTCGCGGATAATATGAAATCTTTTCAGTAAGATTTTTGCTTTTATGCGTGTGAAAAACTGAAGGAAACTATGACATTCTTGGTCCATTCAACCAGACGGTGCCCACAAGTAGTTTGAAAATTTTTGCATACACCACAACGTTGTTTGCACTATTACGTAAAATATGCGTTAATAATTACGAAATGAGAATATCTGAATTGTGTAGAGATATCAAGATTGCAGTATCTTGAGAAGGTTTGGTATTTTCCTTGTGATATGAATTCCAATAGAATTTTGAAATCGAGTGTTGAAAACTGATAATTGGATGAAGTTTTTGTCACAGCGATTGTTGGGAATTCTAGACTAATCATGCATTTTGAAAAAAAGGCTAGGATTTCAGGAGTTTAGTTATGGAGAAATACTTTCAAAAAGTTATATTCATTGCCCCCTGCAAATAAAATCATTTCGTTATCAGAAATATAGAGATATAATTTAAATTTCGAATAATAATAATAGTATTAAGGGCGACTTCCAGGCCCTCTGTTGTGGGGGGCACAGTCAGTGTTCCAGGTAATTCAATTTGCCGGTTTAAGCCGTAGGTCACTGTCACACTGTTCCAATTTGACCATCTCCAAGTATAAATTCGGGTGTAGGGGCGCATTTGGGACAGTCTGGGGACTCTTCCAATCTGAAGCGATGCAAGTACTTCCTGCATCCACCCTCCCCGTAAGGAACTGCTTTAGATGGTAATTCAATTCTCACTAGACCCATCTCTCAATACATGGGATCAACGTATGGGCCAGTGGCCTTTTTTGGAATCACCCCACTATCACTGCTATCTCGTGTACAGTTTTTCCCAGTAGCTTTCCGGTATCGATTATTATCCCCGATATCTAGTGATCGATTTTGAAACGACCTCATGGTTACCAACCCGATTTTGACAGAATTGTTTTTCTTGCGATCAGTAATAAAGACCGATTCCATCTCATCGTCCGCCAGGTTCAGTTTAACCAGTTGTAACCATGCTTTGATCTCATGAATGGCTTTACTTTCATACAGTTCCACGTCTTCGTGGTGCTTTGTAACACTACCACCGCTAAGTCGTCTGCAAAACCAATCAACGCTGCCTACTTTGGTGGCAAAGACCGAGCACTCCTTTAAACATTATATTCTACAGCAAGAGCCCCAATACGGAGCCTTGAGGAATACATGCTGTCAAAACATATTCTTTCGGCCTTCATTCATTTCGTACCAAAAAAGTCTCTCGGAGAAGTAACTCTTGATTATCCAAACAGAATAACCAGCGCCAAATTCTGCTTGAACTCTTCGCTAATCTGGACATCGTACTAGCGACCGTTGGATACGTGCCGCACGTCGATCTGATTTACCACATCGACCTCGTTGACGAGAGGGATGCTCTGGCAAGTGAGTGCACTGTATCAATCTCATTAAGCCTTACCATTCTGCTTCCTTTTATATGTCCGACACCTGCCACCATCTGCAACGTGTCGTTCGTCCACTCACTTTTTCCCTTTGCGCAATATGAATCGTGGATCTCCAGTGCAATCCTAACTAAGGTGGCCCTCTTCTCCACACTTCCATGGGGTCAGCTTTCTTCGATGAAGTGGTTTTTTCTTCTTCCTTGTCGTTTGCCGGTGTTCTCACCTACCTTATATTAAGTAGGTGCCACCTGCGTTGTTCGTGTGACTTTGCCACATCCTCCATGTCAGAGCTCTAATGTTTTGGTGCATATTTCGCCTTTCCTTGATGAACTCACGGAGTTCATTTATGCGTTCCTCCAGAAGAAACGCTATTGAAGTTTGTTGCCTTCTACGCTCGTCTTGTATAACAGTGTGTTCCGGAGGCTCTAAGCATTCCTTTCCGAGGTCCGTCACAAACCTCTATTGCCCTCGATGGTGACTTTAATTGCAAAAAGGGCCACCAGGTAAGCGATTGGGGATATACTCATTGTACCAGTGATGCACACATAAGCCAGTTTTTGAGTTTTGGGCAGCTCCCTGACTATTGTGCCGAGTTGGGTTTTATCTTCCAAAATTACCTCCCAATTGGTTATCTGTCGTAATATTTTTCGGGTGCATCCTCATTCCTTCCCAGCAATGAATCTACAAATCATCAAAGTCCTTACAGCTTTCTGATATACATATGGTCTCAACGTCTCTCGGAGTAGTTTTTTGGTCTAGTGTAATTCTGTAGTGGCTATTTTTTCTGTTCCTCACTTAATTTCTATTCTACCTAAAAACGTTTAATAGCTTTCAAGTGAACAAGCTTGCGCTTCCTAGTGAATGGTATCATGCTGGCTTTGGGAGAATTAGTGGGTAGCTCGCCCTTCCGCACCAGATACTAGTAATTCTCAATCCAGATTGGGGTCCTTGAAATAGAGAGTTTACAGATTAATATGTCGTCGCAAGTGCAGTATTGCAGTATTTGTTAGCTCACCTAGAAGTTCGTCAACGATAATACTCAACTTGACCTTGGGTTGTGTTTATGACAATAGAATTGGTACTTGTTACCGCTTTTACTTGCCTGCTCTCTAGCATCCTGCTCCCCAAGAAGGTATACCTGACTCTGCTAATTAGAGCATTGTGGAAAGTACCTTTGGCATCCAAAACTGCACAGGGATATTTCTTTAGTATAGATTGCATTGCGTATAACATCCATCAGCCGATAAGCATATGGAAATGGATCTATGAAATAACGTGTTATAGTGCCAGTTCTGATGCAGTGGTCCAAGTGCTTCTCCACTGTTTTCAGTATAAACGATGTCAGGCAAATTGGTTCGAAATATTTGGGTGAAAATAATTCCTTTTGCACGCTTTGGAATAAAAACAAATGGTCTGAATATCGAAGTCGATGGCGAATGACTAAAAGGCAGAGCAAAACAACACTGGCTTGATACGTTGGATGATGATTTGACCTTTGACCGAACAAAACGGCGAAACCAATCAAGGTGAGGCAATCCCGCTTCTAAATGGGACAAAGGCTGTAGAAGAAGAGCAAAGTAAATTGCTCTTTATCGTAGGCAGTTTGATTTCGCCCTCCACTTTGTTTTTGAATTCTTTCCACAACCGCATGTGAACATTATGGTTTTTGGGGGAATAAGGTGAGAAAGCTCCCCCGTGTCAATCGCTATGGTTTTGGGAAGGTGGGTTGCCACTATGTGTGCTCCAAGTATATCACCCCCAGCTCATGCTGACAATTCTGTTCTCTACAAGCCTGGCAATTTAAGGAATGTCGTCCTCAGTCATTTCGGCGGGCTCTCCTCTGGCACCCAGGCTCTCCAACCCTTACACAATTTTAAAGCTCTAATTCTCCCCTAAAACCGGTGATCACGAATTTCGCTCCTTCGCATACCTTACATATATGGTGTTCAATGATTTCCCCTCTTCACGAGTGAGTATTTCCTCCGAAAATAATGTATTTAGGATGACCAGTCGGATGGTCTCCATTGCACTAGAATAATTAACCCCAAGTCTCTTAGTTCCCCCATTCGTCTCTTACTTGCTCGAGATTTTTTCCTTCTTGGGTTCAGATTTGTGTTTTTTGGCAGCATTTCCATCTAGTGGGTTAATGTTCCGATCTTCAAAGGTTAGGTGTATTCTGAGACTTCTCAAGGGCCTTTTCCGGTTCCAGGTCTTTGTTGAGGTTTATACCACTGTCCGATTTCCCAACTTCTCCTTTCTTCGCGGTAATCGTCTGGTTATCATTTTTGCGGACGTATGCTTCTACCTGACGGACCAGTTTGTGTGTAAATTCCGCTTACACGTATATTGGCTGTATGTCTCTATGATGTCTCTCTATATGATAATGTATCTAAAATATCAAATCGTTACAGTTACATTGCATTTTTACTAGCTAAAACCACGTCCTTTTTTTCGCTCACCCCGCGTAACTACCATTATGCTATTATGTCACGGGACAGGATCAGTTGCTAACTGCGACTCGTATTGTTACACATTTTCTTAAACCAAATCTACTTCTTCGGTAAATTATGGAACGTTTTTGGAATCTTAAGATTTGCTGCTCAACAATACCTCGGACATGTAAAAGTAACGAGCCTATATCCTCCAGAATCATCCAGCATATCGGGGTTGTCATGCCTGAAGCTGTACAATTGTTAGTGATACCCTTAGAGAAATGTCGTAGCTGCTTTGTTCACTTCTCGGTTTGTTCTTTTTTGAAACATTGATTGCATATGTTGTTATGTTCGCTTACCAAAATGTAAGGTCTGTTATCACACATCCTATTTCTTCCGATAATGCACATGATTTTTGCAATACAGTCAATCAATATGGAGCCTCAACTTGTTCCTTATATGATAGCAACTGTATAAAGCAAGACAGAGCTTAACGCTAAGATAAGGTGACGACTGCGTTGACTTGAGCCAAGATTGCCACCATACTTTTGCGCTCTAGATAGCGACTCGCGTTGACGGATTGCCACCAAAGACTACCGCAAGGTGCGTTCTCACCTGGGTGTCAGTTTCTGGCAGGACTTTGAGTGTAAGATTCTAGTTCAGGTTAAGAAGTATCACAATTGTGCGGCGCCCTGTGGGATTTCCGTTGTCATGGAAAAGGATACTTTCTATACAAAACTACACCTAGTCAAATGAAATTGAAATGGGTGATCTAAATGCCAAACTGAGTTCTGACAACATTTTCCGCAAGCATGTGATAGGAAAGTAAATTCTTGCCGACCGTAACAACAATGGCAATAATTTGTAGACTTTTGCAACTTCCTTCTTCGCCTCGTCTTCGTCGTTATTGGAGGGGCACTTTTTGAGCATGGCGGTAAAGTAAAAGGGGGTGTGCTTCCTGATGTCACGAAGATGTTTGCGGAATTCCCACTGAAGCGCATGAAGGAACATCTCGAAGGTTTGATTGACAGAGAGTAGCCTAATTTCCGTTCTCGATTTTGTACCGTTGTGTTATTTCGGATTACTATATTTGTGTATGGAATTGACATCACCATTCTACCGGGTCCCCAGGGTTGAATTTTGTCAGCGATACTTTTCTTCTCGTCCACAAATGAACCTGAGGCAGCACCATTCACAATTTGCTCTAGTCGACGTAACGATGAACACCACGCGGTTTGACCAGTCTGATAGAGCTAAGACTTGGTGGCCCTACGCCAAACCAACTACTGCGTGAAATGAAGTAGTTAGGTATTGAGAAATTCGGCATCGTGCTGCTACAGTCTTTGTGGCTGTGGAGACTTCCGGAGAGAACACAGGCCATCGATCCGCAAATTCAGGGTCTATAAGCATTTTGGCGGCCAGCGTCGACATCATCCAAAAGGTCCACCCGCGACACATAGTTGGCGAGGTATTGCCTGACATTTTCCTCTTTCACAGTTGACGAGGTATTGCCTGTCAAACTAGGTGGCCCAGCGGCGGAGACGATCGGTCTTTGCGTTCTGTATGTAGAGCTAGATCTTGGCGCTTTATTATAGCGGATATCAGCACTTCCATCTTAGGTGTAGAGTTTCTTTCGCTTTATACATTACTAGTGAATCTACATAACATATCCCTCATTGTTCAGCACGAAATCAGAACTACTGGCTTCCCTATCTTTTCTAAAGTACGTGTATTACCACCGCAGAAGCTCGGTGTTGTGCAGATAGAGGTTGAAGAACTTCTAAACCACGAAATTTGCATTCCACCCGGTCCCTAAACACAATAGCGAATGAGGACCTTCGTAGCGGCTGCAGGGATCTAAATGCCCAGACAATTTCAGATCGACACCCCATTCCATTTATTCACGATTTTGCTCTCAAGTGCATTTTTCAATATCTACTTGAAGCCCATCTAGTACTCAACATTGAGAAATGTAAATTCTTACAATTGCAAGTGAGATTTCTCGGTCGACTCATAACCGCTGACGGCATCCAACCGGATCCAGTTAAAGTGCAAGTTATTTCGAACTTCCCGCCTGCGAAAACAAATTAAGAATCTGAGAAGGTTGTTGAGCATTTTAAACTTCTATCGCCGCTTCATGCCCACGGCCATCTACTTTCAATGGATCCTTAACGGTTACCTGCTTAGGGCGAAAGCCAAGGATCCTGCCTGATTGCGGGCTCCCCAGAGACTGCCCAAGCGTTTGAGACCACCAAGCAAGCTACATTGTAATGAATTTAGTTGGACGGCAGGATTGCTATGGGCCAATATGTCATTGCCGAGCAAATAACAGTCGAAATAGTAAGGATCACAGGTAGTTTCCAATGTTGGGTCGGTTATGCAATTGATTTTCTGTGCGATATGCACGATATAGTGAATGTTTGAATTATTAATGATTGAGTAAGATTATTGTTAGGATGAATCTCAGTATGCTTGTTTTTTAAATTGTAGTAATGCTATTTTCAATCTTACTACAGTGCAATACTTCAGGCGTTCGCAAGGTATATCCCTAACCGTATTCGTCAATGCTTCAGATGTTTTCGAAGGTGCTGCCCTTCCCTAAAAAGTAAACCAAATCTGGCAGCCGATGAGCTTCCTTTCTAAAAAACTGAAAGCCGGTCAGCGGAACTACAGCACCTAAAATAATGAATTATTAGCCGCATATCTCGCAATATTCCAATTCATGGACCATAAGCTACTCACCTTTGCTTTGAAAAAGAAGCCCGCCAAAACATCCCCCGCTAACTTAGGAACCTAGGTTTTCTCAGCCGGTTTACTTCTGACAGTCAACATATGTCTGAAAAGGATAATGTAGTTGCTGAAGCCTGAAACAAATTTCTGCACAATTTTCTACTGAGGCCCTCCTCGGTTTCAAATCCCACCGGTAAACCGCGTACCACTCGCAGTCCAATGGTATACTTGCAATATGGCACAGGACGCTGAAAGTCACTATAATGGCCCAAGATTTCTCTTATTGGTTACAGGGGTCGATACTCGTTCTAGATGCCTCCGGAAAGCCAATTGCGAAGAATTTTTGTCCTACGAAGTTGGTATACGGGTTGAACCAGGGTCTCCTCAGCGGCCTTTACTTAACGATGCGCCCAGGGATCTCGACTCCTACACGCATGCCCTGGAGACCGCTGCAGCCACCTTACGAGGGTCTTTTCAAAGTGCTCAAGCGAGGTTCACACCAAGCCCTTCTTTCTTTGTTTTCTACTGGAGGTGGAGTACTGTGGCGGAGTGAGCAATTTGTGTGATGTTGCACTCATTTGTGAACGCTCTGGAAGAGTCGGTCACAATACTTTTTGGCAGTAAGTCAATAAAAAGATTCCAAGAAAAATATTCGCAGAGCCCCGCAAAATTTTTAAAGATGTAAAATATTAGAGTAGTTCAAAGAATAAAATAGAGATTTTTCTTAACTGAAACAGAGTCGCACTGAACATAAACATAAACCGAGCCTGACTGGTTATCGTACCCTTTCTATTTCCATTAATGGGTGAAACGTCGAGGCAATGGAGGCACCATACTTGATATCGCCTAAGCAATAATAGTGCTATATCCGCATTTGTTTTTTTTTCCAAAATTTGAAAATGCAACTAACATCAAGTTGAGGCTGTTCTACCCCAATGTTCTGCCTATGCTATCACATGAAGTTGGTTGCGGGTTATGCCATGGAATGGAACCCACTGTCCCAAGACGGCTGACGAGTGGGTCGCCCTCGAACTATGTTGAGTAGAACAATGGAATAAGAGTGCAAATTTCTCAGACAATCATGAAGGTAGTTGAAATTCATTGCCGAAACCAACAATTATGACATTTACGTGTGGATCACAGGGTATATCCCACATAGAGGTTTATCGCAACCAAAACTGAAAGCACATCGAGAGCAACCAAGATGGAAGGTTCATGGGCCTTTGCGATTTTCGTTACTGTGCTGATCGCATTCAAAGTGAATCCAGCCTTTCGGATTTGGAGCTGCAAATCTGAGAGATCACCCACCGTGGCCCGTTCGAATAGTTTACCCATGTCGTTAATGAACATCGTTGTTCCTTCCGGTATTCACTTTTTTCTCGATCAAAAAATATGACATTTTCTGTCACCTACTCCGCTCTTCACTCCTGTAGCGAGGTCTGAACTGAGTGGAGAGCGCCGGTGACGTCAACTGTCCGCTGGTATTTGCAACATTTGAAATAAATTTCGAATGCCGCGAATCCTGCCGCGCCACAGGCCTATAGGAAAAGTTGAAATTTTCAAAATTAGTAGCTTCTATTGCTTCTCCTTTACGTAAAGAATCAGAGGCGGCCACTAGCAGAACTCTCCCCGTGATACCGTCTAAGCTTGGGATTTTATTTTTGTCCTTTTACGGTTATATCAGAAATTTCATTGGTGATCGACGGTAAACGTTTGCCCTTGATAAATGACACGACCCCCTTACATAGAAGTTTAGATCCTACTAGTACCGGAAAATAACTCCAATGAATGCATTAATATGGATCTTGTGATTATCCTGCGTCGGGTTTCAATTGGCAAACGGCGCGTATTTTATTATTTACTCACTTCCAAAAACCGGTAATATCTTAACCTTAACTGTTCCTACCTCTGTATACATAGGTTCCTTGATTTCCATGTCTTTTCTTGAGCTATTTTTGCCCATAGGTGGACATATTTCATAAAAATGGAGTCAAGCTGCCTTTCTCCATAGCAAGAGACGCAGCTAATGTCTTGGAAGGATACTGGGCAAATTAAAAAATTGTCATCGTAACGCCGTGACAATTAGGCTGCTCTCTATATAAATGATGGAACACGCTTTGAATGAAACGAAAGACCCAGTCAAAATAATGGATTGAATTTATCTCCCATCAATCGTCATTTTAACATTGTTTAATTTCGTACAAGGATATTGCACAAAATGAATGTATTCTGCAATGTTTAGTAATGAGACAAAATCGATCAGCATGAAAATGATGAATCCCCTTTGCGAAATTATCTAAAACTCATCTTGGACAGCAAATTAATGCAACCATCGTCTCAACACGTCCACAGCAAACAATTTGTTCTCATCCATTAATCAATTTCACAAATTCATCAAAGTCAATTTCGCCATTAGCTTAACCCAACAAACATGCACCGGAGACAATATATGGTAATTGAAGTTTTTAATCGATTCCCGAAGTGTGTACTCCCCAAACCGAACAGCCAACATTGTCAGTCGGTTTATGTGATCTATCAACGTGCAAACATACATCCTGTTGGTTTCGTCGACCTCTCGGAATTCATTTGCTGCCACAGAATCAACCTTCAACATTGCCATATCCTTCAATCCATCAACCTCTTGTGTTCTTCCGTCTGGTTCGGTTCTGTCGCTGTAATTAGTCCTTTGCAAGCTCGTCGGCCCCAGCATTTCGTGTGCAGCTAAAGAATTGATGGTGCTTAACGAAAGCTGAATTTGTGAAATAGTCTTCGGTTAGAGAAGAGATGAAGTCGATAGGGTTGTTCTGACATTTCGGAAAAAGGAGGGAAGAAACTGACAACAACAGCAAGAGGCAAGCAGCTGTCTGACTGCGGAAAGGATACTGCGATGAATTGTATTTTTATAGAAAGTATGAGGTTTAAAATTATTACACTTCATTCCCCAATTTATAAGACTAATTATGAGTTCTCCAGACTGCGAGCTCTCGAGTACAATCTATCTTATCCTTTTAACTCTATTGAAAACGGTTTCTTTAAGGGTGTCTTTTCTGTATCTAAGCAAGAACCTCGATTAAGGGGGCGAAATTAGCCAAATGATGGGGTCAAGAACTTAACAGACAAGTTTGCTAGGATGATGATCCCAGACTGTGGCAGTCTGGTAACCATTGCAAATGAACAATCGCCGAATTTCAGCTCCTTCTTTGGGAGCCAAGGTGGGTCATTGGTTAGTTAGAATCCAATGATTCCTCTTATCTCCTATCAGCTTTTCGAAAAGTCACTCGAAATTAATTTAGAGAGAGAATAAAGTTGATAGTCTAGTTAGCCAGAAAAGGGGTGACCTGAGAATTAAATTCTGAATATTAAATTAGTTCAAACAATCCTTAAACCATTCAGTCAACCTTCGGCAATAGACATCCGAGGAGCGGAGGATTAGAAAGTCAAGGCATAGAACACATTATTGATATTAATTGTCCAAGGACTCGCTGATTAAAAGCTGCACTGCATGTTCACATTTTAGCCTCTTGCGACCCGACTCCGGGGAGGATGTTACTTTCATTAACATTTTGGCAAATATTCAAGGATACTACAACGAAACACGCCTTGTACTTTGATTTATTTTACGTTATTGCATGAGGTCTCGCTCCCAAAACCTAGGACTTTGGCAAGTAGTTCTCTCGTTTTTCAGGAGGGTCTGCCACATACACATTTGTAACGTTTGAGACATTTCCATTGATTAATAGTCGTATCTGCCCATTATGCAATTAGCCGGGGTGCCGGATTCATGTACAAGTGTAGGGTCGTAGTTTAGCAATTAAGCTGCACAATTCCAGTTCAAAAGTGTTGTTTAATGGCAATCGGGAACGATGGAGATGCATTTTATTTGAATTGAAAGAGCATGGTTATTGCAGCACAGAACTGTTTTGGAATTTGAATACGGAGAGCTATGCATGTAAAGGATATTTCTTGTGTTTTTCTGAGTCAGGAAAATTTGGATACAATTCGATTGCAGAGATAGTAAATAATGTCGAATTGCTTGCTTAGATGTTGCAAATGAAACAACTTGTCATTGAGGTATTTGAGCACCAGCAAGGATTTTAATTTAAAATAAAGGTTAAAAGGAACACATCTGTCCATGGCGTATATTTCTACCTAAAATATACAAGTGAGTTTATCCATTGGTTCAAGGTACATTTTCCTTGGATTAATGACCCGGCACTCCCTCATTTGTGCGAACCTGCCAGTGTACCAAGCAACCGGTTGCTGGTTTAAGTTTCTCGAAGAAATTAAACTTAATTGTCATGCAATCACTTGGTATCTAAATCTGGGTAAAAAAAATGTTAATTTTCTTTCGGATTAGGTAACTCGCTGATACCCCTGTACATTCTGAAGGTTGCCCTCCTTGCCTACATATTTCTTATTTTCGTCACGGGAAGGTTCTAGCTACCACTGGTTCCAGCCAAACGGTTAAGTGCAGCTCTTACCCACTAAAAGCACTTCCTCTTTCTTTTACTTCCCCAGCTGGGGAGTTAGTGGTATATTCAACGACCTGAGTGTCCGCGGGTCAAAATATACATCGCTATGTCTGAATATCCCACGTATTTCTGTCGGTCCATTGGCCTTTTTCTGACTGACGATGTCTTTCGCCTCCCGAAATATCAATTGGCACTATCCTTGCTATCACGCCGGCCGCTTCGTTAAATATTGTTCGATAGACGCAAATATTGTTCGATAGACGCATCATATTCGGAGTGCAGTTTGGCGATATCTAGCTCCCATTTTTTTTCTATTTACTACCTTCTTCAATAATTCCGCCCACACTGTCCCTAAAAGCTGTCTAACATCCTGGCCTACGCTATCGCTCCATCTCAGGCATGGTCAACCACATCCACTTTTTCTACCATAGATTTCCCTTATATGCTTTTCGAGACATACAGCTTAACTATTCCGCCCCTCGTAACCTATTGAACCAGATTTTGTCCTCAACCAGACCGTCATGACTGCGGAATCGCCAATCCTCATTTAAGGGCCCAAAAATGCTTCGGAGGATTCTTCTCTCGAACGCCGTTTAGAGTTAGCATTTTTACTTATTAAGCACCCTGGTGTGTGAGGAATACATGAAGTTGTATTTTCCTATCTTCATTCTTCTTATTCCTGGGCCTCTCCAGACGGGACCACTTTCAACTAAATTGGTCACGTTTTGATCGAACGTCGCCAGCTCTCAGCCTTGATGAATGTCAGGACATATAGGGGGGCCAAAATAGACTCGGATCACTATCTCGTTGGCGTGGTGCTCCGAGATCGAATAATAACACCACCCAGAATCCCCTCTGACATTCAGGTGAGAGTTAACACTGAAGCCATCCACAACACAACCCTCCGCGACACCTATAAGAGGGAAATGGATGCCGCAATAATCGCAGTCAACAGAGATCCTGGAGATGAAGCATCAACAAATGATGAAGATCAATCACCTGAAGAATGTTCTCATCAATACGGTCACAAACATATTTGGCCCCAGCCGCAAAAAGAGTCGGAACGACTGGTTTGACGATGAATGTAAGCTAGCAACGGAACAAAAGAATTCCGCATGCCAAGTAATGCTGCATTATCAAAGAAAGCGGGCACGCGCAGAGATTTATCATTAACTTCGGCGAGCGGAGAAGCGACTTCACAGACGGAAAAAGGAAGCCTGGAAGAACCAACATGTTTGTGAACTCGAAAAGTATAGAGAGCAACCGCACCAGGCGCGGAAGTTTTACCAACAAGTAAGCAGGATGAAGCTTTACACACCTCGACGCTCATCCTGCCGAGATAAAGAAGGAAATCTGATTTCCGACAGAATGGGCATATTGGATCAATGGGTTCAGTATCTTGATAAACTACTTGACAACCAGAACATTGGCGAGTTGGAGGTCCCACCAACTGAAGTTGACGGACAAATACTGCCACCACCAAGTAAAGGAGAAACAGTCCGCGCAATTCATCGGCTAAAAAATAATAAGTCGCCAAGAGCCGATGGAATTACAGCCGAATTGGTTAAATATGGAGGCGACCAGTTACACCAAGTGGTTCATAACTTGAGCGCAAGGTATGGGACAGCGAATCAATGCCCAACGACTGGCAAAGAGGCATTATGTGCCTCATACATAAAAAGGAAGATATAATACAGTGCAGCAATTACAGAGGTATAACGTTGCAGAGTACCATCTATAAGATATTCTCCGCTATCTTACTAGGCCGGCTGGACGCATGCGCCCAGAACATCATTGGCCCATAGCAAAGAGGCTTCACTCCAGACAAATCAGCAACAAATTAGATTTTCTCTGTGCGGCAAGCGATGGAAAAACTGTTGCAATATGGATACCAGTTGCACCATCTCTTCATCGATTTTAAAGCCCCCTATGATACTATAGCCAGAGTAAAACTGCACATGGCCATGAGAAAATTCGGTATCCCAACGAAATTGACAAGACTGACTAGGTTAACCCTGACCAATATGCGAGGCCAGATAAAAGCAGCAGGGTCACTCTCAAGACCATTCGACATCAACCACGGTCTACGACGAGGGGATGCCCTATCATGCGTCCTCTTTAACCTGGCCCTCGAGAAAGTGATCCGTGATGCTGATGTAAATGTAAGAGGTACGATCCTCTTTAAGTCCACCTAACTACTGGCCTATGCTGACGATATCGACGTCATGGGAAGAACCACCCGAGGCGTACAAACTGCTTTCATCCAGATCTAGTAGGCGGTGATTGGCGCGAGATCTTGAGCAACCCATCAATGAAGGCAAGACAAAGTAAATGGTAGCAACGTCAGCACCGAAAACCAACCAACCAACAATATCAAACCGCACTGGTCAAACGGGGAGAATACAACTTTGAGACCGTTGATAATTTCTCCTATCTAGGGTCGAAAATTACAACCGATAACAGCTACGATGATGAAATCCGCGCACTGTTGTTGGCAGCCAACAAAGCCTATTTCACCTTACAAAAACTGTTCCTCTCGAAACGTCTCACCATAGAGTCAAAGCTCTTACTATATAAGACACATGAGGATGGACGATTCCGTAGCCTACATAACGACGAATCTATGAGCGATACCATGACCGTCAAGTTGTGGATAAAATCCGGCTCAATAGGTTACGCTGGGCGAGTCATTTGATCCGTATGGATGAGGAATGTGGAATGCGCAGGTTGGGAATGTATTGTTTGTGTTTCAACTTTGGTCTTCATAAACACGCACTTAATCCGTTTAGTGATAAGACCTACTTCCACCTTATGTTCTAAAAGGGATTGGTCTGCGTTCTTTAGCCTGGACTTAATATCGTGAACTGTTTCATTCGTGTTAATTTCAAACTAATCGAGAGACGTCCAACTTCTGTCACGCCACGTCGTCCTCAAAGCCGATGATGGACACGCCGTTAGAGAGATCTAATGTCAGCATTCCGTAATACGTAAATATCCAGAAAAGCGGTTCTAGGGATCCTTGGGGAGCTTCGCAAATTGTTTGATATGACTTCAGTCCTTTATTTAAATAGTAGCCCAGAAGGCTATCAATTAAAAAGTCGGCAATGATGGGCACCAGGTGCTTCCGTCCCTCTAATTTAATACTGGTTTCGAGTATTTTGCTAGATCTCGCGCATTCTTCACGTCACGTGTTATCACTACAAAGTATTTATTTATATTTATTTCTTCGAGTGCGGCCTAGCTATGTTCATAATAATTGTTGGCGCAACAATCCATATTGGATCAGGGCCTTCATTCGAGACCATAACGGTACACTACAGTACACTGTAGGAGGCAAATGTGGTCAACATTGCGCTCAAGATCATTACCCTGATTTGACTCAGGTACTCATTCACAGCTGAGTCGACTGGTATCCGACATCAAATCACGATACAAATTCCACTGCCACCAGTGAGATTTGAACTGCGACCTTCCGCAGGATAGTTTTGTGCTCTAACCATTCAGCTTTCCGGATACAACTAACTATGTTAGCCATCAGATTGATTGCATCGGACGTAGAGCTTTTCTTTCGAAATCAAAACTAAGTCTCAGAAAGGCCACCTCGCTTTAGTCAGTTGAAGGTAACCTTTCTTACAATATCCATTCAAATAACTTGCCTGCGTTATTTAGGAGGCATATCGCAATGAAAAGCGAAGATTTGTTTGCTTTGGGAATGAGAATTAGTCTCTGCTTCATCCACTCTGTGAGGAATGCTCCTTCCATATGGCATGTCTCAAGTAAGTACCTCAGCGAACTTATTTAGCGTTACCTTGAATACTGTCTTGAGCACTTTTTTGGGGATGTTATCCATCCCAGGAATAAAAGTGGAATAGAGTCAATCCCAAAAGAACTTCCCGGGAGTCGTTGAACATGTCCTCATTGCTCGAGAGATACACACACAAATTTGCCCAACTTCCTAGCTATTGCGCCAAGTTTGGTTCTACAACTTATCAGCAAAACCCCCCCTTGTCATAGACCTGCAAATCACCGAAATTTTTATACCTTACCGACATATGTTTCCAGCAAGTGTCTTCCAAAGTAGCTTTCGGTCTAGTGTAATTC
Organism: Hermetia illucens; assembly: GCF_905115235.1. NCBI lineage: Eukaryota > Metazoa > Arthropoda > Insecta > Diptera > Stratiomyidae > Hermetia > Hermetia illucens. The sequence continues at coordinate 64,998,178 of NC_051849.1, read as the reverse complement.
CTAAATACTTGATCTCTGTTTCACCTTTAACCTCCATTCCATGTAGTCTAATGGGGTTCAGGTGATTAAAGTTCCTATTGAATGGCACTATGTGGTTTTGCTGGATTGATGCGCACCCCCACCGTCCCACGCCAAATTCTGGCGATTTTCACTTCAGTTTGGATTCCGTCTTACAAGGTATTCTCATATTTGTCACTACAGATTAATACAATTTTGTCAGCGAAACCCTGGACCTGTATTTCAGTATTGGTTAGCTCTCCTAGGACACATTAGCGATGATTGTATATCTATCTACGGACAATCTTGAGTAGTAGTGTTTGTTTTTATCAAAACTTCTATTTGCCTATTCTCTAACATGCTGCGGATCTAGAAAGCCAGGGTGTTTCCCACTCAATTGTGGATTAGCGCATCTCTTAACTCTGCGTGCGGCATGCTAGTGAACGCTCCTTCGATGTCCAAAACAGTAGATACCGCTACTACTATAATTTCTATGGCATAATGCACCCATCAGCTCATACAGGGCAGTTTCGGTTGACCGTTTGCGCGGTTTACACATTAGAATGTCAATCCTCATGCATTCCTCTATGCCCTTTTCCACTGTTTGGACTACAATCGATGTCAGCCAAATATTCTGAAAAATCAAGGATGAAAAAGCTCCTTTTTGCCAACTTTCAGAATGAATACCGCTTTTGCCAGCCCAATATTCCAGAGAATTTTGTTCTATCTTTCGCTGTAGCTTTGTATAACCTTTAACCTTCTGTTGTTTATTCAATTCCTTTACAGAATTCCCTGAAACTGTTCCATTTTGTTTCCCTGACCACGTTACTATACATCAGCGCTGCAGTTTGTACCTTGGCTTTCCCCTTGTGTGTTTCGCCCGGTTGAAAAGTTTTCGTACTTCTGTTCTCATTCTGGCTAAGATCTTGTTTCACCAGGTTACGTTCCTTAATAACACTGACTGACTTAGCCGGACAACTGACTGACTCCGTTGCGACCATCCAGAGTGTACTCATCTCTTCGATTAGGGTCGCGGGCTTCACAGATTTCAAATGGGCGTTGGCATTCGCAAGCTCTTGATTTATTCCAAGAGGAATCCCAAATTACCTGCATATTTCCTCCTTGCAGACCAGGAATCTGCCCTAATATACCCAGGGTTCTTCAGCTAGCATTATTCCGTTGTTATCCTTGAAAATTTTACTTGCAAATACTGCAAATGCAGTCTTTGTATGGTGGAGGTTTCCTACCTTAATGCTGAATTAACGTTGCTTCAATGTCGGAGTATCATCCTTCGACACCGACATGAAATTTCCCGACATGGCTGTCCAGATAGCCAAAAGATTCAGGTCTAAGTCATCCAGCTTCGCCTCTTCAATGAGCAATAGGCCCACTTCCTGTTCGCTTCTATCCTTTCAGCTCCAATGACTTCTGTGATTCCTTCAGCAATCTCGATAGCCTTTCCACCCGATGTATGCTCCGAAATATCATTCTTCGGTTTCTCCCTATGCACATGCACCCGGATATTGCCAAATATGTAGTTTGTGAGGCAGTTACAGTGTTAAATTACCTTCATGGATCGCTCAAGACTGCCCACCATTACGTACGAACAGTTTTAATCTGAGCAATTGAAAGGCCCACAATTTTCTCCGTCTACATTGCTCAGCCCCTAAGAATGTAGGCTGTCACAATGTGTGCCTCTGGTATGTCACCCTCAGTACATGTTAGCAGTTCTGCTTCCTTCTAGTCTAGCAATTTAGGTTCCGTCCGCTTCTCTGTTGCGCAGTCCACCAGTATAAGATGTGGTCGAGAACATACGCCCATATGCACTCCATCCCTCACACAACTACATGACGAGACGGTCTTCGATGATTTCCTGTTCCACACGAGTATGTATTTACTCCGGATATAATTTCGGCAGTATGATCAGTTCACAGCACAAGCATAACGGCGAGCCTCCTAGCTCCTACCTTCGGTCCTGAGCTATCCGGGATATACTCCCTATTGGGTTCGGATTTAAGTTTGCTTGTGAGCGTTCCCATCTTACGACCCTATTTCCGTTGCTTACCTCTTCTTTGGCTCCTCTGTTGAAGGCTTTAATCTATCCCGAGTTTTTTTAAAGATCTTCCTTCAGGTAGCCCAAACACCATTTAGCACCTGCCGCTCTGACGCCTATCTCCTTCCTAACGTCTAATATACTGTCTTCAAATATAATTTTGCTTTTCCCTCCGTTCTTATCGAAGAGTTGGTACTTTTTTGCAATTTTCGCAGTAGGTGAATGTAACGCTTGGCTTCACTGTTTGACTCCCCCACTTCTCCTTCCGTAGGTGTGTCGCCTGGCTTTTAGTATTGCCGAAATTCTGCTGGTCTATCAGGCGGCGTGTGTGCGACGGGGATCACGCTATCAGTGGGGCCTGGGTTGTTGTATTCGTCAGGGTAAAGTGGTTGATGTAGTTTACAGGGATAGTTACTATGCTCCATCAAGGTATGCTAGTTTCAGATGTAAGAAGTCAGAATCCCCAAATCGTAGAAGGATCTTCCTACGATCTGGAGGTGTTTTCGCGACCCTTCGAGGTGGGATTACGCAGATTGCGAGTATTCGCACCAGCCAGCGAGAATGTTTTAAGAAATTCTGCACAGAGGCAGACAAGAGTCCCTGAGGAACAACGTATAAGGTTGTTATGAAGAAGAAGAGGGAGCGAATACCACAACTGACCTGTTCCCTATTTGAATAGATACTATTTTTGCTTACGAAGCTCAATAAGCACCCAGGACATCCAGCATCATATCACACGATTTGTCTTATACATAAACACGGTAGGAAAGGTCCTATAAAGGGTCATCTATAATGTACTTTTCCTTGTCATACAATATAGGGATGCGCTATCGAAGCGACAAAGTTTGGTTTCCATCAAGTTTATTCAACGATCGACGCCGTAGGCTGGTATTGAAACTGGGTCGGACCCCGACATCCTCCATTAAATACTGTGCCTTGATAATATTGAACGTCAAAGATGAGTTCAATTCAGCCAGCTGGGAGTGGATAAAAAACTCATTGGCTCGATGGGGGTGCCTATTTACTTGACTAAGTTACTTCGGAAAGGACACTGAGGGTCCTAAGCGGTACACCGTCACGTTAGGAGTACCACGTAGCTCAGTATTGGGTCCTCTCCTATAAAATATGATAGGCAATCGGGTTCTTGAACTTTCTCTGCTAGAGGACTGCACAGTACTCGGTTTCGCCGATGATCTAGCCGTGATTCATTACCAACTGTAGGAAAAGAAATACGATTACTTTACTTACTTAACTGGGCATGATGGTTGAAGCGAGGATCACTTTCATGGAAAGCCTGTACTATGACTATGAGAAAGCGGTAAATATGACCGTGTATTATTGCGAGAAATGATCGCGATGGACGACGACACGAATTTTGCGATGCCACGAATGGGAGCTTGGACGAGCCATAGATAGTTCGAAACAAGTTGGAAACCAGAAGCTCAGCGCTTCTACTATGGAAGGTGTTGTTGATCCTTTATGTAATAATATTTGGGTACACAGTGGGCTCATTTATACATAGCTCCTAGTATATATACGTTAAACGTGCCCGATATTCAGTTCGATGTGGTACTGACATTTTATCATTTGAGGAGTATCGATTTTACGCAAAAGAGGTAGACTTGCTGTAGCTTTATTAAGGCAACGCATGTATAGGCATCATCATGACTTTTTTTGAGATTTTCCTGGTGGTTAGTTTCAGAGAATAGCCCCTTAATTTAAGTGACCCTTTTATTACATCGAAAAAACTTATTAGGAACTGCCAAAAATGTACACCCCCTTTTGCCTGCATTGGGACCCCCAAGGTAAAATGATGTAACTTATTGCATGCGTGGGCATTCACAGTATCCACCCTTCCACCAGATATCATGTCAAATGGTGTACGATTTCTGAGAAAAGTGCCTGTGTGGAGTGGCCACTGGACCCACACTCTGAGGAGTGGATACAGAGACGTCACGGCGAGATTAACAGTCGTTTGACCCAGTTTCAGGGCATGGTGGTCCCAGAGAGTATCTGTACCAATCTGAGGACTGAGCCATGAGCCTGAAAGACTCTCTAAAAATCAACTTAGGCCCATAGAACATTGCTAGAAAAATGTTGTAATCGGAAGCAAACTAGTGTGCGGCGAACTGACTCAAGTGCGCGAGGCGGACGCATGTGAAAAGCTTAGTCCTTGAAAGCGTAGTCTTCTCCACGAAGTAATGCTTTACTGTAGTTCTACAGGGGGTGCTCAGAGGTGGCGGCGAGGAAGATGGGGCGGCAACCCTATCGGCCAAACCAAAACCAAGTGGTCGAGGAGAACCTCCATGTGGTGGCACCGGGATACGCTGTAATTACTTTGGCTTGCCGGCCGTGATTCAGTAGGCGAATGCTCCAAAGACCTAATTAGGGCGATCAGACCCGAGTCTGCACGGGGACTCATCTGAAGTGATAAATTGGTCACGAAACCTTACCAGAGGTATACTGGTACCATGGGAACCGGGAAAGCCCCTGGACTCACATACTTCGGGTGAACTCCTGTTGTATGTGGGGACAGCTCGGTTATTTGCGGTTGGCCCCCCTAGTGGGAGTTTCATGGTGGTTGTGGTTGTGCTCAAGCGAGAAGAGACCTTCGGGCCTCGACGTGGTGTTGCGTATCAACACGGGTGCCGTACTCCATAGTTCGGTAGAGATTTAGGTAATTCTTGCATCCACCAGTATGAATGCTAAGCCATGCACTTGGTATAGACTGGTACCGTTGGGACTTGTCTCAGCGGGGCTCTGATTGTGGTCACAAAATCAATCCGTGTCTGAAGAGGACCGTAGGATTAAGTCTCACGACAGGTGCCTACGTAAAACACTATGGGCTTCACTGTAGTTCTACAGGGAAGAAGGAGAAGGTGGAGTGGTTTTGATGGGTGAGAGTCCCACGCGCGGCGACTTTCTACCATTTCCACCTGCAGCCACAAAAATAGGCAGTCATACGAATAGATGAAGAAACAGGCAGGCAATGAACTGATCTTCATAAGGTTTTGTGTAAAAGAAAATTCATCTTTATTCATATTCATTTGTGTTGCATATCTTGTAACAAAACAAGCCAGGAAACCGCAAGCTGGGCACTTCAGGTATGAAAGGTTTTGTCTGCTTCTTCTGTGGCTATATTTGAGTGTAGAACTATCCCATTATGTACATGCATTTAGCATGTCTGACTACCCACTTTAGTGTGATATTGATATTTATTTGCAGTAAATTTACACGGTAAAGTCAACTTTGAGCTACTGTAACTTTGTTAATAATAGTATGATTTTGATCAAACTTGGGGATAATATGCTTCATATTATATTTTATACTACTACCGACTTTTATGACTCTGGGATAAACTTAAGGGGAGTTTTACTCAATTTCCCCCAAAATATGGTAATATACCATTATTAACTTAGTTTGAACGGATATCGATATATGGATATGGATCGATGGGAACCTTCATGGTTTTTTTCAGATTTTTTGGTTAAGTAGTTTCCGAGAATGGGTCCGTTAAAGAAATCATCACTTTCCACCCCTCCCACTCCCCGCCTTTTTAAAAAATCACAAAACTAGGAACGGCTTCAAAAATTACTAAATGAGACCTTTCATTTGATATCCCACATGGCTATATTCAGTGAAAAAAACTTTTACACCGCCTTTTACATGTATGGGACTCCTCCTAAATCTCAACGTAGAAGGATATCACTCACTGCATGTCTGGGCGTTTACAGTTCCCATTTTTTCACCAAATTTCGTGTCAATCGGTATAGCCGTTTCTGAGAAAAGTGCGTGTGACAAACAGACAGACAAACATTCACATATTCAGCGTCTACGCTGCGCCGAGCCTCTGATGGTGGAAAAATTAGCTTCCAAAGCAAGCCTCCACAACTCAATAATAATAGCTGGCGATTTTAACGCTTGGACCGAAGATTGGGGTAGTCGGGAAATAAATGCTTTCACGTCTGAACGTTGTTCTGGCAAATACTGGCGGCGTCAATACTTTTCGGAGACGGGATATGGGATCGGTGATAGACCTTACGTTTGTTAGCGATTTATTATCTAAAGATGGCAGGTGACCGAGGAATATACGCACAGTGACCATCAGGTTATCATCTTCCAGATGGAGCGTACGACAGGAGCGAAGCGAATCAAGAACACTGCAGTATCGGGTTGGACTTCCAAAAAACTTGAAGAAGAAATGTTGGAGGAAATACTTCTGCAGGGTGGCGCAGGTCCTTGAAAAGTTACAAAAACCTTGTGACGCTTCCATGCCTCGCCACACGGGACTTAAAAAACGAATGCACAACTTCTGGTGGAATACCGAAATCGAAGAACTTCGTAAAGTTTACCTTAAAGCCAGAAGACACAGCCAACATAGCAGAAGCTGGTCTGAGTTTGAAAAGTTGCACAACCAATATAAGAAGGCGAGGAAAGAATTACAAGCAGCCATCTCTAGAAGTAAAACTGAACACTTCAAGAGGTTATGTAAGGAAGCGGACTTCGACCCATGGGGAGGTGCATACAAGGCAGTTATGGCAACAATGAAGAGATAGCGCTCACCGCCGATCACCAGTCCTAATTTGCTGCGGGAAATCGTTAGCACTCTCTTTCCACAAGTTTCAAATGAGTCGAACCTACCCACTGTCCAAGTAGATCCCGGTGAAATTCCCGAGGTAACCACAAAAGAAGTCCTGGAAGCCGTGAAGAAAATTGCCGAAAATAAAGCCTCAGGTTTAGACGGCATTCCAAATAAAGCACTGACAGTGGCCGTCGAAACAGTTCCAAGGTGGTTCGCTGAAATATTTACGACGTTCCCCATAGATGGGATTTTCTTGCTTGCTTGTGCTAATCCCGAGGCCAAATAAACCTTTGGGTAATCCTTCGTCTTATAGACCTATATGCCCGCTAAACGGCATCGGCAAACTTTTAGAACGGGTGATCTTCAATAGGCTTGTACCAATCACAGAAAAGGAGAGTTGTCTCTCAGACAAGCAGTTCGGATTCCGAAAGGCAAGATCTACTGTCAATGCGGTGATGGAAATGGAGGCCCATAGCTCTTTCCGCGGTAGTTTCTCTCGACGTAAAGAATGCTTTTAATACGGCAAAATGGAGCAAAATAATTCCGGCTTTAGCGAAATTGGAAGCTCCTAAATATCTGCTACACATAGTCATGGAATTTCTCCGGGAGAGGATATTGTGTTACGGTTCGGACGATGGACCTAAGACGTATACAACAACCTGCATGGTTCCACAAGGATCAGTCCTCGGTCCTCTCCTGTGATAATAATGTATGACGGAATTTTAAAGTTGCAACTACCCAAAGGAGTGACAATTATTGGCTTCGCAGGTGATATCGGAGTAACTATCATGGCACAAGACATTGAGGAGATCGATGGAGTATTCACAAATGAGGCAATTTTTGAAATTAGGTCTTGGCTAGAGGAAGCTGGTCTGACACTCGCGGAGCATAAAACCGAGGTAGTCTTGATTACCAAGCGAAGGAAGCAGACGTCGATAAAGATCAAGATTGGTGAACACATCATAAGTCGCAATCAACGCTTAAATACCTAGTAGTCATGATTGACCAAAGACTGAAATTCAAGTCCCATCTTCAAAATTTAGCAACCAAGGCTTCCGATGTGGCTAAATTGTTGGCAAGAATGTTACCAAATATTGGTGGTCCTAGGCAAAGCCGTCGGCTCCTGGTCTTGAATGTTGTCAGCTCCATCTTGCTTTATGCCAGCCCCATACCGATTGAGTGCATTGCGAATGTTATGCGCTTACCGTACAACTTCAGATGAAGCAGCTTGTGTGATAGCAGGCATGATCTATGACCCATCATATGCAATCGACGAGTCCTATACAAATCGTCGGCAATTGGCACGAAGTGAATCTATTTTGGAATGGCAAAAAAGATGGGATGATTCACCTAAAGGACGCTGGACACACAGGATTATTCCAGATGTCTCTAAATGGATCAAGCGAAGGCACGGTGAGGTTAGTTACCACCTAACTCAATTCCTAAGCGGACACGGAGGGTATCGTCCATACCTTTATCGCGTGATGATTCCGGAAGATGCGGAGCATGTTGTTTGTGCGGTTCGCCGCAGACAGAGCGGAGGCGAAAATTGACGCCGAGGCACGGTTGACACCCGAGAATATGGTGGACCACATGCTAGCGTCTGAAACATCTTAGGGGGCGGTGGAAAAATTAATGAAGGCGATCCACAATTTGTTGAGGAGGGAAGAGCTTCGGAGGAAAATTACAAATAACGGCAGAAGCCGCAATTCATAACTGATCCTGCCCCGTGATTTAATACCGAAATGGCAGTCCCGCGGGGTAAGGGAAGGAGAAGGAGGTCGTTTTAGCAAGTAAAACTCTCACATAACCGTATGGCAGGAGTCAGCGGTAGGTTTTGAACTTTTCCACCTTCCAAAGTATAAAACAAGTCGGGAAACCGGAAGCTTGACGCTTCAGGTATAAAAGGTTTTGTGTTTCCCTATGTGAGGAGCATAACGTAGTTCTCCATTGGCTTATAGCATTGACCCGAGATATTGAAATCGTTCAGTTCTGGGCAGGTTACTGCCATTGCCAAAATTGAGCGATTTAAGTATCTCGAAGGGCAGGTTACTGCAATTGCCAGAACTCAGCGATTTAAAAATCTCGAGTCAACGATATCAGCCAATGGAGAACTGCGTAATGAAATTGTTTCACGCATTAATGCAACCTGGATGAAGCGGCATTTCCCAACTGGTGTTCTTTGTGATCGACGTATCAGCGCACGTCCCAAATCTAAAATTTACTGCAATTTCGTCCGTCTGCCACTCTGTATAGTTCTGAGTGTTGGCCGACTATAAAGGACAATGAACGGCGTCTTGCGGTAATGGGGACGAAGATGTTGCATTGCACTGGTGGGGTGACACGTTTTGATTACGTCTGAAATGAGAATATCTGCGATCAATATGGGTTTGCATCGATCGTGGAAAAACTACAAGAGAGGCGTTTTCGATGGTGTGGTCACGTAATTCACGCTAACGAGAATTCAACAACCAGTATTGATCAGAACATCGAAAGCAATGGCAAGCAACCATAAACCCGGCCAAACCAATGGTGGCTCGATACGCTTGATGGGGATTTAAAGGTCTCGCGATTACATCCTGATCAGGCATTTGATAAAATGACGAAACCGATCACCACGAGCCGACCCCGCTTGTGAACGGAAGGCTGAAGAAAAAGAAAAAGATTTGAGGAGCGGTGAGTGCACGATAGCTCGGTGTCACATAGCTAAAAATTCCATTCCCCTCTATTTTCTAGAAAACGATTTAAATAAATCATTTGATGGAAAGCCCTGTGTTGATAATGGTCAACCTCATACGCTTCACGCCCTCAGGTTAATATTATTAGCGAATGAAAACAATTTAACCAACATCAAATATAAACAAGTCGGGAAACCGGAAGCTGGACGCTTCAGGTACGAAAGGTTTTGTGTATTTCTTAGTACGTAGCACGTAATATATCCATATACATGTATTATGTGAGAGTATCCACTTTCGGGTGATAGACATTCATAGTCTTCAATTTTCAAAGAAGCAACAAATTTGAGGTATTATAACTTTGTTAGTAATAGTGCGATTTGCACCAAACTTGGTAAGATCATGCTCTATATTATAGCCTATATCACTGCAAAATTTCATGGTACTAGGATGAACTTAAGGGGGGTTTTAACCAATTACAAAAAATTGTAGTAATATACTATTATTAACTTTATTTAAACAGATATCGGCATGGAAAGTATTTCCTCCTAATTTTTTTCAGATTTTTCGGTTTGGTAGTTTCTGAGAATGGCCCCCTTAAAGAAGTGGTCACTTTCAACCCCCCGCACTCCCGACCCTTTCAACGAATGTCAAAACTAAGATCGGCTTTGAAAAGTACTAATCGAGACCTTTAATTTGATACCCCACATGACTATATTTGATGAAAAAAAATTTTACACCCCCCTTTTGCATGTATGGGGACCCCCCCCCTTAAAATCGACGTAAAAGGATGTAATTCACTGTATGCGTGAGCGTTCACAGTTCCCACTTTTCTATCAAATTTGGTGTCAATCGCTATAACCGTCTCCGAGAAAAATGCGTGTGACGGACAGACAGACAGACAGACAGACAGACAGACAGACAGACAGACAGTAAACCGATTTTAATAAGGTTTTGTGTTTACACAAAACCTTAAAAAGGGCTAGGGAGAATTAGATTCTTCTTGAATGAAATTTCAATATTTCACTCGAATTTCAATTATTCTCGTTAATTATGACGTCAGCATCTTATTTGTATGGCTTAGAATGCTGTTAATTAGCACGAAATTGATAAGTTTGAACTGCTATAACTTTCCCACTAATAGTTGGATTTTCATGAAACCTGGCATGTGTATGCACAAGGCTGTCCTCTATGTCGGTGCAAAATTTAGTACACTTAGGATGAACTTAAGCAGAGTTTTTTAGTCTATTTCTAAAAGTTGATAATATACTATTAGTAAATTTTTTGAGCAGATACCGGACTGGGACATCTCTCGAAGATTAGATTTCACCTAAGTGTTTTACAAAAAACCTTAAAAAGGGCTGCAGATAAATAGATTCTTCATAAATGTGACTTTAATATTCCACGCGAATGTCAATTATTCCGGGTAATTATGACGTCAGCATCTGATTTGCATGGCTTTGGAAGTAGTAAATTCGCGCGAAATTGCTAAGTTTGAACTGCTATAACTTTGGCGTTAATTACCAGATTTCTAATTTTGCATGTATATACCAAATATTGTCTTCTATGCCGGTACAAAATTCGAAAGTCCTAGGATGAATTTAAGGGGGGTTTTTCAGTAAACTTCTAAAAAGTAGTAATATACTATTAGTAAGTTTATTTGAGCAGATATCGGAATGGGACATATTTTGAGGCCTAGATTTCATCTAGGCGCACCACTCTGATTTTTTTCGGATTTTTAGGTTGGGTAGTTTCCGAAAATGAGTCCTGTCTCATTTCAAATGCGTACATTTTGACTCCTTACTCACGCATTTTCCAATTTATGCCAAAACTAATATCATTCTCGGAAAGTACAAATCGAGACCTTTCATTTGATACCCTACACAGCTATATCCGGTGAAAAAAATTTTTGAATGCCCCCTTTGCATGGATGGGAGGCCCCCTTTAGACTCCACCTAAATTGATGCCACTCACTGTATGCGTGTTGTGTAAAACAAAACCTTAAAAAAGACAGACAGACATTGAACCGATTTTCATAAGTTTTTGTTGTGCAAACAAAACCTTAAAAATGATAGTAAAGTGTAGAAGGAAAGAGAAGTAACAAATTAAATGACATAAATTTTACGGATGCCGCAAATAGGAGCTTGGAAAAGCCATAAATAGCTTGAAAAAGTTGCATAGGCGGCAGTGAGTTGCCTTCGCCCTTATAGGGTAGGCAACTAGAGGAATATCTTATATCTGTATCATATAGATCCAAAAATAAGAATTTTTAGCAACAGAAATGGAAAGGTAGCATACCACCTGGTCTGCGTGTCCAGTCAAGATCTCCTCCTGAAGGGTATTTCGAAGGGAATTCATTGAGTCCCCTTTGATTTTGTGTGATATAGAATTCATGTGGAAATGTGAGGTACCTACGCCGGCAAAAGCTTCTTTCAAAATCAGCGAAAAATTCAAACTCTACAAGTTTCTATTGATGTTGTTCATATTTGTCCGTATCGTAATACTTTCCTCTTCGCTGGCAATTTATGTACGTGAACCGTCACAAGCATACAGGATCATTGGGAATGCATTGTATTCCCTTGGTTCAAAGAAGGCGTATTAAAAATCCTCTTCTCTACGTATTCAATATAAAATCTTCTGAAAAATGCATACAAAATTGTAGCCAAACAAACAGGCAAAAAATATGAATTCACGTAGATTCTTGGAACAGTAGAGCTCCCACGCGCTTTTTATATGTTGTAGTTTGGAGGGTAGGACCATGGAGGCACCTTTCTCTAGTAAGCATAGATCAAAGTTTCTGTCCGAACTCGATCAGCTATGCCGGATGAAAATATCTTCCGCATCATACATTGTTCGCAAATGCTTCATGCAGAGCGAATGAAACCATGGCTCGGGGGTCGACATTCAACATTCCAATTTCTTCGTGCCATCTATTTTGAGATATCAAGTTTTCATAGCTACGAAAGCAATAATGGAGGATGCATGTCTCCTTTCGCATTAACAATGTTGTGTTCTAGCTACAGGTCATAAGGGTTTGCACTCAATGCCAAGAAACTCTTAAGTGCTTCGTGTCCGAACGTTCGTCGAGTCGCACCAGTTCTTTTTCCTTGAGTACAAGGCTCTGTGTGTCGCACACAGAATATTCTATCCTCAGAGCTTCGTCGTTGCAATGTCAGCCCTTATTCGACAATAGACGTCAAAGGATTAAGTCCCTGAGGCTATTATACACAAGACTTTATCGTAAATATGATGATGTGAACTTCAGAATAAGTAAGGACATGACTGAGTGATTTTTCTTTTTGGATGGAAGTTTCGCTTGAGTAGTGCAATTTTATCGGTGAACTTTGTGGAGAGCGTCTGCAAGTTTATTTGACTATAGATTATTGTGGAAAAGTTTTATGAGAAAGTGACGTGAAGATTGCGTGGAATCTTTATATATCTCCAGACATTTAGGAGCGCAAACGAATAGATGTAGTTGCTGCGAGTTTACCGTACTTTCTAGCAAATGGTAAAAGAGATTAAATGTTAGAATATTCGACGAAAGGGTGTTCATAGAGACTATTTCAATCCGTCGATAAGGGCAAGCAATCATCAACAGCGACACGCTCCGGGCCATGTTCAGAGAGTTTGAACAATTAAGGTTATCACGAAAATTGCAGACCAATGGTAACAGGTACTTCCTAGGAAATGGCATTAGTCCTGTTCCTCAATATGATGTTGTAGTTTCTACCAAGGTTGAAAATGGGAAAGGACATAAACGCTGCGCTTAAGGGAGCATTTATTTTACATGCTTAGGATGCTGTGGTATCACTAGTGAACTCAGTCCCTGGAGTTAAAATCGGGTGGAACGTCCGAAATCTTTCGTTCAACATAGATTTACGTGAAAATTTGGGATTAAATTTCTGTTATCCTCTACTTCAAAAGTTGTATATGCTCAATATGCGCTTTTTTGCGGCTGGTTATATTGGCAAAATTGATACTGCAAAAACGCTTTCGAATAATCTCTATATATGAAACAAACCATTAATTAACAATTCATAATATAATTTATTATTTATTGCAACTTTCAAACCCGAACTACCACCCATTGTCGCAGAAATTGTGTCAATTACTAATGTAAGCATTTTTCGCTTAAGGGATTTTCACACCCTTGAGCCTAAAAAGCAAGCTTATCTTTGTGATTTCTTTTCACGAATTGTATTGTACATATGGTGGTCAAAGGGTACTATAGATCCCAGGGCAAAACGTGGATTGATACCCACGATGAAGCATAAAACGTGGGAAACGCCTGCTGAACAAATATCAACAGCTCTACTACCAAACCCTATCTCCACTTCCACGTGGTGACCGCTGGGAGCTCTTCCTTAACGAATAGCTGCAGACGGAGAAGGATGAAGGCGAGTCTCCCGCGCTTAAAAACTGGACAAATTGGACAAACTGGTCCTCTAGGTTGGGGGTTGGGTAGGACTGACAACCCTACACGAAAAACAACTTGTTACGAAGCCACAACAAGAGCTTCGAACTGGACGGCTTACACAACGACAAACACAGCAACGACAAAGGAATAACGATTTGCGCATTTCTCATGGAAAGTGCGCTCCCTGTATAGACCGAATGCTGCTGATCAGCTAGCCGATACCTTGTCCCAATATAGAGCTGATGTAACAGCGTTAAAGGAGATGCGTTGGACAGGGATCGGTTTCCTGGAAAAGAGTTACTACATCATATATTGTAGCGGTCATCTAGTAAACCAAGTGCTCGGAGTAGGTTTCTTAGTCAGCCAAAAAATGAAACCTGCTGTTATCGGCCTTGAAAATATAAGCATTAACGTTCATGCCCCTAAAGAGGAGACTGCCGAGTCGGGGAAGGATACCTTCTACGAGGCAGTAGAACGAACCCATGAAGCCTGTCCTAGATATGATATCAAAATCATACTTGGGGATTTTAAAGTAGGGAAGGAGCCCGTATTCAGGCGATATGTTGGCTCCCTTAGCTTACATCAAAATACAAATGACAACTGACTGCGGATTATTCAATTAGCAATGTCACACGAAATGGTTGTTGGAAGAGCCTGATTTGCGCGGAAAGCGGTCCACAAACTTAAGTGGGCCCCTCCAGACAGGATCACTTTTAACCAAATTGACCACGTGTTGATGCCTTGATGAATGTCAGAACATATAGGGGGACCAATGTAGACTCGGATCACTACCTCATTGTCATAGTGCTCCGAGCTCCATTTACAACACCACCTACAATCCCCTCTTACAAACAGGTGAGAGTGAATACTGAAACCATTTACAAGACAGCCGTCCACAACACCTATATGGGGGAAATGGATGCCGCAATAACCAAGTCAACAGAGAACCTGGAGATGAAGCACCAACAAATGAGCTTGACAGTCACTGGAAGAACGTTATCATAAATGCGGTTTGACGATGAATGTAAGTTAGCAACGGAACGGAAGAAAGCTGCCTACCGAGTAATGTTGCATCTCTCAGTCCGTCCGATTCATCAGCTTAAAAGTAATAAGTCGCCAGGAGTCGATGGAATTACAGCCAAATTGGTTAAATATGGAGGCAAATAATTACACCAATTGGTTCATCAACTTGTGCTCAAGGTATGAGACGGTGAATCAATGCCTGACGACTGGCAAGGAGGCATTATCTGTATCATACATAAAAAGAGAGATATCATACAGGGCAGCAATTATACAGGTATCACGTTGCTGAGTACCATCTATAAGATATTCTCCGCTATCTTGCTAGGCCGACGGTATCCCGACGAAATTGATATGACTGACTTGGCTGGCCCTAACGAAAGTGCGAGGTCAGATAAAAGCAGCAGGATCACTCTCAAGACCATTCGACATCAACAACAGTCTACGACAAGGGGATGTCCTATCATGTATCCTCTTTAACCTGTCCCTCGAGAAAGTGATCTGGGCTGCTTAGGTAAATGCGACGGGTATGACCCTCTTTAAGTCCACCTAACTACCTATGCCTATGCTGACGATATCGACATCATGGGAAGAACCACCCGAGACGTACAAACCGCCTTCATCCAGATCGAGCAGACGGCGATTGGCGCGAGATCTTGGGCTGCACATCAATGAAGGCAAGACAAAGTATATGGTGGAAACGTCAGCACTGAAAACCAACCAACTACCAACATCAAACCGCACTGGCCAAACGGGAAGAATAAAGATAGGAGACTACAACTTTGAGACCATTGAAAATTTCTCCTATCTAGGGTCGAGAATCACAACCGATAACAGCTATGATGATAAAATCCGCGCACTGTTGTTGGCAGCCAACAGAGCCTATTTCAGCTCACAAAAGCTGTTCCGCTCGAAACGTCTCACCATAAGGTCAAAGCTCTTACTGTACAAGACAATGATCTTGCCAGTCCTTATGTATTCCGCGGAGACTTGGATTCTTAGCAAGAATTGAGAACTCTTGGCCGCGTTCGAGAAAAGAATCCTCCGAAGAATTTTTGGCCCCCCATATGAGGATGGACGATTCCGCAGCCTACATAACGCCGAAATCTACGAGCGATACCATGACCGACAGGTTGTGGATAAAATCCGGCTCAATAGGTTACGGTGGGCGGGTCACTTAATCCGTATCGATGATCCAGCCCGGAAAGGCTATAAGGGGATATCGAATTAGTGGACCGGAAACCGGGGTGCCTGGAGTTCCTTATTAAGGCATGCCTAGACCGGATACTGGTTGTTGCGCCGATGATGATGATGATGAGTTACCAATTATTATTTTGTAACTAATTTCGCGAGCGATGTTGAAAGAACTTCAAAGCAGATTTGTATTATGATTTAAATTAAAACACAAGAGACGCTGATCGGGACCTACTTAGAACATGTATCCTCACGGGGAAGAGTCTGCACGCCTTTCTGTTTTCGGACCTGAATTCTAGCGACCTAGTCATGGACAAACTGGAGCAGGCGGAGCAGAAAACGTGTATATTTCTGCGGCTTACATAGCTCACGACCGATCAGCTCGGCTAGAAGAACTGCAACATTTGACGACCATCATAACAGCAAAGAAAGCCAACCAGTTAGTAGGCTGCGAAGCCAATGCAAGGCATACGCTTTGTAACAGCTCGGAGATTAACGAATGATTTGATTTTATTATTAATACAAAGCTATCGGTATGTAACAGGGACTGTTCGCCATTTTCCCAGCTGGGAGAACTGTGATGGTTAGGAAGAGGTCCTTGATATCTCCCTACTAACCGTAGAGTATTTGACCAGAGGTCCTTCTCATAGTTGGATACTTTTCAGTCTAGATCTCATCGTAGAGGTCTCCAAATCTTTCAAAGACCCCAGGAGGATTGACTGGAGGAAGTTTGTTTAAGTTATCAAAAACAAAATCCAGGTACGCGAGCGACAGACGAAGTGGAGTTAAAGGTCGGGGCTTTAGAAAAAGCATTCGATACCGCCTTTAAAGTCTCGTGCCCTGCTGAATACAGCAAGAAGCCGCTGCCACTATAGTCGAATGAATTTCTCCAGTACGAACGCCATCAAGGAAGCCTTGGCCAGTATTGGATTTTAGGGGTATCCTGTGCATTAGAAAATACCCATGTTAAGAACCAGCAAAATCCGTCTGCATCTGGGTGGTAGCCTCTTGAATAGAGCTGTAAACAGAGGCATATCCCAGGGTTACGCCATCGCCGGTGCGCTTTAATATTGATGAAATATTGGATAGGAACGGGGTGAGGGTGGTGGCGTATGCCGACGACTTAGTGAGAGTAGTGTCAGGGATGTTTTCCCCCATTATGACTGACATCATAGAAGGAGCGTTGAGAAAGGTGTGCCGGTGAGCCGTAAGATGCAGATTCGGCATAAATACAACCAAAACGGAACTGAAGCTGTTCCACCTCCCACGGCTGAATGAACAAAGAGTGGTTTTTTCTCCAATGTAAAGCATCTGGGTGTAATCCTGGATCCAAAAATAATTGGAGATTGAGTGTAGAACTGCGAGCTAAGAAGGCCTGTATAGCCTTCTATGCAAGAGAACGTTTGCAAAGAAATGGCGTCTCCGCTCTCTAGATGTACATAACTACTCTGCGCCCCATCCTAACGTACGGCTCTATGGTAAGGTGGCAGATTTCGGCAAAGACCTAGACGCAGTACTTCGAGAAATCTGGGCATTCCCCACGGATTACGCCACACGCAAGCTGAACGAAAAACTTGACTGTGGACTTTTCAACCAGGGCAGAGTGAAAGACCGGCGACGTGTTGCCAGGCTATGACACAGTATGCAGTCCAGAAACGCGCTGAACAGGTTAAGCACCTCTAGGGTCCCAGTCATTGGAACATAGAGGGTTATGAGCTGGCTGAAAGACTGGCCAAGTGGAACTCTGTTCTTGACAGTCCTTCGGCGGGTACAGTCTGTGTCCCGCTGGCGAATGTCAGAGATGGAATCTACTCGCACTGCTTAGCAGCCGCGGATTTCAGATGGCGATAGCTCACCACCTGCGCTAAAATTTCGATGCTAATGTTACTGGTCAATGACGGCTCCATTAAAATTTTCCACACATTTATATCCTATGAAGACACGCCATTATAGAAAACTGGTGAATTAAACATCTGCGAACTTCACTAAATATGTTATCTATTGCATAATTGCTATCATTGTTCTACCTTATATCGGAACGATAATATCTGTGAGATACTGTGGGAAAATGGGAGCATTGTAGCTTCTACTAATTCATTTTGAATAGCTTTAACTACTGCCTAAAAGCAAAACGAATTTTGCAAAAATGTTTGCTGCATCTGCAGATATCTGGTTATACGTTTCTATAAAATTAATGACGTTAACTTTGACCTAGTTGGATTATAAAGCCTCTAAATCTACCTCAGCACATTTGGAAATTGCTGCTCTTTTGACGAAAGCATACGTCAATTTCCTTAAAAGAAGTACTCTCTTAGTAACTAATCCAAAAAGCACGGGCCAATTTTTAAGTTTGCGGAACGTGACCTGCCGTCGTACGATGAACCTAAAATCGTTACTTTATCAGATAAAAGGCAATAAACTCCTGATTCCCACTCTCGGGTGTTTCCCAAGCGATATGCTCTTCCACCTTCTGTAGCAACTGGGCCATTGTATCCTGCCACATAATTAATGTCTATTTTTTATGATCGCGTAAATATTACGAAATTTAGTCCAGATTCGTCATTGGTCTTAATGGAAAGTCGGAATTTTATTATTTTGCAATTTTACGAGGCTCGTCTAAAGAAAATGGCCTATTAAATGTCAGATGCTTATTAGGGAAACAGAGAAGGGAATTCTATTTACGTCTTTAGAGCGTTGGGTCAGAGGAGTTCTTCTAGGAAGTATCGCCAAAGCAATCTTTGCTTTCCTGCTCCAGAGCAAAAATTGAACTTGAAAATTTCTTAATGATCCATATAATTACCTTAAGTGTGATAACATCGGAACATATTTTTTTATAGGAAATGGCTGTTGCTCGCCATGGCTACGTAATCGAAGAAAAGACCCCTAAGTCGAGTAAGGAAATATTGCCCCTTGATGCGTCTGAATTTAAATGAGGGGGAGTTTGAATTTGTCATGAGAAGTTCAGTGTAAATGCCTTAGAGGGAATTAAGTGGAATTTATATATTCCTGTAGCTGGGGCCGTAAAATTATTTCATAATTCTTTGATGATGAGATCCGCCGCATTTAAAATAAGAACTCTCCTTAAATTCTCAATTATTTATAATTCAAACGAGTAATTTATATTCTACTGTGTTTTTAGGATCTTAAAAAGTATACCTGGGCAGGTAAATTTATATGCATGAGACAAGGTAAGTGGCAATTTGAAGGACCATAATGAACAAGGAAACTAAATAGCAACAAATTCCAAAAGAAATATAGCAGAAATTCGGATCGCATTATAAATAGCAAGTATTAAAATTATTATCCGATTATGTAGGAAGCATATTATTTACAAAACCAAGGATGTAGGAAACGTTTAAGCTGCATCGAAATTAACTTGGTCAGATATAATTTAACGTTTTTTTAAGAAAGGAAGAAACAGAAAGAAAGGAAGAGCCACCACAGTCTGAACGGCAGAGAAACACCTAGGCCTGTTAATCTCTTCCCAGCCCTCTTTGCTCTTGTCACAGACACTCTCAAAGAGGACCTGAGTTCAATCAGGGTAATAATCACGGACGAACGCAATGGTGACCACATTACCTCCTCCTGTAATCCTGCAGTGTCATAGTCTTGAGTGAAGTGCTCTAATAACTTCAAGGTCCAGATCTAATCGGATTGTCGCGCCATCAATTATTATTATTAAAGTAAAAGGAAACAATTTCCGAATTTTATGTTTCAACACTCGGCAATAAGAGTGTTTACTCTAGGTCTGATCAAATAACACAGTGAGCCACAGACGTATGCGATACCACTATGCCAAATGTTGATGGGCTACCTTTAATAATAGCGCTGCGGACATGCTTTAGGCAAGTTAACTCTTCTAACAATTCAGAGAGATGCTTGATAGTCTCGAACGACATGAAAGTCCTGGGGATTTAACGTGAGTACCTGCCGTGTAGGCATAATCCCACGGTCCCCTTCGGACACGGATTGAATTTGTGACCACAATCAGAGCCCCGCCATGCAAGCACAGCGGTCCTGGTTTATATTGAGTTCAGGCTCAGCATTTATACCAGTGGATGCGAGGCCTATCTAACACCCCTGCCGCAACTAAGGGGTACGGCACCCGAGTTGTACAGCGCAACTCCACGCTTGAGCTCCGACGAGCTCTGCCCGCGATATAGGCATAACCGCAACCACCATGAAACTCCCACTGGGCGACCAACCGCAAATAACCGGGCTGAGAACACATCCTCCAGGAATTCTCCTGGAGCAAATGCTCTCAGAGGGCCGTCCTGGTTCCCATGGTACCAGATAACCTCCGGTGAGGCTTCGTGGCCGAAGCCACTTCAGATGAGTCCTTTGCAGACTCGGGTCTGGTCGCCCTCCACGAGTACGTGGGGAAGTTTCGAACGACAGAACAAACACATCCATCTACTAAGTAATATGAATGAGGTCATAAGGAAGGCAGGGCAAAATGGATTGCATCAAACACTTGTGCAAGGAGGCCATCATAAGCTCCTTTGATATTTTCCGTTTGGTCAAACCAGAATGTGGAATCTTCCAAAGACATCAACAGAAACCGCTGACGCGCAGAAGATGCATGCTTGGAATGTTGAATATTGCATACTCTGCGTTTTCTTCCTCGCCTGGGTAGGTTGAGTCCCCCAGCCTGCCCCAGCCTGTGTAGATATTTGCGTTACCCACCGTGACCAAATAGAAATTGCAATAACCGGTCACTACAGACTCCGTGGCGACGATTGACCCACATTCGGATGATCGGAATCAGCTTATATCAGCGGATGATCGGAATCAGCCTTTCGTTGAGCTATTCCGTCGAGACTACCATCTGACCATTGATGACGCCCTCTCCTCGCTCTTGATCAATTGCACAGAGTCTTGGGTTGCCGTTCTAATGATGTAGATTTGTGACATCTCTTCAGCCAAGATATCCACCGGTAACAGCGTCACCTGATATCGTTCGAAAGCCACAAATCCCTCTTAGGGCACCTAATCTGTATGAGCACTATAGGCTTCTCCTAATTTCCTAAGTCGTCAATGCTGCAGGCCATACAGGAGCGGCATTGGTCAAAACTGAGCTAATGACTCGAGATAGCAACACTCTATTGACGTATCTAGGCCCGCTAACATTTAGTGCATTCGAGATCCAGCTAGAGTTTCGAAGTATTCCAAGATCTTCCGGCTTGTTATCAATACGAATTCTGTTGTGTGATCTGCGAACACTAGTCCAGCAGTTTCCAGCCAACTCTTGACCTTCCAGACTGTTTCATTGGCTGCTGACTTAATCTCGTGAATGTGCTTTGCAACTACAGTCACGGCAATTTCGTCCGTCGAAACCTACTGCTTTTACCCATTCAGGTGAATGCAGGCGAAAGACTCGCTCTCGTGATTTAGCTCCCTTAGATAGAGATAGTTAGATGCTATGTTTCTCAGATAGCATGGAGTGTTTTTTTGGATGAGGTTCGTTTCAATGGCTGACCAGTGTACTGAGTTGAAAACATTCTTCACATCCAACGTGACCGCAGTACGGGGTGTACTACTACCTTTTTTGCATAGACGGTGGAGCGACCTTCCCTGAATCCAAACTGCATATCGGAGAGAGCTCTTTCATGTTCAGCTCCCTCGCCAAATCTGTTGGCAATTATTTCCTCGAGTATCTTCCCCATTGTATCTATAAGGCATATTGTGCGATATGACGAAGGATCGCCAGCTTGTTTGTTTCCTTTGACAACAAACAAACGCTGCTGTTTCCATTTTTTATGAAATATCCTCCCGTCGAGGCATTTTTGCAATGCTTGTATAAACATGTCTGGTCTCGCGTGAGCATACCTGGAGCAATTTATCCTCGGTGATCCGGGGTATAGTCTCTGGACCAGCTGCACCGATCCCTACGATGGCTGTGCGGGAACAGTGCTTTTATTATCAATGCCAGAATTGTCGGACAACATACTTGCGGTGATTTTTTTCCTTTATTTTATGCATTTTTTTTCTTTATTTTAGGCATCACCACTCTATAGGCTGTGTCCAGGGGTTTACATTAGCTTCCTTGCAGAGGTCTTTAAAATTTCTGTTTTTCCTTTGTTTGATCACTTCCTGCAAATTATGTCTCAGTTGTTTGAATGTAGACATTAGCTCCTGGAAGTCCAATTTTCTCCTCGAAATTTGGATGCTTTTTCGGGCTTGCAAGCCTTTTGTCCTCGGCATCTTTATTTCCTCATCCCACCAGTAGCATGGTGAGCTTCTTCTCCTGGGAACTTTTCTCGGCATTACAGCATCGCAAGCGTTGTCAACAGACTGAATTAGCTGTCAACTTTTCTGCTGATCCTTGGTTCATACTGGCGAAGTTCATCACCAAGTCAAAAGCATCGAAAAGGCCATTGATATTCTTGGACTAGTTGCCTAGGATTTGTCGCACTTGTGCAGCAAAACAGTTTCATTATTATTTGGTGATAACTGGTTTAGGGGTACTAATCTTTTTGTATCTGGGATGCTGAAGATCACTTCCCCCAAAAATTGAAGTAGTAGCGAAAGATAAGCGACTTTCAGATGACAAACCTTATCGAGGCCGATGACAGTACGTCTTTTGTCACGCATATTTAGAACGTAACTCCTAAACCTAAGAGGTTAGATATTGTCTTCTGTTTGTAGTTAAGGGGGTCATCCAGTGTGAAGGCAAAATTTTGTGTGAATAACTGGAGGAATATCTTGAGTATGCATAGTATTTTTTTCCAACCTGATCGCATAGTTTGTAATTGAAATACAGAGCAATTTATACACCCATCTCCAAAAAAGGTGTTTTTCTGTTGCCACGCTAGAGGGCGCTATGATCATCTTAGAGAAAGAAAGTAAACGGCATTTTAATGTACAGACTTAACTACAGTCCGCAAACTAGGATATTGAAAAATATTGAAAACTAAATTTTTGGTGCCTTGTTAAACTTTCTTTTTGAATTTTGATGTTTTTTTACGGTTTCTTCAATGAATAAAAAACAAACTACTGAATGAATCGCAATTATCCTAGTTTGCTGACCGTAGAAATATGTTCTGAATAAATCGTGAAAATTTCGAAGAATTTGGTTGGATAGATTTTGGGCTATGGTGGCTGCCGCTTTTCAAGATGCGGTTTCGAGAAAAAGTAGAATGCAATTTTTAACCATAAAATTTTAACTGACCATTAATCTGCTATACTTAGTCTATAAACCTGAAACACATGTACGGCCTTGGCTTCAATTCTTGTCCTTTTAGCGAAGTCATTCGAACGTCCTTCGGACCGATAAGTAGGAGCTTTATTACCGCGATCGACATGAATCTAGCATTTGACTTATCACGTGTTTAACACTATAATTTCCGAACGACTCCGAATATGAAAAAGCACTCTGTCCATATATTCTATAGTACATCTAGATATAATTGATGCCAAAAAAAGAATTTGATTTCGCGGATCCGACGACCCCCTTAAGTCTAAAGTTGATAGACCAGTAGCTTACTCCAAACTACAATTTTATTTTATAGTGTATATATATATATTTCGGGAGCAAACTGTGCCGCCGGTGAAGCCGATAACGAGGCAATGAAAGTTGCAAAAGTCTACAAACCTTTTACCATTGTTGTCACGATCACTGCAACCCCATCACATGGCCGAGAAATACCCACCTTGTGAAGAAGCCTCTCCCGAACTGAATAATAGTGATAATCCTTTATTTAGACTAAAAACTCGCAGTGAAGATTCTGTTCGAAACCGGTTGCTAACTCATGAGATCGTGCCTTGTGGTAGGCGTCAGCGACAGTCTCACATCGGATTCGCGTTTGCTACTACTAGACTTCCTGTAATACAAAAGCGCAGTGCGGCATGAAATAGATACCCTCGGAATTAGTATGTACAGCTTACTCCGGGGGTACTATATATACTGATAATTGTTGGCCTGAAAAATTGCCTTACCAGAACAATTATTGATGATATATTAATTGTACATTTTTAAAGAGCCATAACTTTTCAAGAGAAGATAACCGACGCGGCTTTTCCGCCCAGCCCATAAAAAGAACATCCCTCCTACCTTTTCATATCATCTACAATTTTTCGCCGAGGTTGCGTGACATATACAGTTCGCAAATATCATCCACTTTTACTTTTTCTATTTATAGGACTACCGATATTATACACTTGCAGAAAAATATATGAAAATATATTTTGAAAATAAAAAGCATCAACCATGCTCATACTTGCATATGTAGGAAGTACATAAAACCTACAAATGACAAAACCGTATGACAATGTTATTTTAATTAAATTGCAAACAAAGTGAAAGTGAAAGAATATGTCTCAAATTATTCATTATTACATTGTCACAAGTCACAACAATGCATGCAACGTCTCCGTTTCCTAGCTAATCACTAACCATGTCTAATTATTGAATATCATTCGTATGAAGATGGTCACCTGTAGCAAATCAGGAAAAATCATACACATTCACATAATCTAGTACAGTTTCGGTTATTGAAGTTCACTAGTTCAGTGGTTTCTACCGCTTTTCACAAACAAACATATTTTACTGTTGCTTGCTAGAAAAACTCTTGAAAAAACTACTTGTCGCAATGCAGATGAACCAAATTTCTTCTCTGTTTAAGGAAATTTGTCATGTGTAACATGGAAGGGGAACGGCGAATATTTCTTAGTTTTCGAAAATTTATCACCTTTACATATTTTGAAATGAATGCAAACATGAAATTTGTCTCTGTTTTGAATAAGATATCGTATATGTTAGGTATGTTTTTTCCACCTTATGTTCTGCACAACCACATTTGTTATGTGGTTCTTTGTCATGTTGCATTGCTCCAACATCCAGGAGCTGAGAACATGTTGATAAAATGACGAGATGCGCAGCAAAAGATCTAAATTAAACCATTTCTGTATTATTGTGTGTTGTGCTACATCAACTCTTATTATCTGAATTTATGATTCGTGTATTTTTCCGGGATTAATCCTATAATCATAAACAGAGGTACTTTCACAAAATTACAATTAAGGCACTGAGGAGGCCTCTTAAAAAGCATATGTTGCTCTCAATATGTTAAAATGGTATCTTATTATGGAATTCTTGCTTCCTTAAACATTAGAGCCGTAGAAACGCTAGCCTATCCTTGAGTAGAACCATAAAGCATTTCTACACAATCGAACCACAGATCATAATACGCTAATGAGAACCCTCTACCTACCTTCATTTTAAATGGCCCAATTGCAAAGTGACCCAAATAAAATTACAGCCCATTATCGAATGCTTTTATGTAGAAAAGTAATAGCCATTCTGGTCACCTTGCTCGAGACCTCAAATAAATTGAATTCTTTAAAGTTCCCTAGTTTAGCCATTCTACTCTTGAGGTGATTGCTCCCAAATTACTCTAAGTTTGTCGTAAATCTATGGAGGGCTTCCGATGTAATTACCTTCGACCGAAAAATCACTTTCAGTTTCATAGGAACTGGGAAAAAAGCGTTGGAGTTCGCAAATAATATGAACAATTCCATTTTTTGCCTTCTTATGTGGAGACAATGCAGAAGAGGGTTCTCACGATAGAAGGCCCCTCAGCATATTTGTAAGAGAGAAGGGAGCTGGAAGACTACTGCCGAAGGTATCGTTTCAGCTAGATGCATTTATAGTGTGTGCTATTACACTAGCTTAGTGTCTTAATTATATTATTATCAAAAAGTTTTCAGTTGCAATGTTACAATATTGTAGATCCACACACCGAAAAAAACTAAAAGCAAATATATTTCTTTAGCTTAAACTATTAACTGGAAGGAGAGAATTAGGTTAAAGTAGAATACAGCGCCCCTAAAAATGATTACGAAAATTTTAACTTAGAGAACTGGACTTCTTAGTTATTGAGAAATGAATGAAACACTGGAAACTTTTCTTTAAGGTGCTCCCTGTGAGTTTGAGCTTCTTCCCTGCTTGTCGTAAAAGACAACTACAAGGCATCCAAATTTGTGGGCTAGCAATCAGAGAGGAGAGAGAGAGAGAAGTCCGCAGGGTTACATCTTATCATCGATATTATTTCTTCTTGTTATCGGTGATGACTGCCTTCTCCGGAGGATTGGAGGATCTCAATGGCCGATGAAATCTTTCCTCACTCACCGTATCATGAATCTTAGTATTACTCCCAATTTAGAAAGAGAGGTAAGCGCAGTTGAACTGAAAGTAAACACCAGCAAAACCAAGGTTCTCAGTCTGAGGGGTCATTGTACTCTGTACTGATGTGCTGATTGAGCAGAGGATCGAAAGCGTTGATCGCTATCGGGCTATGGGCTTGGTTTCTATCGACGATGGTACCAAACTGGATGTCCTTTGACGCATTAGCAGCGGCAGAGCCACTTTCACTGCTTTGTCTTAAATCTGGAAATGCAGTTACTTCAACACTCAGATCTGAAACTGAAACTGTTCCGTGCGAATATTCTTTCTGTTGTTATATGCGCGTAGCATATGGGAAATGACCCGCACTGTTACTCGAAAGCCCCAAGCCTTCGTCAATACCTGTCTGCATAGTATTATCGGAGTACATTTGCCTACTTACAACTATAATATTAGAAACGAAGAACTTGGTCGGAACAGACCTGACACCCATATGCAATATGATGGGAAGGCGGAAGTGGCATTGGATAGGCAGACATTAAGAAGGGACGATAATTTCATTCATTCATTCATAATTCGCCATGCAATGAAATTCACTGGCTCGCCACAATATTTTCCAAACACCTAAAAAGACGACTACAGCGCGGGTGGAACCTTAAAATTCAGGACCAGAGTGCCGTTATCGAGAGGGAGGATCCACGACGATTCGCATCCTCAATTGACTGTTGTCCTGTGCTATGAGGCGCAACCTTTCAAATTCCCAACTTGCTATGACATCTTCTGGCCATCATATTGGAGGAAGCCTCTTATATTATTGTGAGCTTAGTTGGATTTAGAGTAGAGCAGTCGTCAAATTGATAAAAGTAAAATCGCCTTCATCATATTATAGTTCATGTTTTAGGTCAAAAATATACAGCAACCCAGCGGCACAAATGCAAACGAAAACAAGAGTTAAATAAAAACTTAAAACAAATAGGAATTAAATCAAAATAAAAGAAAAGAAATATAATAAAGGAATACGGGACTGTGAAGCGAGTTGCAGATCAGTACCGCTTTATTACTCGCAGCGACACAATCCCGGCATTCATCGTTCGAATTGAGATCATCGTGGGAACTGGTGACCAAGAGCCGATAAGGGCAAAGACGGCACACACGATGCACTGCAACAGTTTCAGTACTCGCCGCAGTACTCTTCTTCACTGTACAGTTGAATTCTCCGGGTTGAGGACGAAATATAAAAAGCGTGTATAGAATTCTTGGAAATGGATCCTTTGCATATACCAGGTATTCCCAGGCTCTATTCATCTCCAGCAACTCCGAGAATTCTATCTCATGATGATATGTCGTTACAACTACAATCATTTGTGTACGATGGTGCAGTTACGGCTGTCAGATTTTTTCGTGTTGTTGGTTTGAGTGATCGAAATTGGAAAATTCCTCTGGAACGTTGGCGAGACTCACTAAAATAAGACATTGCTAGACTGATTCAAATCAGCACTGGCAATACGTTTATTGCCCGTTAAATAAATAAATAAATAAACCTAGATGAAGTGGCATTCTACAACGGGTTTTCATTGCACAAACGCCTCAAATCTAAAATTTACCACAATGCCGTTCGCACTGTCGCCTTCTAAGGTTCTGAGTGTTGGCCGACTATAAAATACAATGAACGGTGCCTTGCGGTAATAGGGACGAAGATCGTCCCAATATAAGCCTGATGTAACAATGTTGCAGGAGATACGTATAGCGGTCATGCAGTAAACCCGCTGTTATCGACTTTGAAAACATAAGTGAAAGGTTGTACAGTCTACGCTTGCGAGGAAAATTCAGAAATATAAACCTCATTCACGCACTACAGAGCAGACTCCAGAGTCGGAGAAAGATACCTTCTACGAGGCAGTAGAACAAAACCTCGAAACCTGTCGCAAGTGTGATATCGAAATTATACTTGGGAATTTTAACAGCCAAATTGCGACAGAGCCCGTATTCAGGCGATACGTTGGCTCCCATAGCTTACATAAAAATGCAGATGATAACCGACTGCGGGTTATTCAATTAGGAGAGTCACACAAAATATTTGTTGTAAGCAGCTGGTTTTCAACTAAACGGCTGGTTCGGCGATCAATGTAAGAATGCTACATGTCGAGTAATGCTGCATTCTCAAAGGACGCCGGCTTGCACGGAAACTTATGACGAACTCCGACGAGCGGAGAAGCGACATCACAGACGGAAAAAGGAAGCCTGGGACAACCAACAGGTCCACAACAAGCGTGGAGTTTCTACCCTTCCTCACTGCGGGAATTACTTACCTTATCCCTAAGAAGGACACTGTACAGGACCCCGAAGACGCAAGACCAATTACTCGCTTACCAACCCTCTACAAATTACAGTGTCGAATTCACAACGTCCATTATTAATGGATAGGTCCAACAATATTCTGTCCGAGGAACAGAAAAATTGCTGAGTCGGATCAAGCCAAAGAAGCCAAAGAAATCCCTTCAGTTGTCATATCGATTATGCCAACGTTTTCGACGGCATCCCGAATATCTGTCTAATCGATGTCCTATGTCTATGCCGCATTAATCTGAAGCTTGAAAAGTTTTTGGCGACAGTGATGGAAGAGTGGCATACCACTTTATCAGTACCTCCATCTGAGGATGCTAATACCTCCGATCCTATCCATATACGGAGACATATCTTCCAGGGTGATTCCTTGAGTCCCCTTTGGTTTTGCATGGGACTGAACCCCCTTTCATGGCTACTAAATGATGCTATATGATATACTTAGATGACATCAAGCTGGTGCTGATAACCACCTTAGAAGTCTGTTGCGAATGGTAGACATGTACAGCCGTGATATTCGGATGGAATTTGGATTAGGCAAGTGTCGAATCCAAACCATCCGCAAAGGTTACCACGAGCCGCATCCCGGACATGGCGTTGGTGACCTCCTCATCCCAGCTATGACCTAGGAATTTTGCAAGCAACCCATGCTCGAGTTGGTGATCTGAAGGATATGGAAAGCTAGTACTGAAATCGAATCTCTCGGGGAAGAATAAAATATGCGCATTGAACGTTTTCGGTGTCCCTTCACTGGCTTATGAAATCGGACAATTGTCATGGATGAAGACCGATCTGGAAAACGTTCAGCGGCGAATACGGACTACTATGTTCAAATTCCGAATGCATCATACAAATTCTACCATGGAGCTGACTCGTGACATCGAAGGCAAGGTCCTGGTTGACGTGGTGACACATCATCGCCGCCAAGTTCGTCGTTACGTGCAAAGGCAGGCAAGTCCCTTGCATGCGGCTGTCTGTAGGGCAGACTGTAAACTGACTCCACTTAGCTTGAAGGACCGATCTTTCAATCCTCTGAGCGGGGTGAAGTCATCTTTGGCAGCCATTCACATCATCTATTATTAGTGGAAACATCGATAGTATTGACGGCTACCGAGTGTTAGTATTTAATGTTGTTGACATAACATTATATGCACGGTTTTGATGTTTGTGATATTTATTTATTCTTTTCAGAAGTGATATGATATCATATTACCTACTAAGGTGCTTCAATTTTGCTCTTCGTATACGTTTTTTTCCTCGGTTTTCCTCTAGTTGTTCTGCTGCGAGTGATAGACCAGTATTCTCAAACCAGGATCTGATATTATACTCTGCCTAGTTCACGTGATCTCTTCCAGGAGGCGTGAAACAGCCGTCAACATCATTTGCAGAGATGTAGTGTCAGCATTCCACTAAATTATTCCGTGGAGCGCGTAGACTCATTATTTGTTTCAGGGAGCCAGATCCCCCTGCAACTTCATGCTCGCCAGAATTTTTCGGCAACCTGTAAAGCCTTATCATTTCCGTTTCCTTTAACGGGTTTATTTCGGTAAAAAGCTTTCCAAAGCCAATGGACAATTACCGACCCCATTCACCTCTTTCGAAAAGTATTGACACTTCCAATATAGTATTCTTATCAAAAGAAATTTATATGATAATATACCGTCTTGCCTAACTGCTCCATGTCTATGCATTTATACCAAATTTGGAAAGGCTACAGGTTTGAGATTTTTGACCTTCGACTTAGGATGGAAACATAGTGGAACGCCGAGCAAAGCGTCATCTCTTCACTATTGCATTATATCTTCAGCCCTATTGGTTGCCTGAGCCTAACCAGATCAGCTGATGAAGGCGAAGAAAATTTATGTAATACCTTTATGTGTGAGTTTGTGTGAAGTGAGGGGAGGCAAAGCCTCTAAGTACTCAAATCCTAGTGGTCCATTGTACCCGATACTCCCATCTAACCGAATATATCAGATTTGTTTACGATTTGCAGGATTTCTGTTAGTAGATGTGATGCTACCGGCTGGAGCTTGACTACATCGGCGCCACAAATTTGATACGTGATGCCTCCATAAGCGGGGCAAGCACATAGAAAATACGTTGAAAAAATAATTAGGTTTTTTCCTTATCCTGTAAATATTTTTATATTTTCCCGCATACAATCGTTTCGGAGAGCACGTGCCTCCTTCCTCAGTGCTAATACCTAATTCCTAAGACTAGGCGCGGATTTCCTGTGCCACTATCGTTTGCTAATGGATATGCATAATAGGTTCCTCATTGATCCCATAACTTCCTTTAGGTCATCAGAAAAAATCTTCTATCGTGATCACCCAGCGCTCTTTCTATTGTTTTTGAAGACGTTGTCGACTCACGTATTCGTGCAATTCTTTAAAAATTCCGCAACATCACTACCGAGCGTAATGCGACTACAGACGGCTGAATGCTCAAACCATTGCAGACTGCTACTCCATACCAGTCATCCACTACTTTGAATACAACTTCGCTAACAGCCGTATTTTCACGACCCTGGAGTTAGTCAAGGCATACCATCAGATCCCTGTAGCTTCCAAAGGCCTTCCGAAAGCAGCAATATGCACACCTTTCGGACTCTTCGACTTCATTAAGATGACTATTGGACGGTGCAAGGCGGCGCAAACTTTTGTTTCGTAAATTTGGATGATGTTCTGGTCGCGTCTTCTTCTGAGTCAGAGCATTTATAACATCTTGAGTGTATTTTTCAACGTCTCCTTGAGGCCGAACTGGTTCTTAACTTTAAGACAAGCAAATTCTTCAAAGCGCAGGTAAGATTCCTCGGCCACTTGATTACCACTGAAGGCATTCAACCGGACCCAGTCGAGGTGCACGCGATTTCGAGGTAACTGGTAAGGATCTGAGAAGGTTCTTGGAAATGTTAAACTTCGTCCTTTCTTGTCCAAGCCCGCCCACCGTCAATCAATCCTTAATGCCTTCTTGGCTGGGCATTAAACCAAAGACTCCCTTCTGTTTGTGTGATTCCCCGAGGCTGTCCCGGTGTTTGAGAGCACCAAGCATCAGCTGGTGGATGCTACGCTTCTGATATTCCCTCAGCAAGATGCACTCCTAGCCGTATTCGTCGATGCCTCAGACATTGCTGTGGGTGCTGCTCTTTACCAAAAAGTGAATCAAATCTGGCAACCGTTGAGCTTCTTCTCCAAACAGCTCAATTCCTTTCAACGGAACTACAAGACCTATGATCGTAAGTTACTAGCCCCGAAATTAAATACTTCCGGTATTCCCTTGAAGGCAAGTTGTTCACGGACCAGAAGCCTTTCACTTTTGCTTCGAAACAAAAGCCGGACAAAGCGTCCCCCCGCTAACTTCGGCACTTGAACTTTATCAGGCAGCTTATTTCAGACATTCAACACGTGTTTGGAAAGGATAACGTGATTACTGACGCTTTCTCACGCGTTGCAGGGATCAAGATCCTCGCCACCGTCGATTTTCCAACAATCGCTGAGGCGCAGAAGGAGTATGCAATTCTTCAGAGCTTAAGAAACAATTCCAAATACACATTCAGGGAGTCTCCTATCTTCAGCTCAACATTCAGTATATACTGCGAGACCCCAGACAAGGGGCACACATTTCACGCTCTTTCAGATCTGGCGCACCCAGGCATTCGGACAACGAATCGGTTAGTCACCGCGAAGTATTTCTGGCCGTCAATGAGCAATGACTTTAATTCCTAGGCCAGACAGTGCGTCGCATGCCAGAAGTGCAAAACTACAAAACATGTGAGAAAGAGGTAGGAGTGTTCCAACGGCCGATCAGGCGTTTCCACACAATCCACCTCGACATCATTGGCCCTTTGGGAGACTCGTATGATTTCAGTTGTTACCTCACAATCATCGATAGGTTCAGGCGGTGGCCAGAGAATAAGTCTGAAAGAGACATTACTGCGCAATCTTGTGCAGAGGCCCCCTGTCGAGAATAGATTCCACGCTTTGGTGTACCGGCCGGGGAATACAGTTTGAGTCCACCCTTTTCCCAAAATTGTACAATCGCTACAGGACAACCGCGTACCACCCCCAATCTAATGGGATGCTCGAAAGGTGGCATAGGACGCTGAAGGTCGCTGTATTGACTCTAGACAACTCTTCTTGGTCGCAGGTCCTGCCACTCGTTCTCCTTGGCCTCCGAATAGCCAACCGCGAAGAATTTGCTGCAAGTCCCGCCGGGCAGGTACACGGGGAGAAGCTAAGACTCCCCACCGACCCTGTTCTCAAAATCAGGACGGTACTGATCTGTTGCGTCTGCTCAAGGAAGCAATGCCTAATTAGGACGGACTCTCCTTGAAAACTGCTGCATGCACCCTATGACGGCCATTTGGAAACCCTCGAGCGAAGTCGACATCATTATAGCCTCAACGTCAGCGGCACGAACAAACGGGTTTCCTTGGCTTGACTAAAGCCCTTCGTCAGACAAGAAAAAACCGCCAGGACGAGAAGCGCGCCACGCGTCCGTTGTGACTTGCGGCAGCCGAGTTGAGAGAGGCGTGCGTCTGGTTCTTCGCTGAAACTGGTTTTAGCTGGGGGTGGAATGTTGTGGCAGAAAGATCAACGCAGATGCGAATCGCGTTAGCCATGAAATCGAAAAACAATTTCTGACAGTGAAAATTGTTTTTTGATGTCAGTTGGAGTTCGAGAAGTCAAGCAGGAGGAAAAAGATCCCTTCTCTCAAGTCAATAAAATAATTTGAATTAAAAATAATTAGTATTTAAAAGTAATTCAATAAAGGGTTAGATCTTCGCCCAATATTCTTCGAAAATCACGGAGCGAGAGGGATGGACTAAACTGTAGGTTTGTTTTGGTTAAACTCCAATTACCGACCAAATATGGGTCATGTACTTTAATCCGAAAGTGAAGGAACTAAATAGCCTCAAATAATAATAAACGTTGCTTAATATTTTCTTTTTCAACCAAATAATTTGTATTTGATGGAGATACCCCTTCTGAAACTTATTCTTGAAACACAGACTGTCCCCCATTAACTACTCCAACTTCAGTTAAAATCAACAAATGCATCTCCATTCAGCATCAAACATAATAAAATCATGTGGGAGTTTAATATGGTGGCAAGGTCGTTTGCAAAGAACGCGATGGAAATTTCAGCGGGAACAGTTGCTTTTCTATCAATTGTTAACCACCCCATCTGACATATTCGTCAATCCACCTGCTAGTTTTTGGTGGGGTTTCATTATATAGATCAAATGCATTGGGTACGCTGAAGTTATTTTGTCAGGCGGATTCGTAACGTATTATTCGCGGCGCGATATAGTAAAGTGCGTACCGCGTCTAGCTTTCCACTCTTAGTTTCTAGCCAAAGACTCCAAAATGGGACTAGCGGCTCATCATAAGGTACACAAAGTAGCAAAAAACGTTATTATTAGATGGAAGAAACTTACATTTTAAGATATGGACCCATCCTAATTTCCGTTGTCGTCTGCGCGCCGTGCACAATTATGGTTTGATTCTTAACGCTTGGTGGATTTTTTAACTGTCTCTTGGTACTTGCTGCATGTAGTTGAAATTGGTTAAAAGTGCGTGTTCATATGAATTGTACTAATCGCGATTTCAGTTCCTTTTGTTAGCGTGGTTTCTCTACTTCTTTTCATATCTGAGGAAATATCTAATTGCACAGCGGTTCGATTGGGCAATAGCCGATATAATGCTATTAGAAAATAATGCGTTGAATAGAGTGAGTGATGTGAGATATGTTTTGTAGGAATTTGAATCGTCCAAGCTATTCACACATCATGATCATACAAAAATTGATTCAATAGCAAAAGATTTCGAAAATTTGCTATTAGTTTTGCTTGGTTGATATTAACATCAGTAACTGTGCAATGCAATGTTTTGGAAGGAATGTGAACCTATAGTTCATTGCGTTTGCTATTTCACTTCTGTAAAAGAATCTGAACTAACGTTCTATTGCGATTGGTGCAATGAGTCCATTTAATTTTGAGGAACGCTTTTCTTAGTGCCTGATTCCTACTCAAACTCTCCAGGCGATGATATTGCACCGCTGTCCATTAACGATCAAAATAAGGCTTTCTATGGCGCTATAATAATTGCAACTTTTTGTTCCGCAAAAAGCCACTTATAGCAGGGTTCATCAGCCAATCTCTATTTTTAATTTTAACATTTTCCCATTTTCAAAAACTACAAAAAGCTGCACTTTCAATTGGACAAAAATTAAATCAACTCAATCTCAAAGATCCATTGGTGTTTTATATTTAGTAACCACCCTCTGCGCTCTTCTAACAAATGTACAACTTCTTGTTCTTCTTCTCCGATGTTGATCTTTGGTCTCTCAAAATCTTCTACAACACTGTTCCCGGTCGAATGACTGGGTCCTCCAATTTCGGAAACCGACCAGGGTGTAACTTGCGTTGTCAACTGAATTTTTCCATATATTTCGGGCTTTTCCATTTGGTGGTATACCTTCCATCTTGTTTTTCAGTAGTCGTCTGGAAATTTTTTTAACATCCATGCGCTTTACATGGCCTGCCTTTGGAACTTTCCAATTTGAACATGGATGACAACTCCTGGTTCGTCGTATAATAGGTTCAATTCCAAGCCATTCGCCGTCCACTGAACCTAAGATTCTCTTGAGGACTCGATGTTCGAAAGCATTGACTTTTTGCTCTCCGGCCAGGTTCATCGTCCTGGCCTTGCTGCCGTGATACAGGACCTGTCAAGGGTTGGGATCATTCTGGATAGCACTTTGTATGTAACATATATGAGTACACAATAAAGATATCTCTTTATAGTTCTTGTAGCAAAGCTTGTTGCAAGTATTCTATCAACACTCGGCACTTTAACTTCGGCCTGTTTTTAAGAGTTAAATTTTCATCGTTAAGCGTAGATGGGGAGACCGACTTTTACGGCTTGGAATCGTCGAGTCTCTAATAAGATTCACCATTGCATCTTTGCAATGGATATAATTCAGTGCTGCTATTATTCTTTTCTCCATTTGTATTTTTTCGTTTTTTCTTTCTTTGGATTTTGTCAGTGCGTCCTCTTAATTCTACATATTTGTCTCGTTGCCTCTTGTCTGTTGCTCCTGATGTTGTTTACATACAGCGTTTTTCTCATTGATTACCTACTGACACTCTTTGTCCTTACATTCGTTCCTTTTGCACCCAGACTCGTGTCCGATGGATTTCTTTGTAGCCGTCTTAGTTGCGTCTTCCAGCCGATTCCTCTTTGTATCAACGCTATTGGGTTGCTGGTCTTCATTCTGAAGTTTCTCAATATCAAGGTGAACCTGCTACCATAATTTTTTGCTATCCAATATTTCCCTCTGCCTGCATATGGACCGTTGTCTCAATTGACAAAAGATAGTAGAGTTATTTCTCAATCAGGACATGACTGGTCGAATGTCATCCTACCTGATGAGATCCGTATATGTTCCCTTGTGGATCTTTTAGTCAGGGAAACAAGTCTATAAGATTGCCATGTTTCCGCTGGAAAACAATTTTATTAAACTGCTTCTGTTCTCGTTAGTTACATCGTGGGCGTTGGGGCTTCCCATAGATGCACGATGAATCGCGTTTTTTTCTATCTTGGCGTTGAAGCCTCTGAGTACTATCTTCACATCGTCCGTAGGCAATGAATCAAATGCTGGCTCTAGGCGCCTACAGACCTCATCTTACTAAGTCATTCTTGTCTTCCGTTGGACCATAAATGTATATATGAATTGAATAATCCTTCTATTGATTGGGCTGAAGTCTGTGATATTGCGTACATAGACTTTTCTGCATTCCAAGGTTTTAATAATTTCGTTTCATGGACCGCCAGGACATCTATCTGTACTTTTTCACCTTTCAATGAGTGGTCTGAGAGTACCAGTTCTAAACATGGAGGACACGTTCCCTGTACACTCTCTCACTCTAGTGTTTTACATTGTCCAGAGGTTGGCAGCGTAGAGGTGAACATAGGATTTAGAAGTACGATTGTAGGTGCTCAACCAACGGGCAATATTCAGGTTTTATTCGAATTTGCGTAACCTCATGCGATATATACTACAAATGTACAAAGCTTCACCATACCTACTCTGCTCCCAGTATTTTTCTACAACGTGTCAAGTGAAATTTATCATGATCCTCGCAACATTGGTGTTTATTCTTATATCTATGGATTCTAGTGTTTCCTGAAAGTTGACAAAATGGGATTGACTTCACCACCTGGTATTTCACCGACACCGACGCTTTCGGTTCTGAGACCGTTGTACATGACACTGCAGCAATACCAAGCGGCCACCGAACGAATTTTTGGATTGACAGAGATGGTGTCGCAAAAATTTAGTGCCCAAGGCCACTTTATCATTACAAGTCGTCCAGGGTACGGCCCTACATTTCTTAGGTTTATAGCTTGAAATTCGTTTGGTTCGAACAAATAATCCAGTGGACGATAGCCTATTCTGACTCACAACTTCGTTTTGAAGTGTCGGATAGAGATACAATTGTTTCTCAACATTGCATCCTTTCAAGTTTTAGTTTAGACGCCTTTCTCCCCAGAAGCAACTAGCCCTATGCCTGATTTTTCCTCCTCACTTTGTAGAGTAGAATCTCCTATCCTGTTCCCGGTAGCATACCTTAAGAGCTGGTAGTTTCTTGTATTTGCCTTTGGGACTTAGTGTCTCGTAGGCGTTTACCTTTCAGAAGTCTTTGGACCTACGGGCCTTTGAGGCTATATATTGAAAGGTACCGCCGTTTGAAACGGCAATCTCCTCGTTTATTTAAATGAAATATAGTCTTCTTAGTCGGGATGAAGTTACGGTTAAAATCTTTAATGGAATACGGAGGCAGTCGGATAATTGCTGTGTCGTACCGTCCTCAATGATTCATCCTCCCTTTGTTATCGGATTCCAAACGAGGAAAAATTCTCGCGATTCCTTTTTTCTTGATTTTGTTTATCTTATACTCTGTGCCAGGGAGCGACTCGATGGATGTTTCTCCGTTGATAGTGAGTTTCCTGGTCAAAGGATGCAAATAAGTTTTACGGCTGGCATTTTGGCATCCGGGAGCTTCGAGGGATTGGTGTGAGAGTTGAACAATTTCGGGACAGAGGGGTTCATTTTTCTGAAATCTGCGTTGAGTTTATCTTACTTCATTCTTTTATAGTTTATCTAATCTTTTCACTACATTACTACACTATCTTTGCTTTAATTTTCGCTTGGATTATTTAATTTTAGTGCTTTTGATATATTCCTTCCAGCTATTTCCTTACTATTGCCGATTGTACGTTTTTCCCATCTGTCTTTATTGCATTATTCTGATTTTATTCCCGCACATTTTATTCTTGGAAATTCCATTCCATTCTTCTTGAGTACAGAAGTCGTCCATCTTTTCTTTTTGGTCGTTTTTGATTTCAAACATGCATAAACATGTAAAAACGAGGTTACTGGTCACTCGATCGGTGTTGTTTTCCCTCTACTTTAACGTCAGGTTATTAGAGCTCAGCTGAGCTTGATCCAACACATCGAATGATGAGGCCACGAGAAAAGCTTCTGGGGGTTTGGTAGGTCCTTCCACGCAGGATGCTAGAGCGACGGACGCCTATGTGTCGCTCCACGGGTTGAAGAAATGGTCCATCAGGCTTCTCAACATCTGCTGGCTTTAACTCATGCGGCAAATTGAAATGACGGTCGTGACGATGGACGGAATCCAAATAAATTTTCCGTACATGATAATGGACGGAACAATAATTTTCTTAGACTTGACATGCGGATCCGAGAACTTGTACGGAAAGAATGACAGATTCGGACCTGACTCATTATTGTACATGTAATGAGTCGAGCGATGGCGACTCGCCTTTGGGACGTCAGGCACGACCACTTAATATCATGTCAGCGAATTATGTCGACACTATTTTGGCATCCTGGGAGCTGGTATTTGATGTCACACCAATATCTTTGCCCATCAACAAATTCTTATTCCGCAGGAGGCCTTAACTCATTTAATCATGCAGGGGGATTTCAGTCTGCTCTGTATTTCTGTACACACTCTTTTCAGAGACAGAGCAGCAGATTGGTACTAGGACTAACACTAACAAGAACCAAGTGACCTCTTTTCGTGAGGTTCTTTGCCAGCAGTTTAAGGATTCAATAGATGACTGGGACATCCTTGAACTGAGACAAGACAGCAAGCAAGGTCATCCAAAGATTTCGACAACTATTGTAAAGTTGTGCATTCACTAGCCAATAAGCGAATACATTTCCTAACGGAGGACAAATTATTAAAATTGCTATGTCATGGGTTGAGCCCCGACATTCAGAGGTAACTTCTCTACTTTCCGGCTTGCGGGCTACGCAAGGTAGTGCAGCAAGGCGCAGTTTTGGAGAAGGGGACGTCTCTCAAGCAGGCTCTAACCAATTGCCCATTTATTCTGCTGAATCTGGACAGGAGGTGGGCATAAAGTACATCTCAGGAAATACCCAGTGGAATGATCAAGATTGTGTTTTAAATTTAGCCTGCTGGAATTGTCAGCAGATTGGACAAATGTACAAGAACTGTTGGGAGATCCCAACGTCCTCTATTTCGTTTGTGGGCTCCCGAACATGCGTGAGTCCCTATGTCCGAAATGTTGATTCCCAGATCCCAGTCGCAGTCATCAGGGCGTTCCTCGGACGTACGTGACTATGAAGCCATTGCATCAACGTTTTCCGGAGCTACTCTAAAACTTACCATGTAGAAGCGGTCCGACAATTTAGATATGATAAATTATATGACCACATATTATTGCATGAAAATGCGGCGGGTGATGCACGTGCGACTGTAGAAATACCAAGTGGCCAGGGAACGGATTTTCAGAGTGGCAGAATATATGGTGGGAACTATGGACGGCCACGTATGCAGTGAGTTACATTGTTCTATCTCAATTCAAAGGAGGGGCCCGTCTGTATACATGCAAAAGAAGGGGGGAAGGGGTGTAAAATTTTATTTCACCAAATATAACCATGTGGGGTATCCAAAAAAACGTATCGATTACTTTTAAAGCTGGTCTCAGTTCTGACATTTTATGTACACAGTGGAAGGCGGGGACTAAAAAGTCGTCATTTCTTTGACGAACCCATTCTTAGAACCTACCCAACCGAAAAATCTGAAAAAAATATTACAAAGCTGTCACTATGCCGCGCCTACGCTCCGAAGTGCCCATACTGACTTCTGTTCAAATAAAGCTAATAATGATATATTATATTATATGGGCATAAATATGCTTAGAATTTTTGTTAATTGACTTCAAAAGCCCCCTTAAGTTCGTCCTACAATTATGAAATTTTGCAGTAATATATGGTATAATATAGAGCATGATCTCGACAAGTTCAGTAGGTAGTTGGTAATCGTGCTATTACTAACAGAGTTATAATAGGTCAAAGTTATCGCTTCAACGCAAATTCTAAACCTCTGAATATCAGTGGCACGCTGAAGTGAATATTCTGACATAATATATGTATACTTCTTGCTAGCTACTGATGGGATAAATGTCCCCCCTTATATTTTTATATAAGAAATACACAAAACCTTTAATACCTGAAGGGTCCAGCTTCTAGTTTCCCGACTTTTAATGGCGTGTCCTGTATGTATTTTTCTTGCGTATTTCTGTCACCTTTGCTTATGGGTATTGTGAGGTAAGGTGCATCATGTTGCAATTTTCTGGTTACCGTATTTGTGCTTTTCTAAAAATGTCGCATTCGAATTTTCCCTCTTTCCTAATGATCTCCAAATCCATGGTGAATATTATATTTCAGCGTGTCTGCCATTTAGCTCAATCAAAGTTTTCGAATTCTTTTTCCAATTCGCCCACGAAGTTTTACCAAAATTCCCTTCGAACCTCACTATATAACTCGTTCATGTGGCTGAGTGTTTCTTGTACAGATTTACCTCCATTCTATCGTGCCATCTTGAGTGTTCAGCTATCCCATACTGGTTCCTTTACTGGTAGAAAAGGAGACTTTTAAGTTGAATAGGGCCATTTTTGATGGCCCTGTAACGTTTCTATCTGCCTCAGTATGTTAATGACATTTTAAATGTTTTTAACCAATCTTTGCCTGGGTGAGTTCGTTACTGCTACCGTTTTCTTAAAACCATTGCCAACTTTGTTTGTTTTTGGAAAGTATTCCACTCTTTGCAAGGTAGCATTAGGCGCTCCTAGGTCCTGCAATAATCTCTTTTCATTCATTGAGGGCCTTTTTGACTCCTTTGATAGACCCTACCTTATTCCAACGACTTTCCTATAGCTGCTTCGTGACTTGTTCATCATATTTTTGCTTGTTCATTATATCAATTGCATTTCCTTTATCGACTTGCAAATAATGAATAAGCAAATTCAACGTTCTTAATACGTCGAGTGAGTGTGCCTTCGACATTATGTCTTTCAACGCAGATAATGCGGAGACGCGTCAGGCTAAAAACATTAGTATTTACTTTTAGTTCGACTATACTTGCCTCTTGTCCCAAAACCAGACCCACTTACATACTTTCAAAACTCGGTAAGAGAGCAAGTAGATGTCATCGAAGTGAAACTGATTGAGGAAATATGTTAGGATATCCCCCATTGAAATCCTCTTTGTCCTCCAATCCTTCCTTTGTGAAGAACGCCACGGGAAACGGGTAAAAAATTGCGACAGAATAAAACTCTAGCGAACTCCGTTTTGGACCCCAAAATCTTCCAAATTTTAACTCGATGTAGCACGTGACATTTTGCACCACCATATGTAACAGTGATAATACTTGTAGATATACCTTCCCCGGAATACCTCCTCTGCGCAGAGCGTACTCCAGAAACGTGGAAAGTCCTTTCGAGATCGAAGAAAATTAAGGAGAACGGTGTTCCACATATAGTTCCAAGATGATCCGAAGAGTGTTAATTTGGTCAGTGCTGAAGAGTAT
Organism: Hermetia illucens; assembly: GCF_905115235.1. NCBI lineage: Eukaryota > Metazoa > Arthropoda > Insecta > Diptera > Stratiomyidae > Hermetia > Hermetia illucens. The sequence goes on along the minus strand of NC_051849.1, from coordinate 64,956,843 downwards.
AGAGCAAATCTGCATTGTACTCTGTCCACCAAGCTTTCGAGGTCTTTTTTGATAGGTTCAAAGAGCGTGGTATTTTTGGCTGTTATTTTTGGGAAAGATAGAGATATAAAAATTCTCCGCCACTCCACTATAAAAGGATGCTCTTTTTCAGAACCTTAACGGTCATTGCCTGCTGCCTCACTGAGAAGAATCTTAGATTCCTCAAACTTTTAGAAAAGAGGAAAAATACCAGCTTTACAAAAACTACAGGGGCTGCAATAGAATAGCTCCGCAATGGGACTGTTAAGGCTGTTGTATAGTTGATAGAAATAACCAGTCCGTATCCACAAGACGTGGAACTTTTGCGGATCTTATACAATTGAGAATAGGAATGAAATGCTCCTCCTATACGAAGCGTAAATATTATTTGTACCAGCGTTTGCTTCCTTGACTAACGCAGGTCTGCCAAACGATTCAAATGACCTTTTTTCCCTACAGTTTTTGAAATAAGCTTTGGGCTCCTTCTCGCGCCCATTTCAAATTTACGAATGCATAAAAGCGATCAAATAACACCTGGCACTTTTGGTCATCTGACTTCCATGGCTAGGATGAGGCAGCAGATTCTTGTTTTTTTCTCATCACATTAATGACTGATTTCTTTATGCGGGTTACGGTTACCGTATCGACGATAAGAAGGACCCAAAGGAACCCGACATTATTGCATTGAAAGTGGTGGATGTTGCAGTGGTCATATTAGCCTTTAAGATAAAGAACTTCCTTATTTTCTTGCAATCTTATGACCGCAATTTTGGCTATTCTATCTATTAAGCAAGTTAGTAAAATTACTTTGCTATAGTTTCCAGGGAATCTTCATGTTTGAGTGAATTTAAAATTTAACTTTGTTGGACCCCTCGATAATAGATGCTATCAATTTTGAAAATAGTTAGACTCAAAAATTTTGTTGTGAGATAATAAAACATGAAATAAAAGAACCACAGTTTGGTGGTATTGTGATTGTCGTCTTCTAGTATGACCATTCCTCTCGGACTTTGGCTATCAGCAGACAGCGTTTTCAATTGTACCGGTCCATCGTTTGCATCCTTCAATTGTCGAACCAGGCAGTGATGTGCACATGGATTCTCCTTTTAACTTCTCAGTTTTCCTAACGTATTCGACTTTAGTCGGCTTCCGCAGTCGTATAATCATGGAGACTCATCGTATAGTTGATCTTCTCATGTTGATCCAACAATTCGTATGAGGTCCTGCCCTATGGAAACGTTTAATATGTTTGCGGATATTTTCAACATAATCTTATTTCGTTGCCATCTTTTCTTCGTTTTTGACCAAAAGTTGACCATATTCCCAAGATTATATTCGTTACGTATAACATTTTGTCTACTTAGGAGCCTTCTTCCTAGTTTTTGTTATAACAGTCGTTTTCATTTCCTTGATTTGTAGCTTAACCTACTTAATTTCCTTCCTTCAGGATAAGTGGCACATCTCTATCGGATTTTAGGGAGTGCCACACTGGCCACATCTCATTTGTGATATTTTTTACCTCATCCCACTTCTAATAAGCAGACCCATTTTACTGTAATGCCAAAGTTTGGAATTATTTGATGTAATCGATTTCGATCTGAACGGCGTGCCTAAAATTCACGAAAATTTGATGGATATTAATATAAATCTCCCAACATTGTTCAAGTAACTGCTATATCTTAAAGAATTAGTCCATCTTGGATATTAGTAGAAAGATATAAGTCAAGGATGTGCACGTCGAAGCCATTGATGCAGTTACTTGAACTTTACATTACAACGACTGCGGTATGCTTAAAAAAAACGTGGCCCGCGTTCCAAATTCAGTGAAGAACCCGGTTTTCAAAGAAGAGCTGGAGAGTGTTAAAAACCAGGCAGCAAATCTTGTAAGCAAACATGCTAAGAATTCACCTAATCGCCAGTCGACGAAGCAGATCATATCGTTAACAAGCAGTATCGAGATTGGGGTCCACTATCCTGGTATCTCATTATATCTGACACCTGCCTAAAATCAACGAAAATTTGGTGGATATCATGGTAGAACTCCCAACAATTGCCAAAAGCTTCCTCCTTAACTATTTTGTAAACACTCCTTTTAATTCTACTTTCTTTATATTAGTGGATGCTTATTCTTCTGAAACATTTGCTCTTGATCCCAAATATGTAGGATAATTCCATTCCAGAAGAAAGTGATTTTTCTAGAGCTGGAAGTTTCAATAGCAATTTATCGCAAATATCTGAGGCATCTAAGTCACCTGCTCACTCCTTTGTGGAATTTAAGACAAGTGACCGGTGTGTTACAAGACTTTGTACCCTTTCATCGTTTTATTGTTCCCTAAACTTTTGTCAGCAAATTTCATTCCGTTCATTATACGACCGATGACTGCCACTTTCACATTGGCTTGTCTTAAACGATCCAGGGACCAGCCCACAAACCAGACCCTGTTCAGATTCATTCAATATCCAATCATGGTGGAGGGCTATTTTTTGTCCCGGACTATCTTGACAAGCCGCATCAGATTGTTGATTTGATCAAGTAATGCCCAGAGTCTGCTTGAAATCTGTGGGCACCAAATACGCTGGAGCATTTTTTTGAGTAGGGTAGGTAATGCATTTACGCGCAGAGAGTTTGACTTCCGTAACGGTACGCTATGACCAATTAACCAAACACCTTCCCATCATCAGAGAGAAATCGTTTAGTACATTACTTCAGGCTAGCCATCCTGCTCTGCCGACTTAGGTAGCATTCAAGTCAGGGAATTTCTTTCGCCAATGGAAAGGAAGAGGAGGCAGGGAGTTGTTAGCTCAAGGAACCCCTTGGCATCTGGTCCTTGCACCGGGAGAGCTCAATCTTCTTCTCAATCAGAAGAAATGTAATGAGCAACACAACCTCATCTGCTAGCGCTTTTCAGTATCTCTCTGGCAAAATTGTCGGAAGAGAGCTCCCCTCAATCTATATAAAGTTGCTGACGAAACACATCCCACCTTTCACAAAAGAAAAAGGTGTGTTCGGTGTCGTCTACCACCCCATAGCAGAACATACAATCAGGAGATCGTGCCTTCCCAATCTTGCGTAAGTAAGACTGAAAATCTCCATGCCCACTTCGAAGTTGGGAAAGGTATAAGTCAATCTAACCATGCTTTCGGTTCAGCTGGAGATTTAAATTGTCGTTGAGCCACGTGTTCCATCTGCCTCTTGGTTTAAGAGAGTTGCCACCCGTTAAGTGTACGCTGGCGTTCTTCACAGGCAACTCCTTTTAAATCTTCGCTCTTGCAGCTGTGTGTGGCTTAACGTTCCACAGAAAGGAGAGCAACGGGGATCACTCCCACGATCACCATCTCGGCTTGCTCTGAAACAGTGCAATAAACACTACTCGCATTAGACAAAGCGCTTACGATAGATCTCCTTGCTAAGGGTACCATAGTTCCGCGCCGTAATGCAGAACGGACTACGCTGCCCGACTTCTCCTAGTAGGTATAGGGCCCAACACACACACACAATGTCGAATAAATGTTTCACTGGAGACATATCTCCACTGTTTGGGAAAGTGATCAGTATGTCTAAACTTTCTGTCACCTGGAGGCTGTTGGGAATTATTTGCATAATTGGGTTAACATAGGAAGCAAATAGATTTCATGCAAAGCCAGTTAGGCCGTGGCTGTCACCGTTACCTTCGTCGTGGGGGTTGTAGCATTCTGTTATTTCCCAATAAATCTCCTCATTGCCAGCTTCATCGTTCAAATCATCCAGTTGCTGCTCCTTGACGTGTCGGCAATGAGTCAAACGTCCTTTTTCCGTCAGAGTTTTCGGGCCGATACGCCAAATTTTCGCTTTGTGGAACGTTCGTTTGATGCCTGGCTTAAATTCAATGGTGTATAATTTAAACTTCCTACCCAACAGGCTCTCCGTATATATCTCCATATATATATCCATATACATATAACTTATATCTTTAACCTCAGTACCAGTCTATTTAGTTAGCTAGATTACCAGCACATTCCTCTTGTATCGACTGGCCTGATGTAACAACTTTATAACAATGCTGGATTTGGTGCCTAACATTCCAGGATCCGACTGCAGAGTCCATTTTTAAGGTTTTGTGTAAACACAAAACCTTATTAAAATCGGTTTACTGTCTGTCTGTCTGTCTGTCCGTCACACGCATCTTTCTCGGAGACGGTTGTAGCGATTTGCACCAAATTTGGTAGAAAGGTGGGAACTGTGAACGCTCACACATATAGTGAGTTGCATCCTTTTACGTCGAATTTAAGTGGGGGTCCCCATACATGCAAAAGGGTAGTGTAATTTTTTTCTTCATCAAATATAGTCATGTGGGGTATCAAATTAAAGGTCTCGATTAGTACTTTTCGAAGCCAGTCTTAGTTTTGGCATTTCTTGGAAAGGTGCGGGGGGTTGAAAGTGATCATTTTTTAACGAACCCATTCTCAGAAACTACTCAACCGAAAAACTTGAAAAAAAGCAGGGGGCTGCCACTATATGGTGCCTAGGCTCCGAAGTACCCTACATACCGATACCTATTCAAATAAAGTTAATAATAGTACATTACTATAATTTTTAGTAATTGAAAGGAAAACCCCCCTTAAGTTCAGCCTAGAATCACAAAATTTTGCAGCAATATAGGCTGCAGCATAAAGCATGATCTTGCCAAATTTGGTGAAAATCGCACTATTACTAACAAAGTTATACTAGGTCAAAACTGTCGCTCCTCTGGAAACTCAAGACTATGAATGTCAATATCACCTAAAAGTGGATATTTTCACATAATATATACATATTTTACGTGCTAGATGCTAATGGGGCAAATGTACACTAAAAGCTCTTTATAAAAGAAATACACAAAACCTTTCGTACCTGAAGCGTCTAGCTTCCGGTTTCCCGACCTGTTTTTTTTTTTGCTATGTCATTTCTGTGGTTGCACTCCTCTTCATTGAAGTTTAGATAACAAGTCTCATGTTTTACAGGGATGGCGGTTCTCCATTTCGACCAACATTCACTTGGAAGACTTAGTTATCATCCTTGCTTCCGGTATTAGACGCATCCACCCTCTTATCTTATCTATCCTCTTTGCCTGGGGTTAAGTAGGATTCGATAGTATTATTGATGGTGTTATTTTAGTAGAAAACCAGGAAACGTGGTATAGCGCTGAGAGCCTTCATTATCTGTTGAAATAAGTTGGAAACCGGAAGCTCGGCGCTTCAAGTGCGGAAGGTATTGTTTGTTTCTTCTGTGAGTATATTTGAATGAATAACTATCCCGTTTGTACGTTGTTCGTTATGAGTATCCATTTAGTATGTCAGACTACTCACTTTAGCCTGATATTGATACTTAGTGGCAGTGAATTTAACCGCTAAAGAAAATTTTGAGCTACTGAGCTACTAACTATGTTAGTAATAGCATAATCAAACTGGGGGATAACATGCCTCCTACCAGAATCTATATTACAATAGCCCTTGCATAAACTTAAAGGCAGTTTTTACTCAATTTCCCCAAAAATATAGTAACATACTATTATTAACTTAACTTGAGCAGATATCGATATGGAGAGTATTTTCAGCCCTGGACACTGTATAGAGGCAGCTTCATGATTTTTTTTCAGATTTTTCGGTTGCTTAGTTTCTGTGAATGAGTCCGTTAAAGAAATCATCAGTTTCGACCCCTCCCACACCACGCGTTTCCAACAAATGTCAAAAATATCAACAGCATCGAAAAGTGCTAATCAATACTCTTCATTCAATACCCAGCATGCTACACGTCCCCTTTGCATGTATGAGGATCCCCCCCCCCCTAATGTCAACGTAGAAAGATGTCACTCACTACATGCCTGGGCATTCAAAGTTTCTACCTTCTCACCAAATTTGGTGTCAATCGGTATAGCCGTTTCTGGATGGACAGACAGACATTTTTTTTGCAAACAAAACTTTAAAAACAAATAATTGCTGCAGCAGACCGCTGAAGCTGCTATGCTATGCACAGGGATTTTCATCGGCCAAAAAGTTTCTACGCGGAATTGGCTTTGATTTAACAAATATCAAATATCATAATTTAAACCAATTAATTTATATATTAAAATTTGCAACTCATTGAATTAAACATCAAAACTATCATCCATTCCGCATTGAGTACAGCGAAATCAACTAGGAATTCGTTTTTAGGTGATCCTCTTAATTTTACAGATATCAGCCACAATCTCGATTCTTATTTTGATGTGCACATTTGGATTGCGGGCAATTCGCGCTCAGGATACCGTCGACCTACATCAACCAGAAATTACTGAAGCAATTATAGAAGAAATCAAACCAGAAGATTTAGAAGTGGACCTTGAACGAGCAGAAACAAAAGATGGTCAAGACTCTGAAATTGTCAAACAAATACGAAAATTAAATGCTGATGGGTCTTATACAGTTGGGTATGAAGCTGATGACGGAACCTTCAAAATTGAGAGTCGTGATGTCTTGGGAAATGTTAAAGGTACGTTTGGATATGTGGATGTGAATGGTGAAATCAAAAGGGTATCTTACATAGCAAACAATGAGACTGGCTTAAAATCAGATTCACATGTTGAAGAAACCACGGTTACACCCAGGCGACACAAAGGAACCCCCACCACCAGGCGACCACAGTATTCTAGCTCAACTGCATCACCAACAAGACCCTCAGTGATACAAACAATACCAAGGAGATTACGGGTTTCAACTACAGCAGGAACAGATCGTATGAATAAAGATTCTGTGGCTAAGCCCTCCGTCAAATCCGATTCTACTACAACAGTAATTTATGCTACTTCAGTTCCAACTCCGAAACCATATGTCAACATTCGTCCCACTCCATTGCCTGGTACAAATATGCGACAAGCAGAACAGTTGGCGCGTCCTGATAAGCTAGAGATAAATCAAGGATCAAAGATTCAGGTAACAAGTCCCAAGGAGGCATCAACTACAAAGCCTGTGGTTGAAGAAGTCGATGAAAAAGAAGAAGTTACATTACCATATCATACCAATCTCTTGCGAAGGCAATTAATGCCTGACGCCGACACACAATATGACACCCAACATCAAATCATCTACAATTCCCAGGCTGATGACGACGTTCGAAACCTCTATGGAACAATGGGCTCAACCGCTAGGCCGTTATTTACAACTACAAGCTCACCAAGGATACCACCAGTAATACTTGCTGCTCGGCAGAGAGCGGCTCAAATTCAAAACTCTATCAGCGCAAATAATGCACCGACGACCGAAAAGTACTATATCAAGTCAAGTCGCAGGCAAGAGTCCCCTGAAGCAGAACCTACAACTGAATCAACCTCTGAAAATACCTACTTGACTCAAAGTCCGATACCGGTGCAAATTCCAGCCACACGTGACGAAGGCAAACGTATCCTTCGAAGACCGATTCAACGACCGCATTTCATACGGGTATTGGAACAGCACTCTCAGCCCCAACAGCAAGTTCCTACTCTTACAGCTAGTGGATATGAAGCACCCAGACTAGTGCGGATACCAGCTGAACCTAGTGCTCATAGAGTTGATCCTAATGAGCAGTATCTCCGTGAAACTACTTCACCGCCAAAAACTGAACAAATCGCAGAGCAGGAGCCGATTCCGGCTCGAATTCCTCAGGTTGTGTACCGAAATCCTGTAGCCGCACCCCAAGCCTCGCAATATTATTCGTATCCGGAACAAGAAGCTCCTATACCCTATCCCACTCATCCAATTCCTTATCCACCACCTCAGCCGCAATACTATGACTACCTAGATCGTCCGCCACTAACGACCAGAGATTTCGAAAAACTCCTGCAGGCCCTGATATTCCGCCATCAACAAATTCAACAGCGTGTGCCTTATTCTGGATATAATAGCCGACCATATTACCCATACAACTCTGACCCTTACAGTCCATATCCAGTTTTTGCTACAAGACCACCACCTGCTTACCTTCCATATAGGACCCCAATTCCAGCTTACGCCGATGCAGATGGAATGTATCAGGCTCAAAGCCCCATTTCAACTGCTGAAACGCCAATGTCGTACGAGTTGCAACGTTTGATGACCAGAAAGAAACAGTACACGAGTAACCCGCGATACTTTGGTTCGCAACAGGCAATATATGCTTCTGAGGGTGCGTATTCAGCAACAGCTCCACCGACTGCAGGAGGAGCAAATGGATATCTTCCACCAGAAGTTCGGGAGGAGCTTTTGTACAGGATGCTCATGTTGGCTTTGCAATCAGAAGTTCAACAACGTTCGGTGGCTGCACCTATCCAGGTGGCTGCTGAAAGTGACTCAGAAGCGAGTACCACAACGAAGAGCTCTCTGGTTTACAAGAAACCCGTGAGGAGCGTACAGATTCTTGGCGAGGAACAGTGAGGAAACCAAGGAGTAGGTTCTAAGATAAGCTAATTTTTTTGCTGTAGTAACATATTTTATGACTATTTTTTATGATTTTTATGATAAATACAAAAAAATAACAAATCATGCATTGTGGTATGTGTTAGTGATTCCCATTTCCTATCTAGATACCGTAAGTATTTTTTTTAAATCGTAAATAGTAAAGGATAGGTTGATTCATCAAGTTAGATTATATTCGGTTTTCCTAAAAGATTTAGCTTCACCAGAGAGAGAGAATCCGGGTCTGGCGTGATAATTATGCGGAAAATTCAAAGGATGTAGCTCTTACAGGAGGATTTTGAATGTCGTTTCCGATAAATGATACGCGATCCGTAATTAATTCTAATTAGTTACTCAACAAGCTCCCACAGTGCAACTTAATAACAAATGACACAATTAATTCAACGAAACTTCTCATAGTACACCGACAACCTTCAGGTAATTGGATAATAACAAGGTACCGCTGCCTTCCAATCGTAATAATTTTATCAAGAAAAACTTCTAACATATTTTACATGGTGTGTTTGTGCTCTGCGTCCCACTTGTGTCGCTTACGTAATTTTTGGCAAACAATATCCATTCGTCAAAAGTTGCATCGCTCCTTAGTCAGGTATTGTGCGATTTTTGAGTCCAATTCTGAATTTTTCACTACGCTGTCATCGTTCCCGCCTTCTTATCTCAATTACGCAATGCAATGCAAGTTGCTGCCAGCAACCTGTCGCATAGCCTCGGATATACCTAAGACAGCTAACGGTTAATGATCCACCTTACTTAGCACATATGCAAGTCAGACCAGCATCTCGTCCGTCTACCCGTCTGTCTGCTTCAGAAAAATCACAAACGTGTGAAAAACTTTGTCATTGTTCTCTTCCGTCAATCTATTGTTGGCGATATTTCTTTCGTATTAAGTTCTTTGATGTAATTTTATGAACGTTGTTTTTACTTTTTTCTCACAAAGTATGGAATTAATAATTTCGATTTCAGCTGAAGAATGAACATACACGATTCAGATGAGAGTTGTGTGTTACTTTGTTCGTTGCGTGACCCGTGTGAAATGATTTTGAAATTGAGTTGTAAATAGAATACGAGATAGGTACCATTGAAGTGATCACACAGAAACAAACACCCCATTGAAACGGTCGCTTCAAATAGTTAAATGAAGGAACATTGACCTACGGTAATTCACTTCTGTAATTGGAAAACTGTCATAAAAAGCAAATGATATACGCCAATGTCACAATGAATTAATTTACTAAATTTAGATCATGGGATATTTTTTAGGTTTTCTTCACTATATAAAGGAACACTTCAGGACTAGCATTATGCGCGTCATCCCTCTCGGACTGCTACTGCACTAAGAGTGCAGTAACGCCTGAATATGGTAGCAAAGGAAATTGAGTGATAAAAAGTCACAAAATTCGAATCCACCCGCTTGTCAAGTTGCGGCCGCGGTGCGGGTTTTGTAAACCTGACCAAACTTACGTTTCCCTAAGGAAGGCATTCCCTCTACTTTAATGGAAAGCTCGCATTTACTGCCTTCGGTGCAGCTAGCCAGAAAGAAAAGTACGGAGACTCTCATTTCCACGGCACTACCATCTAAATTCACCAGAAATGGGTAGAGGAAAGTTCGCGAACCTTCACACACTGCGCCGAGATAATTATTAATAATAATAATCGTTGGCGCAACAATCCATATTGGATCAGGGCCTTGAAGTGTGTTAGAGCACTTCATTCAAGACCGTAACGGTACACTAGTCGGTCAGCATTGCGCTCGCCCGAGATTATTACCCTAATTTGACTCAGGTACTCATTCACAGCTGAGTCGACTGGTATCCGACGTCAAATCACGATGCAAATCCCACTGCCACCAGTGAGATTTGAACCGCGACCTTCCGTATGACAGCCTAGTGCTCTAACCACTGAGCTATCCTGAGATAATTATTGGGAAAGTTTTGTCTATCAGAACCTTTTCTTCCATTCGCAACAAGTAGAATGGAACAAAAGAAGCTGATGATTTGCACGTAACTACCCTAATATCAGTAAAAAACCATCACGCGGAACGAACACCGAGGACCTGGGAAGGCATTCGGGAAGAAGGCGAAGCTCCTGCAGAATGAGGATATGGAAGTGGCTACATCTACGCTTTCCGCAGGGACCAGGACCAGTGTGCCGGGGGATGATCAAATCAGCGAGACAGATCCCAAAAAACTGGTCCTTCCCACAGAAATACGAACACAAAATCCTTTAAGGATAGCAAAATGTCACAGAGGCAATTTACCATCCTTCAAAATGCCTGTGAAAAATAAACGTTGCAGCCTGGAACGAGCCAAGGTGTAATAATAAAGGGTTTCGCGTTCAGCTCTTCCATTGGAAGTGAACCGAAAAGACCACCTTGGTTATGGCTCCAACAGATAATCCGAATTTTTAGTTCTGGCGGTTGGACAGGACAGCGGTCACAGGGTAGTAGTCCCAAGGCGAAACGTGGATTGGTACCCACGATGGAACATAAAACCTGTCTGATCTAGTGCTGATTAGCGGGCAATACCGAAACAGGGACCCGTCCTCATGGCATCTCGACTTATCGGGCAACGCTGCCATCTCGGTTCGCGACGACGCTCGACACTCGACAGACACCGTCGTAAATTCAGTGATGAACCTGATAATGACGGCTGTGAGGCTTTCATGCCCCGGAGGGGCGCCAGGTGCGACAAGCCTTCTATGTACTGGTGGTTGGTACAACGTTTGCACGCCAAGAAAGGGATGTGTCTTGCCTTCAATTAAGTAAGATGGACAGATATGTTAGGCACACTAGAAAACTCATTCCACGTGCTAAGGTATCTCTTCCGGATAATGAGGAATTATCTGAAAGACAGCTCCCTGCTCTATGAAACGCTACAGGGTCCAAAGGAGGATGGAAATCACGCCGGGGGTAGCAAACGGATCCATCCTAGGGCCGGACCTCTGGAATGTTGCGACAGGGTTGCAGCTGGAGTCGCGGCCTCGAGTCGGCTAATGCCGAATGTCGGGGGCCTTTATAAACTAGGAGACGTCTCCTTATGGGAGGAACGCAGTCGGTTCTGCTCCACGGTGAGGAGGTATGGGTTGATACCCTTGACAAGGAGGTGCATCGTAAACGCGTTGCTCAAGTGCAGAGGCGAAGAACTTTGCGAGTGCTCCTGATTATAGCACCATCTCCGAACCGGCAGTGATGGTGATCGCGGGAGTGATCCCCGTTGCCCTCCTTGCAAAGGAGCGCAGTGGAAACTTCTTCGAATTGCGGAACTACCCGCTTCCCGAATCTATTCAAAGGGTCGATCGAGCTTTGAAGGAAGCTAGTGGGGTATTCTTGACTATTGGGAAACTCTAAATGTCTAATCCTGCGCTTCCAAGAATCAGATAATAATAATAATAATAATCGTTGGCACAACAATCCATATTGGATCAGGGCCTTGAAGTGTGTTAGAGCACTTCATTCAAGACCGTAACGGTACACTAGGAGGCAATGTGGTCAGCATTGCGTTCGCCCGAGATTATTACCCTGATTTGACTCAGGTACTCATTCACAGCTGAGTCGACTGGTGTCCGACGTCAAATCACGATACAAATTCCACTGCCACCAGTGAGATTTGAACCGCGACCTTCCGTACGACAGCCTAGTGCTCTAACCACTCAGCTATCCGGACGGAGAATCAGATGCCAACTGAAAATCCACAAGGAGGGAGGCGAGATGCAAGAAGTTATTGCGGACTTGAACTCACCGACTTACAACAGCGCCAAGTGGTTGATCAATGAGCACGGGGACAACGAATAGTAAGTATTCCGTGGCTGACTCCCATGAACTAATACAGAAGCTGCAACGCATTGAAGGGATGGGTGAAGACGAGGTGATAGTGTCGTTCGACGTGGAGGCATTGTTTCCCAACAAGCAAATGAAAGAGTCAATTTTCGAACTCGAAAGATGGCTGAACCAGCTCGGATCTAGCCCGGAATGGTGAAGAAAAGTTCGAATTGATGCAAACTTTGCCAGGCTCTGCATGAACGAAAACTATTTTACGTTTCGGGATAGATTCTACAACTACAACAACTACTTCGGGAGTAGCGATAGGACCCCTCTCTCGCCGTTGCTCATTGAAAAGTTCAGAGAAGAAGTTGATTCGATGGGAATAAAATCTAAAGTATGGTTATGTATGTAGTCAATGTATTTGCGATTATTAGAAGAGACGATATCGAAATGGTCATCTCCTCTATAAACAAGCTTCACCATAAATTGAGTTTACACTAGAAGTAGAAAAGTATGGGGCTCTACCATTCCTAGATCTGAATATCGTCAACTCTAGTGGGAAGCTTAAGTTCGAGATACAGCGTAAACCTATAGCGACGCAGAAAAGCACTATTGAGAAACTAATCGTAAGGAAAATCAAGCGACACAATAGGCATGCCTATACAACACTATTCTCGAAGCATAAGGGGACAACTACGACACAGATAAGTATCCCGTATTTCCTACCAATTTAATGACACCTGGAATTTGATAAAAAAGTTTCAACTGGAAATCGTAGGTTCGAGTCGATCGTCCACCTTGCGGAATGTACTCGCAAGCGTGGGAAGCGGATCCTTTGGTAGCGGAGTAAAAAAAGCGGGATCTACCGTACAACGCGCTGGGACTGTAATAAGATATACAAAGGACAGACTAAACGCCTGACGAAGACACGAACGAGTGGCTCAGGCAATACTGCTCCTCCCACAACGATGTGTGGGAGCGTGCGCTACTAACCTTGAAGAGGGTCTCTGAGCTACCATCGTTAAAAAAGTGCTTCCTGTGGCTTCCAGAAGAAGAGCGGATTAGTGCAAGGGTTCTGGAACAACTTGGTGTACGGAATAACTATAACACTTCCACCTGGATTCTGCTAGGCAGCAAAACAGGAGAGAGAGCCGATAGACCTACAACTTAAGATGGTTCGGGAAAAATCGGGTTGCCGCCTCTACTATGGGATAGGGACCGTCACGTTACACGTGTCGGCTCCTAGAACCATTGAAGGTGATTTGCAGCCCTCGGCATCTTCGTCTAAAACATAGATGAGGTGCCACATTTCCCAAATAAATTTGTAGCATTGTAAAGCCGGGACTGTACTTATCAGTCGTCGGATCAATAGCTGCAAGACAGCACCGAAGACGAATCAACCAACAACATCAAACCGCACTGGCCAAACAAGAAGAACCAGGATAGGAGAATACAACTTTGAGACCGTTGACAATTTCTCCTATCTAGGGTCGAAAATCACAACCGATAACAACTATGATGATGAAACCCGCACACGGTTGTTGTCAGCTAACAGAGCCTATTTCAGCTTACAAAGACTGTTCCGCTCGAAACGTCTCACCATAGCGTCAAAGCTCTTACTGTACAAGACTATGATCTTGCCAGTCCTCATGTATTCCTCGGAAACTTGGGTTCTTAGCAAGAAGAATTGCGAATTCTTGGCCGCGTTCGAGAAAAGAATCCTCCGAAGAATTTTTGGCCCCCTACATGAGGATGTTTGCCTACACAATGACGAAATCTACGAGTGATACCATGACCGTCCGGTTGTGGATAAAATCCGGCTCAATAGGTTACGGTGGGCAGATCACTTAATCCGTATGGATGAGAATGATCCCGCCCGGAAAGTCTATAAGGGCAATATCTATGGTAGAAAAAGAAGACGAGTCAGACTCTGCCTAAGATAGAGCACATAGGTGGCATAGGTCAGGACGCCAGACAGCTTTTAGGGATATCGAATTGGTGGACCTCGGCGCAAAACCGGGATGTCTGGAGTTTCTGGGTAACGCAGGCCTAGACCGGATACCGGTTGTTGCACCGTTGATGATGATGATACAAGAACCGTGGGATGTTGGGGGGGGCTAAAATTCCAATATGCTAACCTGTTGTATGCCAATGGTAGCGATCGACTCCGCTCCTGCATGCTAGTCTCAAAAGACTTGCAGGCTAATTTGGTTAACGTCCTATGTGATGGCGACACCACATGGGCTAAACTAACCATAAAAAGTCAACAGGGAGATAAAGAAATACTATGGTGCTCCGCATATTTCCCCTATGACGCAGAAGACGTTCCCAGTAGAACATTCATCAGAGCTATTCAATATGCCAAAAGTAGAGGCATGGGGGTAATAGTAGGATGTGGTGTCAACGCTCATCACATCTGCTGGGGAAGTTCCAACATCAATGCAAGAGAATCGAGACTACTGGTGGATCTAGTAGGAACCGATTGCCAGATCCTTAATTTGGGTAATGAACCCACTTTCTTTAACGTGGTCAGGGGAGAGGTCACCGACATCACGGTGGCATCTCCTGACATCGCGGCTCTGGTCGGAGGGTGGAGAGTATCGAACTATAGCACAGTGTCGGATTACAGACGCATTGATTAATGGGCATGAATCCACCCCATTTCGGAATTCGCAGGAAGACAGATTGGGTGATGTATAAACTAGAATTGTGCGCCTGAGTTATGATCTCTGGGAAGCGCATCAAATCCATTGCTGGAATTGAGAAGACAACCCAGATGATCACAACTATCATGAGAGAAGCTTTCAAAGAAAGCTGTCCATTCAAGGTGCCAAAGAAGGGTAAAACACCATGGTGGAATTCGGATTTGGCAAAACAGAGGAGATCGCCAAGGATGCTTCTCAACCGTGCTCTGAAGTGTGATTCAGGCGTTAGCTGGAATCGTTATGATGAGGCACAGAAGGCTCTAAAAAGGAGCATAAGTTCGGCTAGACGATCATCATGGAGACGCTTTTGCGAAGAGACTAACTTTCTTAAGGCAACCTCAAAGCTGAGGCGGGTTCTGGTTAAAGAACGTGGCCAAAAACTGGGTTATTTATGTTTACAGAACAGGAGCTACACAAAAAATGACAAAGAAGCGGGAAACCATTTGCTTGGAGTACACTTCCCAGGTAGCATCCAAAATCTATTCTCGGGGTCAATAGGTGCATACATCCCTCAACCGAGAGACTGGAATCTGGCATGCAAAGTAGTATCACTGGAGCGAGTGAAATGGGCATTTCACTCGTTCCATAGATACAAGTCTGCAGGTCCGGATGGCATCATCTTTGCGCTAGTAATAGAAGGCATGGATGCCCTGGGTCTGCACGTTCGGAATATACATCGTGAATGCCTAGCACACGCTTATATTCCAATTAAATGACGGGATGTGAAGGTGTTGTTCATTCCCACACCAGGAAAACCCACCTATACAGACGCAAAAAGGATCAGAAAGACTAGTAGATCGGTTCATAAGGGATACATAATTCGTAAGTGGCCACTTCACCATAGACAACACGACTACCAGAAAGGAAAATCCACGGAGACAGCACTCCATGAACTTACGGAAAAAATTGAAAAGGCGATGTTCATGAAAGAATACGCCTTAGGCGCATTCATGGACATCAAAGGTGTCTCAATTATGCATCATTCGCGGCAATTTGCGATGCGGCAAGACAGCATGGAATCGAACCGCTGCTAATCAGATGGATCCTGCACATGCTAGAGTGGAGATGTCTCAAGGGCTGCCCACAAGGAGGGGTTCTCTCTCCACTGTTATGGCTCTTGGTAATGAGTACCCTGCTGTGGCTCCTGGAGGACAAGAAAGTCTTCGCTCAAGCATTTGCAGACGACCTAGCCGTAATAAATACCGGTAAGTTTGCGCACAGTATGTGACCGCTTGAATGCAACTCTGCATGCAATCCACAGCTGGTGCCTCCGCAATGGACTCACGGTGAACGCTAGGAAGACTGAACTAGTTATGTTCACTAGGAACGTCAGGTGGGGCAGCTATACGCTACCCACCTTAGCAGGAGCGGAAATCCAGCTGGAACAAACAATCAAGTACTTAAGAGTACATTTCGATTCCAAGTTAACGTGGAAGCATCATATCCAGGAACAATACCAGAAATCCTGCATATTGCTCTGGCGCTTTAGCAATGCGATAGGTAAAACCTGGGGACTTTCACTCAAACGGATATACTGGATGTATGCATCCATAATAAAACCCATTTTGATGTATGCATGCATCGTCTGGTGGCCAAGACTGAACTTTGCTAACAGCAAGAAGCTGCTAACGCAGATGCAGAGACTTGGTTGCCTAAGTATTACTGGAGCAATGAGTACTACGCCGACTGCGGCACTTGAACCTATCCTAAATTTACTCCCCATTCACTTGGAGGTGAAACGGAAAGCAGCCAACGACGCATATAGGCTCGATACCATTGGGGCGTGGAAAGGCGGCCAATCCAACGGGCATGCGTCTATCTGGAAATTCCTTGAAAAACATCCGGTAGCCCTGATGTCGACCGATCATATGGTTTCCAGATTCGTCTTTGAAAAGACATACACTGTCGTAATCACTGAAGGGGAAGAATGGTCGACAAATGGCCATGAGTCGTTTCAGATTACAAACCTAATAATCTCCACCGATGGGTCAGTCATGGAAGACGGATCGGGCGCAGGGGTGTTCTCGGGGAATTCGATTATAGAACTGGCCCGACCCCTCGGAAAAATGACGACCAACTTCCAGGCGATATATGCCATTTCATTGGCAGCAGAAGAATGTCTGCGACAAAAATAGAGGGGTCGCACCATTCGAATCTGTTCCGATAGTCGGGCGGCATTATCGGCACTAAATGGCAACAACATATCAAGCCAGTTGGTGTGGAGTTTTCATCAGGTGCTGCTGAAATTTGGCCGACTGAACGAAACATTCCTGATGTGGGTGCCTGGCACTCTAAAATCGCTGGTAATGAGGAGGCTGACAGACTGGCTCGCCAAGCGCCTGGATAAAGAATTGTGGGCCAGAACCAGCTCTTCAAATCCGACCATCTACTGATCTGAGATCCTAGAGATGAAGCATCAACAAATGATCTTCACAACCACCTGAAGAACGTTATCATTGATACGGCCACAAATATACTTGGCCCCAGTCGCAAAAGGAGTGGGAACGGCTGGCTTGACGATAAATGTAAGCTAGCAACGGAACGGAAGAATGCCGCATACCCAGTAATGTTGCATTCTCAAAGAACGCGGGCACGCGCAGAGACTTATCACGAACTCCATCAAGCGGAAAAAGGAAGCCAGGGAGGATCAACAAATCTGTGAACTCGAAAAGTACAGGGAGCAATCGCGCCGGGCGTGCAAGCTTAACCAACAAGTCAGCAGAATGAAGCCTTACACACCTCGATGTCGAGGAAAATCTGATTTCCGACAGAATGCGCATATTGGAACGATGGGTTGAGTATTTTGATGAACTACTGAACAACCAGAACATCGGCGAGTTGGAGGATTTCGCCAACTGAAGACTGCTAGCCCGGATAGCCCCATACGCCCAGAACATCATTGGCCATACCAAAGAGGCTTCACTCTAGGCAAATCAGCAACAGATCAGATTTTCTCTGTGCGGCAAGCGATGGAAAAATTGTTGGAATATGGACATCAGTCATCGACTGTAAAGCCTTCTATGATAGCATAGCCAAGGTAAGACTGTACACGGCCATGAGAGATTTCGGTATCCCAACGAAATTGATAAGAATGCCTAGGCTGGCCCTGGTGAGGCCAGGCGAGTTAAATGCAAGAGGTACGATCCTTTTTAAGTCCACCCAACTACTGGCTTATGTTGACGATATAGACATCATGGGAAGAACCACCCGAGATGTATAAACTGCCTTAATCCAGATCGAGCAGGCAGCTCGAAATCTTGGGCTGCACATCAATGAAGGCAAGACAAAATATATGGTGGCAACGTCAGCTCCAAAAACTAACCAACCAACAACATCAAACCGCACTGGTCAAACGGGAAGAATAAAGATAGGAGACTACAACTTTGAGACCGTTGCTAATTTCTCCTATCTAGGGTCGAAAATCACAACCGATAACAACTATGATGATGAAATCTGCGCACGGTTGTTGTCAGCCAACAGAGCCTATTTGAGCTTACAAAAACAGTTCCGCTCGAAACGTCTCACCATAGGGTCAAACTCTTACTGTACAAAACAATGATCTTGCCAGTCCCCATGTATTTCTCGGAGACTTGGGTTCTTATCAAGAAAAATTGCGAACTCTTGGCCGCGTTCAAGAGAAGAATCCTGCGCAGAATTTTTGACCCCCTACAAGAGGATGGACGATTCCGTAACCAACGTAACGATGAAATCTATGAGTGATACCATCGAGCCTTTTACACCCCAACCGCCTAGCTTCTGGCTTCTAACATGTGTTATTAATCCTTTCATATCTTTTTTAAGAGCAAATTTATGTTTAGTCATTGCATATAATGCGCAATGATACAGTGCTGAACCACTGCTTTTTATTGAACTTTTTATCTAGATATCTATGATATAAAGCTTACAATATCTGCTCCAACAGCTATGCAAAGAGACCAATACCCCAATTTTGAATGTTTAGAAATTCATTTCTAGTAATACAATTGTTAGCCAGATATTGTTCAAGAAACTAGCGAGGGCGTTCCGTTCATTCCGACAATCTAAAAATGTATAATAGAAGTGAGAGAATTTAAAAGATAATGGGATCTTCCTCACGTCTAGATACATATCTAAGACTACAACCGATCCCCATCGTAACGAAGCTGATTCTGTGCTCAGCGCCAATGGTGACCCTGTGGTGGAGACCAGCAATCTCAGTGTCTTACTAGAGTATCTTTTGCTTCGAATGTCAAATCTTAAGATTGAACTAACGGCCATTCGTTTACCTGCCGCTTGTTGTGGCGGAGTGTTGTTGATCTTCACCTTCGCGGTCCGGTTTCTTGCGGTTTTCGTATACGATTTCAGTGCATCGATCATTGCTCGAATTGCAATTTATTTGCCGAATTCACGTTTTTGCGATTGTGCGCCCAACGTGGACGTGAGTGCATTGGTTTTTTCTGTGACACCCATAGTATCTATTGCAGGTGTGATATAAGGTGATAGGAAAAGCAAAAGTTCGCCGTGATTGTGTTTTGTTTACCACTTCCGCGCGAGTGTTAGTGTTCGTGATCTTCGAGAGGTTTCTTATCAGCCGAGTCCTGGTTACTTGTGACCGTGTGCAGTGTTGTATCTTGAGGTGTATCTTGGTTCCAATAAGGAGTGAGGAAGATATTGGTCTCGTCTTACCTGTTCACAGTGTCCGGCTTTGAGTATCAGGTGTGCTTTTGTGTTTGTGAGAATCTCGTTCTTTTACCTGCTGGTGGTTGCGTGTGGTACAAAAGTGGTTCTGAGCCGCCTTTATGGGTGTTTGTTTGGCTTCAAGTGGCTGAAAGGGTTCAAAATATCATAAATTTTATGTGGACTTTCTGTGGATTAACTGTCGTCTAGTCGCGGTTTATCTGGTCATCGTGTTACCGGCGCTCTTTTGGATTACAAAAAACTGTCTTATGTCACCATTCTTCACGTGCGATGCGTGCAGCATTCTTTATACTGAACAGGTTTGTCAAAGAACTAAATAATAAAGCAAAGGAATTAACAGATATGTGGGAATTGAGTGCAAAGACAATATGGATTTTTATATCAGGCAAATGAAGATACATTGTCTATAAAAGGCTTGAGAAAGACATAACATAATTATTGGTTGATTGCCAAGGAAGATATTCGTATTTCCCGGTAAATCAATTAAGTCAGTCATCCAGGAAAGGCTCAGTAAGCTTGTGGTACAGACGTCCTCTACTTGTTTGTCGCAAATTGAGGCAAAATAGTTGGCATCATTGTCGATCGTTATAACTTGTAACTAACCTAATACGAATTTTTTTCAAGTCTTATGCGAAACAAAATTTCATTAAAATCGGTTTAATGCCTGTCTATCTTACGCAGGCAGTTTTTTCAGAAACGGTTATACATATTGACACGGAATTCGTTGACGAATTTTAAGCCCTCACTCAAGCCGTGAATGGCATCATCTTGAGTTCAGCTAAACGGGGGAGAGGGTCATTCATACCTGCAAAGGGAGGAGCACGGACTTTTTGGAATATAATCATGGGGAGTATCAAGTGGAAGACCTCCATTAGCACTTTATGAATCAGCTTTAGCTTTTGATGATAGTTGCAAGAGCAATAGCAATGGGTTAAGAACTTAAGGCTTTGTTTGAAATAATTAAAACTTGCTTTTTCTATTCGTTAGCGTTATTTATTGGTCTTGCAAATACCGATATTTCGGGAACCACAAGTTCCCTTCATCAGTGCTAACAAGGAAGCTAGAAATACCTTGTAATTATTCAGTTAAGGGTTTACATCTGTTTGGATTTTTTTCCCTCTAAAGATGAATTTTACACCCGACTGCATAGAATTTTTGACGGGTTGCCCTCTAATGACATCAAAGTATTATTGGTGGACTTCAATGCTAGACAGGAGGATAGAGCCTTCATAATGAAGCAAGCGATAATGGAATCTAAATAAAGTAAAATACAATTGATTTTTCCTGAAAAGGGATATATTATTTATTTGTATATACGTATTTCCGACAGCAGTTGTGTCCTCCTTTAGTACCTGATCAACCAAGCTATTGATTCCTATTCCACTACATAAATATTAAGTTTAACCTTGGGATCTTATAATTGCTAACTGATTAGTTTATTCGTGATCATGAATGTTGCCCGGTGTCTCACGTGCCACTTCTCTCAGAAGCTTCGATTGCACGGTGCCCGTGTCGTAGTTCAACTTTTTCCCTTCTGGCTCCCTCAGGATCGCCACGTTCTCTTGCACGTCCAACTTCCTCCTGTTCCCGCATTCCTTGATGACTTCTTCGTTGTCCCATGTGATGCTATCATCACCATCAACGGCGCGAAACCCGGTATCCGGTCTAAGTCTGCCTTAATAAGAAACTCCACATGTTTTCGCCGAGGTCCGCGAATTTGATATCCCTAAAAGATTTTTGCCATCCTGGCTTACGCCACCGTTCCATCTCAGGCAGGATACTTCTTTCAAACACGGCCAAAAGTTCGCAATTTTTCTTGCTAACACCTAAGTCTCCGGGGAATACATGAGGACTGGGAAGTCTTGTACAGTAAGAGCTTTGACCCTATTGTGAGACCTTCCGGGCAAAACAGTTTTTGTAAGCTGAAACAGGTTCTGTTGTCAGCCAACAACCGTGCGCGGATTTCATCGTCGTAGCTGTTATCGGTTGTGATTTTCGACCCTACATAGGAGAAATTCTCAACGGTCTCAAAGTCGTAGTCTCCTATATTCATTGTTTTTGTTTGATCATTCCGATTCGATGTTTTTCGTTCTTTGGCGTTCTTTTCGTGCTGCCGTTCCCACTATGTACTTCGTCTTGCCTTCATTAATGTGCCGCACGGCAGCTCGCGCCGCCTGCCGATCTAGATGAAGGTAGTTTGTACGTTACGGGTCGTTCTTTCCATGATGTCGATATCGTCAGCATAGGTCAGAAGTTGGGCAAACTTAAGAAGGATCGTACCCCTCGCATTTACCACAGCATCGCGGATCACTTTCTCGAGGGCCAGGCTAAAGAGGACGCATGATACAGCATTCTCTCTCTAGACCGTTGTTGATATTGAATGGTCTCGAGAGCGATCCTTTTATCTGGCCTCGCACATTGGTCAGGGTCAGTCGAGTCAGTCTTATCAATTTCGTACCGAATTTTCTCATGGCCCTGTACAATTTTACCCTGGCTATGCTATCATAGGCGACTTTAAAGTCGATGACAAGATAGTTTAACTAATGTCCATATTCCAAATGTTTTCATCGCTTGCCGCAGAGAGAAAATCTGATCTGGTGCTGATTTGCCTGGAGTAAAACCTCTTTGTAATTGGTCGCCTCCATATTTAACTAATTCGGCTGTAATTCCATCGGCTCCTGGCGACTTATGATCTGTAAGCTGATGAATTGCACAGGCTGTTTCTTCTCTATATGGTGGCGGCAGTATTTGCCCTTCGTCTTCAGTTGGCGGGACCTCCATCTTGCCGATGTTGTGGTTGTTGCGCAGTTCATCAAAGTACTCAACCCATCGCTTCAATATGCCCATTCTGTCGGCAGGATGTCAATCGAGGTGAATAAGGCTTTAGCCTGCTGACTTGTTGGTAAAACTTGCGCGCCTAGTGCGGTTGCTCCCTGTACTTTTCGAGTTCACAGACCTGTTGGTTCTCTCAGGCTTCCTTTTTCAGTCTGTGAAGTCGTTTCTCCGCTCGCCGGAATTCGTGATAAGACTCCGCGCGTGCCCGCGTCTTTTGGGAATGCAAGATTACTCGGTATGCGGCATTCTTCCGTTGCTAACTTATATTCATCATCGTACCAGCTGTTCCAACTTTGCCGCTGGGGCCTAGTATGCTTGTGGCCGTATTTATGAGAACGTTCTTCATGTGATTGTGAAGATCATTTGTTGATGCTTCATCTCCAGGATCTCTGTCGACTGCGATTATTGCGGCATCCATTTCCGTCTTATGGGTGTTGCGGAGGGCTGTGTTGTGGATGGTGTTAACTTTCACCTGATTGTCAGATGGGATGTAGGTGGTGTTGTTATTCAAGCCTGGAATA
This sequence comes from Hermetia illucens, assembly GCF_905115235.1. Classification (NCBI taxonomy): domain Eukaryota; kingdom Metazoa; phylum Arthropoda; class Insecta; order Diptera; family Stratiomyidae; genus Hermetia; species Hermetia illucens. The sequence continues at coordinate 64,933,900 of NC_051849.1, read as the reverse complement.
CCATACCAACGAGATAGTGATCCGGGTCTATATTGGCCAACCTATATATTCTGCCATTCATCAAGGATAAAAAGAGGCGGCGTCCGATCAACAAGTGGTCAATTTAGTGGAAAGTGGTCCCGTCTAAAGAGGCCGACGTTGGTTAGTCGATCGCCTTCCGCGTGTACTTCAGGGTCGGTGCCTACAGTGAAAATCCCCAAGTATGATTTTGATATCGTACCTAGGACAAGCTTCGAGTGTTCTTTCTACTGTCTCGTAGAGGATATCCTTCTCTCACTCTGCAGTCTCCTTTGTAGGGCCGTGTACGTCAATGAGGCTTATACTTCTAAGCTTGCCTCGGAAGCGTAGGGTGCGTAGTCGTTCGCGTATTTGGCTTACTAAGAAACCTACGCCGAGCACATTGTTAACATGGATGGCCACTATAATATATTGTGTAGTGGCTCTTCTCCTCCTATCCAACGCATCTCCTGCAACGATGTTACATCAGCCCTATATTGGGACAGAGTATCGGCTAGCCACTTGCCAGCTCCATCTTTAGAGAGGGAGCGCACGTTCCATGAGAAAATGCGCAAATTGTTATTCCATTGTCGTTGCCGTGTTCGTTGTTGTGTTGTCAGTTTAGTCTGTGGCTTCGTGATAAGTTGTTTTCTGTGTAGGGTTGTCAGTCCTGGCTCCTACCCCCAATCTGGAGAACCAGTTGGTAGAATTTATCCTGTGTTTAGGCGCAGGAGACTCGCCTTCATCCTTCTCCGTCTGTAGCTTTTCGTTAAGAAAGAGCTCCCAGCGGTCATCACATGGGAGTGGTGATAGGGTTTGGTAGTAGAGCTGTTGGTGTTGGTTCAGCAGGCGTTTCCCAGGTTTTAGGCTCCATCGTGGGTATCAATTCACATTTCGTCCTGGGACCTATACTATCCTTCACCTATGTTTCTCTTTAATCATGTGCCGTACTATCACTGATTTAAGCATTTAAGCGTTGTGTTCTTCTTATTCTTTTTCTTGGACCTTTCCGCTTTTCTCTCGTGCTTGTCCCAGCATACTGAAACCAGTTTTTTAGTTTGTCGTTTGTACCACTTCTCACAATCTGGACATGTCACTTAATATATCCCACTGGATTCATGTTTGAATTTGCAGTCATTGGGGGATCCCAGCCTGCTTTAGAGCTGGTAAATCCTACTCGGTGTTTGGCACTTTCATCGTTTTGATAAGTTTCGACGAAGCCGCAGAGTGTGTGACCGCTATTCTTCTTTTCCCTTCCAAGTTGTTAGCGATGGATGTCATGGTGCTTATTTCTTGCTGTTTCGCATTTTTCCACATGAGGCTTTTAATTATCGACCGTTGCAAGCCGTTCATCGGTGTCGATTATATATTTCTATCTCTGTTCCTAAATCTTTCAACACTGAAGGCACGATGAACAATCGGGGATCATGGCATGGTAAGCGGCCATTCTATGCGAATGGCAGTGGTTCGAATTATCTGGTATCGTTCGCTGCGTATGTGCAGGCTTGCCTGTAGATATAAAAAGAGATCCTCTTTTCCTCTCTAATGATCATTAAATCAAGAAATGGGAGATTTCCATTGTGCTCCACCTCCATCTACATACCTTGACCAGATCTTTGGGAGAGTTCCATGAGCATCCCTGTTTCTCTTTTCCACGCCGAGGATATGGGATTTTTACTTAGTAGCCACTCCGCCAGATACATAAGTGCTTCCTTCGCTGGGATGCTTGGAAATGAGGCCTCCTCCGATGTCGTAAATTCCACTTGCTTTAGTTTCCTGATGGGGTCCTCTCTATTCCTGCTTGCTTTTCCAGTGGGTAGTCGTCCTAGGTCCTTAAACCTATTCAACAATCATTTGGCGATATTTTGTGCAGCCAAGTCTGTAGCTGTCATAATTTTCCGGTATTCGTTGCTCGATTTGTGGATCTTTGGTAGATCCTTTATTCTTGGCAGGGAGTTGGGCATCTGAAGTTTGGCTGGATTCTTAACTTCGTTCAATTGGTCCCTCTGATGTTTCTGACCGGGTGAGAAACCTTTGCAGCGAAATTCAAATTGAAAAGTATCCAAATGTGATCCGAAGAGGATCTCTAATCAAAAACTCTCCAGTTCTACAGTCTAAAAGTCACATTGTCGGTTAGCTTATATTAGTGACTTTTTCCCAATCATACTACTCTGCTCAGCTTGGGAAATGGGATATCGAGGTAAAGTGCCTGTTACGGACTGATGTTTATGTTAATAGCAAGCTGAAAGAGATTCACTTCTTTCGTTGATTTCCAAATTGCCCCAAAGCGTGTCTTGCTTTGGTTTTCCAGACTATGAACAATTTGGCCTTCCTGGCTGCGATAATGAACGTCAGATATTGTAGTTCCTCGAGCTGATATTCACATTCTCGGCTTCGGGCTGCTCCAGTTTTACCACGTTTAGGTGGCACTAGTGTTGAGGCGGATACTAGTTCTAGTTCTGCCCCGAGCAATGTCTTTTGCGCTGCGGAATAGATTGTAACATTTGCTTTCGAGTCTTTTAATGGAACGGCCTCCTTCGATTTGGGGCTCCCGTACTGATGCGATGTCCATGTCTTCTTCCCAGTGGAAGATTTATTTGCGTCCCCCTGGATTTCTTCCAGGAGGTCATTGGTGTCGCGGAGCGGAACACTTTCTTCTTTGGGTTCCTGACATCAAAGTTCGATGATAGAACCGTATTTCGTAGAGTGTCTTTTCCAGTGCCTCCTAGCACTCTCTATTTATGAGCTATAGAATGATTATTAGCCTTGGGTCTCTCCCACTTGATCACCACCCAGTCGTCCACGAACCACCTGCAAAAAATAAAAATATCGGCTGCATCCTCGTCCCTCTTCCTGCCTCCTTTCGACACCCAGAAAACATTCGATGATCATCCCTGCTAACCTTGTCTCAACAGTGCTACATGGCACCAGTTTCCCAGTCGCGGAATTAACATGCCCCTGTGCCACCCGTAAGTCAATCCTGGCCACGGTTTTCGCTGTGCATGCTCCATTCGCCTAGTTTGTTGTCTACTAGCGTTCGAGACCTTATTCTGTTTCTACTACTTTTTTGCTCGGACTCATCCTAAGATCGACTGCATTCAAAGGGTGAGGGTTTCATCTTCTGGCTTTCCTAGCGATTGTTGTTATATTCCTCGAAAATCGCCTGGTATTTAACGAAGTCCTTCAAGTTCCACTCGTCTACAGTGCAGGCCTCCTTATTTTTCATATTCTTGACTGAGGGGATGGACTATGTATAGGTTTTTAAGAACAGATTAGTGTTTTTTTCATTGATATTTGTTGATAGCCAGAACTATCTATCGCAGTGATTATCTGTAATTAACTTGATGGTCTACTTGGACTTTTCGATGAAGGTTGATAGGATATAGGTAGTACTGAAGCCATTCGGGAGCAGAGGATTGCATTTGCGTTTTGCGTTTTTTTTTTGAATGAGTGTAATCTAAGCACAATTCCAGCTCGAATTGAAATGCGCATTTAGTAAGCAATGATTAAATAATACTGACAGAAAGGGTCTGATGGATACACAGCATATTTTAAGATTTATCAAAGTGATTTTGTCAAGCCCTTCTTCCTTAAAAACGGGATTGTCCAACATATCTATTCCTAAATAGTCTGCGCCGTAGGGTTTTCTTGTGGTGGATGTCCTGAAGGATATCGTTCGGAAGTGGGATAAGGTTTCAAAGTTGAAGGAACGTGTTAGTACGAATTCGTGACATACCATCTCAATTGCTTCAGGCGATTGACAAATTACATAGTCAATAGTAGCGTTAGAAGTTTTCTGGTTTTGCGGGGGTTGGAATTTGAACAGTCTAGCTTTAAGGAATTGGTTTATGCATCGCCAGATCCTTGAAATCCAGTGTTGGATGACTCGGGTCGCTTGATCGAAAAGATAGATATCCAGAATGCTGGCATTGTAGTGACAGATGTCAGGTACGGTTTCAAGTAATGGGGAGGCGCTTGGATTCGAAATCACGTTAATGCTCGCACAAAATAATAATTTCCTGTTCCTTACATTGTACTTATGGAGTGCCGGCGTAAAGTATTAGATGTTATGAGCAATGGGGTTTGCGGTCAGCCAGCGGTACAGTTTCCAACCGTTATTATTGATGTAGGAGTCCAACCACGGGGTCTGTTTGGCGTTTAAGTCTGTATGACGGGGTATGGTTAGGACAGTGTCTGTCTATGCAGAAAATGCATGTATCGGCAGTGCACCATGGTTTCATTCCAGAGGATTATTTGTGGACTGTTTTCGCTTACTTGTGATCGACTACATCGTGCTTGGATGCCATAGGGGTAATCATTGTGGTGAACATTATCATGAAACGTCAGCATGAACTCCCGAATTGCGAATTGTCGGAGATCCGAGATAGCTTGATCAGAAGGTCCATGCGAGGCTCGATCGGTTTGGTCCTCTTCGCGATCGCTTTTGCAAAGTTAAGGCACTTGCCGTAGTTGGCGTGGCGGTCGATTGCCCCACAGTTTATGCACTTAGAATGTTCGTCCGGTGTCTTGGGATATTCACCTAGCCTGTGTGTGACGGGAAATTCGACGTAGCAATACCGGAGGTGGCAGTTCGGTATTGCACGACGACTCGCTCGCAGTCTTTGCATTGCAAATTACGACTGTCTGTCACATTGCAATGCCAACTATAAACTCTTCCTATGGTATTTTCCCTTTGTACCTTTAAGGGACATCGATTTCTATCATATTGTAACGAGATTGCGTCCTGTTTATTTATACTAAGCTTGGGGTCCTCTTCGGATTAGCTTATGAATGTTGTAACAAATTACCTCTATAATTGCGGGAATTTGCCAGTTATATCCCCAGCATCGTTGACTCCTAAGAGTGTCGAGAAAAGTAAGTGAGCATTTGGCCCAAAAAATTATAAGCCTTCGTTAGTTGCTTCTTTATTCGGTTCGCTACTGCCCACAACAGAATATACAAAATATTACTACGAATTGATATCCATTGAACTTCTTATCAGACCATCCACTTCAATTGGGTAGTTTCATTGCAGAGATCCACATAAAGTGGGATTACGTCTATTAGCATTGTAGATACGTTCATCTAATGGATGGCAATTGTTGCGTAATCAACATCACATAATCGAGGAAATATTATGTAACTCAGTCGGCATCGACAATGAGGTAATGTTTTATTGTAAATCTGCAACAACCAGAATACATTTCCTCACTACCTTAATGGATAGATGGGCGCTCTTGGACCGAAAATGAATGGTCCAAAAAATCCAAACCAATCGATAGTGGCCTTAGTTGCTGAAGAGGGCGTGATGGAGGAGAGTCAATATGTATCGAAATTTGCTCATCAAGCGAAACGTCTCCATCTATAAAACAAATTCCTGCCGTCACGGAGAAAATTCAATTTGAAGCCTTCATCATTGGTTCAACTAGAACGAACCGTACGTATAAGTACGTGGAACAAATATCTATTTTCTTCTCACCAAAGCATATTTGATAAATTGCTACTTTTCAACTGAACCTCCGCAGATACTTGAGAAGAGACAGAGTAACTTCATTTCACCAGATGAGGTCAAGTATCAATCACTTGATGAAGAGATCTCTGCAACTTCTTGGGTGTCTAATTACCGTCGCAACCACACACACAACATAAACATTCGAAACCTTTCTCTCCGATCTCCGAGGTGATGCCTTTTCTTCACTTTCTTTTGTAATCCAATATTTACCTTTTTGCTCGGCCTGTTCAGTTCACCAAAAAGATACTTTCTTGTAAGTACGCTCCTCATCATGAAGAAAATCCGCTTCTGAAACCACTGAATATATGCCGGATCACATGCTCTGTGGGTTCGGTTAACGGATCTGTGGGAAAATCTTACCTGTAATTAGCTCCCACATGGCACATGAGCACTCCATAGTCGTTCACGAGAAGTGTCTTGTTCTCCAAGAGTGGTAATTGATTATTAGGAGCGCGTACTGCTATCTGTAGCTGGACTCTGGCGCTAAGATTCGTACTAACAGTGCTAAGGTCAACGAGATTTTTGTGCTTTCCATGGTAAGTGGGCAGGTAAGAGGGAGCCAACGGCGAAAGAAAATATTATATCAGAATTTTGAGTTGCAATTTGCAAAGTAGCAATTATGAAGAGTAAGTTACGCCTAATCCGTGACTTGAATTGATGCCATGGAAAGACACATACGCTCTCTGGAATGTGGAGTGTGTAGATACTAATGGAATGGGTGGGTAAATGTTGACTTGAAACTATGCCATTTACTGAAATATTAATTGACCGTATATGGTAGACTGTATTTCAACTGTAATTAGATCCAGCTAGATTCACAAAATATACTAATCAACGTAACGAACGTAAATGTAAGAGTCCAGCTTAAAAATCACTCCATCATCTGCTAAATTAGCGCATTTGGCCCCCATTGGCTGCGACTGGACTAATGCACAGTATAATTGGAACGGATGACCTCATCGTGCGGCTCCAGAATTCGCAACCGACAAATATTGTCACGTCTTCTGGGGTTTTTGGTTGGCATGCCGTTTTGTTGTGCCAGTACGGATTTGTTACCCCTTTGACGCTACCTCTTCCGATGGTAACTACAATGTGCACTCAATTTTTGGGGCTAATTCGCATTGATTTTTCCTACCTCCCCTTTCTTGCAATTCTAATATAAATTAAAATTTTGTTTTCTAATGAATGCTAGATAATTTATCGTTGGTAACTAACTATATGTAATTATTATATACTTAGTATTAAACTTGCCGGAGTTGATATTAATCAATAAACAGGGACCTCACATTGGAAAAAATGGTGAAAAATGGGTTTCTAGGTCCGTCAATATTCATGTTATTATAGTTTACCGTAACCGGATGGCCGACAAAACCTAAAAAAACATTTTTTTGAGGAAGATGAAAGCAGAACGAATGAATTTCTCTTCAGAAAAACTGTAAGAAGTACATTTTACTAGGGATTAAACAAGTCGGAATACCGGAAGCTCGCGCTTCGGGTATAAAGGTTTTGTGTTATGTAAGAGACGCACATTTCTCTGTCCGTATATAGCTACAAATCCAACATAATCCTTCATATTTTTCCAAACTACGAGACATACGTACATATTAGAGCCATAGATATCATGCTCTCCCTAAACAAACAAACTGCCTATTACCTGCTGTACACATATATGCACATATCTAAATTTATCGTACCCATATTTCCGATTTACGTCTTATAACTATCTGAATTAGGCACTAGCCGCAAAGTTCATTAGCACGCATATATTATATACCTACATATGAACATGTCTGGTTGACAAATAACTAAAAAACTAAAACAAAATAATTGTCTGCGACCCAATTCATAAAAATTCATTTCGTTGTGGTATTGACGAATTGATATGTGATGATGACGTCATGCGGGTTGTAGAGTGCACGAAATTCACAAAAAATTGTAAAGTTTCACCCCCAATAACTTTGTTAATAATAGTTGGATTTTCTTCAAACTTGACCAAACTGTGCATTATATTCTTCGTTACACTCATGCCAAATTTTGTATTTCTGGGATGAACATAAGGGGGGGTGCCGGGTAAATTTCTAAAATGTGGAAATATACTATTATTAACTTTATTTGTGCAGATATCGGAACCGGATATATTTTGAGGCCTAGATTTCGTAGAGATGCACCACTGTGATTTTTTCCAGATTTTTCGGTTGGATAGGTTCTGAGAACGAGACCTGTTACACTTTTTGTGGGTCATATTTTCAACCCTGACTCCCCTATGTTTCATCTAATATCAAATATTGAACCAGATTCGAAAAGTACTAATTGAGACCTTTCATTTGATATCCTACTTGGCTACATTCTGTGAAAAAAAAATTTGCACCCTCCATTCACATGTACGGAGAGCCCCCCCTTAAACTTAACGCAAGATGGCGCCACTTACTGCATGTAAAGGGATCACCAGATTACATACTCTCACCAATTTTCGTGACAATCGGTCTAGCCGTTTCCGAATAAATCGGGTGTGACAGACAGACAGACAGACAGACAGATAGACAGACAGACAGACGGACAGACAGACACCGTCACCATTCTAATAAGGTTTTGTTTCACACAAAACCTTAAAAAGAGGTTGAAAATGGAAGACAACATTTTAGCGATTTTGCTGCTAAATGTTCAGAGGGCCAACCTGACCAAATTGATAATGATGATTGATAATATATAGAGGTGCAAGGCCACCAGCTGTGTCGGCGGAGATGTTCCCACTGCCGGCAATGCAGTCGGTGGTTCTTGCCTCCAATGTGCCGCCGCATCACTCCACTCCAATTTGAAACCGCGCGGGTTCATCCAAAGAACCCGAAACGTGATCCGCCAATGGAGTTATTAAGGCGGCCTTTAGTGTCCGGTATGCAGTGACCCTGTGATGTTTGAAACCTAGGAGGTTGTTCAACTCCGAGAAAAGAGTAGACTCAAACTGCCTGGTTCGTGATGACTACCGCTGGTACACCAAAGCGCGGGATCCACTCTCGACAGAGGACCTCGGCACATGATTACGTCGTAATGTCAGTCAAAGGTATTGCTTCAGACCACCGCGTAAATCTGTCGATGATTGTGAAGTAATGCTTATATCTCTGCGAGTCTCGCAAAGGGCCTATGATGCCGAGGTGGAGTGTTTGGAAGAGCTTGGTCGAACGAAGAATGCGCCTACTTCCTTTTTTATATGCTTTTTGATCTTACACTTCTAGTACGCGGTGCACTGTCTTGCCCAAGAGTTTACGCCCTTGTTCGTGAACGGCCAGAAGTATCTTCCAGCGACTAACCGGTTCGTCGTCCTGACGCCTGATATGTAAGATCGCGTACTAGGTCGAATACTTCCTTGCGAAAATCGATCGGGAAAAATGACATAGTCTGAGGTCTCGCCGAGTAAGTAGCAGTTTGAGTTGGGGTTTGCCCTCAGGCGCTGAAGCTCTGTGTTGTCTTTCTGCGCCTCGCCGATTGCCGTATAATCGACCTCAGACTGTGACCCCTGAGATTCGTGACAAAGCGTCCGCAACGACGTCTTTTTCAGACACGTGTTGGATGTTGTGAGGGTGTCGGCTCTCGATCAAGTGTTAGAGCATTTCATTCAAGACTGTAACAGTACACTATTCAATTCAACATTACGCTATTCCACATCCTATTACGGTATTCCACATCCAGTCACGTTACAAATTGCCACCCGTGAGGTTTGAATCGCGCCTTTCCGTACGACAGTCTAGTACCCTACCACTGGGTCATCCATTAAAATTAAGATTAGTCAAAGAAGTGTTCATTTACACCTAAACAAGCTCGGTATTTGGATTCCTTATCAGCTCAGAGAAGTTCATTTGAAGGTGAGTATCAAGATCTGCAATATGTTATGCTGCTGAAATCTGAGTCCAGCATGCGGGCTCACGTAGTCTGATGGCATTGCATTGAGAGCATCTGCTCGGCAGTACCTGCAAACGCGGTTCTTTGAATCCTATTAAGCTTCGTCCTATTGTACTTTTTCCTCAAAGTCTGCCACCATACAATAGAGCCGTGCGTTAGGATGGGACGCACCACATCTGTGTACATCCAGAGAATCATCCTCAGCGAGAGCCCCCTTTTTTTGCAAAGGTTCTCTTGCAGGCAATGAAAGCTATACAGGCCTTCTTAACCCTTATTTCTATGGTCAACCTCCAATTTAGTTTTCGATCCAGGATTATACATTGGAGGTAAGAACCTATCGTTGTTCAATCAGCCGCCACCCTGGGGCGTGAGTTATGTTCCTCCAGTAAAATAAAAGCATATTAGAATTTTCAACACAAACTTATTTATTAGCTAAACAAATTATGCTGCCGGATTGCTAAATCAACAAAATGTATTTTGTTTAGCTCACCTGTACAATTACCAAGTGAAAATGCAAAGAATGCAATTTGTTTACACGTGCTAGATATTATGTACTCAAAGTAAGCCACAAAAGAAGAAAGTACATCGATTGCATTAAGTAAACAACTTGCATACGAAAGGTTGCAATTTAGTAATACATTATTTGTCTCCGCGTACAAAATTCAATGAACTTTAATTTTTATTTATTTGTGATATGTAACACGTGCCTCTGTTGACAGCTCTGGCCTGGCTGCTTCCCAAATCCAACTGGATTGTCCTGGTTCTTAGCATGGATATTGTCGAGTGCGTAAGGTACCCCTCAAATCCAATACTAATAAAGACTTCCTTGATTCCCTCTATATCCGGAAGGCAGCTAGAATGTACTGCAGGGACGGCTCACTCACCACGCGAAGAGCGGTTTCCGTGTATTTGTCTTTGAGTTAAGCATGCTGGGACTTAGAGAAAGGCGTTTTTAACATAATCGTCCTTAAGTGGATGTCCAAGATTCGCTCTAGGGTTTTCAACAAGAAAGAGACTGATTGCTCGACTCATGGCCGCGACTTTCGGTATGAAAACCACTCGGGCACGTCTCCAAGACTGGCACGTATCCCAAAGAGATACAGCCCCGGTAAATCTCGACAAGCCCCGGGCAACTCTTTCCCGCTGCTTCTGCAGCATGACTGGCATTATATCATCCGGAACCGGACATTTGTATGCGAAGAAGCTGACCAGAAGCCCTTCGACTTTTTAAGAAAGGATGGCTCCTATGTTCCTTGCATTTTTTCAATGTTCCGACAATAGTCCAACCAAAACAGCCTCTTGGCACTTTTGATGGCCAACTTCTACTTTTTCAGACAGTCCTTGTATGACTGTTAATATTTATGCCTCTAGCAGATGTTGAAGACCTCCCTGGTCATCTTCCTGAGGCGGAATAGATCTTTTTGCTGTATTTAGTGGGACACGAGATTGAATGCCTTTTCCAGAGCCTTGACCTTTGACTCCAGTTTGTTTGTCGTGCCAAATTTTCCAGTTTGGGCACCGGAGATTTTGTTCTTGATAATCTAGCCAAACCTCCTCTAGTCGATCCTCCTGGGGCCTATGAAAGATTTGAAGACCTCTACTCCGAAATCTTGACCGATAGATTTGTGTTAATAATAAATTGGAAGAATGCATTAGCAGCACCATAACGTATGCCTTGCATTGGCGCCGCAGCTTGGAAGGTTGGAATTCTCTGATATTATGGTGGTCGTCAAATGTTGCAGTCCTTCTGGCGAAGCTGATCGGTCATGAGCCATATAAGCCGAGGAAATATACACATTATCTGCCCTCACCTGTTCCAGTTTGGGCACGACTGGGTCGCTGGACCTCAGGTGCGGGCATAGAAAAGCCTGCAGGCTTTTGAATGCGAGGATATATGCTCTAGGTTGGGGAATAAATTTAAAATATGTGCCTTGGAGCTCTTTGATGGTTCGCTCGCCTCCGAACCAGGACTCCTCAACTAGTGCGATGTCTTCCTCTAGGAGGAAGTTCACTCTTGCTGTGAACTACCGCCTTATCTTTTTTTTCTCCTTTTGTTCCAAACCCTCGAAAGATTGGTTGACCGCACACTTCGGTCACATCATGGTCAAAGTGCAGCATGGTTTCATGAAACATGGATCTCCAGCTTCGAACTTTCTGGTCTTTACCAACTTCGGTGCTTAATGCTTTAATTCACGAGAGGGAGTGCATACTACCTATACTGTATTCTCCAATGCCTTTGATACCGTCGACCATAACATTCTCCTCACCAAACTCTCTCTACCCAACTTTCCGCCCGGAATCATTTCCTGGCTTTCATCTTATCTGTCATACCGTTCCCGCAGTACCATGACCTTTTCATAGTCACTCATCTCGTTCCTTTTCTCCTTCCTCTTGTTCCCTAGGGCTCTATATATGCCCCTCTACTGTTCCTGTTTTTTATCAATGACTTCGCCTCCACCCTCACCTGCCCGTGTTTGCTTTACGCAGATGAACTCGAATTATTTGCCAAACTGACAATGAATGCTAGGAAATGCCACTGGATATGCTATTCTTTGAAACCCTCCTCTACATCCTTTTCCTATTCTCTTAGTGGACAACCTCTTTCACTACTAACCTCCCTCGAAGACCTGAGTGAAATATTCGATTACGAACTTCGTTTCAATTTCGCTGACATCATCAATAGAACTTCCAAAATGTGTGGTTTTATCCTACGGTCCTCCTCCGACTTTATCTCAATTCAGTCCTCGGCTCCTTTGAACGGCTGGTTCAACGGTAAATGTAAGCTAGTAACGGAACGGAGGAATGCTGTATACCGAGTAATGTTACATTCTCAAAGAACGCGGGCACGTGCAGAGACTTATTACGAACTCCGTCGAGCTGAGAAGCGACTTCACAGGCGGAAAAAGGAAGTCTGGGAGAACCAACAGGTGTGTGAACTAGAAAAATACAGGGGGCAACCACACCAGGTGCGGAAGTTTTACCAACAAGTCAGTGGGATGAAGCCTTATAAACCGCGATGTTCATCCTGGCGAGACAAAGAGGGAAATCTGATTTCCGACCGAATGGGTATATTGGAGCGATGGGTTGAGTATTTTGATGAAGCGCTCAACAACCAAAATATCGGCGAGTTGGAGGCCCCGCCAAGTGAAGACGACAGACAATACTGCCACCATCAAGTATCGAAGAAACAGTCCGTGCAATTCATCGGCTTAAAACCATCAGTCGCCGGGAGCCGATGGAATGACAGCCGAATTGGTTAAATATGGAGGCGACCAATTACACCAAGCGGTTCACCAACTGATGCCCAAAGTGTGGAACAGCGAATCAATGCCTGACGACTGGTAACGGGGCATTATCTCTCCCATACATAAAAAGGGGGATATCACGGAGTGCAGCAATTCACGTTGGTGAGTATATCACGTTGCTGAGTATCGTCTACAATTTATTCTTAGTAATAAGTTAGAAATATACAACGTAGGGAACACTCCAACATTTGTGACCAGCACCAGACAAGAGGTACTAGATATAACTCTAGGAAATACCCTAATGAATGGGATGGTCAGGAATTGGAGGGTGTCGGATGAACCCTCAATGTCTGATCACAGGATAATCAGATTCGACATTGAGGGTAACTCCGAAATAAAAAGAATAATAAGGAATCCCAAGAGAACGGATTGGGAATCCTACGCAATGCACCTGAGCAACAACATTGCCCACCTTCAAGGGGGCGGTGACATCAGGAGCGAATTAGAATTAGAAACGGTGGTGGAAGACCTCAACACAATCGTCATTGACGCATATGAGGCCAGCTGTCCGGCCAAGACAGTCAAGTCATCAAGGGATGTACCATGGTGGAACAGGAACTTAGCCAGAATGAGAACGGAGGTACGAAAACTCTTTAACCGGGCAAAACGAACCGGGGACTGGCGGAGGTATAAAAATGCACTGACTGCGTATAGTAACGCCATCAGGGAAGCGAAACGGAACAGCTTTAGGGAATTCTGTGAAGGAATTGAACAGATCACAGAAGCAACCAGGCTGTACAAGGCTGTAGCCAAAGATGGGGGAATATCCTCTGTCTGCCTGAAAAAGGAAGATGGGACATTCACCAAAAATGAGGAGGACAGGGTACACCTGCTTCTCAGAACTCATTTCCCGGGGTCCTACCCCTCGGCGGCAGGCGACAATAATCTGCCTGACACCCCAACAACGAATAAAAGGGGAAGGAAAGAGAGCTGGAAACTAGCAAAAGAGGTATGCTCAGAAGCTAGGCTAAGATGGGCAGTGGGAACCTTTCAACCAATGAAATCTCCCGGAGCAGATGGCATTTTCCCAGCACTTATCCAGAGAGGCCTAGGAATTATCTTAGAGTCTCTTCTAAGGGTGGTAAGGGGGAGCATAGCACTGGGTTACATACCAAGGGCATGGAGACGGGCAAAAGTGGTCTTTATTCCGAAGGCGGGTAAAAAGGATCCTTTTCACCCTAAATCTTTCAGACCAATCTGCCTAACATCGTTCGTACTCAAAACGGTGGAGAAGGTCATAGACAACTATATTAGAACTAACGTTCTAAAGCGTAATCCCTTACATCACTGTCAACATGCTTACCGGGCAGGAAGGTCAACTGAAACTGCTCTGTATCAGCTGACAGAGGTACTACGGGACGCCATAGAAACAAAAGAAATTGCACTGTGAGCGTTTTTGGATATCGAAGGAGCATTCGACAACACATCGCACACAGAGATACAGGATGCCCTGAGCCGCAAAGGAGTGGGAAACACCCTAGCACTCTGGATGGGCAAAATGCTAGAAAGCAGACAAATAGAGGTACAAACAGGTACAAATTCTATTATCATGAACACCACTCAAGGCTGTCCACAGGGCGGAGTACTATCGCCGCTGATGTGGAGTATGGTAGTGGATGAACTCCTGAACGTGTTAACTAATACTGGAATACAAGTCCAGGGCTACGCGGACGACATTGTTCTAATCTGTAGGGGCAAATATGAAGATACCCTATGTGATAGAATCCAAACTGGATTAAGGGTTACTAGTGCCTGGTGCAGGAAGGTGGGACTGCGGATCAACCCAACCAAAACCACCACCATTCACTAGGAGGCGTAAGCTGGATCACCTGAAAGCCATAACATTACATGATATGGAGGTGAAACGAGAAACAGAGGTCAAATATTTGGGAATCACGCTAGACCAAAAATTACTCTGGAAGACACATGTCGGAAACACTTGTCGGAAAGCCACGAGGGCTCTGATGACTTGCAGATCCATAGCAGGAAAAAAATGGGGTTGCAGCCCGAAGATACTACTTTGGATATATACTGCAATAGTAAGACCAATGATTACCTATGGAGCGGTAATCTGGGCAGAAAGAACCCAACTCAGCACACAAGCCAGGGAATTACATAAGCTCCAAAGGCTGGCTTGCGTGTGTATCAGTGGGGCAATGAGGACATGCCCAACGGCATCCCTGGAGGTCTGGGATTAACCCCTCTCCATCTGCACATACAGATGCAGGCGAGGAGATCAATATTCAGGATGGCCGGTAGCATGAGTGAGGCGGGAAGCTGCCTAAATCGAAGGAAGATTGATATCCTTTCTAGGCGGTATCCCGAATTACTGATACCGAGGGACAACATGACAACGAGGTTTCACTTCGATAAGAAGTTTGAAACACGTTGGAGTAACAAGACAAACTGGGAGAGCGTGGCTGCGACATACGGCTTAAACCAGCAACTGATTACTTGGTACACTGACGGATCCCTCACAGCAGAGGGAGCGGGTGCCGGTGTCATTGGTCCAAGGAAAATGTACTTTGAGCCAATGGGCAGGTACACTAGCATATTCCAGGCGGAAATTTACGCCATAGACAAATGTGCCTCCTTTAATCTGCAAAGGAACTACAGGGGGCAGAACATAGCTATTCTCACCGATAGCCAAGCAGCGATCAAGGCACTTAGGTCCAACCAGGTGAACTCTAAACTGGTATGGGAATGCCTTGAGAGACTGAATACACTCGGCTCGTCCAACAAGGTCTGGATACTTTGGGTTCCAGGCCATGCTGGGCTGGAAGGCAATGAGGCAGTGGATGAACTAGCCAAGAAGGGAGCAGGGATGCCTTTACACGGGCCAGAAACCTTCTGTGGAATCGGAAACGGTTTCATGGCTATGAATCTAAGAAACGAAGAGAAACGGTTGAGGGAACTATATTGGGCGGGCCTACCAGGGATGGAGCAGTCCAGGGTGCTAATTGGGGGATACGAACCCATGCGCACAAAGGATTGCTTAAACCTCACCAAAAAGAACCTTCGAATCATAGTGGGAATTCTCACTGGTCATTGTCGGCTGAACTACCACCTAGGGAAGCTAGGGATATCTACGGACATTGCCTGCAGGTTCTGTGAGGAGGAGGACGAAACCTCTATACACGTCCTGGGACAGTGTCCGGCACTTGTGCAAAGTAGGTCGATACATCTGGGAGAACACTTAATACCAGATGCAAAGCTGAAACTTCTGGAAGTGGGGAACATACTAAAGTTCCTAACGGTTACAGGCCTGCTTGAGATACTATGATCAACAGGTACACTATAATATGTAAAATGGGCACAATAGTTCTTCAAGGACGCGGTGCGACTTTCCCTTAACAGAATAATAATAATAATCGTCTACAAGATATTTTCCGCTATCTTGCTAGGCCGGATAGCCCCATACGCTCAGAATATCATTGGATAATACCAAAGAGGCTTCACTCTTTGCAAATCAACAACAGATCAGATTTTCTCTCTGCGGCAAACGATGGAAAACTGTTGGAATATTGACATTTTCATTGACTTTAAAGCCGCCTAGGATAGCATAGCCAGGGTAAAACTGTACACGGCCATGAAAGAATTCGGTATCCCAACGAAATTGATAAGACTGACTAGGCTCACCCTGACCAATCTGCGAGGCTAGATAAAAATGGCAGGATCACTCTCGAGACTATTGATCGTCAACAACGGTCTACGACAAGGGGATGCCCTATCATGCGTCCTCTTTAATCTAGCCCTGGAGAAAGTGATTCGCGATGCAGATGTAAATGCGAGAGTCATCATCCTCTTCAAATCTACCCGACTACTGGCCTATACTGACGATATCGACATCATGGGAAGAATAACCCGAGATGTACAGCCTACCTTTATCCAGATCGAGCAGGCGGCGTTGGGCACGAGATCTTGGGCTGCACATTAATGAATGAAAGACGTGCATGGTGGCAACGTCAGCGCCAAAAACCAAAGAAGGAACAACGTGGAATCGGACTGGTCAAACGAAGACAAAAAATAGGAGACTACAACTTTGAGATCGTTGAAAATTTTCCCTACCTAGAGTCGAAAATCACAACCGATAGCAGCTATGACGATGAAATCCACGCACGGTTGTTGACTGCCAACAGAGCCTATTTCAGCTTACAAAAACTGTTTCGCTCGAAACGTCTCCTCATGTATTCCTCGGAGACTTGGGTTCTTAGCAAGAAAAATTACGAACCCTTCGCCGCGTTCGAAAGAAAAAACCTGTGAAAAATTTTTGGCCCCCTACATGAGGATGGACGATTCCGTAGCCTACATGACGACGAAATCTATGAGCGATATCACGACTGTCTGGTTGTGGATAAAATCCGGCTCAACAGACTGCGGTGGGTGGGTCACCTAATCCGTATGGATGAAGATGATCCAGCCTGGAAAGTCTATAAGGGTAATATCTATGGTAGAAAAAGAAGACGAGGCAGACCCTGCCTGAGATGGAACGATGGCGTATGTCAGGACGCCAGACAACTTTTAGGGATATCGAATTGGCGGACCTCGGTGTAAAACTGGGGTGTTTGGAGTTCCTTATTAAGGCAGGCCTAGACCGGATACCGGTTTTTGTGCCGTTGATGATGATGATGAAAAAGGAATTTCAATCTTGCTTCGGTTTAGACAACTTTTAGCCTTGCTGATACCGCCGGAAGGGTGAAGATGAGTCACCTGCACAGAGGTAGTTGGGCAAGTCCTCGTTAACTCAGTGATACATGCACATTTTTTGAAGTTTGTGCTGCTCCCTGACTATTATACCGAGTCTTGTCCTTTTTGTCCAGGTTATCGCCGATAGGGAAACATTGGCCTTACAATTGCAGTATATACTCAACCCCGTATTTAAGGGATGCATCTCATCAGAGTCACAACCACCCGCTGGGGGAGCTTTGCATTTTCACCGTCATTTTCAGAATAACGATCTTTTTGAATTGTCCTGCATTTACGGAACTTTCGCCTTTTCGTAGATTTCACGATTTTAGCAGCAATCTGAAGAAGTTTGTAGCAAGATGCGCTTCTTGCTCTCTTCATGTTTTACAATTTCGTTATGCCTGATAAAGTTTTAATTCAAATTTTCCGCGATTCCATGGGGCGGTATGTGGGTTGTGCCGGAGAAACCCAATTGGTGTTGCGGAACATAGCGATGTTATTGAAGGTTCGTATTAATGTTGCATAACCTTAACTTTTTGAAATTGATTTAACTTGCACAAAATAAGACGATGATTCTGTCGTAATCTTTGGTCTTTGTTATTTTTCTATATTTTAGTCAAGATTACCACTTGAGTTAACAATAATTCATATATTTTCAAAGGGTAACAATGTGAGATTTACTATCGCTTCAAAATAATATAGAAGGACCGTAAAGGGAAGGCTGGTCTCGAAAAATCATGGCAACTGGTCTTCGAAATCATACGAACAGTTGAAGGTGGATTCGTACGGTGACTAACGATTGATGTTGAAAGGCAGTCACATTATCAAAACTTTACCACAAAGTAGCATCGACTCTGGCCCGACCATAATTACAGCCAATTGTCTAAGTTTAGACGTATCAGTTGAAAGACCCTATACTATTCCATTACGAACAGGTGGAGGTTTATTGACACCACGCTCAATTTCCTTGAATAACAACAAGGTTGCTGATTAATATTAATTATTTCCGAAACAACATGCTACCTTCTGGCATATGAGTACAGGTGAAAGCTTGCAGCTATACCCGATTTCTCATATGAGATAGTATTAATGCTTTTTGATTGAAAATTAGGCACACCAATCCCGAATAGAAAAACTCGCATTCCGAATAGCAATTCATTTTGGTATGCATAATTTGAATTTCGAATATTTATTTACCTGAAATGAATCACGCAAACCTGAAAGTGTAATTGTTGTGAATTAAACGTTTCCGGCGTAATATGTCTTAAGCACCCACCCTCCTCCCGGCTGGAATTCCGTGGCTCTGAATTTGCAGTTCCAACGCCAAGTGCCTCCCCTAACACATATCAACTCGCAAACACATTCGCCGTTCGCTCAATGGCATCAAGAAATCAATTCCGAAGTCTGACTTTATTCACTATCAGATTAGTGGGTTAATGGTTGAGCACATATGCTAATTGCCCTCCACATCGCTCCTTCTCAACCAGCGTTCATATCGGAGATTATCGATTTATTGGCTTCTCCGGTTGCAGATTGAATTCAGTCCGTAATTTATTCCAGAACAATTCTGACATCGCCTCACATGGTCTAGATATTGTTTAGTAAGTCTCACGTTGATGAGGTTGCGTTCTTGCGTTCGCTTGGCTGGGAGACGTAAACTGAAGGCAAAAAATTATAAGCCGATACTGAAACCTGCTTGTGTAGCACGAGAGAATGGCATTTGCAAGTGATTGAAACAATTGATGTCCTTGATTTCCCCCAGCCTAATGAGGTCTTCGCAAGTACACTAATCCTCTGCACTCAGTTCTCTCTCGCCTCTGCCTTGCTTCGTAGGTTATAATTTGCCTGGAAAGTGTACCGGAAACTTCAACATTTCAAACTTACACGAACCACTTGAGCCTGAATCTGGATTTCAACTTTCAGAACAACTTGACCGTGTGCTTCCGAACAATAGTGTAAAATGGAAAGATATATCGCCAGAAACCTGTTCCCTCTTGGTTGCTTCTGTTTGCCATCAGCACAATTGCACAGTCGCGTAATTAGAAATGGCAATAAAAATCAAAGTTGCTGCAACAGTTCCACGTTTCCGCTGTAATAACTTCTGGTCTGTTCGGTGAAGGTGATTAGTCCCAATGGCCTCCATTCGGTGCAGGGAAACACTCAAAGGGGATAATGTATTGTTCGGAAAGTTGCAGAAGTGCAGCAGCAAAAGCAAAAGTTAGTGCACTCAGGAAACCGATATGTTACCCATTTGCTGATTTGCATTTGAAATAGGTCAACGGCAACAACCAGAGGCCGACTCGACTAGCGCACGCCATAGCATTTACCCTCGAGTGCAATGCACCTATGCACTTCTTCTGGCCTCAATCGAAATACTACTATAGACCCACTGGGTTGTATCTATCGGAGCTTGTTTTATCCATAGACAACGTAACAGGTTCACTCCGTGTCCTCCTCGTTACAAAATAGATACAGGTAGGTGTGTAGGGGAAAGTCTACTGACTTCGAATCATTCATTGGTTGTTCTTGGTCCACATTGCGAAAAATATTTCACGGTGAAAGTTTGGAAACCTCAGGGGCGTCGTATTACCTCCGAAAGGTATTC
The DNA here is from genome assembly GCF_905115235.1 of Hermetia illucens. Lineage (NCBI taxonomy): Eukaryota > Metazoa > Arthropoda > Insecta > Diptera > Stratiomyidae > Hermetia > Hermetia illucens. The sequence continues at coordinate 64,913,901 of NC_051849.1, read as the reverse complement.
TTACGAATCAACTAATCAAGGGTGTTCTTATTATATAACAAAATATCTGAACCATTTCCCTATTAACCGTTTTCATCTATCCATAACTGCCCGCGAGATAGTAGAGTCATCGAGCTTTCATTTCGATTATAATCTACGAAAGCGAAATAGTCGATAGGAGAGTACTTGCACAAAGTAATGCCCAGGCGCCACCAACCCCCGGTGCAGTAATATTGTATGCTGCTCCCTTCCACTGTAGAGATTGCAAGGTATATCGCACTGCGGGACCCGACATTAGAAATATCAAAATGTCAGATGAAACCGTGGTAATGGTTGTTATTTGGAATACCTTTCGGCAAAGTCGTTTTTGATTGCATCAAGCTTGACTCGTTATACCCGCATTCGAATGGTACCGTGTCGTTACCGTGCTGTGTGTACTAAATATGGCCAAAGGCAAATCTGAATGGCGAGTTCAATTGGGTTTAAGTCAACAAGAATGATGGTATCACGGAGAAGAAGTCCGTATTTGGCAAATGTTCCAAGGTTTTAGCTAAATGATTTAATTCTTTGGAAAGCGATTGGAGGTTGAATTAATTGATCTTTATGGAAACTGTATGATCGGTGTCTGTGGAATTGGTTATGCTTCATTAGGGCCTACAGAGAATAGTTGTCTAAAATGAGGTTGGTTGTAATATTATTTCATCTATATTCGCGCGACGAATATGGTTACTGCTATCTGTTCTGGCTAGCGCGTTCTTAACGACAATAGTGTAAAAAATATTTCGTGCTTTGAATTTGACCTACTTCATTCAAGTTGAACATTTTGTTTGTTTTTTGCTATCAATTGGATTCACAGCTATGAGCGTAGCGCATATGCTTGTAGTCTATTTTTTACTAATTTTTTTATTTTGCCAATTATCCGCATATAAAGTATTTGGAAGAATTTATTTAACACTATGGTGGCCGGCCCGTGATGCAACAGGCGGGCATGATTTATGCTCGACCGCACGTTGAGAACTGGGTCGTTGGGGAGTCTCCACGTACACAAGTTCCGCGGGGCTTGCAGCAAACTCCGCGCGGCTGACTGTCCGTAGCTCAAGTAGGACGAGAGGCAGGACTTGCGGCCAGAAAGGATCGTCTTGCGTCATTATAGCAGCCTTAAGCGTCCTGTGCCATCTTCCAAACATCCCGTTGGATTGAGGGTGGTAGGAAGTTGTTCGTTGGCATTTGAAGCCAAGGAGTTTACCTTACTCCATGACAAGTCGAGAAATCGGTAACTTGACGCTTCAGGTATAAACAGTTTTGTGTTTCCCTTTGTGAGGATCATATCGCAGTTCTCCATTGGCTGATAACATTGACTCGAGATATTTAAATTGTTCAGTGCTGTCAGCTGCAGTAACATGCCCATAACTGAGCGAATTAAATATCTCGGGTCAAAGCTATCAGCCAACGGAGAACTGCGTAATGAAATTGTTTCACGCATTAATGCGACCTGGATGAAGTGGCATTCCACAACTGGTGTCCTTTGTGATCGACGTATCAGCGATTGTCTCAAATCTAAAATTTTCCGCAATGTCGTCCGTCTGCCGCTCTCTATAGTCCTGAGTGTCGGCCGACTATAAAAGATAATGAACGGCGTGTTGCGGTAATAGAGACGAAGATGTTTCATTGGACTGGTGGCGTGACAGGGTTTGATTACATCCGAAATGAGGAAGGCGTCTTCGATGGTATGGGCACGTAATTCGCGTTAACGAGAATTCACTTACCAAGATTGTTCTGAACATCGAAGTCCATGGTAAGCGACCAAAAGGCCGGCCAAAACAACGGTGGCATGACACGCGGAATGGGCATTTAAAAGCCTTGAGATTGCATCCAGATTAGGCATTTGATAAAATAAAATGGCGAAACCGATCACGACGAACCGACCCCGCTTGTGAATGGGACAAAGGCTGAAGAAAAAGAAGAAGATGTGAGGAGTGACGAGTGCATGAAAGCTCCGTGTCACATAGTCAAAAATTCCATTGCCCTCTAGTTTTTAGAAAGCGATTTAAATAAATCATTTGATGGAAAGCCCTGTATTGATAATAGTCAACCTCATACGCTTCACACTCTGAGTTTAATATTATTAGCAAATGCGCAGAATTTAACCTACACCAGATACAAACAAGTCGGGAAACCGGAGGCTAGACGCTACAGGTACGAAAGGTTTTGTGTATATCTTAGTACGTAGCACGTGATATATGTATATATTATGTGAGAATATCTATTTTCGGATGATATTGACATTCATAGTCTTGAATTTGCAAAGAAGCGAAAACTTTGACGTATTATAACTTTGTTAGTAATAATGCAATTTCCACCAAATTTGGTGAGATTATTCTCTATGCTATTATAATTATAGTAAATTAAATTATAGTAATATACTATTATCAACTTTATTTGTACAGATATCAGTTTCTGAGAATGGTCCCTTAAAGGAATGATCACTTTCAACCCCCCGCACTCCACACCTTGCCAGAAAATGTCAAAACTAAGACCGGCTTCTAAAAGTACTAACCGAGACCTTCAATTTGATACCCCACATGACTAAATTGGCAAAAAAAATGTACACCCCCCTTTTGCATGTATGGGGACCCCCTTAAATTCGCCGTAAAAGGATGTAACTCACTGTATGCGTGGGCGTTTACAGTTCCCAGCTTTTTACCAAATTTGGTGTCAATCGATGTAAACATCTCCGAGAAAAATGCGTGTGACGGACAGACAGACGGACAGACAGACAGACAGTAAACCGTAAACACAAAACCTTAAAAAAAGAGGATTCAAACTGCATTCCCTGGTCAGTGATGATGATCGTTAGTACACCAAAGGGTCGAATCTACTCTCGACAGGGGGCCTGGGAATCTGACAGTGCCGTAATGTCTTTTGGGGGAATCGTCTCAGGCCACTGCGTGAACCTATCGATGATTGTGAGGCAATACCTGAAAAGGTGCGAGTCTCGCAATGGGTAAATCATGTTAGGGTGGATTCTGTGGAAGCGCTTGGTGGATCTGGGGAACACACCCACTTCTTCTCTCACATGCTTGGAAGTTATACATTTCTGACGATGCACTGTCTGGCCTAACAATTGAGATCCTTGTTTATGGACGGCCAGAAACATTTCGCAGTGGCAAGCAGGTCCGTTGTCCAGATGCCTGGGTAACCTCCTCAATTCGTGACAAAGCGTTAGCAACTAGTCTTTTCTAGGCACGTGTTGGATGTCAGAGGTAAACTGGCTTATGAAGCTCATGTGCCTCACTTGTCGTCGAGACACTTTGTCGGGTTTCTGTTTTAAGGTAAATGTAAGTTTCTTATGGTCCGTGAACACTGCCAACTGCCTAGCTTCTAAGAAATAGCGAAAGTATTTTATTGCGACATACGCGGCTAATAACTTACGATCCTTGGTACTGTAGTTTCGTTGGGCGGGGTTCGATTGCTTTGAGAAGAAGCTCAATGGCTGCCAGAGCTGGTTCATCTTTTGGTGAAGATCAGCACCTATGTTGATGCCTGAGGCATCGACGAAAATAGCTAGAGGTGCAGCTTGCCGAGGAAATTCCAAATGCGTGGCGTCGGCTGTTGCTTGGTTGGACCACTGAATAAGTCGTGCGTCGTTGGCTTTTGGCCCGGACAGATAATTGTTAACGATGGATTGATGGTGGGCGGCCTTGGACAAGAAACGACGAGGGGCAAGACGCTCAATAACCTTCTCAAATCCTTAACAGTTTTGGGAAACCAGAAGTTCGCAATGGCTTAGCCCTTGTCCGGTTGCATGTCATCGGGGAAATATTGTGGCCGAGAAACTTCACATGAGGTTGGAGGAATTCGCACTTTTTAGCGTTGAGAACAAGACCGGTCTCAAAGAGAAAAATGCACACGAGGTGCGCTATATGCTCAGACCCTGAAGAGAAAGCTACCAGAACATCATCCATGTCAACGAAACAAACGTTTGGGTTTCGTAAAACAGAATGAATGAATCTCTGAAATGTTTGCGCCACATTGCTCAGTCTAAAAGTCATTCTGGTGATCTCGAATAGTCCGAAAGGTGTGCATATTTCTGTTTTGGGAATGTCTTCAGGAGCTACAGGTGGCAGGCCTTGGCTAGATTCAAGGTAGAAAAAATACAACTACTTGCGAGAGCATGTATGGATGGGGGCAAGGGATATCGGTCCGGAATAGTCTGAGCATTTAGGGGTCTGCAGTCGCCAGAAGATCTCCATTCGCCATTTGGGTTAGGGACCATGTGGAGTGGCGAAGACCAACAGCTGTCTGAAGATCTGCATATACTCTGCTTGAGAAGCTCTTCACACTTTTTTACACAACAGCGAGCTTATGTAGTGGTAGTGGACGCACCTTAAAAAAGATAGGAAGACCGGTGGTGTCTTTGTGGTGCTGCACATCATGCTTTACAGGCGCAGAGAGGCTACGCTCGGTAGTTATGTTGCGGTATTTTTGAAGAAGTGCACGAACGGGTGGGTCGGTAACATCTTCGAAAATGATGGATGAGTGCCGAATGAGCAGGTGGAATCGATGACCTAAGGGAAGTTGTATGGTCAATGAGGGACTTGTTATAAATATCCACTAGAAAATTATAGTGACACAGGAAGTCTACGCCCTAAATAGGAGTCCTATCTCCCGCTATAATGAAACGCCGCAAATACGTGCGCTGAAATCCCAAATTCAGATCTAGTTGCCTGTAGCCTGGTTGTTCAGTAGTTCATTAAAGTACTCAACCTATCGCTCCAATATGCCCATTCTGTCAGAATTTAGATTTCCCTCTTTGTCTCGGCAGGATGAATATCGAGGTGTGTAAGGCTTCATCCTCCTGACTTGTTGGTAAAACTTGCGCGCCTGATGCGGTTGCTCCCTGTACTTCTCGAGTTTACAGAACTGTTGGTTCTCCCAGGCTTCCTTTTTCCGTTTGTGAAGTCGCTTCTCTGCTCGCCGGAGCTCGTAATAAGTCTCGTCAAACCAGTCGTTCCGACTCTTTTTGCTGGGGCCAAGTATGTTTGTGGCCGTATTTATGATAACGTTCTTCAGGTGATTGTGAAGATCATTTGTTGATGCTTCATCTTCAGGATCTCTGTTGACTGCGGTTATTGCGGCATCTATTTCCCTCTTAAAGGTGTTACGGAGGGCTGTGTTGTGGATGGCTTCAGTGTTAACTCTCACCTGATTGTTAGATAGATTCTGGGTGGTGTTGTTATTCGAGCTCGGTACTTCCAACAACCATTTCTCAAAGCTCTTTCAAATTATTCGACAAATATGAGCAGACCGTCCATAGAATGTTGTTTTTGATGACGGAAGCAAGAGAATAATGGGATGGGATGTTAAGGATTGCCGGCGAACGTACCTTCGGTGCCACTATTCCAGTCACGGAGTTTCCAGATGTCATTGAAGAAAAGGTTCGAGGAGCCATACACAGCTCGAAGAACTTGACTACAATTACGCCAATGCTTTCGACAGCGTCCCGCATACTTGGCTAATCGGTGTTTACGTCTGCACCGGGTTAATCTGAAACTAAGAATTTTTTTTGGCGACAGTCATGGAAAAATGGCATACCTTGTCAATGAATTCATCTAAGGGTGTCAACGCCTAAGAATGCTCAGGCATTTTCCAGGGGATTTATTGAATCTTCTTCGGTTTTTAATCGGATTGAACATCCTCGTCACGGATAGTGAATGATGCTTGGGGCGACATATTTGATGTACTTAGACTAAATCGAGTTGTATACCGGTACTGATGACGATCTTAGAAGTCCATTGCAAACAGTAGATATGTTCAGCCATGACATTGGCATGGAACTTTGTTTAGGTAATCTAACTGCTGCATGTCGCATATAGCAGCGAAGACCTATACTATGACTGGTATAGACTTCTATAAGTATCTATGATTTCTGCGATGCAAATTCCTTTGATATCTAAAAGTGGTGCTGAAATGCATTACGAAGGTCCTGCGCTTATGCTTACAGCAAGGAGTAGATGAATCCTTTGTGTGCGCTGTTTGTCAGGCAGATTGCGGGGTGAGTTTTCATCCGGATCGATGAATGGAGATCAAAGACAATGAATGGTAAGCACGTGAATTGTCTTCGGCGGCGGCTCATTGATCTCCGTTTTGTCGGCTGCATTGCGATGGCGCTGGAGCAATTCGCGTACAACCATAACGCTGTATATAATTGCATATAAGCATTAGCTTATCACGGAAACATGTACTCATATGGATGGCAGGATGTTCGGCATGTATTGAAACATTGATTAGTGATGTTGATGTTCCTTGTAATGACAACATTGAGCGGGAGAACGCGGAGAGGAAGATGAAAATCAAATAAATTTAACGTCTCGAGAGGATGATTGAAGTTTGCGTACCATTGTCAGCTAAAGGTGGCGCACATCTTTGCCAGAAGTCCTGGGACTCTCACATAGCCTGGTTCAACCCAGTCTCCTGCAACCGAGCTCGACTTTGAAAGAAAGGGCGGGGGGGAGTCCTTATGGAATCTTGTCAGTAACCTATCAGGGGCCACCATCACAAAAGCCCCTCTATATTTATTTTCAAGTATGTGGGATCGTTCTGCTTAGCACTTAATATTATTAGTCGGTAAAATCCAGCCGAAACTGTGATCGTATTTTCCTGAGTTAAAGTGGTCACCTATTCCAAGGATCTGTTTTCGGAATCTGCTTCGAAGCCAAGCAAAAATGTCTATATGACGAGGAGTTTGCAGTCCTAGTTACTTCGTAGTGGTTTCTGACCACCATTCCTGTCCTAGCTTCGAAGAATGTAAAATTAATCCAGAGACTAGACGTTCGAAAAGCCGTTACCCCTCCGTGCAATGATACACAGTATTTCTTAGTGAAGAAATATTTAAAAAGAAAAAGAAAAATATATCATCGACACGCCTTGCCTTATAAAGAAAATTGCATAATACCAAGATGGTTGTGTGCCAGCTACTCGATCTCATTCCCCAGGATTTGAATCCCATTTGGTCATGGATATTTACACTCGTCTTTGTGCTCTTGCACTGCTGTAGGCTAATCGTTTGCACAGCATTAAGTATGATAGAGGCAGAATATTTCAATGATACTGTTATTAGAAAAAAAAATAACAATATGAGAAGAGACTAGTTGCATGCCCTAGGCATAAAACTACCAACACGTTCGCGGTGAATTATTTTATGGGAGTCATGAAAGGAAACTTTGAGACAGAATCGAGAACGGCTGTAACGTCGATGTTGTCTACGCGCGATCTAGGGCAAGGATCCATCAGATCAATATATACCCCTTAAAGGGTGGTCAAGTTCGCGGGCGATCATTTCAGTCATCAGCTTCTTCTGAATTTAAAGTTCAGACCAGCTTCAATAGCCTTCTGAGTGAAGTATTTTCTGCTAACTTTTGAAAGTGGTAACAGAAAACACTTGGCATTTCACTTCATCTTTATTTCGCTACGTTGAACTTCCCGATATATAGGCGATTGATACTTCCGTCTTCTATTGCAGTGTATGGTTTGATGAAGTCAGTGCTGTGCAAGACGGGAACCGAAGAAAGAACCGGCTCAGATCGAGGTATATAGCCAAATCTATCTTTCAGCAGGTGACTGAAAATTTCTGCAAGGAGAGGTAGAAGAGAAGCAATCTTACAGTGACGTTGTTTACTCTACGATCACCAAAGATGCACTTTATTAGATTTCACCCGAATGGCAACTTTCGATCAAAGTGGAGTTTGTGGATGTCGGGAGAAACACCAAAATGTCTCTGCTTAATGGGCTAATGGTTCATCCAAAATGTGCGGCGGAAATATAAATAACCATAGTGATTTCATTCTTCTAGGGGTTCATTTTTATTCACATTTATAGTCACCAGTTGTTTATATACGAACATTAGAACTGCGAAATGACAGGCATGTGAGCATAGGATAACCCAGGCACCGAAAATAGGACAGATATTATTAGTCACTTCTAAATTCATTAAAGCAAGATAACCAGTTCGGAATAGATAATGTCTTATTTCCCCTAGAACAAGACTACCTTCATCGTATTCCTTCAGAATATTCAACTTCTCACTTCATTTATCGAAATTTGGAATGGAAACTTATCACACCTTTGAGTCAATATAGATATTTTTCAATCCCACATTCGACAAATATGCAAATAAGATTGAAATATCAGCAATTCACCATATGTTACTCTTGCCCATACGCTAATCTGGTAGATCTTATCACTTTGCTTGAAAAAATTCCAAACAGATATTTATGGATTTTCACGAGACATATGCAATGGTTGTAACTGAACCCATAAGTGTTGTCAAACCCCATGCCGCTGCGCCGCACATGGTCGCTTCAAGAATTTACCCCAAGTTTAAGGCCTTGACAGTAAATGCTATTATCTCATTCTTGTATCATTTCATGTATTGCCAAGAATAACACCCGCAAGGGGACCATATGGCTTTGGTGCTGTTTTCTTCGTGAGAACCCTTAGTTTTTCTCGGTCAGAATTTCAAGTATGTTTCACTCTTATAATTGGCACATGCACTTTGTATGTGTCTAAATGCAGCGTTAAGTGATCTTCAATTTGGTGTTTTCTCTTGCATGACGGGGAATATATTCAAACGAAAATATATACATATATTTCAATTAAAGTAAATTTTCCAATTGACTGCAATGAAGACTGTTTAAAAGTTTTGACCATCTTGAGACGATTTATTTCGCCAGGTTTTGTCTGTCGACGCTAAACTAGTGAAAGTTAGGTTTTTGTGTCTGAAGAAGGCATGCAGTGTTCAACAGACATTGCACGGTTCATGGTCCATGGAGAAACTAGGGGTGTTTCCGAATGAGTGAAGGTTAATTGGATATTATTGAATAGGTTAAGTCAAAATGAATGAGATGCTGGAATTCATTCATAATACGTCTATGACTTGTCAGTAAATCATGCATGCGAAAGTTGAATTTGGGTTGCTTTAGCGGCTTATATCATGTAGAAGTTATGAGGTCTGTAATTGAAGGAGTTTATACATCTAAACACTTACGACAGATCAAAGTAAAATGGACAAACTTGTTTAAAACGAAACTCGTTTCTAAAACTTTCTATCAATTTTTTTCTGCTTTGAAGAACTTAGCCTGGAAACTGACTGAGAATATACAAGCGTGCGGTTGGAAAGTAAGGGAGGTAGTGGAAAAATATTTATTTCATAAAAGCGAAAACTGTCAAAAAAACTAAACCCAAAATTAAGACACCAGGAAAGTAGGGGGCATCTATGTACCCATTGAAGCCAGTCGTGTTCACATTTGTACAGCAAATATCCTGTGGTCAGCCACGTGCACTTCTTTGGCTTCATTTTGAAACTGGCTGTTCCTTATAAGCCCTTAGAAAGAGAGTAAACCATTAAGCTTAATTTCTTTGAGTCATCTCGTCGGACTTGAGGAATCTGTCAGTTTTTCAAATTTTGCTATTCACATGGGAATGTAATTGATGATTATGACTGATGAACACCTGTCTTACCATTTGTATTCGAAAGTTTTAATCCTCAGGTACGAAACTACATTTATCTAACATCAATCCATGCAGATAACCACCATGTCCTATCAGGAATTGTGTTTTCAAGTTACCCTTGCCTTGCTGCTTTTCGGTATTCTGTATCCTTTTCAGGTAGGCCTACTTTTCTTTTGTCGTACTCTCGTGCGCGCCGTCGGTTTGCCTGAAGATTCAGAGACCATTCCCGCAGTAACATCCGCTGCCTCGCTTGATGTTGTCCTGAATATGCCGCATGCTCGTATTTTCACTGAGTGGTACGTCACATTTGCCGCCCCTCGTTGCCTCTCGCACGTCATTGTTTCCTTCCAGATAGATATTGGATATAATAAGCTGGATCTAACTATTCCTGCCACAAGGAATCTGTGACTGCATCTCCGGTTCCCAATATTGGGCGATACATTGGTATTTCTTCTGACAGGCATTGTTCAAGTGTTGTTTGAAATTCATCTTTGCGTCATTCACCACCCCAAAGTACTTGTTAACTGACTTTGAAGTGATCGTGTGGTCATCAATCCGTGAACGCTTCTGTTTTTCATTCCGCTGGGTCAAGCTCAACCATATCCAGCCAATTTTTTTTTGGCTAAAGCTAAAGCGCCAAAGCGGTTTGTTTAGCGTACGCTTCAACATAAGGTGTACTTTAGCTTCAACATTAGGTGCACCGGAAAAACAAGCACCCCATTGTGCATCACAGCCTACAGGAGAAGAGGCAACACGGAAAGGGATAGCTGGATTCCATCCCCAAGCTGGCTGATTGAAACGCATTTTTGACTTTCAAGGTCTCCATGGCATAACATTTGTTGGAGGATATCACAACGTGAGTCAGTTTCAATACTACATATATAATGTCAATCGCAGAATGAGCTTGGCAAACTGTCGCTCCGCCATGCCATAAAAATATTCGATGATTGTAAAAAGTCTATTATAAGTAACTCTTTTTGGTATCTTTCCTCTCAGGTGAATCGGACGATGGGTTCCCCGATTGCTTATTGGCCTTCGATAGCAAAATTAACTTCAATCAAACCACGTGGATAAACCAATCGGGAATAATCTTACCATCTAGCTTAAGGACACTATTGTGAACCGCTCTAAGTCAAAAGCTTTATCCTCTATGTGCCGATAAATTTCCACAGGTTACGTCTCACTTATTGCTGTGTACTCAGGGAAGAAGTCCTACGCTTATTATACTTTCTGTGGTTTTCATTATACCCGAGGACAGTGCAATCACTGTATCGAGAAGAAGATACGAGCGGGTTAGTTATGGTGTTCGCTGTTTTCCAGGGGTTTAAGTTTGCCTCCGCGCAGAATTATGTCAAACATTTCCGTTTACTGGAATGTATAGCTCGCTATGTTTCCCAGAACACCGCGATTTCTCCGTTCCATTGATAGTTTGATCGATTATTGGTGAGGATTCGTCGCGTTGGCATAGTAGCGACGCATGCTTTCGCCACGCATCTCATTATGCATGCTCCTTTTTCTGGAGCCGCACCATCGACATCATGGTTTCCCAATAGCATTTCTATGAACGCATCCCCTTCAAACGGTTCCACGGTCCAACCTTGGTCTCCAGCTCCCCATTCGCAGGGACGCACAGTTTAAGTTACATCCTTGGCGCAGGCCCCGCCGAGTTCGTTCATCATCATCTTGGGCGTCCTTCCCCTAGATAGTTTATGAAAGTGCGCCTGGGAAAAAGTTAAGGCGCCTTTGTACCCGGCTTCATTTCTTCATTCCGTCCAAGGCTCTCCTAAGTACTGAACATTTGTTACTGGCAACAGCTTTTTCGCAGTCCACTTTCACGCTTTCAAAGCATACATTCAAAGCCACCTTCGCACTCCTTGAATATAGAACCTTGACCTGCACATTCTGCTCCCTACTACATCCTTCCGATTTTCATTTTTTACTTTTTTTTGCCTGTTATCATCCGTATCGTCGTAGCGTTGGTGATGTTTGCAACCAGTCGCTTGGTTCTTCTCTTTGTAAACAGCAAGGTGGAGTGGGTAATTCCTTTAGTTAACGGTGTTGCTCCCATCTTTTTGCTGTGGTATCAATTTTGACTCTGTTGCAGCTAACTAGCTTGTTATTTTTCGGAATGCTGAGCTGGTGCTAATGAAGGAATTGTAGCGCTCCCTATATAATTGGATGAAATTTTTTCTTGAACATACTTTGTGAATACAACTTCGATAAATGAAATATGTTTCATTCGGGCAATAAGGTCTAGGTACGCTGGGTTCCAAATTGAATTGCGTAAGGACGCCATGATTTTTCATTGTGGATGAGTTGGCCAAGAAACTAGAATGTGTGCTGTTAAATGAGTCAGAACGCTTCTCAGATCGGGGAAGGATTTATGATCATTACACTAAGAAAGGAAAAGGAAAGGTTGTGGATGCTATACTGTACGAATTTACAGTTGTGGAATAGTTCAGGGGTGAAATATAAACAAAAGCGCTCACATTATTCTTTGAATCTCATCAAGAAGATATAATTACTTATATGAATTGGATGACCTAAAAACTATCCTAGGTGGTTGGAGTCGACCAAGCTGCTCAGGAATCTAAAAAAAGTTGGAATACCGCTGAAGTCTAACGTCGACACATATCCGCTAGTCAAGCTCGGAAATATCGGGGTTGGGGTTACTTTGAGCACTTCTCTCTCACGCCTCATTATATAAAACATGCCTTCTTAACCGAAGGACGTTTCTTATCCTGAATCGATGCTTCTCCTGCCTCAATTGCTCACCAGGTCATAAAAATCGAGGATGTCCCTTGGGATGATACTGACACCTTTCTAGGAATTTCACCGCGTCCCTGGCCGTCACGGCATCGATCCGCGGTGTTTGGCATGAATGGTGCATATGCATATGCACTTCGTAGCATCATTGTTTTTAAATATACCTTTACACTGGCGGAAAATTTGTCTTGCGTCTTTGTGGGGCATCTGCATATATCCTCGGGGAGACATCCCTCCCGAAAGTGGCTAGTAGTCTAAATAATTGTATGAAACAGAAAATTTTGACTTCTTGGGGAATGTTTTTATTGAATTAAGCATAGGATACAGTGGTCTAAGGTACCGTTTGCACGGTTTAGTTAACGCGGAGGATGTTGGATAAGTGGTACGAATGGAAATTAAATTGGTGCTGAGAGGCAAGTTCTTGGCAGAGACGAGAAGACATTTTCGGAGTCATCCTCATTCTATTCCCGTTTGACACCTTTGAGAACTGTAGGATTATTCAAAATAGTTTTGGTTAACATCGTTTTCATTTTTGGTTCGCATGCTTTATTTTACTACTCTCAAAATACTTTGTTGCATCGAGTCTCACTACAGCCGGGAACTGTTATCCGCGACAGAGGCCATTCGTTGTCTAGCTTTTGTTACTTTTTATGCTACTTCATAGACTTTAATTCATCCACTCTGACGGGAAAGTTTTCTAGGTGAGACATTTCAATGACCGGTAAATTTGATGCCGCGTAATTGAACAACTAACATTTTTTGCATTCGGGTGATAGTTCGTTAGCTTTTGTCAAAGCTCATATTCTAGCTTGTTTGCCTTGTTTTACTGCTAACGATATCCTCTTCAATTTGAACATTTGATTCATCATGTTTTCCAAAGCTTTAGCTTCTAATGCAGCTATTTTAACCGCAGAACCGTGTCTGCTCAAGACTTGTGTTAGGTCGAAACCCACTGCGCCTTGGGGTCGCTGGATCCATCTTCGAATATCCCATATGATTCTGTGTGTTCATCAACCTTTCTCTGACTCCTTTCACCTCTCTGTTTCCTATTTTACTCCGCATGGTTTCTCCGATGAACTACGTTAGATCATAAAAGCGTTGTCTCTCGTCAGAATGTCAATTGGGATAACCCTTGCTATCACACAGGCTGCTTCGTCGGATATTGTCCGACAGACGCAATATGTTCGGAGTGCAGTTAAATGATACGCACCTTCCATTTTTCTATTCTCTTTCCTAAAGTGCATCATGCGCATTGGGACCTATTTCCCAAAGTGCACCAGTACATCTAAGATTTGCTAACTTCTCTAGCTTATTTAATTGTACGGGTAGCCTCCGGTCTCATCTGGGTTTACTCGGTACGTTGTCGTTGCCCCTAGACTAAAGAACAACATATTTTTAAGGTTTTGTTTGCAACGATTGACACGAAATTTGGTGAGAAGTTGGAAGCTGTGAATGCCCAGCCATGTAGTGAGTGATATCCTTCTACGTTGCGATTAAGGTGGGGGGGGGGGGGGGTTATGGGGAGCCTTACATGCAATTTGTTTCACCGAATATAGTTATGTTGGGTATCAAATGAAAGGTCTCGATTAGTACTTTTTGGTGCCGGTCTTACTTTCAACATTTGTTTGAAAGGCGGGGGGTGGGAGGGGTGCAAAATGATGATTTCCTTAACGGACTCACTCTCAGAAAATACCCATCCAAAAAATCATGAAGCTGCCTTTACACTCAAATATACTCACAGAAGAAGCAAAAAAAACCTTTCATACCTGAAGCGGCTTCCGGTTTCCCGACTTGTTTTCAGTATTCTTTATTTCTGTTTTAACATGGCTCTAATTGGAATCAGCCCTCGGCACCAATTGATTTGACATGTCCCGATACGTACTTCGCCCCTATGGAAAATGCTCCTTCCTGAATATATGCGGTAAATACCGCGGCAAACATATTTTGCGCTATATTCACTGCGCTCGCGAGCCATACGTCCCCCGAGTGTCATGCATGCTGTGCGTGAGCGTGTTCGTCACAATCCTTTCCGTAAGCAGAAACGAATGTCGGCGGAAATCGGCGTTTTAACTCCAAGCAAGAGTCGTATTTTACGAGAAGATCACGGTCTTGGTGCGTACCGGTGGTGCACTAGCCATATGTTAACGCCATAACTGAAGGAAATACGGCGAACTCGGTGTGCTGCTCTTCTGCAACGATTTCTCGTTAAAAAAATTTCGCAAAATACTACTTTCTGATGAAAAAACTTTTACCATCGAGGAAAAATTCAACCGACAAAATGATCGAGTATGGTTATGGTGCCAAAAAAATGCTCCGCACGTTCAATGTCGTCACTATCCGACTTCTGTCATGGCATGCTGGGGCGTCGCATATCATGGAGTAACTGATATTCATTTCTGCGAGGCCGGCGTCAAAACCAATGCGAGCATGTACGAAAAGATGTGAGACGATGTAGTCGAGTCATTAAATGAATCTCTATTCGCTGGAAAACCGTGGTGCTCCGAGCAGGACTCGGCCCTCGTTCACAAAGCCAAGATAATTCAGCAGTGGCTTGCGGCGCATGTTCTTGATTTCATAATCGCGGATGAAAGGGCCTCAGGCAGCCCAGATTTGAATCCTGTATACAGCCTTTGGGTAAAGTTAAAGGAGACTGCCTGCGATCGAACTTACACCGATTTGGAGAGTTTGAAGGCCAGCGTGCAGCTCGAGAAATGCCGCTTCATACCGTGCGTAAAGCGATCGATGCATTGCCTTACAGACTTCAGGCGTGTATAGCTGCTAGTAGCAGCCATTTTGAATAAAATTTTTTTAGTTTGAAAGCTCTATGTTTCGCCTTTCGAATGGTGTCCTTTTCGATTGATTTGGTTTATTGCTTCGTGACAAATAAAGATTTGCTTGACTGAGAACTTATGTCTATACTATGTATAGCCATATGCATTTTTTTCCGCGCTTTTTTGTATTGTCAGTTTCTGTTTCGCTGACTGCTTCTGGCCTTGAGATAGGTCATGGGGCATCCTTCGATTTCAGGGTTCCACCATAAGTTTGGTGCTCGTCTCTATGAACCGGTACACCTTAGCATGGATGCATCACATGCTCGTCGTAACCTTTCGCCAATCTGGGAAGCCTTATCATTTGCGTTTCCTTTTAGCATTGTATTTGGCAGCAGAACCTCTTCGGAAGTCTCCTATTTAGGTATCCGCTCAAATAAAGTTAATAGTAGTATGTTACCATATTTTAGAAATTTCCCCTTCAAGGAAGGAATAACGTAATACATAATTTTGGAAACTTCGAAAAAAATTCAGCTATTGTTAACAAAACTATGCAAAGTCACGTGAATTAATGGCACTCGAGGATGTTTATGGTGTCATCACCATATAAAGGAAACATATGTCAATTTGGAGTTGGTGTTTAGAAATACATATCAAGGAATTTTTGAATTTTCAATTATATACGAATGGAAAAACATGCATATGAAATTTCTCACACAAGATGAACACAAAACATTGCTGCGCGAAGCGGCCAGCTTCCGGTATTCCGACTTGTTCGCTGTTTTTGTTTTCAACCTTATTCAAAAAGGGGTTGCTGTCTGTCTGTCCGTCCAGCTGTCTGTTTGTGCCTCACACCCACCTCCACAGAAACGGTCACTCCTATTGATTCAAAATTTGGTAGGAAGTTGGGAACTATAATACATGCAGTGAATAACATCGCTCCATATTGAGTTTCAGGGGAGTCCCCATACATGCAAAGGGATGTATACATTTTTTTTTTTACCGAATATTAATTTGGAGCGGCACTGCTCGAAGCAGATATTAATTTTTACATTGCTTTCAAAGAGGGGAGTGCGGCGGTCTGAAAGGGGTCAATTATTTCAAGCACCCATTCTTAGAAACTAGCCAATCGAAAAATCTGAAAAAAAAATCATGGTGCACCTGGTATACAAGCCTCAAAATACTTCTCGTTACGATATCTGCCCAAATACAGTTTGTAAAATTATATGAATATATTTTAAAAATTTGCTGCGAACCCCCCTTAAGTTCATCCTAGATCCGTAAAATTGCATTAAGAAGTAAGTTTTGTAGGAGGCTGATACCTGTGCTGGAAGTTTGGTGAGTTTTCTACCATTATTAACGAAGTTATAGTAGGCCAAAGTTACTCCTTTCGCGCTAGGTTACTACTTGCCGCGAAGTATCAACACCAAACGGAATTGAATATCGGGTATATTTGATGTTTATACACTTCGAGCTATATATTAGTGGAATCATCGTGTAGCTAAATATTCTTTCATAAGATATCAATAAAACCTTCCATACCTGAAGTGTCTAGCTTTCGGCTTACCGACTTCTTAGAAATTCTATCCTTTTTCATTATACTCATTGTATTTAGTTACCTTGAAGCGTAGAGAGGACTGCGAAGTCCCAGAGGAATGCGTGGTGGGATATACGGAAGTCTTCTACACCGATGGCTCAAAAACAGAAGAGGGTTCTGGAGCGGGAGTCTACCTCTCGAATAAAAACGAGAAGTGCGCTTTTCCTTTGGGACAACATGAAACGGTTTTTCAGGCCGATCTGGGCAAACTGGGTGCTTGACGAGCGGTTGAAGGGCAGGCGTATTGCAATCTGCAGTGATAGCCAAGCTACATTGAGGGTGTTGAGTAGTCCTTTGATCACCTCGAAAATCGCTCAGGAATGCAGAAACCATTTAAACTCTATCTATAGATTCAATACGGTGGAACTACTCTGGGTACCTGGTCACTGTGGCGTAGAAGGAAATGAAATCTCGGATGCTTTAACGAAAGAGGGGTCAATTTTCCCTATGCCGGGTCCGGAACCAACAATTGGAGTATCAGTAGCATTGGCTAAGTCTGTTTTCAAAAACTGGAAACAAGCTTCCCGCAATGACAGGTGGCAGAGCCTAAATGCTGTTCGACACACCAAACTTTTCCTGCCAGAGCCGAACATGCGCACCGCAAAGTTTGTCCTGTCAGCAGGAGGACTTGTAGGTGTATTGTGGGCATTCTGACAGGCCATAATTCACTAGCTGGGCATATTTTCGGAATAGGAATAACTCAAAATGATACGTGTCCCTCCTGCAATGATGAAGCGGAATCCACGGAGCATTTCCTACGTGAATGCCCCGCCTATGGACGCATCAGGCGTCAGATCTTTGGTGCCGATGTTCTCCAATTGCGAGGGGTTTCATAACATCCACTAACGGAAATCCTGCCATACATTAACGAATCCGGAATATTCCGTTAGACGGGGGTGGCAACTACAATGGGCCGACGCGGCCTGAGTGCTCAGAAGCTGTAACTTCTCCCCCACCATACACACACACACATTATATTTAGAATCTTTGAATTTAAACCTTCTATTATAGAATATCATTTATTTGACATATTGGGCTGAACCTCGTAGCCGTATCGCTGAAAAGTGAGACGTACGCTCTCTTCTTCGTACCTGTACCATTTCCTTTTCTCGTAATAATTCTGTTTGGAAGGGCTCTGTAATCGTCTGCATTTCCAGGCTGTACTTTACTATTACTGGGATGTTTTCTTACTTTGGGTTTCGTTTTTGAACGACGGTAGTGATTTTGTAGTCCTTAAACTACTAAAAGGGTTTAAATGCAAAAAAAAAATGTCCTCAAAATCTGTAGCGCTTAGCTCTTAAGAGCTTGGATTTTTAGTACCACTGGGAGTTGACTTGATTCAGGAATGGCAGGTCATTACTGGCCTTTGCAGAGTGAAGGACGGGGAGGAACTTGACTTTGTGTAGCTAGACCTATTCCTTCATAAGAAAATAATATATGACTCATTTAGTACATAATTAATATCGCTCAATTTTTGAGATTATATTACAGTTTTGTTCACCTTCATTTAAAATTTTGTATTACCACATATGTATATATGCGCGAATGCATATCAGGTATACCTAGACAGTATCTGCTCTTGACGCCTAGGGAGCAGTATATCAGTGTTTCAAAATTGACAATACTCGTAATTCGCATAATCTGGCATTGAAGTAGTTAGTGATTGTTTAACGTAATTTAAAAGTAATTTGTGTAAGTAACCCAGACTTTCAACGTTCCACAACCTTTACAACAATGAGATGTAAACATTGTTATTTTCATCAAGTGATTTAACATGAAATTCACCTTCAGCAAACAAAAGAAACACCGAATTAAATGTGAAATTGAGTGTCAGCAGCAAAACCATTATCGCAATTCGGAGCCATTTTATTGCACAACATCCGGGCCTGAGTTTGTTAATTCGCCATTTGAATCGGCGACGTACTCTGCAGTTCGCCGAATGTATTTCAAGTTTACCAACAGGCACAGCGTTATACATTTACCAACAATCATGGGAAGCTCAGGTCTTGCAGATGGACACCATTCTGCTGAGTAAATGCTAACATCGTGACTGTGCACCTCTCGCATGTAAGCGCATTAGCAACAGCACTTGGCCTTTTGTATTCTAATCTCTCCTCCTGAAACTTTCAAAGGCATTCTGACACTCAAAACTTACCGCATTGACTATTGCAGATTGTGCGAAATCTGCAGATGTTCGCCGACTTCAGATCTGATCTTCTCAGGGAAAGTTTTTTACCTTATCTGAGGCTCAGATGGAATATTACAAATATCTCATAGATATTATGGTAATCTTGTGAAAATGTTCTGGTTGAAGAAAGTAAATTGAGAGCTTGAAGTAATCACGGATTGAATAGATGCCGGACGTTGAATGGACGCCGGAAAAATACTGTAGGCGGATTAGCATCAACACCTTATTTCGCACAAAGATTATTGGGGCAGTTCCTATTAACCTTGATTCTTTTTGAATTAATTAATTCTAGCTTTATTTGGGATATAAAAATGTACTTTCGTCTGTAAATAAAGTTAAATGGACTCGTTTTCATATAAAACTGCGAATTATAGCTGAAAACATTGAGGGCAAAAGCTGCATTTATGGAGGCCAAAGCCGTTAAAATAGTTTATCAAATAAATGTCAGAATAGAATGGCTAAAGAGCAACTACGCAGAAAAGAAAGTAATATATCAATAAAGAGGCTAAAAATTGGCAGCAAAAGCTAGATAAAACTACCCTTTGTATATAATATACGTATGACGAATAGGTCAGAAGTGTTTTTCTAAGAATTATGTCATGCAGCATTCAGTTTATATAAATGAATACAAAATAATATGCAAAGCCATAGAAATTAGGATTTGTAATGAGAGATGAGTGAGCACCAACAACAATCGTGGAGTCTATTATTATTATTCTGTTAAGGGAAAGTCGCACCGTGTCCTTGAAGAACTATTGTGCCCCTTTTACTGGTTTTTGTGTACCTATTGATCATAGTATCTCAAGCAGGCCTGTAACCGTTAGGAACGTGGAGTCTAGATTGTATCCGCTGTTCAACATCACAATTAGGATCTTAAAATTAAATAGTAAAGTTAGTGTAGGTATAGTAATTTAAGAAATCTAGTTTTTTGAATGAGGAATTAATTTTTTTAAAAGACATCATCTATTGCACAATAACCGGTGTCCAGTCTAGATATGCCTTAATAAGGAACTCCAAATGTCCCGGTTTTGCGCCGAGCTCCACCAATTTGGCAACTCTAGGTGTGTCCGGCGTCCTATCCTACATCAAAGCTCTATCTTAAGTAGAGTCTGCCACGTCTTCTTTTTCTACTGCATCATCTTCACCCATAGATTAGGTGAGCTGAATTTTATCCATGCCCAAATGATCGTGAGATTGCTCATTAATTTCCATGTTATATAGGTTACGGAATCAGCCATCCTTGGAGGATTCTGCTTTTGAACTCGGCTAAGAGTTCGTAATTGTCCCTGCTATGAACCGAAGTGCCCAAAGGATACATGTGGACTGCGTATATCATTCGCTTGTATAGAAGGATTTTTAACCCTATGGTGAGACGTATCGAGCGGAAAAGATTTGTTTGCTGCCAACAACTCTACCTGAATTTCGTTGTCGTAGCTGTTCGTTTTCTTTTACCTCCTTTGTTTCGTCTTGTTCGGTTGCGCTCGACCTTCCGTATGGCAGCCTTGTGCTCTAACCATGCAGCTATCCGAACAGACCAATCTTGGCAGGTCAACTTTCGTTAGCGCGTATTACGTGATCATATCATCGAAGACGCCTCCGACGCAATTTTTCCACGATCAGTGCAAGTCCTTATCGATTGCGCGTATTCTCACTTCGAATGTGATCATTATGTGTTACGTCACTGATCCATTATCCATTATCTTCTATAATCGGCAGAACACTCAGAACCATAGAGGGCGACAGGGCGCTCGACATTACGGCGAATTCGTTGATTCATCCATCACAAAGAACGTCAGTTATGGAGCGCCACTTGATTCAGGTGGCGGTAACGCGTGAGGCCATGTCATAAGGCAATTCACCATTGGCTGATAGCATTGATCTGAGATATTTAAATCGCTCAGTTCTGGGAAGATCATTGTCACTGGCAGTGATAGTGCCTGTATCATGCTGATCGGTCGTCAAAAATTATGTCTTACTCAGATTCAATCTGATACCGTGTTGCATAAGGCGATCATTCCTTTTTTTAACAACAAGTTGCTCGAAATGTGCTTTGCTATGAGGCACTAGGAAAACATCATCTGCATGTGAAAGATGAGCTCCTGTGGCGCATGGTCAAACGCCTTTTCTCGATTCAAAAATGCAATGAAAAGCGGGCGATGGTTCACGGTTGTTTCAACGATATCGTCAATACGGTTGTTAAGAATGCATCCAAAACCCTTCACCGTATGGGACAGCAGCCGTATTGGACGGTAATTTTAACAGAGCTTAGGTGCGATGTCGTCAGGTTACTTTTTCCAATTCCATTCGTTTTATTGCTTCATCGGCTTCATTGGCGCTCATAAATGGAATTATTCGAAATGTCGGCAGTGCCTATGGAAATTAACAAGATAACAGTGATTGGTTTCTTTGTTTTCCGGTTCACATTCTTGGAAATTTGCCAATTGGCTAGCCTTTTATAGTCGAGAAACTTATGGAAGAGGCCCTTCCTTTCACGGACCTTCATCTGGACATTGTCGTTGTAAATCCAATTATATCAATTGGTGAACCGTTTATCCGGCTTAGTGACCCTGAAAGTTGCATAGATCGCTTTAAGGATCATATTTTTAACTTTATTGCATGTATCTTGGGCTTTCGTCATGGTTAGTAACGCGTAAGTGATATTATTTCTTCTTTTTTCTCATGGAATCGCTATGTAATGCGTAGCGTACCAGTGCGTTCGTCACGCAGTTTTATCGATGACTTGATTCGCAAGACACAATCAACATCCGATGTTAAGGTGCGATGGTCTCATGGATAACGGTTTTGCAGTCAGTGATGGTGATATAAGGAAATAGTCGATTTACGTTTTACAATTCCCACTGTAAAGTGTAAGTAGATGAGACAATCGTTTGATCAACTATGTATTTACAAAAACAAGGTCATGAGTGTCCGTAAAATCGATCATAAGCTGGCCATCCTCATTGCATGCTCCAAATGCTTTTCCCCATATCACTTACTGTCGTCTCCCCCTCTTTTCATCCATATCAAAGCCGCCCGCAACGACGACATAGGTATCAGCAGGCACGTTACAGGTCTTTGTATTGAGAAGTTGTCAAAAAGCATCTTTCGCTGAAGAAGTGAATCGTCCGTTCATACTGATATGTGGCCTTCATCCGCCGGTCATCAAAGCGTTCGACAAAGATGGAACTGCCATTATCATATTGAGTGTGTGGACCATCAAAGTAGAGAAGTTTACGGCCAATTTTACCGCGCTCGCTTTCTATGTCGCGTAAATACCAATGCGCCTCCTTCCCTGTAAGGGTACCAATATTAGCGTGCAAACACGTATTTGTTTCCCTTTGTTTTAATTTACTTTCGTCCTGATGTTTTCCATGCGTCGAGAACCCTATTTGTCCATTTGTCGAGTGCATCAGCGAAAATAGTGTCCGGATAGCTCAGTGGTTAGAGCACTAGGCTGTCATACGGAAGGTCGCGGTTCAAATCTCACTGGTGGCAGTGGAATTTGCATCGTGATTTGACGTCGGATACCAGTCGACTCAGCTGTGAATGAGTACCTGAGTCAAATCAGGGTAATAATCTCGGGCGAGCGCAATGCTGACCACATTGCCTCCTAGTGTACCGTTACGGTCTTGAATGAAGTGCTCTAACACACTTCAAGGCCCTGATCCAATATGGATTGTTGCGCCAACGATTATTATTATTATTATCAGCGAAAATGCTGTCCTCCCTTGTCTGTGCGTTATTGACCTGCATCTGTAACAGGGCGAGGGTCCGTATAGACCGGGAGTCTGTCAGTATAAAATATGAATTTTCGATTGTCAAACGGCCATCCAGAATGTCCGCATACGGCCAAGAGGGACGAGCTATCCCAAAAAACTTAAAAAATGTGAAATTGAAAGTGAAGTTCCGCCTGCAAATTTTGAAGCTCGATCGAAGTGCTAGCCAGGCTCGGGAATAGGGGCGGAGTCCTTTGGGTGTTTCAATCCGAGTGCCGCGATCAAATTGGAGGACCGACGACGGATCACATCCTCGACCGATGCTTCCACCGGCTCAGATGTTTTGTGAGACGTGGCCTCTGAGGTCTGCCCATTATTTTGGGGATGTTTCTTTTTTTCTTTTGCGGAGTTAAGGAAGAGAAGGCAAGAAGAAGAAAAAAACCAGGAAGCCAGGTTTTCCTTGACATCTATAAGCAAGAAAAGCTGCGACAATAATGGCTGGAGGAATGTGTGATGATAAACCGCTAGGGGTAAAGTCAACGTAATCCTCGGCTGACCGTCAACTCTTGCGAACCAAAGGTGTGAATAGGTAAGGCGTTAGCTTCACGAAGCGTAAGAGGCTCATAAATGGATATCAGATCCCGAATGTATAAGGTACTTGGTGGTACTTGGACGATATGCAAGTGCAGAGTGCCCTTCTGTGCGTGTACACGAAACGTGCGTTTAGAGTTGGTGTGTTGGAACGTATACATGAACAGTGCGATTGTGGGTGGTTCACAATTTATCTCATATCTTCAGACTTTATCTAGTGAGGGAAATGAGTTGCGCCATGCTGAGACGAAGAGCGACCAGCCTCCGGGCAACTGGATGAGTTTCGATAGAGCAGGGGGACCTTGCACAAGATGCTGTCATTGAGACTGACGACAGCATGTTGACGGCCAACAGGGTCAGATCGGTCGCTATGGGTTTGTTCATGAGCGTGGTTCGAGGCTTTCAGTAGTTTGTAATCTACTAATGCTTGACAGATCTTGTTTGGTCGTTAGCTCGAACCGCTGCTTCTACGGTTACCTTCCCGGTGTGCTCTCGCATTTTTCGTAAAAATGGTGAAAGCTTTTTATTGGACAGCTTTTGCTGTAATGAGTCTATGTAGCTGACGGTCTGCCCAACTTTAGTTGTTCATTAGCGAAGGAGCAAGGAGAATGTTTGCGTTTTTACTCTGAAATAGAGTTGTTACGACTTAGTCATACCCACTTGTGCAAGAGAGTATCCTATTTTCCGAAATCGACAGTTCGCGTAATTTGTTGACGACGGCTGGAATGGCAGCTGGAGGTGATGTGCCTTTTGTTCGTCGCTAAAACTCAGAGATTTGTGAAACGTCATCGTACGTTTAATGGATTGATGCCCGAAATTATGTTTCTGTACGTCGATTGTGTCTCTCAGTGGAAGTTCATCCACTCGGGGATGGTTGTCTAGATTCCGAAAAAAAGTATTCATCTTAAGTATGATAATTGGAGGAGTATTTGCGAAGATAGTAGATAACATAGTTCTCTGATATGTTCCAATCTGATAATACCCTAGAAGCTTGATTCTGGCTGTGAATTCTTCTGTATCGACCACATAAAGATCTTTCGAGTCTTTGGGGAGTTCAGATCATCGTGCCACCTCGGCGATTCATTGGATTCGAGAACATTTTCGAGAACGGCAACGGGGAGCGTATCTGGAATGTTCTACTGCTGACAGGAGGCGCATTCCGTAGAAACTAGCAGAACGACACATGATGACATACATTGAGGTGGCATGTTAGAGGAATTTGACGTTCAAAACGTAGTCCACATCTCGTTATCGGTGATGTCTTTCATGCTGCTTTGGCTGGAGAACGTGAAGTGGTTCAATGGCCTGTGCTCTTTTTCAAACACCTCGATTATACTAATGACTGACGTCTGCCTATACTCTCATCATCATGGACCTTGGAGAAATAATTTCTGGATTTTTAAAAGAAGGCAATTAAAGTCGGATCAAAAACAAACTTCAATAACAATCAAAGGTTCAATTTTCTTTATGAAGTTATATAGTGGGTAGTACATGGAAAGTTACTACTAATGTCACTCAGAAGCTCCATGTTTGCTCTCTGCTTCGTCTCATGGTATTTTGCCCTTAGCCAATAACTTGGTCAGCGTACGGACTAAATATCCGTGGACGTGTTGATTGGAAAGCGGAAGTGGTAGTAAATATGTAGCTGGCATCTAGTGGAACTCACTTGTCCAGCCCGTTGCCCGACAACTGCATGGCATAGAACAGCGGAAAAGGAGGGGGGGACGTAAGCTTCTTAGGAAAATAGTGGAAGAAACTGAAGCACATTCCCGCGAAACGGCATAAAAAACACTTCTACAACAGTAATTACCCTGTTTTTATCTCTAAACCTCAAAATCCCTGTTCCTTTTCATTAGGAAAACTCAAGGCAATCATTAGGAAACAAATTCTGACGATACCTGTCCAGAATGCCATAAGCTATATATAGACAACAGTTGAAGAGATTCCGTTCTGGAGAGCCAAAATCCTGGTGGCAAAAAGCCTCGATAGGCAGCAGCCAAACACATGGTGGAAAAATGGCATAAGATTGCAGTAGCAGTCTCGGATGGGGTGTACGACAAAGGAAAGCTAGATGACGAGCAATCCAACAAAAATTTGTGAAATCTGTTGAGTCGAAAGGTTAAGAGGGACCCCAGGAATACCTAATCTTGGATATTCAAATTTTACCAAGCCCTAGCTGTAATCTAATTAATCTCCAAATCACTGACTTGCATTTTTTACTACGGAGGCATAATGTTCAGACACACACACACACTTATTTGATGACATAGAATGTGGTGAAATTTCCAGTCGTTTCATCATCATCATCAACGGCGCAACAACCGGTATCCGGTCTAGGCCTGCCTTAATAAGGAACTCCAGACATCCCGGTTTTGCGCCG
Source organism: Hermetia illucens (assembly GCF_905115235.1). Taxonomy (NCBI): domain Eukaryota; kingdom Metazoa; phylum Arthropoda; class Insecta; order Diptera; family Stratiomyidae; genus Hermetia; species Hermetia illucens. Next base: position 64,888,406 of record NC_051849.1, on the reverse strand, counting down.
AGGTCCACCAATTCGATATCCCTAAAAGCTGTCTGGCGTTCTGGCCCACGCCATCGCTCCATCTTAGGCAGGGTCTGCCTCGTCTTCTTTTCCTACCATAGATATTGCCCTTATAGACTTTCCGGGTGGGATCATCTTCATCCATACGGATTAAGTGACCCGCCCACCGTAACCTATTGAGCCGGATTTTATCCACAACCGGACGGTCATGGTATCGCTCATAGATTTCGTCATTGTGTAGGCTACGGAATCGTCCATCCTCATGTAGGAGGCCAAAAATTCTTCGGAGGATTCTTCTCTCGAACGCGGCCAAGAGTTCGCAATTTTTCTTGCTAAGAACCCAAGTTTCCGAGGAATACATGAGGACTGGCAAGATCATAGTCTTGTACAGTAAGAGCTTTGACCCTATGGTGAGACGTTTCGAGCGGAACAGTCTTTGTAAGCTGAAGTAGGCTCTGTTGGCTGACAACAACCGTGCGCGGATTTCATCTTCGTAGTTGTTATCGGTTGTGATTTTCGACCCTAGATAGGAGAAATTGTCAACGGTCTCAAAGTTGTATTCCCCTATCCTTATTCTTGTTCGTGCTTGTGTTTGACCAGTGCGGTTTGATGTTGTTGGTTGATTCGTCTTCGGTGCTGACGTTGCCACCATGTATTTTGTCTTGCCTTCATTGATGTGCAGCCCAAGATCTCGCGCCGCCTGCTCGATCTGGATGAAGGCAGTTTGGACGTCTCGGGTGGTTCTTCCCATGATGTCGATATCGTCAGCATAGGCCAGTAGTTGGGTGGACTTGAAGAGGATCGTACCTCTTGCATTCACCTCAGCATCACGGATCACGTTCTCGAGGGCCAGGTTAAAGAGGACGCATGATAGCGCATCCCCTTATCGTAGACCGTTGTTGATGTCGAATGGTCTTGAGAGTGATCCTGCTGCTTTTATCTGGCCTCGCACATTGGTCAGGGTCAGCCTAGTCAGTCTTATTAATTTCGTCGGGATACCGAATTCTCTCATGGCCGTGTACAGTTTTACCCTGGCTATGCTATCATAGGCGGCTTTAAAGTCGATGAACAGATGGTGCAACTGTTGTCCATATTCCAACAGTTTTTCCATCGCCTGCCGCAGAGAGAAAATCTGATCTGTTGCTGATTTGCCTGGAGTGAAGCCTCTTTGGTATGGGCCAATGATGTTGTGGGCGTATGGGGCTATCCGGCCTAGCAAGATAGTGGAGAATATCTTATAGATGGTACTCAGCAAACGTGATACCTCTATAATTGCTGCACTGTGTGATATCTCCCTTTTTATGTATGAGACAGATTATGCCTCGCTGCCAATCGTCAGGCATTGATTCGCTGTCCCATACCTTGAGCACAAGTTGATGAACCACTTGGTGTAACTGGTCGCCTCCATATTTAACCAATTCGGCTGTAATTCCATCGGCTCCTGGCGACTTATGATTTTTTAGCCGATGAATTGCACGGACTGTTTCTCCTAAACTTGGTGGTGGCAGTATTTGTCCGTCGTCTTCAGTTGGCGGGACCTCCAACTCGCCGATGTTCTGGTTGTTCCAGTCGTTTCCAGAAATTAAAACAAATGATGCTTCCAATTCAAAAGGCATTAACGCACAGATAATTAATACGAACGCTATTATCTCAGATTAATCTTGCAGATGAAACTTTTCACAAGAATACTTCATTCATTTTCTTGAAAATTATTCTATGATATTTTCAGGGGCGAAGTTTCCCATCATTATTTTATTATAACGTGGGGAGTAATCATAATCAAGATGTTATCTTCAATATTTCTTACTTTCATCTTTATAACTTCATTTGTTTGAAGAACGCATGCGAGACCTATTACTATCAAAGCGACATTTCAGATGAGGTGGTAACCAATTTTCATGCGTGCTTTTGTTTGTTGGTACCATTTCAGGACTGAATCTGGAATTCAAAGATTAGTTGCACATTTTTACTTTAATGAAGCTTTATAGTATTGTAATATATTCAACTATGGGAATAAACTAGTTTGACTTTATTACATAGCACTCTTCAAGAGGGTAAACTAACTTCTTTCAAACTTTAAACAAACAATGTAACGCATAAATTTAATTAAGCACTGTTTCCTAAACCTACACAGAATCTCTCTGGGATTGCATTTTAATGAAAATGAGAATGTTCGCTTCCTTATTAGCACTGTTTACCCTTTTCTTTTTAAATTTCACTTCCGCAGTCATTTTTTGCATGAGTAACTGGAGAGATTTTCTGCTCCTCTAATTAGTTATACTTTTCAGGGATAAAATGAATTTTCTTTATTTGCCAAGCGGTCTTAATTATTTTTCCACCCTGCTGAAAAGATATAGGTGAAAAGTGGATGGCTAGCGATAAAAAGGATGTTGAAAAACAGATCTCTTTCCTTTTATATGAAAAACTTGAAGTCAAGAGGCGTCATTCCATGTTGGAAAGATGAGCTGGGAAAAGCGGATGAGAATGGCAAGTTTACGTTTTTATAATCATTCAATTAGTATGATAAGTGGTATTTTCCGGGTTTAGGGGAAAAGGCATGTTCTTAAAGGTTGTAAGAACTTGAAGATCACAAAGGAAAGTTGGAGAGAAAGGTGCGTACCCAAATGCTTTAAAGGGGCTGTATTGTTTATTTAAGGAGCTGAACAGGGTTTTTTTTGCATTTAAGGGGATCATCCCGTATGTCGGATCCGCGGAATCGATTTTTTTTTTACATCGATTGTATCTAGATATAGTGCAGAATATATGGACAAAGTGATTTTTTGATATTCGGAGTCGTTTTGAATTTACAGTGTTAAACAGTGATAAGTCACATGCCAAATTTATGTCGATGGTCGTAATAAAACTCGTATTTATCGGTCCGAATGACTTCGTTAAAAGGATTCGAAAATTGAAGCCAAGCCTGTACATGTGTTTTTTCATGAAGGTTAAGAATAGTTTGCGGACTGTAGTTAGGTCTGTACATTGAAATGACGTTTACTTTTTTCTTTAAGATAATCGCAGCGCCCTCTAGCGTGGCAGAATCACCTTTTTTGGAGATGGGTGTGTAAGTAACTCTGTATTTCAATAACGACCTATGCGATCGGACTGGAAAAATTACTATGAACGCTGAAGATATTAATAAATGGTGAAAAATTCGCACCTTCACCCAGTTCTTCACAAAAAAATTGAGAAGTTTAGGTGTCGAAGTTGGCGAGGGTACGCTCTGTCGGGGTTCTGCTTAAAAGCGAAGGTAAGAGGCTTGTGGTCCGCGAACACTGTGAACGACCTGCCTTCTAGGGAGTATCGGAACTATTTTATTGCTATGTATGCGACAAGCGGAACTCACCCCCAGAGCGGAACCACTCGAACCCCAATGCTAACGACAGATGAAACCACAAACACTAGCAAAGCGACAGCCTGCCCAACTTTGTTTCTCTTTTACAAAAAAATTTGTGCCGCCTACTGCGGTTTCACGTTTTTTAAGGTTTTGTGTGAAACAAAACCTTATTAGAATCGAGACGGTGTCTGTCTGTCCGTCTGTCTGTCTGTCTGTCTGTCTGTCTGTCTGTCACACCCGATTTATTCGGAAACGACTAGACCGATTGTCACGAAAATTGGTGAGAGTATGTAATCTGGTGATCCCTTTACATGCAGTAAGTGGCGCCATCTTGTGTTAAGTTTAAGGGGGGGGGCTCGCGGTGAATGGAGGGTGCAAATTTTTTTTTCACAGAATATAGCCATGTAGGGTATCAAATTAAAGGTCTCAATTAGTACTTTTCGAATCTGGTTCAATATTTGACATTGGGTGAAACATAGGAGAGTGAGGGTTCAAAATATGACCCCCAAAAAGTGTAACAGGTCTCGTTCTCAGAACCTATCCAACCGAAAAATCTGAAGAAAATCACAGTGGTGCATCTCTACGAAATCTAGGCCTCAAAATATATCCGGTTCCGATATATGCACAAATAAAGTTAATAATAGTATATTTCCACATTTTATAAATTTACCCGGCACTCCCCCTTATGTTCATTCCACAAGTACAAAATTTGGCATGCGTGTAACGAAGAACATAATGCACAATTTGGTCAAGTTTGAAGAAAATCCAACTATTATTAACAAAGTTATAGGGGATGAAACTTTACAATTTTTTGTGAATTTCGTGCACTCTACAACCTGCATGACGTCATCATCACATATCAATTCGTCAATACCACAACGAAATGAGTTCTTATGAATTGGGTCGCAGAGAATTATTTTGTTTTAGTTTTTTAGTTATTTGCCAACCGGACATGTGTGGATGTAGGTATATAATATATGCGTGCTAATGAACTTTGCGGGTAGTGCCTAATTCAGATAGATATAAGAGGTAAATCGGAAATATGGGTACGATCAATTTATATACGTGCATATATGTGTACAGTATTCGGTAATAGGCAGTTTGTTTAGGGTGAGCGTGATATCTATGGCTGTAATATGTACGCATGTCTCGTAGTTTGGAAAAATATGAAGGATTATGTTGGATTTGTAGCTATATACGGACAGAAAAATATGCGTTGAAGTTTCTCACATAAGGTGAACACAAAACCTTTATACCCGAAGCGCGAGCTTCCGGTATACCGACTTGTTTATCTTTTCTCAGAAAAAGGCTTTGTGGGGTCTCCTTGGACTTAATGTTTTTTATTTTTATAAAAAGAATGAATGAATAATAAGAATAAAAGTAAATGTAAAATCTGCTAGTCGACTGCAGGCTTCGGCAGAATGGGCGCAATCTGATGTCGCAGTTTTGAATCGTTTAAAATTTTCCTGAAATTCCGAGTTCAGACGATTTTCCCTGGGAATGCTGGCTATCACGCGAACACCGCAGTAGTGTCGATGTTGTCGATGGTTGATAGCTCACACGCTGAAAAGCTTGTCTTCTCTAAGGTTGATAGAGATTTTCAGTAGGCTCGCACGTTGATGGGGATCGATCCTGAGCTTGCAAAGACTGGGTTTGGGGCCAACATGCGATCGAGCAATGCGCTGAAGTAGAGTTAAAGAGCTTCTCACCAAATGAGTAAATTAATATTATATAATTTCCAATGGCACACAGGGGCTGTCGTACACACAAACTACACGCCACAGAACAAAACAAAATAGTTCAACGAGCGATGACGCGGTGTAAGACCAGCGCAATCGCACTGATGGGTTGATTTCCTTGCACTTTCTATTTACTAATTTTCATTCTGATTGTCTAGTCGCGGAAGTATTGCTGATCACATTGTCGTGTCGTCGGCTTTTCTTTGTAGACTGACTTGAAAGCCTACATCAGGTTTCCGCTGTGTGTCTGCGTATCAGGAACCACGGAGCGATTGTACTTAGCTTCTGTCGTCTGCAGGTCGGGAGCAACCGCTCTCTCACATCTGGCTTTTCTCTGTTGGCTGGAACTCAAAATGCGGCTGCACGATCTGCTTGGTCAGCTCTTGTCTTTCAAACGAGTTTTCGCTATTTCGCTCGGTTGTGGGAAACTCGGCTCTAGTCCAGTAATTCCACGTTAATCTGGTTTTTATGTCAGGGTCACCAATTTATTGTTTTGTAAAACAATTTATGAGTATTATTTAACTTTTCTAAATTAAGCAGGATCACTCTCAAGACCATTCGTCATCAACAACGGTCTACAACAAGGGGATACGCTATCATCCGTCCCCTTTAACCTGGACCTGGAGAAAATGATCCGTGATGCTGAGGTAAATACAAGAGGTACCAGCCTTTTTAAGTCCACCGAACTACTGGCCTACGCTGACGATATCGATATCATGGGAAGAACGATCCGAGACGTACAAACTACCTACATCCAGATCGAGCAGGCGGTGATTGGCTCAAGACCTTGGGCTGCACATCAATGAAAGCAAGACAAAGTATATGGTGGCAACGTCAGCACCAACTAACCAACAACATCAAACCATATTGGTCAAACAGGAAGAATAAAGATAGGAGAATACAACTTTGAGACCATTGATAATTTCTCCTATCTAGGGTCGAAATTCACAGCCGATAACAGCTACGATAGTGAAATCCGCGCACGGTTGTTGTCAGCCAACAGAGCCTATTTCAGCTAACAAAACTGTACAAGACAATGATCCTGCCAGTCCTCATGTCTTCCTCGGAGACTTGGATTCTTAGCAAGAAAAATTGCGAACTCTTGGCCGCGTTCGAGAGAAGAATCCTCCGAAGAATTTTTGGCCTCCTACATGAGGATGGACGATTCCGTAGCCTACACAATGACGAAATCTATGAGCGATACCATGACCGTCCGGTTGTGGATAAAATCCGGCTCAATAGGTTACGGTGGGCGGGTCACTTAATCCGTATGGATGAAGATGATCCCACCCGGAAAGTCTATAAGGGCAATATCTATGGTAGAAAAAGAAGACGAGGCAGATCCTGCCTAAGATGGAGCGATGGCGTAGGTCAGGATGCCAGATAGCTTTTAGGGATATCGAGTTGGTGGACCTCGGCGCAAAACCGGGATGTCTGGAGTTCCCTATTAAGGCAGGCCTAGACCGGATACCGGTTGTTGCAGCTGTTGATGATGAAATTACGTTGTAGTTTTCTAAAGCAAAAACAAAATGCCGTGACGAGATCAATTTTTTTTGACAGAACCAGACAGATTATTTATTCTACCTGGTTGCTCCGACGGCCTCGCAACAGGCAGGCGGGCCACTCAGGCGAGTGAATTTCCAGCCGTGGTGAGTTTCGGCTCCACATTACAACGCCTCCACACGAGTGTATTCAGGACGAAAATAGTCTGGTTCAGACAAAGTGCAATTCACATTTTTGTTTAAGAAGTGAAGGAATCTTGATGCCCCATCCACTTGTTGATGGGCGGGCGTCATTTTTTCCCCTTTTGTGACAAAAGCATTGGTTGGGGTTGCTGAATAGTCGGTTTTTCTGTATCTATGGCATGCTTTTGTGTTTAATTTCCCTATTTTGTCCGTTGATGCGTCATGCGTAAATGGTTGCTCTTTGTCGGCAACTTACAAAACATTCCTTTATTTGACTTTTTGGAAAATGTGGAGGTTGATAATATCAGCAGATATGACAGAAGAAGCATCAAATAAATCTACGGAACAATCTCTAAATTCAGCTGTCTACTCTTAGGAAAAGGCGGCTTTACCCGATTCTTACTGGTAAGTAAGTAAGTTTAGTAAACATTGAAAATTCATCCCCGGGGGGTCTCCCCTTTAAAAAGTTATGGTGACTCAAAGGGCGAGGGTTGAGAAAGATGCGTTGTGGCGGTCCTTCCTTTTAAAAATTAATAGGGCCTCAGAGTAGGGCTATTTTTATGTAAAAACGATAATGTTTAATTTTGTATTTCCCTCGGAAGGGTGGCGTGAATATGGAGGAAGAAGCGGACGTTCTTTTTTTCAATCCCGGTAACAAATCGCGGTCGACGTCCTCCTCTCAAAATCTACGGAGGTATGTTAATATCTTCGAAAAGTTACAACGCATCAAAATGACAATTATCGCCACGATTTACAAAGGGAAAGAAGAGAGAGGGAGAACCCTCCACTTCTTTATGCATACCTTCCTCACCTTATTCTCCTCCAAGGGTGGGGTTAGCAAATCAAAAATGCTATGTGTATATTACATTTCTCTTCTTTCGAGGCTCCACAATTGTTGAAGGTGGAAACCCTCGGCGATTTTTTAACGGGATTGGAGGAAAGGAACGCCTTCCTTTTCCCTGCACACAGAGTTTATGGACCTTCCTGCTTTTCTTGCATATCTCTCCCAACCCTTCCTCTTCGAGGATATCCCTGATATTCAAACTTCACAGCTGCTTTAAAAAAACCTACTTTGAGGCATGATGACTTTTTAGGGTGGAGGGGTTATTGTCACGAGATTTCGTCTTGATTGTAAGGGAGACCTTTCTACTCCTCTCAATTACATCTTCATCCGGGAATGGGGTTGAAAATACAATATTGACTGTAAATTTGTTTTGTATCTGTACGCATATACTCTATATAATCGATTGTGAAAATTGCCTGCGAGATATGGACTAGCATGGGCGCCTATGGTCAGAAAGGTCAACGAAAACCGACAACGGATACGGGACGACGTTGACATATAATTTTTAAAAGTATAGTGGGGCGAAAATGCTGATTTCCTGATCATTCATTTTCAGAATTATTTTCATGATCTGCTTTTCCAGCACACGAGAATAACGACTAAACAATAGATTTCTTCCACATTTTTGTATCCAGTCAACAAAACAATACACATCGCCTGGACAATTAATTACGAGTAGATGTCAATGCTCCGAAAGTTTGCCATTCTCCCAGTAGAAGCTCGAATTACGCGCGGCTTAAGAAAGCAAAATTATTAACTCGGAGACACTCCAGTATGCAACCGCTTTGGGTGGAAGTACGAACAAGGGTCATATTTCGAAACTAACTCCGGAACGGGCAGCAAATACCAAAGAAACAAGCTAAACTGCAATTAAACACGCCAGCACTCTTTGAGCAGTTTCAACATGTTTACTTCTATGAGCCATGCCACACCGGAAAACGTTACGCTTACAAGAAGCCAAATAATAAGACACAATATCTAAAAGAAGCACAAAAACCGCCAAGTAAAAAACATCAACTTTGAGATACGAAAAGTTGACCATGAAATTCCAATTAAATAAAAAATTATAAAAAACGCGGCATATTATTCCCCCTATGTTATGCGTTAGAAAAAACTCTCGTAATAACGAATATAAAAGTGAAATAGAAATGATTGGTTGCGAAAATCGAACAAGTTTGCAGCCCAGCCAGTGATTTACGCTGTCACTGCTTTTTATTGGCAGTATTGAAAATTGTCTTAAAATTCCATTTAAATTCATTTTTTCCCACGTAAAGATAACAGATACTTGACCTGGATACACGGAACAGCTACTCATTACATGCTCAACATATGTTCGTGGTCTGACTGATTTGAACTGAACACCTTAAAGTCTTTATTAATTATGAAAAATGAAAATTAATGAGGGAGAGTTTTTTCTTTACCGTTTCAGTTACTGCCTCATTACTTAGTCGCCGAGCTACATGTGTAACTACGGAACGCTTGCCGTGCACAGAAGTTCATCTGACTTGCACTCCGGCTAGTTGAAACTAGAATGCAAAAGATTCAATTACATTCTACTGCATAGTTGGGGCTTGGTATGATTTACTCTAATTAATAATTGGAAAATGGGAATGAATAAAACATTTATGTTTGGCGGGTTTATTACCAAGAATTAAGGGGAAGTTCTAGTAGCAAACGAGAATTTCATACGATAAAAGATGGATAGAATTTTGTTTAGGATCTTGATTTGGAGGAAAGATCTCAGAGATTAGGCCAGCCTGCAGGAATCGTTTAAAGCCGAAGTCCGTCTTAGCAACCTCTAGGAGGAGATACGCTAAATCATATCGTGATATCATTGCGTGTTTGATATTTTTAGAAGGAATATGGAATGAAGTGGGGGGAATGACTTTACGATACCCTCAAATTTTGCGCATGGGTTCGTATCCCCCAATAAGCATCCTGGACTGCTCCATCCCTAGTAGGCCCCCAGTACAGTTCCCTCAACCGTTCCTCTTCATTTCAACCGTTTCCGTTTCCACAGCATGGCCTGGAACCCAAAGTATCCAGACCTTGTTGGACGAGCCGGGTGTATTGTCTCTCAAGGCATTCTCACCCCAGTTTAGAGTTCACCTAGTGTACTTGCCCATTGGCTCAAAGTACATTTTCCTTCGACCAATGACACCGGAATCCGCTCCCTCTGCTGTGAGGGATCCGTCAGTGTACCAAGTAATCAGTTGATGGTTTAGGCCGTATGTGGCACCCACGCTCTCCCAGTTTGTCTTGTTACTCCAACGTGTTTCCAACTTCTCATCGAAGTGAAACCTCGTCATGTTATCCCTTGGTATCAGTAATTCGGGACACCGCCTAGAAAGAATATCAATCTTCCTTCGATTTAGGCAGCTCCCAGCCTCACTGACACTATCGGCCATCCTGAAATCGCTCTCCTGCATCTGTATGTGCAGGTGGAGAGGGGTTAATCCCAGAAGGACCTCCAGGGATGCCGTTGGGCATGTCCTCATTACCCCAATGATACACACGCAAGCCAGCCTTTGGAGCTTATGTAATTCCCTGGCTTGTGTGCTGAGTTCGGTTCTTTCTGCCCAGGTTACCGCTCCATAGATAATCATTGGCCTTACTATTGAAGTATATATCTAAAGTAGTATCTTAGGGCTGCAACCCCATTTTGTCCTGCTATGGATCTACAAGTCATCAGAGCCCCCGTGGCTTTCCCACAAGTGTTTCCGACATGTGTCTTCCAGAATGATTTTTAGTCTAGCATAATTCCCAAATATTTGGCCTCTGTTTCTCGTGTCATGTAATGTTATGGCTCTCAGGTGATCAAGCTTACGGCTCCTAGTGAATAGTACTATGGTGGTTTTGACTGGGGTTGATCTGCAACCCCACCTTCCTGCACCAGGCACTAGTAACCCTTAGTCCAGTTTGGGTTCTATCACATTGGGTATCTTCTTATTTGCCCCTACAGATTAAAACAATGTCGTCGGTGCAACCCTGGGCTTGTATTCCAGTATTTGTTAGCACGTCCAGAGGAGTTCTTCCACTACCATACTCCACATCAGCGGCGATAGTACCCCGCCCTGTGGACAGCTTTGAGTAGTGTTCATAACAATAGAATTTGTACCTGCTTTCTAGCATTTTACCCATCCAGAATGCCAGGGTGTTTCTCGCTCCCTTGCGGCTTAGGGCATCTTGTATGTCTGTGTGGGATGTGTTGTCGAATGCTCCTTCGATATCCAAAAACGCGCACAGTGCAATTTCTTTTATTTCTATGGCATCCCGTAATATCTCTGTCAGCTGATACAAAGTAGTTTTAGTTGACCGTCTTGCCCGGTAAGCGTGTTGACAGTGCTCTAGGGGATTACGCTTTAGAACGTTAGTTCTAATATAGTTGTCTATGACCTTCTGAATCGGTTTGAGTACGAACGATGTTAGGCAAATTGGATGGAAAGATTTAGGGTGAAAAGGATCCTTTTTACTCGCTTTCGGAATAAAGACCACTTTTGCCCGTCTTCATGCCCTTGGTATGTATCCCAGTGCTATGCTCCCCTTTACCACCCTGAGACGAGACTTTAAGATAATTCCTAGGGCTCTCTGGAGTAGTGTTGGGAAAATGTCATCTACTCCGGCAGATTTCAGTGGTTTAAATGTTCCCCTGCCCACCTTAGCCTAGCTTCTGAGCATACCTCTTTTGCTAGTTTCCAGTTCTCCTTTCTTCTCCTTCATTCGTTGTTGGGGTGTCAGGCAGAATGTTGTCGCCTGCCATTGTGGGTTAAGACCCCGGGAAATGAGTTCTGAGAAGCAGGTGTACTCTGTCCTCCTCATTCTTGGTAAATGTCCCATCTTCCTTGAAACAGGCAGAATATTCCCCCGTCTTTGGCTACAGCCTTGTAAAACCTAGTTGCTTCTGTGATCTGATCTGTTCTAATCCCTTCACAGAATTCTCTGAAGCTGTTCCGTGTTGATTCCCTGATCGCGTTGCTTTTCGCAGTCAGTGCATTTTTGTACCTCTATCAGTCCCCGGTTTGTTTTGCCCGGTTGGAGAGTTTTCATGGCTTTGTTCTCATTGTGGACAGGTTCCTGTTCCACCATGGTACATCCGATGATGACTTAACTGTTTTAGCTGGACAGCCGCATATGTGTCAATGACGACTGTGTTGAGGTTTTCCACGATTGTTTCTAGTTCCAGTTCGCTGCTGATGTCACTGCCCCCTTGAAGGTGGGCAATGTTGTTGCTCAAGTGCGTTGCGTAGCATTCCCAATCCGTTCTCCTGGGATTCCTTCTTATTCTTTTTATTTCGGGGTTACCCTCAATGTCGAATCTGGTTATCCTGTGATCAGACATAGAGGGTTCATTCAACACCTTCTTGACTATTCCGTTCATTAGAGTATTTCCTAGAGTTACGTCTAGTACCTCCTGTCTAGTGGGGTCACAAATGTGGGAGTGTTCCTTAAGTTATGTATTTATAACTTATTGCTAAGAATAAATTAAAGAAGGTACCCACCTTTACGATTGGTGTCGCTGTTTTCCCAGACTTCGTGGTGGGCGTTGGCATCACAGTCGAAGAGAAGTGGTAACGCCCTCTTCTCAAAATGTTCCGGTGGAGTCCGGATTTCATCGCCTATCACCCGATGTCACGACTGCCTTTCGAGGGCTCCTCCCGGCTTCCAATGAGACTTGGATAGCCACAAGTTCCCCGGTTAAGAACCCTGGAAGACATATATATTTTAAATTGCGTTTAAGAATTGTGCAATTTTGGTTTTTCACAAGAGAAGCCCCAAATTACCTGCATGCTTCCGTCTTGCAGATCGTGAATCTGCCCTGGTACACCCAGCGCTCCTGAGCCAGCACTATTCCAATGTTCTCCTTGGAACTTGCCCTTGCAATTACCGCAGATGCAGCTTTCGTATGGTGGAGGTTTATCTGGGCTATCTTAGTGCTGGCCATTGGTTCCGTTATTGTTTGGAGCTCTTCTCCACTGACGGAGTATCACCCTCCTCCTCCAACATGGCGCTTTCCTGCGCATCGCTGTCCATCCTGAGCCCTAGGAGTTCTAGCTCTAGGTCGTCCTGCTTCTGCTCTTCACTGGGCACCAGGTCTTCTTCCCTGGCTGATCCAGTCCTTTCCCCTCTATGGCTTTCGAGACTTCTTCGCGTACCTCGGTCTGCTTTTCATCCGGTGTCTCCTCCGAGGTGTCTTTCCTCGGCTTTTCCCTGTGCACATGCACGGGTATGCTACCAAATCGGTAGTTGATATGGCAACTGCGACGTTTGATTGCCTCCCGGGATCGGTAATCTAGCCCGATCGTGAGAAGTATACCGTTGCGCTCCACGTTGCTTCTGAAGACTTTCCATAGTGGGGTATAGACATCTTCATTTTGAGCGATTTGGCGGCCCATAAGGTCTTCCGTTCCTATTGTCGCGCCTTTTGGCAGAAAAACTGTCACCATCTGGGCTCCTGGTCTATCATCCCCAGCACATGTTGATAGTTCCACCTCTTCCCAACCTGGCAATCTAGGAACTATGGTTCTAATCCACTCTGCAGTGTTCTACACCACCCAGTCCACCAGTATAAGGCCTGCTCGAAACTGTATCCCGGTGAACACAAGTTTTCAAGTTTATCCCTTGCACATTTGCTGACGACAAGGGCCTCAATGGGTTCCTGTTCCTCACGAGTGAGTATTGGTTCGGGAAACATTTTTGGATTGGATTTTTTAACTTTGGACTTGCCTAATGCCCAGGGGGGTCGATGGAGCAAAAAACTGGGAGATAGTTTCTCTTCAATTCCAGCTATCAAGTAGATGGCGAATCCTGGACTCTCGCAATACCGAAATAAATCTCGAGGATGTTGAACCGACATCAAGATACCGATAGAATTATTGTGAGAGTCGGCAAAGAAAATCATCGGACACGAACCGCGACACAAAGGGAATGAATGGTTTGACGAAGTGTGCTTGCAGGAAACCGGCAAGAAAAATTCTGCATATAAACAATGTGAGGAGCAACCCACGAGAGATAAACCCAACAAATATGTCGAATTAAGACACTTATAAACCTGCAGAATGAAAACATGAAAGCATATAAATGACGACACTTCAATGGCATGTTGGCAGCAAACGTTCCGGCCAAGAACTATATTTCACAAAGTCGGAGCTGGGAATCTTGGCGGAGACATGGAGCAGGTAAAAAATCGATGGGCCCAATATTTTGAGAAGCTGCTGAATATCACAACCTTATGTTCTTACGTCAAAGGAGCAGAGGCCGTTCAAGCTCCCTTCCCATCAACTACACTCGAAGAGGTCAAGTATGCACTAAAAGCGCGGAGAAACAGAAAGCGGTAGATTGGGAATTTCGGCGGAGCTACTAAAAGGAAGGAGCATGGGGATGGCGGCCAAGTTTCATGAGCTTATAAATGCTCACTATATAGGAAGATTGGCGCAAAAGTGGCATTTGGAATATGGCCTTTGTGTATATGTTTAAAGTGCTGTCAAAATTAATCGAAAGGCGCCTCTCTAAAAATATTGTTGTGGAATAACAACGGGGAAGGGGGGAGTCAACACTGAATAGATATTCTTAGTGAGAGATTTACGTTTCTCTGATGTTCATCAAATTTTCGTTAACTTCAAATAGTCAGACAACACGCGACAGTCAATGGTTGCAAATTGGAACAAGTCAATAGTTTCGTGTACTCAGGCAGACAACTGTGACAAAAAAACAAGAATGAAATATGCTAAATCAACAGGCGGATCATGCATGCCACCAAAACAAAATAAAAATGTTAACAGGATAACGAAATTCACAATATACAAAAATTTTGACTGGGCCTGTCTTGTGTTACTATAGCGACACGTTTAAAATGAAAAAGAACCCCTCAGGAGAATCTGAGGTCCAGTACGGTGGATCACAAATGAGTAGCCATCCATATTAACATTCGAAAGCTTCAGCGTATGAGCGACTGAAGAATTCCCTCAAAGAGAAAGTGGAAAAGAAACGACCTCCTGCAAAACCTCGAAACAGATGGGAGGATTGAATGGCCAATGGAATTTGCAGGCTGCGCAGATTGCGAAATTGGTCGATACGGCCGCCTGACTGAAGAGAATGGAGGCGAAGACTTCGAGAGGTCAAGTACTAACATCGAAATGCTTGGCCGTAAAAGAAACATTACCGTTTCTCCCTCTGAGTGTAATCATTTGTTTGACGACCTACAAATGTTCGATTTTATCAAATTCCGCAAGCTGCAATGGTCATAAAGGTCAAGTACATGAGGATCGAATCCTGTAGTCGGGAGGACTTTACCGCCGCAGATAGTTGACTCCAGTTGAATCCACAACACATAAGTTTCGGTTTTAAAGTATAATGGGTTTATTAATGCCATCGAAAGTGTCTAAATTTTGCGAGGTTAAACCTTAACTATATTTTTCAAATAACATTTTCCACTTTTGTGATAACTTTCTAAGTGCAAATCATAGCCATTATGTTGCGGTTTGAGAATGCACCCACAGAATTGGTTCTGGCAAAAGGCGATGTTTGCTACCTAGAAGTGAGTAGGGTCTCGGATTGCAAATAACCACACTGCTACTACCTTTGGCTATCCACTTTTATGATTGGCTTTTGGAATATGCGCACGCCCCTCGACAACGGTATCAGGGGCCCTAATAGTCAACTTTCTCTAACTGGAGCGAGAATTCCGGCGTTATAAGTTGAACATTCTAGGTCTAAGTGAGGTGTGATGTTGGGACTCTGAAGATTGTTCCTCACCCCCTTGTGACATTGCGATTTTGAATCCTGAGTGTCTTATTAGTAGCAGAAGCAATCCGGTTGGGGTTCAGTGATTGAAAAATGTTATGCTGCGAAAGTGACGGAAACTCTGCACAAGCCACTGATAATATTCATGGGTACTGGGTTGTCATAAAACCACAATGGTCTTATTCATAAAAAGGAGAAAACTAGATGGACTTTGCCTCCCTGAGATGAAGGGTACTACCCTTCAACTCTCCGAAGAAGTGAAATATATGGGAGTCCCTATAGATAAAAAACTTCTTTGAAACAAACATGTAGAGGTAAAGTTGAAACGAGCTCTCACAGCTTATGGGCTGTGCAGACGGACCTTCGCCTCGACATAGGGACTCAGGTCTCATGTGGTAATGTGGATATACGTTGCCATCATTAGGCCGATGTTCGTATATGCATCCGTAGTGTGCTGGGTTAAGGTGAGACAAAAAGGTTTTCACCATAAACTAGCTGCACTGCAAAGAACTGTATGTCTGGGTATCACTGGTGCCATGAGCGGACATCCAGCACAGCTCTGAACGCAGTACTCAATTTGCAGGCCCTGGATGTATTTATTCAGAGCACTGCAATGAAAGCAGCTCATAGACTAATTCGATTAGATCTATGGGGAAACAACGGATGTGGGGGCACAGAGCATTGGAAGAGTTCCTGGTAGAACTGAATCTAGTTCTTACAATACCATCCGATTCTTGTGTCCTCATACATCTATTTGGTAGAAGGTATGAAGTTACCCTAAAGCGTAGAGAGAACCAGAGGAATGCGTGGCGGGGTATCCGGAAGTCTTCTACACCGATGGCTCAAAAACAGAAGAGGGTTCTGGAAACGGAGTCCACCTCTCGAATAAAAACTAGAAGTGGGCTTTTCCTTTGGGACAATATGCAACGGGTTTTCAAGCCGAAGTTTATGCGATCCTAAGGGCGGCAAACTGGGTGATTGACGAGCGATTGGAGGGCAGGCGCAACGAAATCTGCAGTGGTAGCCAAGCTGCATTGAGGGTATTGAGTAGTGCTTTGATCACCTCGAAAATCGTTCAGGAATGCAGAAACTGTTTGAACTCTATCTCTAGATTCAATACGGTGGAACTACTCTGGGTACCTGGTCACTGTGGCATAGAGGGAAATGAAATCTCGGATACTTTAGCGAAAGAGGGGTCAATCTTCCCTATGCCGGGACCGGAACCAGCAATTGGAGTATCAGTAGCATTGGCTAAGTCTGTTTTCAAAAACTGGGAACAAGCTCCCCACAATGGCAGACATGCTCGACTCACGAAACTTTTCCTGCCAGAACCGAACATGCGTACCGCAGAGTTTATCCTGTCGAAAAGCAGGATGACTTGCAGGTGTATTGTGGGCATTCTGACAGGCCATAATTCACTAGCTGGGCATATCTTCAGATTAGGAATTACTCAAGATCATACGTGTCTCTCCTGTAATGAGGAAGCGGAACCCACGGAGCATTTCCTATGTGAATGCGCCGCGTATGGACGCATCAGGCATCAGATCTTGGGTGCCAATGTTCTGAAGTTGCGACATGTAGCATCACATCCACTAACGGAAATTCTGCAATACGTTAACGAATCCGGAATATTCCGTTAGACGGGGGAGGCGAGTACAATGCGCCAACACGGCCGGAAACTGTAGCTTCTCGTCCACCACACACACGCACACACTGGGTTGTCATCAAAAGTGTCTTGCTCTCTGATTTAGATGAAGTTGTCGATCACGTTCTAAAAGGGATGTGCAATATCTGATTAACTGTGGGCGGATCAACTAACGTAAGAAGCTGAAAGCTCTATTGATGGCTGCGAGTGGGGGTGATTGCGAAGTCATGTGAAAAGAAACATCCACATTGCTCTGATGAGGACAATAACCCCGCAAACCCCTGTCGCTGACTTTCTCATTCACGATAATGTGTAACTAAAAAGATGGAAGGTGTTCCTCGCTACGATTTTCAATAGTATAATATCCCGCGAAATTCCACTTCTCGTGGATGATATGTCAAACCACCATGACATAAACATTCAGTCTCTGCAGAATTGCAATTTCCACGATATCGTGAGGATTCCGGAGGAGGTACCCATTTTGAGTTATAATTAGGGCGGTATTTGCATGCTCGTTGCTAACGCGAAGATGCTAGCTTAAATAATCCTGGAAACCATCAAAAACGTGATCGGCGGAGAGCATATTAATACTCTTCGGATCATATCGAGCATCGCGGAGTTTAGATCATCTGCCTCGTCTGCTTTTTATCGATTTCGGGAGGTTTCAAGGGGTGTGAATATGGAATGCTCTATGTAGAAAGGGTATTCCGAAGAAACTAATAAGTGTTATGGCGAAATTTGATGGCGCAAAATGTCATATGCAAAGTTTTGCATCGAGGTAGAATCTCAGAGGAATTTGAAGCCGAAATCGAAGTCACCAGGTTTGTGTTTTATATTGATATTCGACCATTGTGGTTAAGGGTTCCAAGGTGTTGTTCGTTCTTAGGTGGGGTGCACGAGAACATTTTTAAAACATTTTTTTTTTGCGCATATTTCACCATCATTAACGAAGTTGCAATATTTTAGATCAAAGCTGTCTTTTGGTGTATTCCATGATACCATAGAATGCTGGTATCACATTAAAGTAAACAGTTTAACATAATGAATTCATCATTCACACTATGATTTGCTATGTTCAAATGATTTCGTCGTGTTCGTGCATTCTTAAATCTGAAATAAACAAAGGCTTTCTTACCTAAAGCGCCGAACTTCTGATTTCCAAATTGTTACTTGTCTTATTGCAGGAACTGTAGGCAATGAAGCCTGTAGTACTCCATTTCAATTTATTTCCATCTTTTCATTTCTAATCATTGACATGATTTTTTTTTTATTTCCAGGTGCGTATGAATTGATTGCTACTTTTCCATTTTAAATATACATAAATGTATTCATGTAAGTATTACCAATTTTTATCATCATTTGGAGTTTGCTATGCTAATCAAAAGATAGGAAAATAACTAATTTACATACTTTTGTCCAATAAAATATTGTTTCTATTTCAATGGAATCTACGTTGAATACCAATCATCCTTGGTTAGCTTTATGAATAGATAATGTATACATTTTTACTTCAAGCGCCATCGACTAGGTCCTGCATAACGTACTCCACCTCATCTTCATTGTTGATATGTTTGTGCATATAAGGTATGATCGCACCGTAAAATGTCTTCCTGTCTTTATAATCACGGTAACCTTTTTTACAATAAACAAGTCGGGAAATCGGAAGCTTGACGCTTCAGGTATAAAATGTTTTGTGTTTCCCTATGTGAGGAGCATAACGTAGATCTCCATTGGCTTATAGCATTGACCCGAGATATTGAAATCGTTCAGTTCTCGGCAGGTTACTGCCATTGCCAGAACTGAGCGATTTAAATATCTCGAAGGACAGGTTGCCGACATTGCCAAAACTCAGCGATTTAAATATCTCGAGGGGCAGGTTACTGCCATTGCCAGAACTCAACGATTTAAATCTCTCGAGTCAATGCTATCTGCCAATGGAGAACTGCGTAATGAAATTATTTCACACATTAACGCAACCTGGATGAAGTGGCATTCCCCAACTGGTGTTCTTTGTGATCGACGTATCAGCGCACGTCCCAAATCTAAAATTTACTGCAATGTCGTCCGTCTGCCGCTCTCTATAGTTCTGAGTATTGGCCGACTATAAAGGTCAATGACCGGCGTCTTGCGGTAATGGGGACGAAGAAGTTGCATTGCACTGGTGGCGTGACACGTTTTGATCTGAAATGAGAATATCCGCGATCGAACGGGTTTGCACCGATCGTAGAAAAACTGCAAGAGGGGCGTTTTCGATGGTGTGGTCACGTAATTCACACTAACGAGAATTCAACAACCAGTATTGGTCACAACATCAAAAACAATGGTAAGCAACCAAAAATGCGGCCAAAACAATGGTGGTTTAATATGCTGGATGGGGATTTAAAGGTCTCAAGATTACATCCTGATCAGGCATTTGATAAAATAAAATGACGAAACCGATCACCACAGGCCGACCCCGCTTGTGAACTGATGGCTGAACAAAAAGAAAAACGACGAGTGCACGACAGCTCCGTGTAATATAGCTAAAAATTCCATTGCCCTCTATGTTCTAGAAAGTGATTTAAATAAATCATTTGATGGAAAGCCCTGTGTTGATAATGGTCAACCTCATACGCCCCTGTTTATTATCATTATGAGTTTAATATTATTAGCAAATGCCAACAATTTAACCAACATCTAGGGAGAATTAGATTCTTCTTGAATGGAATTTTAATATTTCACTCGAATTTCAATTATTCTCGTTAATTATGACGTCAGCATCTTATTTGTATGACTTAGAATGCTGTTAATTAGCACGAAATTGATAAGTTTGAACTGCTATAACTTTCCCATTAATAGTTGGATTTTCATGAAACTTGGCATGTGTATGCATGTGGCTGTCCTCTATGTCGTTGCAAAATTTAGTACACTTAGGATGAACTTAAGGGGAGTTTTTTAGTCTATTTCTAAAAATTTATAATATACTATTAGTAAATTTTTTGAGCAGATACCGGAATGGGACATCTCTCAAAGATTAGATTTCACATAAGTGTTTTACACAAAACCTTAAAAAGGGCTGCGGATAAATAGATTCTTCATAAATGTGACTTTAATATTCCACGCGAATGTCAATTATTCCGGGTAGTTATGACGTCAGCATCCGATTTGCAAGTTTGAACTGCTATAGCTTTGGCGTTAATTGCCTGATTTCTATGAAATTTAGCGCATATACACGAAAAATTGTCCTCTATGCTGGTACAGAAGTCCTAGGATGAATTTAAGGGGGGTTTTCAGTAAATTTCTAAAAAGTAGTAATATACTATTAGTAAGTTTATTTGAGCAGATATCGGAATGGGACATATTTTGAGGCCTAGATTTCATCTAGGCGCACCACCCTGATTTTTTTCCAGATTTTTGGGTTGTGTAGTTTCCGAAAATGAGTCCTGTCTCACTTCAAATGCGTACATTTTGACTCCTTACTCACGCACTTTGCAATTTATGCCAGAACTAATGTCAAAGTACAAATCGAGACCTTTCATTTAATACCCTACACACCTATATCCGGTGGAAAAAATTTTTGAATCCCCTCTTTGCATGTATGGGGAGCCCCCCTTTAAACTCCACCTAAATTTATGCCACTCGCTGTATGCGTGGGATTTCATAGTTCCCATCTGTCCACCAAATTTCGTTCGGATCGGTTCAGCCGTTTTGGAGGAAAATGCGTGTGACAGACAGACAGACATTGAATCGATTTTAATAAGGTTTTGTTTTACACAAAACCTTAAAAACAATTCTTGTAAATTTTTACTTCCGGAAGAACAACGTCCGAAATTTTCCGGAAATGGCGTACGGTCCTTTCCATCCTGCTTCTTACACATATAATAATATTCGACATTTCAAAATTGTTTGGATGTGAACAGGATGTGAATAGTTTGTAGACCGAAAGGTGTGAAAGGTTCCCGATTGTCTGGAACGATGTCGGTAGAAACCTGAAATGTTCCCTTACTGTGCATATCTGCCCCGTTTCAAAGGTCACATAGAAAATGTTTATCATGGGTCCTGCCAGTATTTACGTGTTATTCATTTCTCTATCCCGAGAACTTCCCCTACCACTTTTTAGTAAAAATATGAGAAAGGTATCTTTTCCTTAATTTTCTTTGCCAGTCATGGTAAGCAATTTACAACCTATGAACTCATCTTAATGGGCTTTTCAAATTTATAACTCCCGCAGTTAGCTTGGTCTGAAACACCCAAATATTCCTATATTTTATTCTGGCTTTCAATTGTTTATTTCTTGGAATCTACTCTACTACAAAAGAGACTCAATTATTAGCTCCATGTATAAAAAGGCGTGATGGCGTGAGAAATCGGCATCTATTGCCGTCGCTAGACCGAGACAGATGAAACCATATACAGATAAGGCTCACAGCAGGCTGTAGTGCCGTGAAGAAGAAGAAAAAGCAAATGTGTTGATGTTGTAGTCAATAGATAAGGACTATTGGGAAAATAACATATATTTGGTTGCCATTTACCCCATGATGCGGTGCAGCACGTCAACCATACCTACCGGCGCGGTTATCTGAAATGCGATTCAACTCCTCACGATTTCTTGAGATGCCTGCACTCCTTTTCTACTTTTCTGTGTCAAGTGCTTCTGCTTCTGCCCGTTCATCGTCCACCTTGAGAGAGTGGATTTCACTGCATGGCGTAGCCAGCAATGCAATTGTCGCACCTCCTTGATGTGGGACCTATCCACTGCCACTTTCGATCATAGCGCATACAAGTGCCAGCCCTGTGTGCTTACAAAATTCCTCGTTTGTGATAATATCAGACCAGCGTACTCCGATCATCAGCAGACTAGTGTTGACAAAGGCTAAGGGCTTTGGAGCAACAGTGGAGTCCACTTTCCATGTGCTAGCACAGAACAATCTCAACTTGATCTTAATGTTGATATAACTGCACTTCCTGATTTTTGACAGGGCAGCAAAAGCGGTTCTAGGTCAATTTCCCGTCAGACTGAGAACTTTAATCTTGTTGGTGTTTATCTTCAGCGGAACTCTACTTACCTCTCTTTCCAAATGCAGTATCATGGCCCAGTGAGAGGGGAAGAGATGTCATCAGCGTAGTCGAGGTTGATGGTCAGATTTGCGACCAAATACAAGCTCTTTTGTGTTATACACTTCTGAAATCGTTGCGTTCTTCGGTTTCTTCCGCTTCCCTGACTAGCGTAGTAGCAAGTTCTCTCTTGTCATGACGTGTACTACGCTGAACTTCTGGGGACGGGAGTTCGAGCGTGTCATGCTTGCGAACACTCGCAGCGGTCAATAGAGCCTTCAATTCTCTTCGTTTATTGATCCGCTTCCGTGTTTTGACCAGATCGACAACCTGCGTAGCACTCGAGAAAAGAGAATTTTTGTTGGCGGCCCAATACTCATCGATGTTCTCAGGCGGGACGTTATTCAGTATATCGGTTGTCCGATCAGCAAGGGCTTCAAAGGTTTGTTGAGAATGCCATTCAAATCTAATACCTTGTTGCTACAGGTCTTTGCACATATTTTCCGCAGGAATCGTTAAATTAAAGCATGAGTTGCTTTCTGCTTGATGGTGAGGAAATCGAGTGCCAATAATTTCTTTAAATGAGAACTGGTTTAGCTGATATTATTTTTGAAATACAGGCAGTGTGTGAACTTCTTTCAGTATGATACGATTTCAAATCGAGTGGAGGAACGAAAGGTAAAACCAGACATTCTCGAAGCTCGATTGATGTTATCAGTGGATTATAGACTAAAGTATAGTATTGCTAATAAACACTAAAGTTTTTATATGAGGTAATCGGAGCTAATAGTTGAGCATCGCGCTAAAGTGTAATATTTTTTATTTAACTGAAGCTTCCTAACACAATGCCGAGATAGTTCATCAAGATTTAATTGAAGGGAGCTGAATCTCATCTCCGGAAACCGATAACACCTTCATTAATCGAAGAGAGGAACTGATGAATAAGGAAGGAAATATGAAAATAAGAATGGACTTAGGATGAAGCCCTACAGAATCCCTGGAGAAGGAAAAAAAGGGTGCCGAGTGGTGACCATTGAAAGACACTCAGGTTACTTTATCTCACATATAAGACGTAAGCCAAGACAGAACAGACGAAGGAAAACCATATGCTTGAAGCTTCGGAGCATGGAGTAAAAAAACGCTTCGATGAAGTTAGTGTAGATTGCATGGATATCATTTCGTCCGTTGGTAAATTCCATTGCAAAACTATGAACTTCAGTGAGTCGATGACAGTTGAACGCCTGCATTTAAATCCATGACACTTTTCATAATGAGATGTCCAAAATTAACTGGAAGTCTGTCGATGGCTGGAGCGAGATTCGGGCCCTAAGCGTAATATAGCTATTCTGATCGACAGCAAAGTGGTCAACAAGGCCTTGTACTCAGCGACGACATCTTCCAGGCTGGTGGAGTAGTGCAGAGACGCGCTGAACCTTCTCATCATCATCAACGGCGCAACAACCGGTATCCGGTCTAGGCCTGCCTTAATAAGGAACTCCAGACATCCCGGTTTTGCGCCGAGGTCCACCAATTCGATATCCCTAAAAGCTGTCTGGCGTCCTGGCCCACGCCATCGCTCCATCTTAGGCAGGGTCTGCCTCGTCTTCCTTTTCTACTATAGATATTGCCCTTATAGACTTTCCGGGTGGGATCATCTTCATCCATACGGATTAGGTGACCCGCCCACCGTAA
Source organism: Hermetia illucens (assembly GCF_905115235.1). Taxonomy (NCBI): domain Eukaryota; kingdom Metazoa; phylum Arthropoda; class Insecta; order Diptera; family Stratiomyidae; genus Hermetia; species Hermetia illucens. The sequence goes on along the minus strand of NC_051849.1, from coordinate 64,864,690 downwards.
CCTATTGAGCCGGATTTTATCCACAACCGGACTATCATGGTATCGCTCATAGATTTCGTCATTGTGTAGGCTACGGAACCGTCCATCCTCATGTAAGGGGCCAGAAATTCTTCGGAGGATTTTTCTCTCGAACGCGGCCAAGAGTTCGCAATTTTTCTTGCTAAGAACCCAAGTTTCCGAGGAATACGAGGACTGGCAAGATCATAGTCTTGTACAGTAAGAACTTTGACCCTATGGTGAGACGTTTCGAGCGGAACAGTCTTTGTAAACTGAAATAGGCTCTGTTGGCTGACAACAACCGTGCGCGAATTTCATCATCGTAGTTGTTATCGGTTGTGATTTTCGACCCTAGATAGGAGAAATTGTCAACGGTCTCAAAGTTGTATTCTCCTATCCTTATTCTTGTTCGTGTTTGTGTTTGACCAGTGCGGTTTGATGTTGTTGATTGATTCGTCTTCGGTGCTGACGTTGCCACCATATATTTTGTCTTGCCTTCATTGATGTGCAGCCCAAGATCTCGCGCCGCCTGCTTGATCTGGATGAAGGCAGTTTGTACGTGTCGGGTGGTTCTTCCCATGATGTCGATATCGTCAGCATAGGCTAGTAGTTGGGTGGACTTGAAGAGAATCGTACCTCTTTCATTCACCTCAGCATCACGGATCACTTTCTCGAGGGCCAGGTTAAAGAGGACGCATGATAGCGCATCCCCTTGTCGTAGACCGTTGTTGATGTCGAATGGTCTTGAGAGTGATCCTGCTGCTTTTATCTGGGCTCGCACATTGGTCAGGGTCAGCCTAGTTAGTCTTATTAATTTCGTCGGGATACCGAATTCCCTCATGGCCGTGTGCAGTTTTACCCTGGCTATGCTATCATAGGCGGCTTTAAAGTCGATGAACAGATGGTGCAACTGTTGTCCATATTCCAACAGTTTTTCCATCGCCTGCCGTAGAGAGAAAATCTGATCTGTTGCTGATTTGCCTGGAGTGAAGCCTCTTTGGTATGGGCCAATGATGTTCTGGGCGTATGGGGCTATCCGGCCTAACAAGATAGTGGAGAATATCTTATAGATGGTACTCAGCAACGTGATACCTCTATAATTGCTGCACTGTGTGATATCTCCCTTTTTATGTATGAGACAGATTATACCTCGCTGAACCTTCTGGGCGGCTCAATGTCACCCTCCTGGGTTCCCGGGCATAGGAAAATAGAGAGGAATGAACGGGCTGACGAATTGGCCAAGCGATGCTCTGCTCTTGGCAGCCCTCCGGTGAATACAGTCGGTGTTTCACTGGCGGTTGGTAGAGGTCGGGCCTACTCGTACTACTTAGGAGCCGCGGGCCTTAGATGCCGTAGCTATGCCAAATCAAGGAGAATTTTGCCTGCTCATAACATAGTCCGATCATGAGAGCTCCTCTGCCAGACGCGAGGAAATGCATTCAAGATTACGACGGTCTGCACGGGGCACTGGTCCATAGGGGACCATGCCACCAGGCTTGGCATACCCTACAATTCGCAATGCCGAATCTGCGGAGAAAGAAGGGAAAATCTCATGCGCTTCTCCTGCCATTGCCCAGATCTAGCTAGAGTCAGGCTACAGACAGTGGGTAAAACATTCTTTGGGGACTTCAGGGAGATTTCTAGCTGCAGGGTGAGAGAGCTGCTTTCCTTGTTGAATATTTCGGGATGGCTCTGAAGAACCGAGCCGGATAGACTCTGCCTCCCTGCTCTCATAACAGCAGTCACGGTCTTAGGTCTATCCGACTTTACCATCAATACTGCCGATACGAAATTCGACAAACGAAGGGTTTAAATAAGGTTCACAATATGAAAAATTCTTAACTATATAAGAATCAGGAGTACATATGTGAACAGAAGCGTAAACAGCAAAAATATGGTGACGAAGAAGCGTTTATGTATGACCAACATACTTTGAGTTGAGAACTTTGAATAAATGCTGGGCATAAGCGTGTTTTATTAGAATTATCGCAGAAGGGCATAAAGTAATGAAGTTAGCGCGGTGATTGTCATTGCTATAATATGGTTGCCATTATCCACTAAATGAGGGAAAGTCTATCCGCCATTGTTGTCGGTTCGACAGAATATGCATCAGCTTTCTCTCTACTCTATTGTCATCAACCACTCTCTGATCCTGGATTCCATTCTATAGCATTGCCACCGATGGAGTTGGCGCCCTTTCTCAAAATGGGGACCTTTCTACTGCTACTTCCGCCTTCCCGTAATGCTTCTATCAGCACTTGGCCTCTACGCTGGTAAACGTGGTTCATAGATCATGACACTGGTGACACGGCGGCGATAAGTGCTAATGAAGGTTTGGAGTTTTCAGCAACAGTGGCGGTCACTTACCATGCGCTCTTTCCATATAAGAGTACACAGAAAATAGTGGAAAGACTCCGCCATAGAAGGTTCCAAGCGAAGAATGAATACAGTTTGAATGGTCGCGTAACGACTCAGTGTCTTAGGGTGTAAGTCGAGTAAACCTCGGGCTAATAGTATTTGCTGTCCAATCACGAAGTTAATGCCCTGTTAGTTGGGAATTGCGAATTTACTTAAACTAATCTCTGGTTATCGTAAAAGACGACCCAAACGGATTGAGATTTATAACTGGCGATCCGACTCTGAGGAGCACTTATTTCCTCCTTGCGCCACCGTGTTCTTGTACTCTAGTAGGCATGTCGTATATAAGCACAAATTTGATTTCGGATGACGTGGAAAGCGGCATCGAACAGAGTATTGACTGCTAGATTTCTTTTCATAATAGATGATGGATATCTTAATTGGATTGTGCTACGCACCAACAGAGATTTCCGATACAGAGGAGGTAGCTTTCTATGAGCAGCTCAATACGGCCCATGAGAAACTTCGCACCATTGACGTTCTGATGGACAATCTAAATGCCAAAACGGGCTTTCTCTTTTGCCCTTCTCTTTATCAGGTTTATCAACTTCGACCGCCTCGTTCGTAGGGGCAGACTGTTCGAGCACAGAGTCTGCCATATGGTCAGTTGGGTTTGAACTAGCGGACAACGTACACCTCTTGATATCTACCACATCATATCCAGTAGTAGATTTAGAAGTTGTCTTCTGGATGTGCGAAACATGAAAGGCGTTGACGTTTTCCTCAAGTGAGATAAGCGCTTGCTTGTAGCTTAACTCGGGTTGCGTATTGCGACAGTGGAAGACCAGACTATAGAAAAGCCGCCGGAGAATATGAATGGGTCGCCATCGATATTGGGCTATTGAAATTTTTGTCAAGATTTGTGTTTAAGTCGAAGACAGCAGATTTCTCCGGCAACCAAACAGGGCATTTCCGCAGATGTAGCTCAGAGGGGGAAACAAAACAGGGAAAGAGGCCATTTAGATACAGCCTAGTTTCATGACAGGTTCTGCAGAAGATAGACAACAGATGAAAGAAACTTGTTTAGTTTAGTAGTAGAAAACAGCGCGATGGAGGAGGAAGCGGCTGTAGATTGAAGTAGTCCACGTCAAAATTAATTTCAAAAAAGGGACGTTGCGTATTGATTTTGATAATGCTTTTCAACAAAATAATTGAAATAAATTGAATTCAGGATATAATAGTTGTGATTGCGTTGAAAATTGAATTTGGCGGCGGAGCATGAATTCATAAATGCTATAGGAATTATACACGATATGACATGCTTGGGGTGAAGGGCAGCTCAGGGGAGCTGAATCATTCAATATCAGGTGGATTGAAATCATTACAGAGGGTAACACGCAAGTTAGCATATTTATAGAAAGGATATTTGAAAATGCATTGGAAAACTTTTCATAATAGAAGGAAACTGAATCTATTATCTATTAGGTTGTTGCATATGAAATGGCCGATTAAGCAATCAAGTGAAGTTAATTGCGATTTTGCTCTATAAAACCACCACCAGTTGGCGCAGTTGGTGCCGCATATTGAAGTATAAATACATTTCAGTTTTGACCATCGTTTTGATAATAGTGAATGAAAAGGAAAAAAGGATGGAAAAGAGCCAAAAACCTATACTTTTTCTGTATGAGTTCAAACTCGGTCATAAAGCAGCGGGGGCAACCAGGAACATTAAGAGTGCATTTGGAGCTGAAACGGTAAGCGAACGAACCACACGGCGGTAGTTTGAAAAATTCCAGTCAGGCGACGTAAACCTTCACAAATGGGTACCGCAAGCCCTTACGGAGCAAAAAATGGCGCTTCGAATGGACATTTGCAGTTCTTTACTCTCCCGCAACAGAAGCAACCCCTTTTTGCACAGAGTAGTGACATATGATGAAAAGTGGATATTGTACGACAATTGTCGATGATCAGCGCAATGGCTAGATGCTAATGAGCCACCGAAGCATATGCCGAAACCGAGCCTCCATCCGAAGAAGGTAATGGTGACTGTTTGGTGGTCTACAGCTGGAGTTATCCACTATTATTGTTTGGCACCTGGAGAAACGATAAATGTACAGAAATATTGTGCCCAACTCGAGGAAATGCACCAAAAATTGAGTATTCAACAGCCGAGATTGGTGAGAGGTGATGTGATACTCATTCACGGCAATGCACAACCTCATGTATCCAGAACAACGGTTCAAAAGTTGAACGAATTGCAGTATGAGACTTTGCCTCATACACCATATTCACCGGACCTTTCACCAATCGACTACCACTTTTTTAAGCATTTGGATCATTTTTTGGCGGAAATACAATTTAGGAACGAAGAGGCTGTCAAAATTGCCTTCGACGAATTTATCAACACGCGACAGTTGGACTTCTACGAAACTGGCATATATGCTCTTGAATTTCGCTCGGAGAAGTGTTTTGAATCGACTGGCACCTATTTTGATTAAATAAATAAATTTTTGTAAACTTTACAGTCGTTTTAAATTTTAGTACCAAAGCGGCCATTTCATTTGCAACAACCTAATATTTTAAGGGGTGACATAGTAGTTAAACCGGCATTTAGAGGATAACTTAAATGACAAGAATAGTTTTTTAACCGCAAATGAGACACCTCCTCTTACTCGATACTTAAGTCGATCGATGATTGGTGACTTTTCGCTTCCAAATCAGGGGTGCACTTGTCTTCGAAGAAACCAGCTATACCGCGAATTATTACAATTCTTCCGCTTGGTGCATGAAAGAGTTTTGTCGGAGGGGAAAAAATTATGGTATCGAAATAATTACAGAAAGGTACAAAATGGTATCTTTATAAGATCGTACTTAGGTTTAAGCAAATAAACAAGATTTTCAGAATACTGTCTGCCCGTACATGCCGCTGCATCTTCTTCCAATGTCGTGTGAGAGCGTACATGTGCAGGTGGGTGACTAGCTTCGACAAATTAATTCTTCATTAAATTTTGCCCATGAAATCGATGGAACGGATACGCTTAAAATAGATGCATATAACAAGCTCCGGGTGTGATGATCCGAATGAATCAAAACTAATGCGATCGGCCATTTCGCAACAACTTTTAAAAATTCATCAGAGCCTTATGGATATGCAAGGTAAGAGCAGCTCCCAAAATCAAGGACTGGAAAATCGTGGAAGTGACTTTCACTAACTGACAGATAAATAGAGTAAGGATACTCCAAGAGTTGCCTCTGAGTCAGCACAGAATCCAATAGTTACCGGATCATAGAAAATAATTTCATGAGTAGGTGTACCTTACCCGTAAGCGAGCCATTCGGGCGTATATCATGATGGTTTGATATATCTCCTAGAAACCTAGCCTTGGTGAAGATATTCCACACCCTTCAGGTGATACATCGTGGCAGAAAGACACCCCTGCTTTTGTGGCTGGCCAACGTAAATTACACCACCAATGTCTGTAAACAATTCAAAACGTCCCCAGTTGCAGTATCAAATGGTCACTATTTATTGGGTCCCAAAGCAAGAGTCACCTTATCTTCTTATGGAAAAAAATCAACTCCCCAAATTCCCTTTTAACACTCTTCCCGCCTCATCTTTATTCCAAATGTTCGCCATGAAGCAGACGCTAAAAAAGAGTTCTGCAATCAGTCTTCAGCTGGGTAATCTGAATAGTGTGACTCATGTATACGGAGGCATGAGAACAGGACCCAAAAGGAGAATGATAGCAACATCAACACTCCGAGCTACATGTTGAAATATTTTAGGATATTAACTAATTTGCTTCTTAAGCTATGATAAATGTTTGTCTACGGCCTGAATCATGTTTGCACCTTCTCGGCTATAAATTAAAATCTTGTCTACATTGTAGTCCCCCATTTGGACTAAGGACGAGCAGAGATGACTTCCTGTTAGAGTCACAAGGAAAGCCACCGTAAATTAAACAAGCGCATTGAATGGATCTCCTGCTGTCAAAACTCCTTTTGTTACCATTATGATTGTCTTCAGTGCTGAAAAAGTGCCCTAGTCATCACTCTGAGTATAGCGCCCACCCATTCGCAGGAGCACGTTCTCACAGTAAAGTTTCTGGCAGGTCGACAATGAAGCATAGGTTTACTCGTTGGTGTTCGCAATCCAACTACCAATCGGCGGCATATCCATTGAAATCCCCAGCTATTATTTGATAGTTTCTTGTAATGCTTCGCAACAGTAGGTATTGTTACGTGACTACCAGGACTTCCGAACTCGTATGGTCGTGAAATTGAATTTTGACTGACGTTATCTGACAAAGTGATTTTTATCACACTACGCATCATCCAAACAAGTATATTTACCATTTCCATGGAGTTTTCAGTTGCGCCTATCTTCTTGACGGATTTATGGGCGAGTTGGTTGAGCGCAGCCTCTCGATCGGCACACCCTTGGTTCGAATCTCCGTCCTCACAGATGTTTCTGTCCATTTTTGTGTTATCTCGTTACTCCATTCTATTCTATTAATGAAACTGAAATTCAGGTTCATTAATAATCAAATGGAAAAAAATACAATTAAAAAGACTGTGCGGATGGTCTACGCCCCAGAAAGGAATGAGCAGAGAGGTACACCATCTTCCTAGATAATTCATTATCACTCCGGTTTGACCTTACCCACTCAATTTTAAAAAAATAGTCCCAGAACTCTTAAGTATCTTTTTAAGTCTTAAGTATATTCTACTTTGGTCGTGATTCAAAAACAACATACTGAATGCTTTTTCTGAATTAGTTACTGAAATTAAGTTTCATTTGCTGTCATCCGATGTATCTATGATGGTTGGAACCTCTGTACTTTCTATTAGTAATGATCGTTTCTTCTTGCCGTTTTGCATTTTTCTGCATCTGTATTGAAGCATGCTAAGTGGTAATCCTCTGCTGTTTCACATTTTCTATTTGATGTTTTGCGGTTTAGCAATGTCCCCATTGGTACTCTCTTGCCAATTTAAGGTTCTTTTGTTTTTCCCAATGTTTCTAAGGTGGCTTGCCGTTACGATTTTGGAATCTCTCGAATACTGCTTTGCGATCTCTTATCCATTTGTCTCTTGGGATGATTTCCTTCTGCTAGTTTGAAACTTTCATTTTTTGAATCAATTACCCTTGCCTTTTTGTTTCTCTAAATAATTCCCCCGACCATTTTGGAAGTTTGCGCATTGGTTTGTGCTTGTGATTTGCACATTCTTCGTAGTAACCTGCGGCTTCATTCCAGCATTCTGCAGCATCATTTCGGCGTTCTGTTATTCCTACTTTTTGTTGGCAACTGACATATCCGATATTTCTTGATGATGCTCGACATTTGTTGCGGAATTTTAGTGACAATTATGTTCCTCTGCATTGCAACCAAAAGCGTCACCGAGATCGGCAATTTGGCAAGGTAATGATTTTTTTTTATTGATGAGAATAGTTTAAAGAAATTGTAATAACCTATGATAATTGGACGATGGTGAAAAGACCACCCGAGTTGGTTGGACTAATCAAAAGGGCAGAGCTAACCCAAAGCCCAAAAAGACTGCAAAAATTTGACGATCAAGGTGCAATAGGAGTGAGTATCAAGCCAGACGCGTTCGACTGCGAACATATTTGGTAAAACTCCTACTCGACGGATTATATTCTCAGTCGATGTTTTCCCTGCCTCAGATCCTCAAGAGGCACAGTTGTTCCAAACAATTCCCCCGCTGATGACTTGTTTCTCCGCAGTTCCATCATTTACCTAGGCCTTTAGGTTTTCGTTAATGTTTTCGTCGACTATTTCTGACAGCGTTCGATTGGTATCCACTACCGACAGTCTGAGTGTTAGACGGCCGTTCCAACGAACCTGCAGATAAACGGTTTGCTGGCGGTGAAATTTGTTCACTCATTCATATAATTTCCGATCTGAATGGAAAATTGTGCTCGAATTATTTCAGGTGACAAACTTCAGTGCAAGGTTTCCACCAATTTCGTTTCCCGAGCTGGTTGCTGCAAACGAGCAACAAGCTACAGTTTTGTAGAATTCGATGAAGGATTAACTATTTCGTTGGATCCGACTGAAAATTCAGTCCTTGAAATCAATCTCGAGCAAACAGTTGCGGAGAGCGTCCCTCAGACTCGCGCAACTAAGCTCCACGTTGGACTGGCGATGCTTTCAATACCAGTCAATAATGTCCCCCGTGAAAAGTAGCTTCATTAGCAAAGAAAAAGTCTCTTGTAAAGTCAAATGTGTCAGGGCTTTGACTCTGAAATCGAGGCTTATCAATAGGCAATGGCCCCTCCGATTCGGAGGACAGCATGCGTCGTAAGCATGCAAGAGCGTCAATAAAAGTAACACAGTCAACAGTGAAACAGTAGCTTCGGATTCGTTCTATCACTGATGTTCTTCATTCAGAACCTGATGACGCAAAATGCCATCTCTACCCCAAAATTATCGTGTTAGTCAAAGGAAGAAACATCAGTCGAGTTGCTCGCCGGCGTAGAGTACAAGACAACTAGTCACATAAAAAGGGGATCGCAAAGGTGCAATCTTTCTCGTTGAAAATTTGAGAAAAAAAATTGAAGATAAAATATTAAGGACGAAATAGTCATAGCTTTATCGACTGCCTCCATATTTAATCGCCGTTTCGTCTTACCCGTCGTTGCTTCCCGACAAAGAACAAAAAATATTAAAGTTTTTAAATAATTTCACAGAAAGATAGAGAAAGACACTCCCCAAAAGCTCAGCCTGTAGCCACAAAGGACCGTATACATATCCAGAGATTTCTGAAAGGCAATCACCTACGAGATGAAGTCCCAAGACGAACACAAGAAACAACAAGCTCTTGAGGAGTACTGCCAATGGACAGGATAGGAAGGAAACCCTACTCTACAAGATGGTATGGGAAAATGGTGCTTAGGAACACCTGCTTTCGCAAAATTTGAACGTGAAAGTGGCTCCCGAAATATCGGTATAAGTATTACTAGCGAATAGAAAGGACAAGTTTTAATTAATTCCAATTATTGCAAAACGTATTCATGTGGGGCCTAGTCGGTAACAAAGTAGATAAACTGTTGTATCTATAATCGACACATCAAAACGAAGTTCGGAGCCAGAAAAAGGCTGATTTACTCAGGTTCACATGTTTGGAACCAAACCAATGATGTGCTCTACGTTGGGTTCCATTTGTAATAACTATTGTGATTAGAATTGGTTAGAGTCGACTAAGAGGACAGAGCTATTCCAAAAGTCCAAAAACGTGAAACGTGGAAAGAATAGGGATTTAAATATTTCCCCTCAAAACAATTATTTTTGGAGTATGTTCACGTAATTTTGTGGAAGTCATAAACCAAATGTTGACTCAAGCGTGGTCTCATTAAAGGTGGGAAAATAAGAATAAGAAAAGGCTGACTATATGGATGCTCTAATTCTAAGCGAACATTTGGCTGGTCTGTTATCACATATTGGTAGCGTGCTTGAACGGTCGTTAGTATCGTCAAACGAATGCTACATCACTTTTTTAAGATAGGATTCCTTTTACAAATCTTAATAAAAAGCTTTGTGTTCGGAGATAATGAAAGTATCTTGCTAGTGTCCGGATAGCTGAGTGATTAGAGCGCAAGGCTGTCGTACGGAAGGTCGCGGTTCAAATCTCACTGGTGGCAGTGGAATTTGTATCGTGATTTGACGTCGGACACCAGTCGACTCAGCTGTGAATGAGTACCTGAGTCAAATCAGGGTAATAATCTCGGGCAAGCGCAATGCTGACCACATTGCCTCCTAGTGTACCGTTACGGTCTTGAATGAAGTGCTCTAACACTCTTCAAGGCCCTGATCCAACATGGATTGTTGTGCCAACGATTATTATTATTATTATTATCTTGCTATCAATAGTGGTGGTAAGGGATCAAATGAATGTAACCCTAGGCTCACGGTACACTAATCCAAACACCAGTGAATTTAAATGAGCCTTTCCCTGCCGTCGGCTTCCTATCAAAAGACGTGTTCAAAATACCAGCATTAATTATTAGATTTCTCTCAGATAAACCGACAATATCAACATTGCCGGTAATTTGCATTTTTCCCTAATAAACTCATTACTTCCGCAACATTTTTACCTTTTCATGAATCATACAAAGCATATAAGGTATTTCTTACCACTTCTTCCAATCTTCACAGCCCGAAACGCCGGGTAATAAATGAAACCACAAATTTCTCGCGGGTCCCCTTAACTCTTTAGGCTCGACGTCCATTTCATACATACTGCGCTGTTTCTCCTTACGATTCGCGTACTATACGTTCCAATAAAATTCTGTACTGAGCGAGTAACTAGCTTGATCGCGTTTCCGTTGGAAACGAGTTTTCCTGGCCTCCAAATTAACGATTCAAACATATTAATCCGTTCTATGCTAGATGAATTTTTTCATTTAGAAAGTCCATAACTCGTTACCGCAGATACATTCATATTCGTGTCTACCTTTACCTCTTTTTATCCACGGCGTGAAGAAGGTGTATTGCATACTTGGCTAGTTAAGAAATGAAAGCCTTATAAATAATTTTGTTGTAAATATTAATGTCACGACGTAACGGACTGGGATTGAATGACGGTCTCTGTATTCATTCATTCCGATGCTTCTTTAGTTACTTTGTTGGGGAAATTTATGTATATTTTATCAAACACTTATCTCGACCTTGATCCGAGATGATTGTCGAATACATTATGGATTTGATAATATCCGTATTACAAATGGAATTAATGTGGGAAAAAGCCTACCTTATTTTAGGAAAATTGTCCCAATTTTCTAATTTTAGAACTTATACACTTAATTATATTTTCTAATCAGTTTTTAATTCGTCCACGTGTTTCACTATTATGAGTTGACCTTAATTATCTCTAGTGCCATTCCAGCATGGGATCACCTAAGTTTTCTCAGACTGAGTTATTAGGCTTTAGTCATGCTTTATTCTCCTGCTTTGTGTTCATAAAAATGAGGTTAACTTTTTGTTCAAACCAGTTCTTCTATTCAATTGGGAATTTTCTGTCGATCTACAACGACAGAAAATAGGTCAAATTGTGGGAAGCGGATAGACTTGGTTGGTTATTACTGTAACAGACAGAATGCAGAACGAACTGCAAAAAGCTCTTTTTTTGACAGAAAAAATCAAAAAAGTCAACATGGGTCCTGGATGGCAGCATCGGCAGATTAATGAAAAAATTGGTCCAGGATGAACAACGTAGTACCAGGAACATAGAAAATATAATATAATGGTTGCACAGCAGCCGCGCCTACCACTACTTTCTAGCTTAGGGTGAGCGTCAAACCCATATGGTAAAACCTTTAACTACTGCAAGTGGAAGGTAATTGTTATCCTGAAGACAGTTATTTTTAACATGGACAAGAAGGCGTTACAACCCACATGCAGTTGGCTCCGATCAAGGGTGGTGAAACTGATTTCGTGCCGGTTACATTGGGTAATTTCTATTAGTATACTACCAACGTATTGCCGAGTTTGTTATATATGAATAAACTAGTTACGTTGTATGGTTAGTAAGGAGGAGGAGGAAGTTTATCTCATTCTTCCTGGCGGCAGATTTAATATATGCCTTAAAGCTCTGAAGTTCACCGTACCGTGAAAACTTACACTGTCTGAATATCGAAGAAACACCTTCAGTTGTCTATAAAATCCCTTGGAAAAAAGAAACTGAAATCGTAGGAGTGGCCAGAAGATCCTTGCGAATTGCCTTTTGCCAACTACGATTGCAGAGCACTCTGCCCTGTTTAGAAATTGACAACAGCCGCATGAAAGCCAGCATATGCTTACGTCTAGCCGCGCGGAAATATCTGCAAGCCTATGGTTATTAGGTAGCCAGCATGTGGTTAGGTAGTGCGATCAAATCAGAAACGAACTCTCGTATCTTCAAACGAAATAAGTCGCGACTTTGGGGTCCCTAACCTCTTTTAACATATCTGAGCCCTACTAAGCCTGGAGATAACATTTTCTGGCAAGGAAAAGTTGTGCGGTTCGTTAAGACGAGGATCCTCAAACTAAAATTGAACGATTTATTTTGAGAAATTGCTGGCCCAAATAAACTCAACATTTAATCCAAGAAAAAGAAAAAGATGTATGTTTTTGGTGGATATATTCTTGAAAATCTATTATTTGGGGGTAGGGAGTACAAAGTAATAGTAATAATAAACCAATCGAAACTGGAAACTTGGCGCTTTAGTTATGAAAAATTTTGTAGTTTACTTATATCATAGCAGTGTGATCCCTAACCTCTTTGCAGAACGAGTTCGAGAGTACTGCATCGAATATAATTCCTTTCAGTTAGAATTTACTTTGACGATAATCGAATACTATTTAATTCCACAGAGTTTTGCAAATTAAAATATATAAATATAAAAAAAATGACGAAAAGTTGCTACTTTATTTGTTATTTTATATGAACATTTACATCAATTCTCGAGTAATTGAGTTTGGTTTAGAAATAATCAAAGAAGTCAGAAGCCTTGGTAGGGTGCGCGCCAGCCACACCTACGTGTCGTTGTGATTAAACACATTAACTAATTTCAATAACTTATTAATTCTAAAACATAATTACAGAATGTTATTTATTTTCAATTCAAAAACTCTAAAAAAAACTCAATTCAACCCGCCTTGTGGTTGTCACCCCGCTACGAACTGACTATCGAAGGCGAGCTACTCAGACGGGTGAGCCTCATTTCATGGTGAATTATATTATTCTTGTGCAGAGTTCGGACGAATCTTCAATAATCAGCTTGTGCCTCCACGTTACCCCACTCCCAGCTGATACTAGGTTTCAGCGACAAACTCGACTTCTGGCCCGCCAACTTCAGGATCGCACATCGAATTTCACGCGCCGTGCACCCTTTTTTCCCGAAACCTCAGCCCCGGAGACAAATGGCTTTAACCTGGAGACATACGCCGTTGGGCCTGCCGCCGACGTCAAGCCTAAAGGAGTGCTCCTTTCTGTTCAACACTTCATATGAACCTTCATATAGTGGTTGCAAGGATTTCCGGGAAGCATTCACGCGAATCAAGACATGTGTGCAGATATCTAGGTCCCTGGGGCTGTTAACCCTCGTCGAAGAATGACGGGATGACTGGAGTGATTTTAATCTTATCGAACACAGGATCACTGTGAAGTCTCAAATTTTCCTGTATACTAGCTCGACGGAGCTAGCGGGAAACTCCTCGCGATGTAGGCTGTATGTAGGCGAAGTAAAACGAAGGAAGGACTTGTGACCACGAGGAATCATCGTGTGTCATTATACCGGCCTTCAGTATTGTATGTCAGCGTTTCAGCATCCCATTGGATTGCGGGAGGTACGCAGTCACCCGGTGCCGTTTGAAGCCCAGGAGTTTGCCCAGCTCCGAGAACAGGGTAGACTCGAACTGCATTCCCTAGTCAGTGATGGCTTCGGCCGGAACTCCAAAGCGTGGGATCCATTCACGCCTCGATGCACGATTGTGCGGAAAAGTCGGCCAGAGGTATTTCTTCAGGCCACTGCGTGAACCTATCGATGATTATGAGAAGGCATGAGACTATACTTGAAGTCATGCAAACCTCACAAGTAGCCAATAATGCCGATATGTATCGTATGAAAGCGCTTTATAGATCGAGGGAATGAACCTCTTTCTGTATGTGTTTGATGACTTTACAGTTCCGGCACGCAATGCATTGACTCGCTCCGGAGTTAACATCCTTATTAATTGATGGCTAGAAATTTTTATTAGTGGCAAGCCGATTCGTTGTCCGAATGCCTGGGTACGTAAAATCGCAGGTTGAGCCGAAAAGGGGAAACTCTCGACATTTATATTTGTCCTTGAGGCTCTGAAACCTTACGTCATCCTTCTGTGCCTCGGCGATTGCCGAAAAATCGATCGTGCCAGGGACTTTAACTCTGAAAAGCCGTTCCAGACACGTGTTGGATGTCCGAAGTAAACTGACTTATGATGCTTAGGTGCCGGAGGGGACACTTTGTCGGGCTTCTGCTTAAAAGTGAAAATAAGAGATTTGTGGTCCGCGAACACTGTAAGTGGTCTGCCTTGAAGGGAGTATCGGAAATACTTTGTTGCCATGTCCGTGGCTGATATAGGTGTTGTGGTTCTATTGAGCTGTATTCAAGTTCTTGGAAAAGAAGCTCAACGGTTGCCAGATTTGGTTCACCTTTTGGTAAAGGGCAGCACCTACTGCGATGCCTGAGGCATCGACGAATACGGCTAGGGTGCGTCTGTTTGAGGAAATGACAGGACTGTTGCGCCAGCTAGCTGTTTTTGGCTAACTCAAAAGCCTGCATAGCCTCTATGGAGAACGTAATCACGCATGAGTCTTTAGCCTTGAGTCCTGATAAGTATGATCGTTAGACATTGATTGGTGTTGAGCGGTTTTGGGCAAGAAACGACCATAAAAGTTCAACATGCCTAAAAATCTTTGCAGACCCTCTACCGTTTTACGTTGTGGAAAGTCCATGATGGCCTGAACCTTGTCTGGATTCAGTTGGATTCCCTCAAGGGAAATCAGGCTTGAAAACCTCACATGCTGTTGAAGAAATTCGCACTTTTCAACGTTAAGCACAAGACCGGCCTCAGGGAGACGCTGAAAAATGTAGATGTTCCAAATTCTCAGACTCTGAAGAAGAGGCAACCAAAATATAATCTAAGTTCATGAACCAAAAATTAAGGTTTCGCAGGACAGAGTGAATGAACCGCTGAAAAGTTTGCATCGAATTGCACAGACCAAAAGGCATCCGTGTGAATTTTAAGAGTGCGTTTTCCGAATAACTTCTGAAAGTACATGGATCTGATGGTATGCCTTGGCTAACTCCAAGGTCTTGAAAATACGGCAGTTTGCGAGGTTGTGTGCAAAGTTGTGGATGAGTGGTATGGGATAGCGGTCTGGAACGGTCTGAGCATTCAGACGTCTGTAATCTCCACATAGTCTCCATTCGCCATTGGACTTCGATAGCTACGAGAGGCTAGGTACTTTCTTTAGTTATGTTGCTGTATTTTGAAAAAAAATGCGCGAATGTAAGGGTTGGCTTCTTCTTCAAAAATGATTGAAAGACTGACAGTAGAGCAGGTGGCAAGTTTACCTGAAGATCTGAACGAAGTTACGGGATCTATTCTGCAGATCCACTAGCAATCCACAGTGGCCTAGAAAGTCTGCGCCTAATATGGGACACTACAGCGAAACGCCATGAGAACGTTTGTCGAAGTCTTAGACTTACGTCTACTTACCTGTAGCCATAAGTGTATACGGTTGAAGAATTTGCCGCCGCTAGTTGATGCGGAATCAGTTTGTGATTCACGACACCGCCTGTGTCGAATATAATGTAATGACGCTTACACAAGGATTGTGAAGCAGCGTGGAGTTACGTTCTGGGTAACCACCGCGGGAGTTCCAAACGAGTAGAATGAAGTGGTGAGCGTGCATGGGCTGACACATTTCTTGGCTTTGTTGGCAAAGATACGGTGGTATTGCACTCTGCGTTTACTGTTCGACGCTCAATGCTTTTGGGGCGACCCCTCATCGGCCATCTAAAGACAGTGGGTTCCACTGCGAGGCCAGTTAATGTGTGATCTATCTCCTGCCACTTACGGCTTCTGATCACTTTCCATGTGCTACTTCCATATAACAACATAGAAAGAACACTAGCACAGAACAGTTTCAAATTGATTTTGGTATTAAGATAACTGCATTTGCAGATTTTATGCAAGGCAATGAAGGTGAATCTAGCGTTATTAATGCGTCGAGCGCTATCCAGTTGAGTACACCGTCGAATGAAATGGCACTTCCTAAATGTACCAATTGACCGATGCCTACGATGCTTTGCCCATTAATGTAGATAGAGAGAGACTGATAGCCCGTCATACTGAGAACCTTGGTTTTCTGGATGTTTATCTACAGGCCGACTCTTTCCCTTCTTTTGGATCCCGCGGATCCGTCTTTCATTTTCTGAGAAGAGTCTCGGGTTCCCAAGATTTCCTTATGAATGGAAGTATCAGATTGCAGGGCGCAATAACAGCTTCCTGGGACTTCCTTCGATATATAAGTTCGTGCGCGTCACGTCGGCCATCATTCGCAGCGGTCAACAGAGCTTTCAATCCCTTCCGTTCATCAATCTGCTTCCATGATTCTGCAGTCAACCAGATTTTGTGACGCTCCTTTGGGAGGTGGCCGACCACCTGCGTAGCTTCCAAGAAAAGAACATTTCAGCGTATTTGTCGTCCGATCAGCAGGATAGCTCTTCACTCACTCACTGTTGAGTGACAGCATTGTACAATTGTGATGCTCCTTGCCTATAGCGGAATCTAGGTGTCAAAGTCTCTAGTGAAAAGGGAGTCTCTTCTACTAATTGGTTTTTAAGGGAGAGAGAGAATTACTCTTCAGAGTCCCACCCTCTTACTCCGGTCAGGCCCAGAATGTCCAGCTTATATCGTTGGAATTCTCGCTCGAGTTGAAAAGAGTGAGCATGCTGAGGACCTTCGCTACCTTTGTCGAGGGATGTGCTAGCATTCCACAAACCAATTATAGTCCGTTTTCGATCGCCGTGAAGTCAGTCCCTATGCGAAGTTGGTGTTTAGGTAGCGGTAATTTCGAAATTTTCAGGTTGCTAGTCTACAAATTTCTATCCCTTTTAGTTGCCTCTTACAACAAGCAGGGAAGACTTTGTGCATTCTTACGCCCCGATTTCCAGGGCCGAAAACCATGCGAAGACGGAGGGAAATGTCCTTAGTGTAAAAGTAGACCCCTTGGTTTATTGGAAAATTTTTGTTTAGCCTAGCTAACAATAAAAGTCGCGCTCTATCTTGATGTATGAGCAATTTATTGCTACTTCCACCGCCAATGCATGCATATGCATCCAGTGCCCGGGTCTCTAAGAATGCAACCAATCTACATAAAGCACAGCTGATACACTTAGTTGATTTCTGCGTCCCCATATAATGCATAGCTGAAAAACCAATTGTAAATTTACAGTTGATCGCAATTTTATCGCTCTGATGGAGTAAGATACTGTCAGTTCCTTTAAGCCCACTGACTTCATTGCATACTGTGTGCTGTGCTGCCAATGATAAGCCATTAAAAGTTGTGGAAATCGATGATCTGACATCCTTCCAGGTTGGCGCAGTAGATAACAGCAGTACAATACCACCGGAGAGAGGTGCCCAGAATCCAGATGCCCCTAATCTTGAAACGGCATGACTAACTCCGCCTATATGTTCAATGAATTTTAGTAATTTTGTCCTTATCCAGCTTGTGCTGGTTGATTGAGATTTCTATTATAATTCAACTAGTTATTGCTGGTTTTTTCCCAGAACACAGCAAAGATTTAGTTAAAATGGGAGTTGGTCATATGTTTGTTTTTATGGTCACTTTTGCCTTAGTTTATATCTTTCAACTCCCTACATCTTTCCTAGCAATTTGATTTAATACTTTCCAAAGATGTCGAATTTCAGAGTTGTTTTCGGAAGGAATCCAATTGCGGCGTTGCAAAGGCACATCTATTGATGTAAAAAATGTATCTACGCGTAATACATGGGGAAAAAACCTTCGACAGGAGATTTATGTATGTTTTATGCCAGAACAATAATTCGCGATCAGCATAATCAAACATTCCGAATTGAGATTGCCCGAAAATATATTCATATTTTTGAAAGGTATCAGCTAACTCACTTTGGGTGGAGGCGTATATTTGCATTTTTATATCTATTATAATTCCAAGCATGTGCAAAACATGCGTATCGAAACCTAGGCAGTTATGTAATATTACGGATTGTGTTGTGGATCTCTATAGAGCTCTAGTTTTGCGGGATCTTATAAACAAAAAGCAGCAGAAACCGAACTATGTCACCAATAAATAAAATTGGGCGCACTTGGAAAATTAAATATGCATACATTGAAATGTTTTCTAAAATATTTCGTTATATCTACTATGCTGTAAATACGGTTGCCATTTATCCCTTGGTGGGGTATAGCGCTTCAGCCACACCTACGCTCCACCCTTTGAATGAAATGTGTTTGAGTTCTCCCTACAATTTCTTGAGATGCCTGCACTCCTTCGCTGTTCTGCGTCAAGTGTCCTTCGAGGGTGTTGAAAGGTGTTCATGGTTTGGTATAGCAACCTGATCCGACGGTAATTTCATTTTCCATATTGGAATGGTGGTGCTTACCTGTCAGTCAGATGATGCTCTATCTTCGTCAGTAACCCAATTGAAGCACTACTGGGCCACAGTCTTGGTCCCCAGCGCTTCGCTTTCCAGAGCTCAGATCCGACGTTTTATTGCTTTCTCGACTGCAGTGGCGCTGACAGGTGTAATTGGTCCAAATGCCGGCAGTAACTGTAGAAGTGTAGGATGAACAAATTCTTTGGTTGAAATCTACTCGAAATATTCCCGTCATCCATCCGTCGCATTTCTCTTCACGGACCTTCATTGCAGCATCGTCATTCCAAAGTCCAGTATCTGGTTGATAAAGTACTTACCCCGAGGGTAGGCCGCTTGGTGGATCATATTTTCAGTTTGGTTCCATGTAAGTGACGATTGAAAAATTTCAGTCTCGTAGAAGATATCGTCAATCTGCGATTTACTGTTCCCACTATAAAATTTATGAAGATCAGACAATCACTTGATAAACCTTGTATTGGGAAGTATGAGGTCGACTATACGCTCACTTCCCTCAAGAAGATCACCAGAAATAACGATATAACTATAAGCACGCACTTTACAGGTCTTTGTGTTGTCTGTGGTGCGTATGCGGTGAAAAAGTGCATCATGCAATCAGCTAACGTCAGCCGGTTCATGGCATCCTTCAGAGATTGCAATGGAAACACCATATTTAGTGTTTAGACCACCAAAATGGAGAACTTTATAGCCACTTTTACCGTGTTTTAGGAGATCAATGTGAATACCTCTTTCAAAGAGCTCTTTCTTCCAGTGACGACAGCAGTATTTAATGTGTAGACATACTTGCTTCCTCGGACTAATTTACCTTCATCCCGATACCGTCCAGACATCAAAAACCTTTGGTGATTTCTCGATACGATCAGGAAATGTTCTGCCACATCGAATGTGGCCGACGCCCTCCCATTTCTCCGAGCCTTTGAATTCAACACGATCATTTCGTTTTGAATGACATTGAATGAATTTTTTTGGTTGGCCTGTTGCGGAGCCTGTCATCAAAAAATATTATTATCTCTTTCATTGGTCTCAGCATTTTATTTTCGTTTTACTGAGGATAATGTACGGTGCCTCAAACCCTCTTCTTGTATCTGGGTTTGGGGTCAGTATGGTATGGTAATTACAAGGCAGAATTTTGAATATATGCATAGGCAAAGGTTGAAAATTGAGTAATGCATTTAAAGTTGCCCTCGATGCCGTACTCATGTCATTGGTATTACCCAGATGCAGGGTTTACAGTGAAAACCCTTTTGTGTCAGCTTAACTCACCGATGCATAAGCGAACATCGTCCTAATGATAACAACGCAATCGACACTACTACATAATGTTTAAGACTCCATGTCGTGGCAATGGCCCGCTTGCACAGTCTAGAAACTATGAGAAGTCGTTTCATCTAGCCTACATATTTCTTCAAAAGAAGTTTTTCATCTAAAATCGCTCCCAAATATTTGAAGGCAAAGACCTTTCAGTTTCCTCCTTTTAGTAAATACTATTGCGGTTTTATTTGGAATTACTGAAAGTACATGCCTGAGGTACCAACTGTCAATTAAATCAGCGGCACATTGTATATCTTTACGCAACCTTCCAAGATCTCGACTAACAGCACACGACTAACACAGTCACATCAACACACAAGTTTGGTCGTGTATTGGCAGATTTCGTAGTGGCATAGTAGTGAGCCAATCAACATACTCCACAGAAATGGCGACAGTATACCTCCTTGGGGACAGCCTTTCGTTGCTTCTGCTGTCAGGAACGATCACCACAAGCTTTAGAATAGCATAGCTAACTGCGTTATGATAGCATAGATCCAGATTAAAATTTCATCGATGAAATTTTTGAAGAGGCGCACAGCCAAAGGCGTCTTCAGTGTCTACCAAACTCCCCATTGCGTAGTTCCCTTTCGGAGGTGAGACCTCTATCTTTGAAACCAAAAGGTCACATTCACGTTCACAGGATTTTCCTGTGACCTTTGCGCCATTCCGCGAAGGTGATACTGAACCAGCCCCTCGAGACTTTTCAGAGAGAATGATGTTAAGATGATTTGCCTGAGGCTCCTTAAGTTTGAATACAAAATCTTACCTTAGGCTTCTGTCAAGATAATGTTAGAGAGATGTTTTCTAGTAACCGCTCTAGGGTTCTACGCTCTCCTTTGGTATCGCATTTTCAGTGGCAACCATCACTCTTGCAGTCTTAAAGTTCCTTTTGAAACACTTTACTCTTGAAAGGTTTGCAGAAACCAAGTCATTCCCCAGTTCACCACAGTATCTACTAAAGGAGTTTTGCTTTGAACTTCTTATATTCGGCGTTCTCAAAGAAAATTGATCTGATGATTCCTCTAGCACAAACAGCACATTACGCAGTAACTTTGACCGGGTGTAATGACTTTTCGTGGATGATAGATTATTTGGTTTATTCACGTAACCGCTAAAACAGAAATGAGCCCGCTCATGATTATTTTCTATGAAAAATCGTCCTCAAAATGCTGCTTAGGCTAATGCCCAATTGTGTGGCACATCGTCTGGTCGATGTTCCGGGCTCCTTTCTGACATCTTGGGCAACTGCAGCGATATTGTCAGCAGAACGGCTGCTCCAAGGCCCGCTAGTCTTGGGAACGTCTCGTGTTGTCCAGTCTCTTCAAGGCGAGTGGCCAAACACCGCAGTAGGTCTACGACGAAATTCACGCTGCGTCAACGCAACCAATCAACGAATTGTTGCGCAGAAAATGGAAACAATTATTTCGCGTTCTTGCGGAGTAATCCCTTTCATGGCTTATCGATTTGTATTCTGTATTTCTTTAATTCACAAATGTTAAAACCGAATTGACAATTGGCACCATTTATAGCATTTTCCAATGTAGTGATTACTTTTCCCCATCTTGTAGCTGCTGAAGTTTAACCAATATCCGTTCTTATTACAGCTGCGGTTCCGGGGTCACCTGATTAATTTCCAGATTTTTTCTCGGTTCCACCAGGGAATCGTTTTGCCGCGTTCGCCTCGGGAAACAGGACACACCTATTCAAAATACCCTAAAAGTGTGCAATTTAGAGTTTCTAATTCAGCCTCTATTCCCAAGGGAGTTCTTAGTCATCTAAGAACTGCACATTACTCCGGGGAAGTTAATTGAGCTTTGTAGAATCTCTTTTCGTCCAATTTCGTTGTAGTATTACAGTGTGGTCGCCTGCAGTAGTAAACTCTAAGTAACGGTGATCAGACAGTAAGTTTTTGTCCGGCACCAGTCAATCACTTATCAACTCTAACATCTTTGACGTGTGGATTGTTAGGTCAATTCCTTATAACATTTTTTCTAGGTCCCACTATCCTCCTCTCCTCCAGGATTACATTTGCTGCTCCCTAAACGTTCGCATCGCAACCTGTGGACAGAGAGCATAAAAAATCATAGGGTAAGTACGCAAAGGCAGCTATTGTGCTTCTAATTTTGCCATTAATATTCATTTTAATACGATCTCAACAAGGTCCTGGGAAAGGAATTTTCTCAGTTTGATTGCTTCAAACAATTTTGAGGGGATGGGCTCTCTATCCTGTGGGCTTTTTACTTGAAAAAAGGGCCTTAATTGGTTCAACACTTCAAATTTTGTTAAATCGAATTCATGAGTTTTGCACTAGAAAGATATAATGGCAGTCATTCAGTTTTGTCAATCTTACTATCATAAGTTGGATCGATGTGTTACCTGGTTTTCTCCACAGACTCAATTCCCTCAGTATCTGTTTCCATTTTCTGATATACAAATGGTCTAATCTCTGTACACAAGGCATTCTCGGACTCGCGGTATCCGATTTGGGCTGATCTATGTTGATTCCATACAATGACATCGAGCCGTTTCCGTTTACAACTGTAGCTTCCCCTTCTTCCGATTCCGTTAGAGGTGTAGGAGGAAGTACTTACAGGCAGAATCTGCCCTTTAGTCCTTTCGCAGTGCGAGCCACTGGACGAGGGTTCTGACAATGTACAAACTATTCGCCGCGCAAAACCATTGTAGAGAAACGCGCTCCTGTATCCGAGAGCAAGACTCGGCCTATGTTCTCCTCGCATGCAAAAGATGTCGCCTTTGAACATCGGGTATCCAACATCTGATATGCCCAGTCCTGCTCAGCTTTGTGTTCACAATGGTGAACTGACCATTAGAACTAAAAGTAGGGATTATCTGTCTCGCTGGTGCTCTCCAAATTGAGGAGTCCAACATTTTTTCTACAGGGATTTCTGCAGTATAGTAAATAGTCCCTGTGATAATGAGCTTCTAATATTTCGCCTTCTCCTATGCAGGGATCAGAGACGGGGCTTTGTAATGATAGGAGATCAGGCCGATCATCCTCTGTGGCCGATAACGACCTAGAGGGCAGAGCTATCCCAAAAATCTAAACAAATTGGCAAAATTGACCGTGAAGGTCCGCCCACAAAGATTGAAGCTCTATCAAAGTGCTCGGTCGACACGTTCTTGCACGCCTTTGTGCTAGCCAGGCTCGGGAATGTGGGGGGGGGGGGGTCCTTTGAGCGCTTTGATCCCTCACGCTTCATTACTTAAAACAACGTGCCTTTTCCGATGCGTGGGTCCGCACCGGCCTATCGATGGACAAACAGAGCTAAATTGGAAAATAGAAAAAAAAAACCGGCTCGACCGCGCGCGTGGAGCCGTAAGTCTCCGGACCCGAGTGCCGCGATCAAGGAGGGGAAGATCCACGACGGATCACCGTCTCAATTGCTCCCCGTCGCAGAATATTAAATAAAAAGAACAAACCAAAAAGGGATCGCGAGAATTCAATCTTCCTCGTCTGGAGTCAGAGAACAAAGTGAAGATGAATCATTGAAGACGGAACAGCACAGCATATAGCCGACTACCTCCGTATTCCATCAAGGATCCATCTCACCCGTCACTTCATCCCTACGAAGAAGAAAGAATATTTAATTTTTTCAAATGCTGAAACGAAGAGATAGCCATTTCACATAAAGGTAGGGAAGGACACTCCTTAGAAGCTCGGACGGCAATACCTTTCAGCTTATAGCCGCAAAGGCCCGTAGATCCAGAGGCTTCTGGGAGGCAATCACCTACGAGACGTTAAGTCTCAAGACAACCACAACAAACGACTAGCTCTTATGGTATTCTACCAAGGATAGGGCAGGAAACTCTAAGTTACAAGGTGGGAAAGGAAATTGAGGCTTAGGAACACTTGCTTCTGGGGAAAAAGGCGTGAAACCCAAAACTAGAAATCTGAAGACAAGTGTACGTGAAGCCTAGCCGGGAACAATATTGAGAATCTATTGATTCTCTATCCGACACCACCAAACGAAATTGTGAGCCGGAATAGGCTATCTTCCACTTAATTCAGGAAACCTGTAAATAATAAATTATGCCTGAATCCAGGAAATGTTGGGCCCCACGTTGGGCGCCATTTGTAAGGGTTATAGTAGAAATAGGAGTGGAGATAGGAGATCAGGCCGATCATCCTGAGTGGCCAATAACGACCTAGAGGGCAGAGCTATCCCAAAAATCTAAACAAATTGGCAAAATTGACCGTGAAGGTCCGCCCACAAAGATTGAAGCTCTATCAAAGTGTTCGGTCGACACGTTCTTGCACGCCTCTGTGCTAGCCAGGCTCGGGAATGTGGGGGGGGGGGGGTCCTTTGAGCGCTTTGATCCCTCACGCTTCATTACTTAAAACAACGTGCCTTTTCCGATGCGTGGGTCCGCACCGGATTTTAAATTCGATTTTACAAGGAATTTCGCGACGGCCTATCGATGGACAAACAGAACGCGAGCTAAATTGGAAAATAGAGAAAAAAAAAACCGGCTCGACCGCGCGCGTGGAGCCGTAAGTCTCCGGACCCGAGTGCCGCGATCAAGGAGGGGAAGATCCACGACGGATCACCGTCTCAATTGCTGTCTCTTCCGCCTCAGATCTTGTACGAGGCGCGGCCTCTGAGGTTCCCACCCTTCCTCGACATCCTCCGGCCAGTTATTCGTTTAGAGGATGTCCCTTAAATAGGAATTCTGCGGGAGTAAGGAGGAACTAAGGGGAGGAAGTCCTCAAACTACTTCAGATTATTCAGTCATGATTATTCC
This sequence comes from Hermetia illucens, assembly GCF_905115235.1. Classification (NCBI taxonomy): domain Eukaryota; kingdom Metazoa; phylum Arthropoda; class Insecta; order Diptera; family Stratiomyidae; genus Hermetia; species Hermetia illucens. Next base: position 64,840,055 of record NC_051849.1, on the reverse strand, counting down.
AGCCTTCAATACATGTTAAGACAAAAATTATTACAAAAAAAAAAATTAAAATAAAAATAACTAAAATGTAAAACTTACAAGAAAAGAATAAAATAAAATAAAAATCATAAAATAAAAATCATAATTAAAAAATAGAAGAAGAATAGAAAATAAACGAATAACTTACTCTGATGTCACTCCGAGCTCGGATTGATGCTTCTAGTATCTATATTTTTTATAAAATTCAAAATATGAATAATAACACAATATATAGTCCTTAGAAAAAAACTAGCGTTAATTCACTTCCTCTCTATAATTTCGTACTTCACGTTTTATGTGTTTCTTTTATGTTTATACACAGCGCGGGAATTGTGACACTTTACTTCGGCAGCTAAATATTTACTTAATCATCCGACACTTCAATGATCTGTCTTTTCAATTGTTTTTCTTCTCTTTGCATTCAATCACTATGCATTTAACACTTGCCAACGATTGAACGATTTGTTAACGATTTGAACTTATCCACGGAATCTTTGTTTAAAATGCCCTTGCGTTAGGGCTTAGCACGATATCGTTTTCGTTTTCTTCTCATTCAATTCTTCTTCTCTTCTCCAAGACTTTCTCTCCTCTTTCTTTATTTCTCCTTTTATCAAAATTGAATTCTGTTCCTCTTCCTCGATTCTCTAGCCAAAACCCGCTCCTTCTTTTCTCCTGTCTTCCACCCCGCACCAAAAACCCATCTCCTCTCTCGCCCAAAAACTCTTCCACTCAGCCACATTCTCGCTGTGCTTTCTTCGTGCACCGCTTCTATTCCCGCTACATAGCCTTTCTCACTCGGCAAAGTTGCGGCAACATGCGCATGTGCCTGCAGATGCGGCGAATCATTCGCTCGAATTCATTGAATAATGTGCAATCTGCGGCGAACATTAAGGCAATTGCACACTATTAAATGCATTGTTTAAGCAAATTAATTAAGAAAGAGCCGAATGAAATTCCGCTCCCGTCGCGCAGCCGCGGTCACTACAGCTTGCCCATACGTCCTCTTCCTTTCCGCTCTCGTATTAGTATTTCTATGCGATGGATCAGCTTCGTTCGAATTCCTCCGGCTGACTTGATTCTTTCCCCCTCACACGAGTCCTTGTCTCCGCAGAAGCCGTAAAAGTAGACCTCAGTACACAGTGGGCAGATTACCACTGACCAAAGAGTCTGTGAGTCCAGGGTGGGTCTTACCGGGGTTGTTTTCTTTCCATCGAAAATTTCGCGTTCCCGCGTCCGATTTTTCTAGACAATGCAATACCTAGTGGCACAGCCACGCCCATGTCCTCATTCCCGAAGTGCTTTGCCTCCCTTTGCAGTACCTTCCGCTGTCGTCGTTAGAGAATATGACGTATGACTCCATTTCCACATATTGGCATTAGATCAGTTGCGTGTACATCGCCATCGCGTCGATATGTTTTTCTGCTTCCATAAGATAGACTCACCATTATTTCAGGAATGAGGTCCATAAATTTTACATGAAAGGCATAAATAATGTGCTCATGAACATCCGATAGATGTTGGGACGTCGCACTCAAGTTATAAGAGAAGAAGTGAATTAAATTGAGTGAGTTTCCGATCCAGCAGTTACTAAGCCACAATAGCGGAATTTGCGTATCAAACCCCTTCGAATTGATCCTTCCCTAAATCATAAGAAATGTCCAACTTAGTAATTATTTTATTTCATTTATCCAACACTCAGAGGTAACAATAAAATATACATCAATGTTAAATTAGCGTAGTAAAACCTAACTGAATTCTAGCTACTGTTGGCATTACCAGAATGAGCAGAAGTTCGAGCACTAGTCATTATCTCACCACTAGACTTAGCCCTTGGCATTGTCCTTGATCCAATTTTCTTTGTGACTGGCGACGGTTTCAAGTTTGCTGATTGTTCGGCGACATCAACTGCTTCCAGATAATTTGTCCAATACTGAACCATTTCATGGACTGATTTCCGTCTACAACTTTCCGTTTGTAGTTTTTCTTCGAGTCGCTTTCGAAGGACATCAGCTGGCACCAACACTCCATTCACAGCTATTTTTGGAATTTCGGGTGCTGCTGTATCCGCTCTCGTTGTCGTTTTCGATGTTGATGCCACATTAGGTGGTACTCGTCCTGGAACATCTGTGCTTCCGTCATAATTTTCCAAACAATTTCCGCTATTGCGATTCAGTGATGTCCTTTCCACCGATTTTCCATCATCTGTGTCGGAAACTTGTTGATTTGTCATTTGTTTATAATTTGATTGACCTAGTTTGGATGGATTTGAAATTGAGTTCTTATCGTCATGACTTTTTTCGGGATCGACGGAGGCTCCTGTGTTGGATGGGGTGCTAGCTCCTGGTGGTATGTTTTCGCTATTGACATTTCTATTTTCAGTATCTATTGCTGGCGGATGAATGCATTTGGGTGAGCCCGGTGATGATTTGTCAATGTCACGGACGACGATACCATCTGCCTTGGTGAGCTCATTAGTTGACTTGAGTATGTCGGGCAGTCCTTCCATATGCACAGCTGGACAAGTCTCCGGTTCGTCCATGAGAAATTCTTTTTGCTTGGGATTAGATTCTTTTTTCTCGTCTTTATCTATGAATGCCTTGAATTCGTCGCGGTAGTAATCATTGATGAGGTTTAGCATCCCCTTTGTATACCAGTAAATTACACTAACAAAGAGAACGCCCTGCACCGCTGGACCTATCATAATTCTTGTGTAAGTTCTTCAATTTGTCTATTTATAGAAAATATTCTGTCAACAGTTTGCAGTAAGCTTTGTCTCCAATTTGTTGTTGGTAAGTTAAAGGTAGTAGTTCAAAAACTCCTTCAGCCACTCAGCGAATTCCCTCATGCTGGGCCAAGCCATAGTGAGTATAACAAGGATCGAGTTCGCCATGACGAAGAGTTTCATCATTTCGCTTCCTGGAAAAAGTAATTGGAGTGAAAAATGCGACATAGTAAACTTTTATAATGAAATTTCGAGTGTGCGTGCATAATGGAGCGCGAGCCTGGATCTTACAGCAAAAGCATCCCCGGTTGATAAACTTCTGAAGAGCGAGCTCATGAACTGTTTAATGGAAATTGCATGCTCTCATGTATCTTTCCAAAGCATCAATCATAGTTATGATATATGAATGAATATCTGGGGACAATATGCTGCCATGATTCGCCATGGCATTGTTCGTAGGAAAGTAGTAATGGATTAGTTTCCGACAATGTATGCCATCAGCGTGGAATGCATTCGCATCGCGGCCATAAAAACTACAACGTTCATCTGCTGACGTACAATGTAGCAGGACATTATTTGAAAATGTCAGAGGACGCTTAATTTATCATTACATGATATATTGCACCGACAACGTTGCTTCCGTTTCCATCCATGTTAAACTTTAACTAATTAGGTACCTAATTGTTGCTGAAATTACTCAGCAGTGAACGGGGTGACAAATGTGAACCATGTCGGTGCAGTGTTGAATAGTGATTAGCTTGTTGATTTCATAATCTTTGATGCAGAAATATTAACGAATGCATTTTCAACTTAATGAAGTTATGTCGTTCGGAATCCCGGACCAAGGATCACTGGTTAGTCTTCTTAGTATGGTTTCACTGTGGGGTCAAGCAGAAGACCGCAGGATAGACTAATGCAGAACATAGCTCCCTGGGAGCCAAAGTGTCCCCCTCTGAGGGTGATAGATATGTGGCTGGGAGTCAACCTGACTCTCTTTGAGGGTGATATATCATAGCTCTCCAGGAGCCACTCAGATACACCGGGGTGCAACGGAGATTGGCATACATGAGGGAATGTTTCTAAAAAAACTCAAACTCGAAGCCAACGGGGGAAATAGGTCTGGGGCGAAGCCAGGAGTTGGGCGGCCCAGCTTTTGCTATGCTAGTGCATTCAAGGGCATTCGATTGGCCATACTGCCGAAATATTTCCGGAGCAAATACTCATGCAGTGCAGGAAATTATTGAAGACCTTGTCGTCAGGCAGATGGTCAAAGGATGGACTTGTCTTCGCCGCCATATTCTTTCGACCAGGTGAACTGCGCGACAAGGCGGAACAATTTCGGATTATTGTGTAAATTGCTAGCCTGGAAAGGAGCAGAATTATCGACACGGGCTGAGGATGTGTACCAGGGGGACTGCTTCTTCCCAAAGACGCTACGGTAGAGACAGAGGATCTTATGGGTCTCCTTATTATTCAACTGATGATGGTAAATTTCTCACGATCGGGGTAAATCACCGATCCCTGGAGGCACACAAAAGACAAAGTTGCCATATCATCTGCAGATTTGGCAAAATTTGGAAATATACTTCGGAGGAGACATCGGGTGAAAAACCTATCGAGGTCCCCATAACAATTTTCGAGGCCATAGATGCTGAGAGAACAGGATCAAGCATGGAAGTAGACCTACTGTCCAGTCGTGGCGTTGAGCTACTTCCTAGGAGACGATATCTGGATCACAGCGGAGCTAGTCGCTAGCCTGGTGAACAACTGCGACAATAATAGAAGATGTGAGTACCTTCTTTGATTTCTTCTTAGCAATAAGTTAAAATTATATAACATATGGAATACTTCAACATTCCTGACCAGTACTAGACAAGAGGTACTGGACATGACTCTCGACTGTTCAAGAATTGGAGGGTGTCGGATGAGCCCTCTATCGGATGACAGGATTCGACATTGAAAGCCGAAATAAAAAGAATAATAACGAACCCCAGGAGAATGGATTGGCCTTCCTATGCAAGGCACCTGAGCAACAGCATGGCTCATCTGTGAAGAGGCGGTGATATCAAGAGCGAACTGGAAGCAGTAGTAGAAGATTTCAACATAGGATGCAGGAGATCAGCTGTCCGGCTAGGAGAGTTAAGTTATCAAGGGATGTAGCCTGGTGAAACAGGAACTTAGCCAGAATGAGAAGAGCGGTCCGAAAAGTGATCGGAAATTGGTGGAGGTATAAAAGACCGGGACGGTATATTGCAACTCGAGCAGGGAACCAAAAAGGAACAACTTTAGGAAATTATGTAAGGGGATAGAACAAACGACAGAAGCAACTAGACTGTACAATGGTGGATAATGGCATAGTCAACTATACTAAAACTAATGTTCTTATGCGTAATTCCCCAAATCAGTGTCAACTCAGTCAGCGAGGATAATGGTCAACCGTAACTGCCATGTATTAGCTGATGGATGCATTACGGGATGGCATAGAAACAGAGGAAATACCACTGTGTGCGTTTTTAGGCGTCGAATGAGCGTTCTCTGTGTGTGATGTGTTATGAATCCAGCCAGTCGGAGTATCACTGAATTCGGGGATTTACCTAAATCAAGGAAAACTTCAATTTTTTTCCAGGTGGTACCCCGAATTACGGATGCTAAGGGATAGCATGAAAGCGAGGTTTCATTTGGATAAGAATTTTGAAGGCCTTGGGGTAAGAGGGTAAACTAGGAGAGCGTGATTGTAATATACGGCTTAAACCTTCACCTCATTATCTGGTACACTGCCGGATGCATTGATCCAGAAAAAGCGTAGTTTGAACGAAGTATATTCCTTCAAACTCCAAAGGAACTATAAGGGATAGAATTCTGCTATTGTAACCGATAGTCAAGCGGCGATCGAATCACTTAGGTCCAGATAGGTGAACTCCAAACTCGTATGAGAATGCCTTGAAAAACCGAACACGTTCAGCTCGCACAATAAAGTCTGGTATTCTGGGTTTCCAGGCCATGTTGGGTTAGAATGTAATGGAAGCAACAGACGAATTGGCCAGGAAGTTAGTAGTGACACTTCTACATGGACCAGGCGTAGGTCGTGGTACCTGGGAGAATACCCAATACCAAGTGCTACGTTGAAATACTTCTCTTAACACTTGCATAATATAAATGATGAAAGGCACAGAATCTCTCTGTGAATCTCTTTGCTTTCGGTACATTTCACACTCACCTTCTGCTGACCGCAAATAAGCGCCAAAACCTGAGTTATATGAATCATCATCTTCAGCATGAATTGCTTTAACCTCTTCTTCCTGCTGGGGAGATAACAAAGGCTTAACGGGTCCTTTCTGTTGCACTGATGCTCCTTTTCGAGACGCCTTTGTCATTATTTGTTACTTACACTTCCGGGACTAAAAATCCATTTATACTATATGTAGCACTGGTTTGTTCTACCCTTCTATATTCTGTCAAACGTTTTCCTAAGGGAATGAATGAACAGAATATTCTAAACAAAACTATCTCAAAACAACTTTATAGGAATAAATAATATAAATGGCAATGATAAATCCAAACTCTGCTAATAGCGGTGATAAAGCAATACTCGCTTGCTCACTATTCAAGGCTCCTTCGTACTTCTTCCAACGGTTTTTTCTATGAGTCCTTCTAGAAATCCATTACAGATTTTTCTCTTGATCACAGCACGGATGATGATTGAATTGCACACTCAACGAGCAAGGATCCTGCTTCACTCACTCAGAAGGATGGCGTACGATTTTCAACTTCGAAGGGAATATGGTTGCAGTTTATTTTTATTATGGTTCTCGTCCCGTTCCGGCCTCTTCAATTTCAGCTAATCTACTGAAACGAAATAACAATTTTAGAGAAAAAAGCCGTATGTGCGCTTGAAAATATATACCCTGACTTGAGGTCATTGCAATGTATTCAAGAAAATTCTGGGGGAAGACCTAGAAGATGGCTAGTCAATATCGATTCCCAATCGAAAATAGGCCCAATTGTAGACGATGTATTTCGTGAGTATTGTGCGGACGCTGCCAGTCTTATCGAATCATAGTGCAGTCTATTGGATTGGATGGAATCGTCTAATTCAATTCGCTGTTATGAAATTATCTGCTTCACAAGATGTTGCATCCACATTGGATTCGAATGTAATCTTCGCTGCGATTTTTCCATCCAGGAAAATAGTTCTGAGTTTTTGCTTAGCTTGTGTCTGCGCTAGTAAACAGAAAAGGGCTCTTGTATCCTTTCATAGAATACTTTTGATGCTATATCACAAAAGCGAGCTTCAGTATCCTATTCGCAGGGATTCATCCATCCCTGATACATGGAAAAGGCACGGAGTTTGGTAGCTCGATTGTTGGCAACACTATCCCCAATATATGAAAAAACTTTCCGCTCCTCAACAATACTATCAACTATACATATCGTATTCACGTTAGCAAAACGTATCTCCACATAAGTACATACTTCGGCACCATTGCAGATATGTTTTGCCGACTTAATCAGCCGTGGCCTGAATGGACGTAACCGTAATGGGATTATTCCACATAGAAAGGTTTCCATTTAACCGATATGGCTGGTGCGTCGATTTGTGCTTTATGCATACCCCCCGAATCCCTTGTTCGTTCCCGGTTTTCAGCCCATCTACACTCTCGTTTCTACAAACATTATGGCGTAATACAGGAATACCACGTTTACACATTTGATGGTGAGGTGTCATTTCGGAAGTGCTTCGGAATATGCCACTGGCGGTGTTAGGACCGTAACGGCCGGAACAGGAAGAAATTAGAGCGGAAAAGTCATTGTTATTACTGGAAATGTTGGTGCTGGTCGTCGTTAATCCAAGAGATAATTCAATTTTGGAAAAAGCGCCTAGGGCTTCACGATTACAATATGCCTAATATTTCGGGACTATTTCTTAAGGTTCCTCGGTATTGATCCTTTAGAATTGAACTCAGTAGTTTATAACTACTCGCAAGCCGGTAACTATGCAAGATGTACTTGAGCCACGAGTATCTTAACATCCACCAATATTTTTATATATCCAGCTGTTGTGAATCTGTACATGGAGCAAAACGTGTCAACCACGTTTAAAGACGATGGCTGCCATTTAGTGGCAATGAGTTCCAAATTCTCTCGACGACTTCCAGAAAAACTAACCTTTCTGTTCAACAAATTGCTTAACTACTTTGCTCCATAGTGACATACTAACTTTGTTGAAGTATTAAGTTGTTGTAAAATTTGTTGTTTTGGTACTAAAATTTGAAACAACTGTAAAGCTTACAAAAATTTATTTATTTAATCAAAATAGGTGCCAGTCGATTCAAAACACTTCTCCCAGCGAGATTCAAGAGCATATATGCCAGTTTCGTAGAAGTCCAACTGTCGGGTATTGATAAATTCGTCGAAGGTAATTTTGACAGCCTCTTCGTTCCTAAATTGTTTTTCCACCAAAAAATGATCCAAATGCTTAAAAAGTGGTAGTCGGTTGGCGAAAGGTCCGGTGAATATGGTGCATTGTCGTTAAGGAGTATCACACCATCTTTGTTAACTAATCTCGGCCGTTGTATACTCAATTTTTGGTGCATTTCCTCGAGTTGGGCACAGTATTTCTGTGCATTTATAGTTTCGCCAGGTGCCAAAAAAGAATAGTGGACCACTCCAGCTGTAGAACAGCAAATAGTCCCCATTACCTTCTTCGGATGGAGGCTGGGTTTCAGCATATGCTTCGGTGGCTCATCAGCATCTAACCAATGCGCTGATTGGCGACGATTGTCGTATAATATCCACTTTTCATCATATGTCACTATTCTGTGCAAAAAGGGATCGCTTCTGTTGCGGGAGAGTAAACAGCTGCAAATTTCCATTCGAAGCGCCATGTTTTGCTCCGTTAGGGTATGCGAAACCCATTTGTCGAGCTTTTTCACCTTTCCAAGTTTTTGCAAGTGCCCGGAAACTGTCGAATAGTGTACGTCCAGTTTCCAGACGTCTAGACGTGTGCCGGATTCGACTAGCAAACGCAACTCGTCGTTGTCAATCGATGATCCTGGAAGTCCACGTGGCTCACTTTGAAGGTTTACGCTGCCTGATCGGAATTTTTCGAACCGCCGCCGCGTGGTTCGTTTACTTACCGTATCAGCTCCAAATGCGCTGTTAACATTCTTGGTCGCCTCCGCTGCTTTATGGCCAAATTTGAACCCATACAGAAAAAGTATACGTTCTTGGCTCTTTTCCATTCTTTCTTCCTTTTTATTCACTGTTATCACAACGATGGTCAAAACTGAAATGACTCCTTGACTAAATGTAGGGGTATCTATACTTCATTATCCGACACCAACAGCGGTGGTGGTGGTTTGATACAGCAAAATCGCAACTTCACTTGATTGCCAAATCGGCCATTTCATGTGCAACAACCTAATAGTATTAATATCCGTTTTCGGCCAAGGAAACTGGTCAAGGATACATACTCAACTCCTTGTCACTTTTTATTGATTAAATCTTTCAGAAAACAAAAGAGGATGGCACGGCCGAAGGAAACTTCAACAAGAAGACGAAAATCGTTGAGAGTAGGGACATGCGCGTTGTTGTACTACTAGGTGTGACAATATTCAAGGAAGCTGCACGAAAACAAACGAAACTTTAGAAAGAAAGTAAAGACAACCTGGTAACCACGGTGAAACACACAGTGGACACCACAGACTTTTATTCAAAGGCGGGTTTTCATCATTTATTATTTCGAGCGTGCCGAAACCACTTCTTTTCTGCTGGCAGGAAGGACTACAAAGTTTGACGATCGCCCTTATGTCTTTGTGGCACAAGAGCCTTGATTTCGGCTAACAAAATTGATAGTATTTAATCAGGACAGGGAAACTTTGTTCTAATTTCAAATTATTATTGTTAGAGGCAATCATGCTGGGATGGTTCTGTATCCAGAAATGGTCTTGAACTTTTGTTGGGGAAGTAACTGTTAAATCCTGGTGTTTAAATGTGAGTACCTGCCGTGTATGTCAGACATAACCCCACGGTCCTTTTCGGGCATGGATTGATTTGGATACCATAATCAGAGCCTCGCCGTGACTGGCACAGCGGTACTGGTTTATACTGAGTGTAGGATCAACATTCATTATAGTGGATATGCAACGTTGTAATTAAGGGGTATGACGCCCGAGTTGTAGAGCGCAACTCTGCGCTTGAGCCCACAAGGGTCACATAGGGCCAACCGCACCTCCCAGAGATTCTTTCGAGAGATATGTTCTCAGACGGCTATCCCGATTTCCATAGAACCAGATAACTCCATGGCAAGAGCCAATGCAAGTCCCTTGCAGACTTGGGTCTGATCGCCGTAGTTCTCACCGGATTTGCCTTCTGGCAATCAGAACCCGTAATGGGTGTACTACTACAGCATTGACATTGGAAAGTACTACTATAAAAACCTGGAAACAGGCTTCCCATTAGAATAAGTGGTACGGCCCAAATGCCGCTACACACATCAAACTTTTCCTGTCAGAACTGATCGAACGTTAATTTAAGTTTGAAGAAAAGTTGTAAGCATTCTGGTGCCGCTCAGGACAAACTTAACCCTTCAACATCAGAGCCAAGAAACCAAAGAGCAGCGGAAACCAGCCTGCAAGAGGGAAATGCTTTGAAGAAGGAGCGATCAGGGGTGAAGGCAGGAGTCAGGAGATCCGCCTTTAGCTATGCTAATGCGATAAAGGGCATTCGACTGGGCATACTGTCAAAAGTGGAATAAATATTGACTGTTGAAGAGCTGGAAATAATCAAGGACCTCACCGTCATGAAGACGTGCGAGAGATGGAATAAGGAGCTCGTGTTCATCGGCATACGCTCGCGAACAGGTCTTAAATAGACTCCGCGACGGGGGACACGGCGGCCTGTTTTAGAAATACTGTTCTTAAACTGCCAGAACGGAGATGATATACCAGGTGCGCACATGGTGACGGTCTACTTTTCTAAAGTTGCAGCGGTTGAGACGTGGAAGTTTCTACGCCTCTTCATTACTCAAAACGTGGATCTCGATATGCGGTTATGGAGAATTTTCTGAAGTAAGGAGGAGGGCAAAAGGCAAATTCCTTACGATCAGGGTAGATGCCCGATCCCTGGAGGCAATTAGATATCGTAACTGCCTCATTAATTACAGATTTGGTAGTATACTTGCGCACGTACACAGGGAGAAACCAAGGAAGTATAAAATTTTGTTTGAGAATCGTGCTGGGGGCAGAGGTAAGTCAGCGTATGATGAGTTGCGCCTCTGCCCTGGACGAAACCGTCATATCAAGGAAGGATACTTCGGAGGACATACCGAGGTCCCCGAAGGAATTACCGGAACCATAGAGGTTGAAAGGGCAAGACCGAACAGGGAAGGGGACCTGTTACTCACAGAAGAGGAGAAGCTGGACGACTTTGATCTAGCCCTTCTATACGTCAAGTCGGACAGTGAAACACCAGGAAGTGCCATGTCGGAGGAGGAGGGTAATTCTCCGATATTGGGGAAGAGCCCAGATAAACCTCCATCATATAAAACCTGCAACTGGAGGAAGTATGTCGATAATTTGCGATTCCTTTTGTGCAAAACGAAGTGTCAACATCATTCTCAAAAGAAACTTAAGATGCATATATCCTAACCTCCTGCATGTCCAAGTCTCATTGGAAGCCGTGGGGAGAACTCGTGGCATCAGGATGCTTCCTAGGAGATGACACCCGTATCCCATCGAAATTAGTTGTTAGACTGGCGAAGTTTTGCAAGAGGAAGGCGCTACCACTTTTTCTCGGCGGCAGTACGACCACATTGAGGTCTGGAGAATCAGCGACATTAATCGAAGAAATGAGAACCCTTCTGGAATTCTTCCTCAATAATGGGTTAGAAATACATAATGTAGGGGACACACTTTCGTGACCAGCACGAGACAAGACGTATGTAGTTAGGCATAATTCTATGTCGACATTGAGCGTAGCTCGGAAGTAAATAGAATAGTAAGGAATACCAGGAAACAGACTGAGAATCCTACACAAGATACCTGAGTGGCAACCTGACTCATCTACAGGTGGCCGGTGATAGAGATAGAAACAGAGGTGCACGGCCTGAATAGAGTCATCATTGACGCATATGAATCCAGCTGTCCGGCTAAGAGGGCCAAGTCATTAAGGGAGGTATCTTGAATGAAGAGGAAACTTACCAAAATAAGAAAGAAGCTGCGAAACACACCGGTGCCTGCCAGAGGTACAAAAGGGCACCGACTGTGTATAGCAATGCGATCAGGAAAGCAAAATGAAAGAGCTTTGGCTGTGAAGGAATAGAACAAACCACAGTAGCAACTAGACTATATAAAGTTATAGCCAAAGATTAGGCAATATCTTCTGTCCGCCTTAAGAAGGAAGATGGGACACTTACCGAGAATGAGGATTACAGGATACACCTGTTTCTCAGAACTCATTTGCCGGGATCTTCCTCCACGGGGAATACAATAGCATTCTGCCTGATACCCCAACAACGGACAGAAGGAGGCAAAAAGTGAATGAAACTACCGAAAGAGGTATGCTCGAAAGCTAGAGTAAAATGGGCAGTGCGAACCTTTAAACCACTGAAATCAAGATAGGCCTAGAAATAATTTTAGGATCTCTCCTAAGAGTTGTAAGGGGCAGCACAGCCTTGGCTAATATACCAAGGACTTGGAGACGCGCAACAGTGGAGGATCTTTTTCACCCTAAATCTTTCAGAAAAATCTGCCTGACGTTGTTCGTACTTAAGACGGTGGAGAAGGTCATCGGCAATCATATTCGAATTAACGTTCCAGTACGCAATCCCCTACATCCACGTTAGCAAGCTTACCGAGCAGGCCAGTCAACCGAGACGGCTCTGTATCAACTGACGGATATATTACGGGATGATAGACAAGAAGGAAATACACTGTGTGTCAAAGGAGCGTCCGATAACACATTGCACACAGAGATACGAGATGCCCTAGTCCTCAAGGGAGTCGGAAACACTTTGGCTTTCTGGATAGGCAAAATGTTAGAGAGTAGGCAAAATTACTGACGGGTGCAAAATATATTGACTTGAACACTGCCGAAGGTTGTTCACAAGGTTGGGTATTATCTCCATTAATGTGAACTCCTAGGAGAGCTAAAAACACTGGAATACAGGTCCTGGATTATGTTGATGATATACTTTAAATCTGTAGAGAAAATACGAGGAAACCCTATATGACAGAATTCGAGCCGGACTGCAATTAGCAGTAATTGGTGCATAAAGGCGAGGCTGCGCATAAATCTAGCCAAGGCCAATATAGTGCCATTCACTAGGAAGTGTAAGCTTGATCACCTGAGAGCCATTAGATTACATGGCATGGAGGTGGAACGAGTAACAGAGGTCAAGTATTTGGGAACAACACTAGACCAAAAACTACTCTCGAGGACAAATGTTGAAAATATATGTCGGAAAGCCACAAGGGTTCTAATGACTTTCAGCTTATTAGCAGGGAGAAAACATGGATGTATCCCCAAAATTATCTATGGGTCGATAATCTGGGCAGATATTGATATTCCTTATAGGTGGCATACCAAATTACTGATACCAGGGGATAACAAGACAACGAGGTTGAATTTTGATAAGAAATTTGAAACACGTTCGAGCAATAGAGCAAACTAGGAGAGTGTGACATTGCAATATGGCTTAAACCCTCACCTGACTATCTAGTATGATACATTGATGGATTCCTTACGTCAGAAGGAGCAAGCGTTAGGGTAATTCGTCCAAGGAAAATGTACTTTCAACCAATAAGTAAGCATACTGGCATATTTTAGGCGGAAATATACCCAACAAACAGATGTGTCTCCTTCCAAATTCCAAATTGGTATGAGAGGGCCTTAACAGACTGAAAACGCTCGGCTCGCTAAATAAGTTGTGGACACTCTGGGTTCCAGGCCACATTAGGTTAGAAGGCAATGAATCAACGGACGAGCTGGCTGGGAAAGAAACAGCGACGCTCCTGTACGCGCCAGAGCCATTCTGTGGAGTCGGAAATAGGTCCATAGCTACAACATTGAAATATGAAGATGAACGGCTGGGCGAACTTACCAGGAATAGAAGAGTCCAGAGTACTCATGAGGGTATACGAACCCAAGCGCTCGAAAAATTGTTTAAACCTCGTCGAGAAGACCCTCCGGATGGAGTGGGAATATTCACTCACTGATCACTGCAGACTAGACTGTCGCCTGGAGAAGCTGGGGATATCTACGGACCTGTTTGTAGATTCTGTGAGGAAAATGATGAAACCTCCGCTTGTGTTCTGCGACAGGGTCCGACACTTATGTAAAGTAGGTTCAGACACCTGGGAGAATACTTAATACCAGACACCAGGTTAAAATACTTGGAAGTAGAGAGTATAACAAAGTTTCTGTCGGTTATAGGTTTAAATGACATACTATAGTTTATAGGTAGTAAAGGGGCACAATAGTTCTTTTTGAACGCCGTGCGACATACCTTGAATATTATTACCACGGAAACCCTCTGAGAGGGGCTACCAAAATAAAGAAGTTTATAGCAATTTTTACCACGATCGCGTTCTATGTCGCAGCTTTTGGCACCACGCTATCGAATTTCTTGTAGAGCGCAGATATCAATACACCTGTTTGGTAGGGTTCTGGGGAGTTCCTCTGTCTTTCCAATGAGGGTGCCAATAGAAATATTAAAACACGCAGACTCGTCTGTGTTTTGCTCGGACTAAATTACTTATGTTCGAACGTCTCCCATACATGAAGAATCTTTGCCCATTTCTCAACAGGGCCGAAACCTGTCCTGTCGCGTGGATTGAAGACCAATAACATGACCGTTTTCGAGGTACCTTACTAAGGGTATATTTGAGAGTTGCTCCCAACCTCGAATCGTGTTGTTCTGTGATCCTACATAAAGGGTTCCTTCGAAGCTCTCCACATGCTGACTATCCTATGCATACTGGTACTGGCACTGGTCGGAAAAGTTTATTTCGTATATCGTAGCCAAGGATAAGTGGTAGGGCCTTGCTTTTGCAGTCCTTCACCAGGCGTACGATTTATTCTGGCAGATTCCTAGTATGGTCTCTTGGATGTCACGACTGTCTGTTCTTCCAATAGAAGAAAAGGTATTGGCTCGATAATGTTTCCGGGCTGAATCATATCCTTCGGCATGAATTGACTGACCCACCCACCGCCGAATTTTATACACATTGACCTGGATTTTAGCCACAACTTAAGGATCACATCATCGTTCCTACATTTCCTTGTTTTACAGAATATGGATTCGCGAATTCTTTGTAAGCGGCTAAAAATTCTGAAGAAAACTCTCCTCTCGAACGAGGCTAACAGCTGCCTGCTAAAATCCGAAGGATACATTTTCAGTAGAGTACTTAGATACCGCCCTTCAAATGTTTAAGGCGTTTCTCGTGTATATAGAAATTCTTAATCATTATAATTGGAGGAAATTCACTTCTACTCATCCAAATATGGCACAAACAATTTGTTGGCAATAAAAGCTTTGCCTTCTTTTCGAATTAACGAAAACAATCTTTTCATTAAATCTTTATAAAACATCTTATTTTCGGTGGCAAAAATTCAATTACAATCAACCCCTTTTATCTCAAATCAATTGAACCTTTTAGTTCTATTTTGAAATTAACGAAAATCGTTCCCGCATCCAAACTCACTCATTTCCAGGATAGAACCGTCTCCCAGCTTCCTCAATGAAAAGCTGAATTATCACCACTTTCAGGCAGGACGGCGAGCGGTCCGTTCTAATTCCTTTCAATTACACTGACAAGAAGTAACGAAGTGATTTTTTAATTTGCCTCGACGTCTTTGATATTCCCGCCCGTTATCCGGCATTCTGTCCATTATATTTACACTCAGCTTGGTCCTAGCTGGTTCATCTTTCGCTGGCAGCAGACATGTTTGCATAGTTCACGGCAAGAGGAATGCGTCGTTATCATCTTACCACTCGGCACCCAATTAATTCCGACAGAGGAGCAGCAGACGCAACTCACAGCTCGTAAATGGCGGATTTTTGTTCCAGTGAAAGGAAGTGGATATACCGAAAAGCATAGAAAATGAGTTGTCCTGAAGAATCAACTCACCAGATCTCAAGCAATTCACGTGTAATTACTTGGATGTGTGTCTATGTGCTGAGACTCGTAATTAATTTAATTCTTCTCGAAAAGATCAGAAGTCGTGGGAAAAGATAAAACGCTGTCAGATTGTGTTTCACGGAAGTTTCAAAGCCAAACATCAAATTGAAAACGATCGTTGCCTTGAGTGCAAGGAGTTTTCATAATGAGGAAGTATTGGATAGGTGAAGGCATGCATGAAACATTTGATTTGTAGCGAAGAATATTGAGTTAATTTTATACCAACTACAGAAGTTGGCAACCAAAATAAAACTGTAAGTCAAAGAAAAAATTAAGATATAAAGGGACTTGTGGCTGAGTTCTAGCCAAATGTCTGTTAGAAACTGCGTACTTTCTCCTTGGCAAAAGTCTAACACATGCCCCAAAAGGTGCGCGTATTTCCCACTGGTTCATCCCTTCCCACTTGTATTATCATATATGCAAAATAGAAAAGACAATTAAATGAAATTGTTCTCCTTCCCCGTAATGAACGAGCAAATATCCCTGAACATTACTCATTAGACTGAATGTTATCACACTTGAGAGGTTTTAATTACGCGGGTGGTAATGAGCGTTTTTCTCTGGGAATTGTAGGCAAAAAGGGGAATGCTTTGCAGAGCTGAAAAGCATTGAAGGCATTGTAACTAATAAGAAAAGGCATCGTGTTCCAAAATAGAATAAGGAAAGTGTGAATTATGCCTAGAAGTACTCCGGGGGTGGCATATATTCCTCACCTGAAGGCTCACATACACGAATGTATTTGGTTGCGAGTTGGTAAGTACAAAATGTCAATGCAAGGACATTTCCGTTTAATAAGCTGCGCAAAATTGTAATTATTATTACGATATTTCCACAATAAGTCATCAAATATATTCACATCTTAGTATCTGTGCCAATATAAGCAAAAAACCGAATTGTTTTCGAGATGGGAAGTGGTTAGAGGTAGCTTATTCAGGAGGGGGAGGTTGGAAAATTTTCGAACGATGAAAGTCGGTACATAATTAGCCAAAAGGAATTTTCAAACTTAAAGGGATGGTCCCGTGTGTCGGATCCGAGGAATCGATTTTTTTTAGTTCAATTCGATCTAGATATAGTGTAGAATATATGGGCATATTCGGAGTAGTTCGGAAATTACAGTGTTAAACAGGTGCCAGGTTTATCTCGATCGCCTAAGGTTTGTGGACTAGATATAGCAGATTAATGGTCAGTTAAGATCTTATGGTTTAAAGTCGCATTCTATTTTTTAAATACGTTTTTCTCGAAACTGCGTGTTGAAAATCTGCTGCCACCATAGCCCAAAATCTATCCAAAGAAATTCTTTGAAATTTTCACGACTTATTCAGAACATATTTCTATGGTCCGCAAACTAGGATAAGTGCGATTCTTTCAGTAGTTTTCCCAAAAACAACAAGGCACCAAAAATGTAGCTTTCAATATTTCTTAATAATCCTAGTTTGCGGACTGTGGTTAGGTCTGCACGTTAAAACGCCGTTTACATGTTCTCTTTAAAATTATCACAGCGCCCTCTAGCGTGGCAGCAGAAAAACCATTTTTCTGGAAATGGGTGTATAAGTTGCTCTTTCTTTCAATAATGAGCTACGCTATCGGACTGGGAAAATTACCACGCATGCTCAAGATATTAGTAAATATATGGTGAAAAATTGGCATTTGTACCTTTATCCAGTACTCCACCAAAATTTTCTAAAAAAAAAGTGCAAAACAACAACAGTGGAAGTCATCAAAAACTGTTTCCATGTACCATTTTTAAGGTTTTGTGTAAAACAAAACCTTATTAAAATCGATTCATGTCTGTCTGTCTGTCACACGCATTTTTCTCCAAAACGGCTAAACCGATCCGAACGAAATTTGGTGGACAGATGGGAGCTATGAAATCCCACGCATACAGCGAGTGGCATAAATTTAGGTGGAGTTTAAAGGGGGGCTCCCCATACATGGAAAGGGGGGATTCAAAATTTTTTTTCACCGGATATATAATAGTTGCGTAGGGTATCAAATGAAAGGTCCGGATTTGTACTTTCCGAAATTGACATTAGTTTTGGCATAAATTGCAAAGTGCGTGAGTACGGAGTCAAAATGTCTGGCAATTAACACCAAAGTTATACCAGTTCAAACTTAGCAATTTTGCGCGAATTTACTGCTTCCAAAGCCATGCAAATCAGATGCTGACGTCATAATTACCCGGAATAATTGACATTCACCTGAAATATTAAAGTCGCATTTATGAAGAATCTATTTATCTGCAGCCCTTTTTAAGGTTTTGTGTAAAACATTTATGTGGAACCTAATCTTCGAGAGATGTCCCATTCCGGTATCTGCTCAAATAAATTTACTAATAGTATATTATCAACTTTTAGAAATTGACTAAAAAACCCCGCTTAAGTTCATCCTAGGTGTACTAAATTTTGCACCGGCATAGAGGACATACACATGCCAAGTTCCATGAAAATGCAACTATTAGTGTCAAAGTTATAGAAGTTCAAACTTATCAATTTCGTGCTAATTAGCAGCATCCTTTTAGTTATATTATATTACACGGAGCTGTCGTGTACTCGTCGCTCCTCACATCTTTTTCTTTTTCGGTTGACTCGTGGTGATCGGTTTCGTCATTTTATTTTATCAAATGCCTGATCAGGATGTAATCTCGAGACCTTTAAATCCCCATCCAGCGTATCAAGCCACCATTGTTTTGGCCGGCTTTTTGTTTGCTTACCATTGCTTTCGAACACCAGTTGGGGAATGCCACTTCATCCAGGTTGCATTAATGCGTGAAACAATTTCATTACGCAGTTCTCCATTGGCTGATAGCATTACCTGGAGATATTTAAAATGCTGAGTTCTGGCAATGGCAGTAACCTGCCCCTCGAGATATCTAATCGCTCAGTTCTGGCAATGGCAGTAACCTGCCTAGAACTGAGCGATTTCAATATCTCGGGTCAATGCTATAAGCCAATGGAGAACTACGTTATACTCCTCACATAGGGAAACACAAAACCTTTTATACCTGAAGCGTCAAGCTTCCGGTTTCCCAACTTGTTCCTATCTGTTGTTTCTATACCCTGGTTTAAGGATAAGGAGATTGTTCTGAAAGGCACCAACTTGTTTTTTCGTTAACAAAACTACCTTTACATGAGTAATGAGTAAATGCATGATGTTGCAATTAACCCAATCCATCATAAAGTGGATGAGGATTTGAAACCCTTCTTCTCCTTTTTTCGGCCGTTCTACCACCACAAGAATAAAAAAATTTTTCAGCGCCGCTCCATTGCAGAACACATAGTCAGGAGATCGTATCTTTCCAATCTTGTGCAGGAAAGACTGAACATCTCCACGCCCGCTTAGAAGTTGGATAATTTCTCCATGCGTTCGGTCCAGCCAAATATCTAAATTTTCGATGAGCCGCGCTTATTTGGTCATCAGCGCATACCTCCACGCCGTATAGCAGAAAGGACGGCATTGTTCCCATCAGAAACGTCTCCTGGTAGGTATAGGGAGCCCAACATTCGCCATTAGCAAACTCAATGCCGAGATTCCAGCGGCAGCCTTGTCTGCTGCTGTTTTAATTTGCTTGGAGAAGTTCATTTTCGAGTCGAGTATTAAATCAAAATATATAGAGTTGGGATTCTCTCTCTGGTCAAGAAGACTACTTCGTTTTTTTCCAGCTAGCTTGGCTAGTGGAATTAGTTTTCTAATATGCCTAACATATCTGTCTATCTTATGGAATTAAATGCATTTCCGGCAGTGGGGATGATCTGTTCGAGCACCTTTCCGGCCGTATTGAGCATACACAGCGGTCGATATGCAGAAGGCAGCTCAGAGTCTCCTTTTCCTTTGCTGATTAGTGCGAGTTTCGCCTCCTTCCAACAAAAAGAAAAAATATGGAGGCTTCTTTTTGCTGATCTATATAATAATAATAAGTGAGATTCGAACCGTGACTTTTCGCTACGACAGCCTAGTCCTCTAACCACTTGAGCCCTCCGGACACACTGATCTATACTCTACATTTATGTCGCATGCCTCCTCGCGGGCAATCGCAATCTGTGCCGTCCACCAGTATATCGAAGGCTTGTCATGGATGGGGCCCCTTCGGAAATGGAAGCTTCACACGCTGTCGTTATGAGGTTCATCGTTGAATTTACGACAATGTCAGATGCAACGCTACCACCCCAGAAGCACCCATCAGCGCCACTCTGCCTGTTTCACGAGCTTCGGCGAATTTCCCGATCTTCACTCTCGCGACGTTTTACACGCAGGGGAAGCGCCGAGTTGGTGTACGCCGGCAAGTAACGTCAACCACTTCGAACGCGGTTTACTGGTGACCACTTGCCGACTAGTCTTCTAGGGCTTGCCAGCCAACCGATGGTGCCAGAAACTCTAACGCAAAACACCGAATCCAGACAAACCCATTCCCTCAGCCTTGGGCCGGAACACAAAGTTGATCAAGCAGTATCTGATAAGTCAAAATGCCATGAAGTCAGGTCCCTGTTTAGGTACTACCTACTGATTAGCACTAGCTTTTACCTATGCAGCTAACTTCGCTAGCAACTGTTGGGCGGTAGCACACCGGTGCATGTTAATTTGTAGGATGCGGATCATGCTAGTCGCGTCCTAGAGATTTTTAGTTCCATCCAAAATATTGGATACCGTCCCGAATCCCCAGTGTGTGTATATTTCTCGGGAACTTCCACGACGGCGAGTTTTTGGCTTCGAGCATTCACAGAAGTGATATCTATCCGGGCATTAGTTACATCTGGATATTCACGCTTTACGGCTACCTTCACATCGACCTTTTTTATGAGGAAGTCTAAATCTCGAATTTCTAGAGAGCACTTAGGTTCTATACTAGAAACGAAAGCCTTCTCCTCCAGTAGCTCCTTGATCGCTTCGCGTACCTTTGCTATTCGTCTTTGGACAAGTTCGACGTGTATTCGGAGTGTGAGCAGAGCCGACGGTCTAGTTTTTCTTCGTTTCCTCGTCTCTTCTGGTATTGGTTTTCGGTTTGTATCCTTCTTGTCTTTGGACCGACGGGCGGTGTAGTGAGTTCTTCCCTTTTATCTTCTTTTGCCTTCTTTTTTTTGGGCCCTGGAAAGTACTTGGATGAAGTTTCTTTCAGACACGTCTTCCTCTTTCCGATTTTTGCCTAGTTCGCTTTGAAGTGGTCTATCTGTGATCCGTTTGCCGCCTGCAATGTTCTCAGGGGGAAGTGTTTGTTTTCCGCGCGGATGGAGGCGTAGGTCAATAGTTCTTCCAATTTCATCAGCCCGTTTTTGACGCCTTTGCAGAAGTTCTTGTGGAGGAACGTTACCGACCGCATATGCTTCACCACTATTGGGCATTTTCTGTTGAGTCCTACCCCTTCGGCTTAAGCTAGGAAAGTCAACTCAGTTCATGTCTAGATTCACTTGTAGTGGACTTATTATTCTGCCTGGGTTTCTTCCCAAATAGAGACACTACAGGACATTGGAGTGCCCTCTGTCGAGAGTGGATTCCATACTCTGGGTTTCCAGGTTAGATTCTGCTCTCTGCTCGGAGCTCGCAAAGCTCCTCGTTACCGGAATTCTGCATACCACACGCAATCCAATGGGATACTGTGATCTTGGCATTGGACGCGGAAGGCAGTATTATGGTACGCGATGATCCGGCGCCTTTCGATTTGGACTCTGTATAGCCGCTCGTGAATAGTTTGCAGTCAGCCCTGCTGAGCTGGTGTACGTGGAAAACCTACGACTCCTCGACGACCTGGTCCTCGACAAAAGAAACGGTCTTGGAAAGATTGTTGTTGTGTTGCGTGCGCCAGTCAGCCCCTGCGGCCGAGTGACCACGCCACAGGTTGTCTGGCCGAAAACCGTAAATATCACCAGGGTCGGAGTTTGATTGCAGCAGCCGTCGACCGTGGATCATTTCACCTGGCAATGCAACAGGAATTATTTTTATGATAATGTGTTGTCTAATTTAATAAAATAATTTAAATAGAAATAATAAAATCATGAAGAAGTCGAAAACCGGAAACTGTATGAAAGATTTGATGTATTTCTGGTGTCAGAGCATTTGAGTGTAGAATTGTTGCATTTGCACGTGGCTTATAATATATATGCATTTACCACGTCAAGCACTTTAGTCTGATATTGATATTTAGTCGTTTGAATTGCAGTAAGTTTGCCCAAAAGAAACAAATTTGACCTATTATAATTGTGTTGGTAATGTTGGAATTTCCACCAAAGTTTGCAATATTATAGTCGTCATCATTGCGAATGATTCTCGGATGAATTTTAGAGGACTTCCAGTCAATTTCTAAAAAAGTTGTTATAAAAAATATATAAACTTTTTTTAAACAGAGGTCGGTATGAAGGGTGGCAGCTTCGTTTTTTTTTCAAGATTTTTCGGTTGAGTAGTTTCGGGGGACGGGTATGGGAAAGAAATTCTCACTATCCAATCCCCGCCCTCCCTCTTCTTGCATCAAATTTCCGAACCGAGCCTTTGGAAAGTACTTATCGAGACCTTCCATTTGATATCCCACATGACTATATTCGGTGAAAAAAGATCGACACCCTCCCTTTGCATGTGAGGCCCCTCCCCCCCTCTAAATTTAGCGTAGAATGACGTTTCTCACCTTATGCGTGGGGATTCACAGTTTCCACTCTTCCGGCAAATTTCGTTTCTGAGATAATGGGTGTGGCCGACAGACGAACAGATAAACAGATTGTGTGGATAAGGAAGCGCTCAACGCCCACCCGTGACCCAAAATGGCTGTGAAAAAATTACACAGAATAATAAACCAATATAGATGAAAAGAAAAGGTGTAAACTTACGGAACAGGGACTCGGATCTCCAGTATTTGCGGCTTTTTGGAGTGGGTAAACAGGCTCTTGGTTGTCAATATCCCTCGACTATAGTGCATCGGTGGTGGACTGCTTGTTCGCCGTGGCGTCCGCAGGATCCGGATCTGGAGGAACCAAAAGGGAAATCTCACTTCGTCACTTCGCAGGCAGAAATTCACACTGCCTTACCAGAGCAGTACAAGCTGCACGACTTCCAGGAGGCATCCGTTGCAAACCCCGGAAAATCATATGGAGGCACACAGACGTCGGCCTTCCGAGGCAGTACGCAAGCTGCTGAATGTGGGGAAGAGATTTGATAGGTGGTCTGTCTTAGACAGCTAATCTTTTTGAAGAGGTGCTGCATCGGGCCACACGAGCAGCCTAGGTAGTAATGTGTAGGAATGACCAAGGGGTGAAGCGAGCTCGAAGCTCTGGTACGGCATAGGCAATGGACCCAGAGAATACATCGTTTCCGCAGTTATTCCATAGGGTTCTGTGTTAGAACCGCTATTGTGGAGCATCATATACCGTGATGTCCTTAACATCCCAGTTGTTAGCGACGCCACAATAGAAGATTAACCAGATGACATAGCGCTAATTGTTGTTGCAAAACATCTCGCGGATGTAGAATTGTATTCATTCGAAGCAATCACTGTCATTAAGAAGCAGCTGGAAGATGCGGGTCTTGCAGCCGCAGAAAATTAAATTGAGACTTATCACGAAGCGGCGTAAGGAAACCACTGCTCGTATCACAATGGGGAGGCATATCACCACTTCAAAACCAGCAATCAAATACCTTGAAGTGATGGTAGATGCGATCCTGAATTTCAAGCACCACTTGCAACATGTTAGTACTGAGGTGTCCTCTGTAAACATGGCCCTAGCCAGGATCATGCTAATTTTTTGGGACCCGCAATGTACCGTATTGCTAGAGTGGTGAACTCTATGTTGTTGTACGCACCGCCATTTTAGCCAACTGCACTGCATGCCGCACGGAATGTTCAAAAGATAAGCGCGGTTTATAGAAAGACCGCCTTAAGAGTGTGCTGTTTTTTAGAACCATCCTAGACGAAGGAGCTGGCTAGCCATGCTGGCGAGAAAGTATATATATCAGATTAGTAGCTGAAGGGTGTCTTTGGAAGATTTCGCCAATGTTTAATCACACGAAAAGCAAACAATGGTTTAATAATGCCACCAACGCTGGAGGGGGACCTAAATGTCAAGTACCGCAGGGGAGAATGATCACGGAATTCATGAAGTATGCAAGTTTATTCGCTTTTTTTTCGATAAGCCATGAACGCCTATTATCGACTTTGATCTGGGTCTCGGTTGCAAAATCTATTCCGATACAAATTCAGATGCCACCATTTAAGATATGTGATCTTCGGTAATAACATGTGAGGTATCGAAGTGCCAAAGGGTCCGACCTCACTTCTCCAATTGGCTATTAAAGAGGCAAGCAAGGGTGTGACAAAGGATAATTTGAGATAATTAAATAATAAAAATCCGTCCGTTGAAAATCAATTCATCAATTTTTCTGTCTGTCATTGGTCACGCCAATTTCTTGGCGAATTCCATTATTTTGCGTGTCTTCTACTAGATAGCTTGGGTAAAGCCCTGAAAGAGGGTGCGTATTTATATTTGTGTGTGTGTGTAAATGCACGTTATTCTTGTTGGAATAACGACTGCAGATATAAAAGAGAACTTATTGCAAATTTTCCAAATACATGAAGTTTAATTGATTCCGAAGAACCTTAATGCCGGGATTTTGTCCTGACACTGAATCAATTGATATTAAGAATCGCTAGCAATTATTTATCCATTTTAGTAAACATTTTCTTGTATCTTGAATCAAAAAGACGTTATGTTACTTGGGTTTATTTATATTTATTTGACTGGCCCAATTGGGAATAACTCGGTGTCCATTCTACGATACTAAATCAAAAAGTATCAGTAACTCTAAGCCTCCGTACTTATCGAAAAATTGAAGAATAAATCAACCCCACAATCCTGCAAGACCAGAACATTAACATCCATTTATTTCCAAACTAATCTACATCGGACATGGATTATTCTGAAGCATAGTAGACATATTCCCTTCTGCTTGCAACAGGACGCAAGTACTTAATTTAACAAAATGACTTTATATGATATATTTCTTTATGTATTTCCGAAATACCTAACATTGAGCTTCGAGTATTTAGGCCAGTCAGCAACTTGCAAAGACCTTTTCTCCCAACGGACGAACTACTGAGAAGGGGCGCTGGATAAAACTTTGTACTCTCGATTCTCGGAAGGACCGAAATACGGATACGTTCAAACGGAAATTCTTCCGGATACCCATGTTAAGTTTGAACGCGTGCAGTTTTTTGTCTTGTGTATTTAGACAGGATCCATGCGGGCAAATTTACTTAAAAGCTTCTGAGAACTATTTCACTTAATCGACATTATATTCAACCACATGGCGCACACTAAACTCCGGAAACCTTTCCCCTTTGTTTGCAGCTCTTTAAATCTATTTAAAACTTTTATCATGTTGTCTACTAGATCTGGTCGGCCGTAAAGGTAGGGCCCTGGGAAGATTAAATTTATTTACCGACAATGCTAATCAAATCCTCGACCTCCAACCTAATATTTCCTCCAGTACCAGATTCCATTAAATTAAATCGGATTAGAAGTAGGTTGAGTAGAACATTAAATTAGCCCTTTGGAGCCCACTTTTTAGTCTCCTATTGCTACGACGTTATCCTTAAACATCTGCTTGTCCTTTTGCCGGTGACTCTCTTGGAGTATTCTGGTACCGCTTTTCGTTTCCTGAGTAAGGGTAACGAGGCTCTTAGCAGGAGATGGTGCTATTAAAGCTCGAAAGTAGCATGTTTGCGGGGATCCTTACCGCAATTTAATTATCGTGAGTTGGCTTGGCATTTATTGAGGAGGGATTTGAAAATGGTGGAAGGAAAACAGTTTACCATTTGATTTCATGCTATTTGCTTTATGCCTCGATTCGATTGGAACACTATTCGATTTTCGGTTATTTACCTTTTTGGTTTATTGTGTAAGCTTATTCGGTAGATCGTCATGGGGTGGCATTCATTTGCAACAGTTGCTTTTGAAAATAAGTGCCTTCATATGAATTCTGTATATGCGTACCATTTGACGCAAATGCTCATAAGGGGTTTAGATTTTCACCCCGTTTTTTTTAAGATCCTTAATTCAGGAAACAGTGGAAACAATAATCCATACTCCCTAAGAAACTGCTCTCCCGCATCAATGTCATACGTTTCACGAGTTTTAGTTTAGTTTAAGACAGTTCAGCTGTAAGTTCGCGGATTATAAAGCACGTACAATCTCAAACTGGCTGTTAAAAACCTATTTAAACATCGCACCCCAGGCAGTGAGGAATTACAATAACATAGAATAATGTAAGGTGACATGTTTCACCAACTTGGTTTAGCTTAGCTTTGAGGTTAATTAATTACCAAATATAAGGTTGGGCGCAGAATTTCATAGAACTGCTGAGTGGAAGTGGTGTTTCCCATCTTGAAATCGATAGAATGGTTCCTAGGCACCAGCATGAATTTCAGCTTACCTGTCTTGCGACGGTAAATCTCCCAACAGGCGCGTGATTTGTTTTGATGAGGGAGTATTCGACAGATGCGTGTGAAAATAGTGTCTCAGTGGGTTTAAGTGCTGCCTCTATATCCAAACGTCCCACCGGTCAGTCTGTCTACGGGTGTGTAAAGTCAAGATGGGCGTCCAATAGTGGAACAAGGCAGGATACTTGGGAATCGATCCAGATATTGCGGCGGTCTTTGAGAGTGGGCAAGCGGCAAGTGGAGAAAATGAAGCCCACACCAGATCCTTTTCGTAAGTGCTAGAAGCTATGAAGATCACCACAGAGGGCTATGCCGCGGCAATCGAGGGGATCTGGAAAGGAGTACGGATAGTCCCCGAGTCGACATTAATGCTGCTATTGTAAAGAACGAGCGTAAAAGGCAGCAAATTCGAGCAGTGTTTCTTTCAGTGGGGAACACATAATTGAACTCTATAACTTCATCAAGGAAGAGCGAAATTCCCACCAAAATGTCAGGGCTCTGATGCGGGGTATTAAGTAAATTAAGGGGAGAGTCCAAGCAAGGAATAGTAATGGAGTGCAAGGACTTTGATGAGGTGACATCAGGGGATTATTATTATTCTGTTTAGGGAAAGTCGCACCGCGTCCTTGAAGAACTATTGTGCCCATTTTACTGGTTATAGTGTACCTATTGATCATAGTGTCTCAAGCAGGCCTGTAACCGTTAGGAACTTTAGTATGTTCCCTACTTCCAGATGCTTCAGCTTTGCATCTGGTATTAAGTGTTCTCCCAGATGTCTCGACCTACTTTGCACAAGTGCCGGACACTGTCCTAGGACGTGTATAGAGGTTTCGTCATCCTCCTCACAAAACCTGCAGGCAGTGTCCGCAGATATCACTAACTTCCCTAGGTGATAGTTCAGCTGACAATGACCAGTGAGAATTCCCACTATGATTCGGAGGTTCTTTTTGGTGAGGTTTAAGCAATCCTTTGTACGCATGGGTTCATATCCTCCAATAAGCACCCTGGACTGCTCCATCCCTGGTAGGCCCGCCCGATATAGTTCCCTCAACCGTTTCTCTTCATTTCTTAGATTCACGGCCATGAAACCGTTTCCGATTCCACAGAAGGGTTCTGGCCCGTGTAAAGGCATCCCTGCTCCCTTCTTGGCTAGTTCATCCGCTGCCTCGTTCCCTTCCAACAAAACATGGCCTGGAACATAAGGTATCCAGACCTTGTTGGACGAGCCGAGTGTATTCAGTCTCTCAAGGCATTCCCATACCAGTTCACCTGGTTGGACCTAAGTGCCTTGATTGCTGTTTGGCTATCGGTAAGAATAGCTATGTTCTGACCCTATAGTTCCTTTGCAGATTAAAGGAGGCACATTTGTCTATGGTGTATATTTCCGGCTGGAATATGCTAGTGTACCTGCCCATTGGCTCAAAATATATTTTCCTTGGACCAATGACACCGGCACCCGCTCCCTCTGCTGTGAGGGATCCCTCAATGTACCAAGTAATCAGTTGCTGATTTAAGCCGTATGTCGCAGCCACGCTCTCCCAGTTTGTCTTGTTACTTCAACGTGTTTCAAACTTCTTATCGAAGTGAAACCCCGTTGTCATGTTGTCCCTCGGTGTCAGAAATTCGGGATACCGCCTAGAAAGGATATCAATCTTCCTTCGATTTAGGCAGCTCCACGCCTCACTCATACTACCGGCCATCCTGAATGTTGATCTTCTTGCTTGCATCTGTATGTGCATATGGAGAGGGGTTAATCCCAGAAAGACCTCCAGGGATACCGTTGGCCATGTTCTCATTGCCCCACTGATACACACGCAAACCAGCCTTTGGAGCTTATGTAATTCCCCCCCCCCCCCCCCCCCCCCCCCCCTTGTGTGCTGAGTTGGGTTCTTTCTGCCCATATTACCGCTCCATAGGTAATCGTTGGCCTTACTATTGCAGTATATATCCAAAGTAGTATCTTCGGGCTACAACCCCATTTTTTTCCTGCTATGGATCTGCAAGTCATCAGAGCCCTCGTGGCTTTCCGACAAGTGTTTCCGACATATGTCTTCCAGAGTAATTTTTGGTCTAGCGTAATTCCCAAATATTTGACCTCTGTTTCTCGTTTCACCTCCATATCATGTAATGTTATGGTTTTTAGGTGATCCAGCTTACGCCTCCTAGTGAATTGTACATCTGTTTCTCGTTTCACCTCCATATCATGGAATGTTATGGTTTTCAGGTGATCCAGCTTACGCCTCTTAGTAAATGGTACTATGGTGGTTTTGGTTGGGTTGATCCGCAGTCCCACCTTCCCGCACTAGGCACTAGTTACCCTTAATCCAGTTTGGATTCTATCATATAGGGTATCTTCATATTTGCCCCTACAGATTAGAACAATGTCGTCCGCGTAGCCCTGGACTTGTATTCCAGTATTTGTTAACATGTTCAGGAGTTCATCCACTACCATACTCCACATCAGCGGCGATAGTACTCCACCCTGTGGACAGCCTTGAGTGGTGTTCATGATAATAGAATTTGTACCTGTTTGTACCTCTATTTGTCTGCTTTCTAGCATTTTGCCCATCCAGAGTGCCAGGGTGTTTCGCACTCCTTTGCGGCTCAGGGCATCTTGTATCTCTGTGTGCGATGTGTTGTCGAATGCTCCTTCGATATCCAAAAACGCGCACAGTGCAATTTCTTTTGTTTCTATGGCGTCCCGTAGTCCTCTGTCAGCTGATACAGAGGAGTTTCAGTTGACCGTCCTCCCCGGGAAGCGTGTCGACAGTGATGTAGGGGATTACAGTTTAGAACGTTACTTCTAATATAGTTGTCTATGAAAGATTTAGGGTGAAAGGGATCCTTTTTACCCGCTTTCGGAATAAAGACCAATTTTGCCCGTCTCCATGCACTTGGTATGTAACCCAGTGCTATGCTCCTCCTTACCACCCTTAGAAGAGACTCTAAGATAATTCCTAGGCCTCTTTGGATATTTGCTGGGAAAATGCCATCTGCTCCGGGAGATTTCATTGGTTGAAAGGTTCCCACTGCCCATCTTAGCCTAGCTTCTGAGCATACCTCTTTTGCTAGTTTCCAGCTCTCTTTCCTTCCCCTTTTATTCGTTGTTGGGGTGTCAGGCAGATTATTGTCGCCTGCCGCCGAGGGGTAGGACCCCGGGAAATGAGTTCTGAGAAGCAGGTGTACCCTGTCCTCCTCATTCTCGGTGAATGCCCCATATTCCTTTTTCAAGCAGACAGAGGATATTCCCCCGTCTTTGGCCACAGCCTTGTACAGCCTGGTTGCTTCTGCGATCTGTTCAATCCCTTCACAGAATTCCCTAAAGCTGTTCCGTTTCGCTTCCCTGATGGCGTTACTATACGCAGTCAGTGCATTTTTATACCTCCGCCAGTCCCCGGTTCGTTTTGCCCGGTTAAAGAGTTTTCGTACCTCCGTTCTCATTCTGGCTAAGTTCCTGTTCCACCATGGTACATCCCTTGATGACTTGACTGTCTTGGCCGGACAGCTGGCCTCATATGCGTCAATGACGATTGTGTTGAGGTTTTCCGCCATCGTTTCTAATTCCAGTTCGCTCCTGATGTCACCGCCCCCTTGAAGGTGGGCAATGTTGTTGCTCAAGTACGTTGTGCAGGATTCCCAATCCGTTCTCTTGGGATTCCTTATTATTCTTTTTATTTCGGAGTTACCTTCAATGTCGAATCTGATTATCCTGTGTTCAGACATTCAGGGTTCATCCAACACCCTCCAATTCCTGACCATCCCGTTCATTAGAGCATTTCCTAGAGTTATATCTAGTACCTCCTGTCTGGTGCTGGTCACGAATGTTGGAGTGTTCCCTACGTTGTATATTTCTAACTTATTGCTAAAAATAAATTCGAGAAGGTACTCACCTCTACGATTAGTGTCGCTGCTTCCCCAGACTTCGCGGTGGGCGTTGGCATCGCAGCCGAGAAGAAGTGGTAACGCCCTCTCCTCGCAATACTTCGTCAGCTTTGCGACTTGTTCCGGTGGAGCCCGGCTCTCGTCTCCTGGGAAGTATCCCGATGCTACAACTGCCTCTTGAGTGCTCCTCCCGGCTTCCAATGAGATTTGGATAGCCACAAAGTCCCCGGTTAAGAACTCTGAAAGACATATGTATTTTAAATTACGTTTGAGAATTATGCAAGCTCTTGGTTTTTCACAGGGGATGGGATGGGGGATGATACCTGTGTTACATTAAGGGAACAATTTAACCTTAGTGACATAGAAGAGAGTGCGACGAAGAGGATAAAGAAGACTTATGGGGGTATACAGACCACTACTATTGAATTACCGGTGGAGTCAATGGTAAAACTGATTTCCGGCTGGTACTTTGCAGGTGGCGACAGGTGAATGAATCTTCATATGCGGAGATACTAAAAAGTTTGGTATTAGACGCTAAAAACCACAGCTCCAAAACCTTTCCCGGCGATTTCAATGCACGAGCCCTGGACTAATCCTACTTGGAGCCTTCTGGAAGTTAGACATTGTATTAGCCAACGTTGGATGCATGTCTACCTTGCGAGGCAGAGGGTTAGGCTCGATCGTCGATCTGACTTACCTCAGTACCTCCTTAGTGAGAAATATAGTCTGGTGGATGGGTGAGCATTACATCCACAGTGAAGTCGAATGCATAGCAAAGATAAAAACACCAAGCCAAGTGGCTAGTCCAGTGGGGTTTTTGAGGATGAGACAATCCTGGTGGTTTTAGAAGAAGATCACGACCCGAAGGAAATGGCGCTGGAAAAACTGAGCCAGCTCTGTCTGCGGTTAACTGAGAGATGTGCAGCCGGGAGACTTTGCCAAAGAACAAGAAGGGAACCAGAACACCTGCACATGGAGAACGAATTTTGTGATCTTCGAAGTAGCCTTAAGAAGGCCACACGGAAAAGTAAGCGGAACTACGACAAGCAGCTAAATTTTGAGGAAAATACGAACCCATGGCGGGCTGCTACAAAGTTGTAATGAAGACGATTAGCGGGCGAAAATCACGCCTACAACACGAATAAAGTGGACCTTAGCCAACCATTTAACACGACGTTTCCTTAATCCCCGGGGTGAGTAAGGAAGAACTACAAGTGAGTTGGCCAAGCTAACATGGTTCATAAGCATTGTTTGATTCGTGAATGATGGTAAGAGTATTTCCCGGCCAGTGGAAGAGGCAGCGATTGGTTCTGCTACCGATGCGCGCAGACTACCTAGCGCACTCTCTTCATTTTACCTCACTTTTAGACACTATGGGGAAAATGTCGGTGATATTGGTCTATTGGAGTGGAAATATGGGTTTCGTCGGGCCGTCGTTACGAATGGTTAAACTAGACCTGGCAGTCGAAAAGACAGGGGTGGTCCCTATCACCAATCGTAGGAAAAATAATACTGTCAAAATTCAAGTTGGTAATCACGTAGTCGTTTCAAAATCGATTACTAAATATCTGGGGGGCAATGTGTTGTTGAGCTGCAAGTGGCACTTGAACTATGATTCCCTTGGTTCCTCTAGCGAATGAGGCGCACTGTCTCTACCAAAGAAGAAGAGCTAATTCCGCCAATGTGACGGCACTTCTGGGAAGCTACTAGAATGGACCAGAAGATGGTAGCAACCGTGGGATAATTTCGGAAAGGGCTGATGGACCCATACACTGATCCTGTGTTTTGAGCGATGGGCCAAGCGAAAACACGGAAAATTGAATTACCTCCTTACGCGATGCGGAGGATCCTGGAAGTGCTTGCATCGCTTTGGATTGGACGATCCCTTGGCTGTCCCGAAAGCGCTGCTACACCCGAGCATCTGAAGCATGTTATGCTCCGTTGTTCAGGATTCACAGTTAAAAAAGGGACGTTCTTCGAAGCCCTCAACGTAATTATCTCATGGAGGAGATGCTGAGGTCGAAAACAAATTGAAGCGCGGTAAACGCAACAATAAGTGCGATACATGAGAAGCTCCTACAACTAGATGGCCAATGATCATTCTGGAAACGACCGACAGGAGAGAGCTATCCTTATCTATCACTGAACAAGCAATTTCGTCAACAGCTGACTACTGACTACCATCATCCAAATCGATGTCTGTTTGTGGATAAAATCCGGCCCAGTAAGTTGCGGTGGGCGAGTCACCTAACCCGTATGGATGAGGATGATCTAGCCCAGAAAGTATATTAGGGCAATATATATGGTGGAAAAAGAAGACCAGGCACACTTTGCCTGTGATGTAGCGATGGCGTAGGCCAGGACGCCAGATAGCTTTTACGGATATTGAATTGGTGGATCTCGGCGCAAAACCAGTATGTCAGGAGTTTCTTATTAAGGCAGGAGTAGACTCGTCGTCGCTAATCAGATGATGTACATCTTGATGGGAGGCTTACCTGGAAGCGGCACATAAAGACGAAAAGACAGTAACTCAAACTTAAGTCCAAAAATGTTTGGTGGATGTTGCAGAAAAAGTCATCAGTCAAATCAGCGCTTTAGCCTTTTTCGACATAGGATATAGATTCGTTAGGTTGACTCCCGAAAAGATTTTGAAATTCGAACAGTAATGGAAAAAATTAAGTGTTTTGTATAGAAAAAACTTAGTTGGACTGAAGACACGTCATTATAATGACGTAGAGAATTTGGTCTCACAGAAAATTCCAAAAGCTGAAAAGAGTGAATCTTTTGCCTTTCTTTTTATGTAGCTAAATTAATACTAATCAAAGTTTAGTTTCCTATATAAAATTATTTTTTAATTAAAGGTAAGTAGATTAAAGAAATACTCTGAGAAGAGAAAGAAGTCAACGCTAAGACAGAAAACTGCCACCAATCATGTGGTATTACATATGCTATTCACTAGTTGCAAAAAGTGAAACTATTTAAAGTTTCCTATATATGCTTGGATCAGATAAAAAATGTCAAAACATGTGTTAATGCACCTGTATGTGCGCGTAACCCCTTGGGACGACCATCTGAAAATAAGCAAATTTATGCTGACACTATTGCAGCAAAATATGAGAAATATCAAAGCCTCTAGCCATTAATTTTCGGTCACTTCCCTGCATAATTTTGCCCCTTATAATGGTTAGGGTAAACAAATTTTCAAGGGGTTAGTAATTACTTCTGAACTCATAATTGTAAGCCTTCACCCAGAGAAACGAATAGTTTTACAATTATTTCATATTTTCTTTTTTTCCATTTCAGGTAAATCCATTAATCAACACACGCCACCCTAAACTAACAGCTTAACTTGGTAAGAACTAGGTTTACATCTCCTTTACATCTTTTCTCTACTAAAATTTCCAACACCCCATTTCCCGGAATGTTTACTCTACTGTAAGAGCGGGAACTTGAACTACAGTCCCAGATTTAATGCAACAATACTTGTCAAGCAACTTCAGCGCTTTTAGTACTTCAAGGAGACATTCAAGCAAGTGGTCTAGAAAAAAGGACTCTTGAAAAAGTGTATTTCTGCTTCACCTTCGTCATTTTGCCATTGACCATCACAGCTGAGTAGTTCTTAAAACTTTACCCACTGCCATTCCGGGGGAAAAATGTGAAAAATAGTTGTACTACGCTTAAGCTGGCATTGCTCCTTGGGGGGCTTAACGAACATTCGTTTTCGAATTAGTGTTGCATTTGTATCTTCTGCTTTGCAGGGTGGCACCTGGGGCGCTGCATCTGTAGTTCTCTCTATGCCATGAAGTTTCAGTTGTTGATGCGTTTGTGTTTTGCAGAAGTTTTTCAAGTGTTTTGAGATTTTTGCGTTCTGCAGTTGGATTTTGCAGCTAATAGGCAAGTTCAAGGATGTATAACATGCGTTCGGGTATCTAAAGCTCACAAGTATATATCTATCTACACTATCCAATTGCGTATTGAAATACAAAACGATAAATTATGTACGTGTTAGATTGCCAACAAAATCTGCTCCAGGAAGAGGCAATTAAATTTCGCATTTTGCGACAATCAAATTCGCGAAGGTGACCTACATACAACCTGACCTGTTGTAAACTGGCAAATTAATTTTCATGATTCTTGGTCTAAACTTTATAAAAAGTGCAAGCAACATTTACGAGGATAACTCAACAAACGTGTTTTAGCCTGTTGCTAATTAAAACCTTTTCTGATGCATTAAGGGGGAAATCTTCGAAAGGCCCTGCTGCACCGGCTGATTACAGCCGTGTGTGAGCCCATATCCACTGAAACCGTCACCATGTTCAGCAAACTGAAGGCGACGCAAATACTTCCTATAACTACTGTTGCTCAATCCTTACTAGTCACTTTTCGGAAGTCCGCAGTCGATCGAATAGATTCATCTCCTTCTCCCGCACAGACCGTTTCAACCCTGTGCTGGCAATGACAATATAAATGCAAAAAGGAAGAAACCATCAACCCCGACATAACACCAGGCTGGGTTCCGTTTGGTAGCAAAAAATGCGGCAGGGCAATGGTGTCGCCATTGCCGCCATTATTACTAATATCCTACCCGGTCGAAGCGGATGCTACGAAATTGTTATGGGTGACAAAGCAGTTGCGCATTCGGAAGGTGGTGTTACGGACAAGGCAATTACTGGCCGGACGTTCTGGACAACTCTGTCTTTCGGCCAATTTGAATGTCTGGAATACGTCACTGTCAGTTGCCTCGAAGTTGTAGAGTAGCCAAGTACTTGTCTTGCCAGCGTGCTTAAAAGTCCTGATGAATTCGACGGAGGAACTTCCATTGTTTGACCCGATTCGCTAGGATCAGGCGCCGTAGGTTCTGGCATCGCAAGAAGCGACTTTCCAAGCAGAAAGTCGTCTGGAGTTCGAATTCGTCATCTGGATCATCTCGTAGCGGTGTGGTTGGTCTAGAATTAAGTATGGCTCGATGCACACAGCAAGAGTGTATAATTGCTCCAAAGAAACTGTCTTCCCATCAAAGGGGTTAAGCCATGTTTGGCTGACTCCCATAATCTCCCCTGATGAGGCCGTGGAGAGTTAAAATTCCAGGTGGTTCCCAAGTAATGCCTGCTGACATTGACACTGTAAACTGAGTGTGAACGCATCGAGAAATGCCTGGGAACTGAACTCCCACACTATTTCAATGTGCACCACATGCGTAGCAATACAAATGATGGCTATTGGGTATTGCGGGAGAGCTTGGTGCTAATGCGCAGAATAAATGACAAAGCGTCCACCGTGGCAATTGGTGAGAGGCTCCTGATGGATAAGAAGCTCAGCTAAAGCGCCGGCCTTCGGCAATACTATCGGAAAAGACTGATTGTGTAGCAGCGTGGAATGTTGGATTCGTCCTCCTAATCGAAGCAATCCTTGATCGTCTAGACATGGAGCGAGGGGAAAGAGAAGACTAGAACTTGACAAGGAAGTGTTGCACGGCGTGCCTAAAGCACTGGTCCGAAAGTCGTGCCTTGTTCAATGCGAAATTCAAGCGGCAGTGTCTGGTCATGAGCCCAACAGATGTAGTCCGAGGGAGAGGGGCTCCATTACCGAATACGAGCTGCAGTTCCCAGCAAGCGCCCAAGTTGGCTAAATCGATCGAAGAGGGAAATGATCGCCTGGTCGATTGCTCGGTATGTAGAAACAGCCGGTATAAATTGAATAGTTGCTGATGTCGCAATGATTGGAGGCTTCTCCTCCAGTTGAGCCTGATGCAGATCCCCTGAGGAAGGTGAAACTGCGTCTACACGTCGGAGCATCCCATCAAAGTGGTGAGTCAAGCTGGAACTTGCCACCAGAGGGGATGGTCGAGAAATTCCGCAGCTGACACAGTCAGTGCGACTCTCGGCCGACTTTACACAGCGCCAATCAGCTCAGGATGTGAGGGCCTCGATTTTGTTCACACGATTAACTTCCAAAGCCAACAAATACAATCTGCGACTCTGTTCTTTATGTCGGGGATGGCCATTAACGACAGCGCTGATCGCACGTTATCCACTCTTGCTGCCAGAGGAAGTACCGCTTTTATCTCCAACCTCGAAATTTTATCACTGCCTTGCTGCAAAGTGAATCGTTGTGGTATTTTAGAACAACTACCTTAGTATGTGCTCCAATTAACGCGACCTGGGTGTGACCGAAGCAGTTCTGGATACGTTCGTAGACGACTGCAGCACAATCTTGTATACTAGAGTCCGAAAAGCAATGAAGTTCCATCATGCAACCAGGAGTTCCAACGTGGAATCCGCAGTTGGTTGACGTCGTCCATTCCATTGCGAAAAGCGAGCCATGTTCGCGCCGTGGTTTCCGGAAGAAGCGTATTCCAGCATTACATTTTCCTGAAATGCCGGAAGAATTTTTTTTTTTATATTGATATTTTGAGGCCCTCTTCCTCAGTGAGTTTTAGTATACCTAGACCTGTCGTTTAGTCAGAGGTGATGTCAGGGGTGGAAGATCCACTCAGAAGAAGAGTTCGCCAGATGCTGGTTTCATCAGAAGCCAAGTACCGGCGTGGCAGATTGGTCGCTAGCTAATTCGGTAAACGAAGCAGTAGTGCCAGATTTTACTTGCACCATGGAAATTTCATTAGTTTTCCACTTGCGTAGTACAAAATGCCTTGCTGAACGCATATGATCGATTTCATGAGTCACATGTATCGCTAGATGCGCGATATCGATGCTTATTCAAAGATGGATGACGTAGGAAGACTAAAGGATACAACTTCGTGCGGTTCCTACTCGGCTTAAATCTGGTATGCGTTTAATATTATTAAGCGTACAACGTGCGGAGCGGGTTATATGGACTTGAAGCCATCCCATTGACAACAGTTGGTAGTTGATAATGCGCAAGAGGTTCGTCCGTATGCTCTCGCTAACTGATACGCTGGTTGCGATTGGCGGAGCCGCAAGAGCATGTGATGAACTGCACGTTATTCATCATCATCATCAACGGCGCAACAACCGGTATCCGGTCTAGGCCTGCCTTAATAAGGAACTCCAGGCATCCCGGTTTTGCGCCGAGGTCCACCAATTCGATATCCCTAAAATCTGTCTGGCGTCCTGGCCCACGCCATCGCTCCATCTTAGGCAGGGTCTGCCTCGTCTTCTTTTCCTACCATAGATATTGCCCTTATAGACTTTCCGGGTGGGATCATCTTCATCCATACGGATTAGGTGACCCGCCCACCGTAACCTATTGAGCCGGATTTTATCCACAACCGGACGGTCATGGTATCGCTCATAGATTTCGTCATTGTGTAGGCTACGGAATCGTCCATCCTCATGTAGGGGGCCAAAAATTCTTCGGAGGATTCTTCTCTCGAAGGCGGCCAAGAGTTCGCAATTTTTCTTGGTAAGAACCCAAGTTTCCGAGGAATACATGAGGACTGGCAAGATCATAGTCTTGTACAGTAAGAGCTTTGACCCTATGGTGAGACGTTTCGAGCGGAACAGTCTTTGTAAGCTGAAGTAGGCTCTGTTGGCTGACAGCAACCGTGCGCGGATTTCATCATCGTAGTTGTTATCGGTTGTGATTTTCGACCCTAGATAGGAGAAATTATCAACGGTCTCAAAGTTGTATTCCCCTATCCTTATTCTTGTTCGTGCTTGTGTTTGACCAGTGCGGTTTGATGTTGTTGGTTGACTCGTCTTCGGTGCTGACGTTGCCACCATGTATTTTGTCTTGCCTTCGTTGATGTGCAGCCCAAGATCTCGCGCCGCCTGCTCGATCTGGATGAAGGCAGTTTGAACGTCTCGGGTGGTTCTTCCCATGATGTCGATATCGTCAGCATAGGCCAGTAGTTGGGTGGACTTGAAGAGGATCGTACCTCTTGCATTCACCTCAGCATCACGGATCACTTTCTTGAGGGCCAGGTTAAAGAGGACGCATGATAGCGCATCCCCTTGTCGTAGACCGTTGTTGATGTCGAATGGTCTTGAGAGTGATCCTGCTGCTTTTATCTGGCCTCGCACATTGGTTAGGGTCAGCCTAGTCAGTCTTATTAATTTCGTCGGGATACCGAATTCTCTCTCAACAGATGGTGGAACTGTTGTCCATATTCCAACAGTTTTTCCATCGCCTGCCGCAGAGAGAAAATCTGATCTGTTGCTGATTTGCCTGAAGTGAAGCCTCTTTGGTATGGGCCAATGATGTTCTGGGCGTATGGGGCTATCCGGCCTAGCAAGATAGTGGAGAATATCTTATAGATGGTACTCAGCAACGTGATACCTCTATAATTGCTGCACTGTGTGATATCTCCCTTTTTATGTATGGACAGATTATGCCTCGCTGCCAATCGTCAGGCATTGATTCGC
This sequence comes from Hermetia illucens, assembly GCF_905115235.1. Taxonomy (NCBI): domain Eukaryota; kingdom Metazoa; phylum Arthropoda; class Insecta; order Diptera; family Stratiomyidae; genus Hermetia; species Hermetia illucens. The sequence goes on along the minus strand of NC_051849.1, from coordinate 64,801,496 downwards.
TGTCCCATACCTTGAGCACAAGTTGATGAACCACTTGGTGTAACTGGTCGCCTCCATATTTAACCAATTCGGCTGTAATTCCATCGGCTCCTGGCGACTTATGATTTTTTAGCCGATGAATTGCACGGACTGTTTCTCCTAAACTTGGTGGTGGCAGTATTTGTCCGTCGTCTTCAGTTGGCGGGACCTCCAACTCGCCGATGTTCTGGTTGTTCAGTAGCTCATCAAAGTACTCAACCCATCGCTCTAATATGCCCATTCTGTCGGAAATCAGATTTCCCTCTTTGTCTCGGCAGGATGAGCATCGAGGTGTATAAGGCTTCATCCTGCTGACTTGTTGGTAAAACTTCCGTGCCTGGTGCGGTTGCTCCCTGTACTTTTCTAGTTCACAGACTTGTTGGTTCTCCCAGGCTTCCTTTTTCCGTCTGTGAAGTCGCTTCTCCGTTCGACGGAGTTCGTGATAAGTCTCTGCGCGTGCCCGCGTTCTTTGAGAATGCAACATTACTCGGTATGCGGCATTCTTCCGTTCCGTTGCTAGCTTACATTCATCGTCAAACCAGCCGTTCCGACTCCTTTTGCGGCTGGGGCCAAGTATATTTGTGGCCGTATCCATGATAACGTTCTTCAGGTGGTTGTGAAGATCATTAGTTGATGCTTCATCTCCAGGTCCTCTATTGACTGCGGTTATTGCGGCATCCATTTCCCTCTTATAGGTGTCGCGGAGGGTTGTGTTGTGGATGGCTTCAGTGTTCACTCTCACCTGATTGTCAGAGGGGATTCTAGGTGGTATTGTTATTCGAGCTCGGAGCACCATGCCAACGAGATAGTGATCCGAGTCTATATTGGCCCCCTTATATGTTCTGACATTCATCAAGGCTGAGAGGTGGCGGCGTTCGATCAACACGTGGTCAATTTGGTTGAAAGTGGTCCCGTCTGGAGAGGCCCACGTATGTTTGTGGACCGCTTTCCGCGCAAACCAGGTACTTCCAACAACCATTTCGTGTGACCCTGCTAATTGAATAGTCATTCGCAGTCCGTTATCATTTGTTTTTTCGTGTAAGCTATGGGAGCCAACGTATCGCCTGAATACGGGCTCCTTCCCTACTTGGCTGTTAAAATCCCCAAGTATGATTTTAATATCATATCTGGGACAGGCTTCGAGGGTTCTTTCTACTGCCTCGTAGGGGGGGGGGGGGTATCCTTCTCCGACTCTGCAGTCTCCTCTGTAGGGGCGTGAACGTTTATGAGGCTTATATTTCTAAACTTGCCTCGCAAGCGCAGAGTGCATAGCCGTTCGCTTATACTTTCAAAGCCGATAACAGCAGGTTTCATTTTTTGGTTGACTAAGAAACCTACTCCGAGCACATGGTTTACTGGATGGCCGCTATAATATATGGTGTAGTGGCTCTTCTCCAGGAAACCGGTCCCTGTCCATCGCATCTCTTGCAACGCTGTTACATCAGCCCTATATTGGGACAGGGTATCGGCTAGCTGCTTGACATTGACAACAGTTGGTAGTTGATAATGCGCAAGAGGTTCGTCCGTATGCTCTCGCTAACTGATACGCTGGTTGCGATTGGCGGAGCCGCAAGAGCATGTGATGAACTGCACGTTATTCAGTGAGTTGCTATTGAAGGGTGGCGCCAAAGCATTAAAAACGACTCGACTTCTCTTGTACAGCATGTTGTGGGATGGAGTAGCTCGCAGCTTTTATGGTTTCGGGTTGATTTCAATTATCCGAATGGTGGGAAAGCAAAGCTAAAAGATGAAACGATGAATCTATCACTTAATATCTATACCGCTTTACTAATCACTAAGTTCACTTTCCAAACTGAACTTCGGTCTACTGATCTGCTAATCATCCGATATCGATAAACCGCTCATCTGCTTCGAAACAGTACCTACCGCTAGGCAAAAATGCATTCGTAGCAATTAGTATGGGCACATACATGTGCGAACGGTGTATTGACGGAGAAAAGCTGATGCTAATCTCCTTCTTTGAAAATATATGCAGTTGGATAAGTAAGGGGGGGGGGGGGGGGATTTTAAGATCATAGGGTTTTGTTCTGGAAATTTTCAATAGTTAAATGGATAGCTAAGTATCGTAGCTATTTTTTCGAGAAGGCTTCTCATTGCCGATCCTGTGTGATTATAGTATTCTCTCACGCGCTAGAACGCCTATCTTCTAGAAAAGGAACATTCGATTGACAATCAAACCCAAACTTCATGTCGCATGCTCAATTTATATACAATTTTTGCTTAGCAAAGTTCTTCACACTGTCACCCCACCTCACAGCTCGCTCGTTATAGTTGCCAGCACTTGTCTTTAAGGTTGTATTGTCTAGCATTCAATTGCACTACATATGGTCATATTAAGTGATTGCTACTTTAGATAAAACATAGCGGATATAGATTTCTGTTCTTAAAAAGATCTCCAGGAAACGCCGTAGTTTCTAGAAAGATTATTTTATATATACCCATATCGCAGCGATATCAATGAATTTGTTTACCTACCTTCCACAATCTGGATCTAGAAACATTTCTGAATATCAAGACGATTCTATCTGCCTATCCCTCATCTTTGAAACGAACTATGCAAAGATTTTACATGTCTTCTGCATCCTACAAAGCGCTTTACTAACAGTAAAGTGCTTTTGAAACAGGAGGACTATTGCGAAGGATGTCTTGCCTTACAGGCACCATAGTGCCCTTCAAAAAGGACGATAAAAGGCAGACAAAGTTCCCAAAAGTTGGGTGAAATTGGTTCTCACTAGTTCGCTCCAAATTTAATGCAAGGCGGCACGTCAAAACTGGGAAACTAGATAACTAGACTAAGAACTTAATTGAAAATGCAGAGGACTAGCAAGAACATGTTACTTTCAACAAGGAGGGTGAATATTCGCAATGTAGGTAACTACAAATATGTAGTCATGCACATTATGTATATGCATGGAGAGGAGTATCTTTTAGATTATTGCCACTCTTCATTGTTTTAATTGCTTAAGTGGCCTCTGGATGCTCCTTCACTCAACGGGCTACTTTGCTGCTTGTTGATCAGAAGCTTCATACATATTAATTCAGTTCCATGCATTTTCCATGGTTCGATAAATGATTCGATGATTCGTTATCAGTCGATTATTGGCGTTTATGTGTATATTAATATATGACCTAGTTTTCTTTGATTATAATGTAATGAAAAGCAGAGAAGAAAGGGGAGAATGACTTGGAAGATAATATTTGTAATGTACGTGATATGGTAATTTCTGCATTAGAATCAACAAAAGGGATGATGTGGTAAACCTAAAGAAGATGCTCATATGTTATTTTCTTAAGATAGGCTATTTAGTCATTCGGGAATATTTGTATATATTGACATGAAATTCAGCGGGAATGTTGGAACTATGAATCCCGGTATTTCCCGCAATGTCGTCCGTCCAGTCGCTCTCTATGGTTCTAAGTGTTGACCGCCTATAAAAGACAATGAACGGCGTCTTGCGGTAATGGAGACGAAGATGTTGCATTGGACTAGTGGCATGACACGGTTTGATCACATCCGAAATGAGAATATCCGCGATGGGGGGTTGCACCGATCGTGGAAAAATTACGAGAGAGGCATCTTCGATGGTATAGCCACGCAATTCGTGCCAACGAGAATTCACTTGCCAAGATTGGTCTGAACATCGAAGTCGATGGTAAACGACCAAAAGGCAGGCCGAAACAACGGTGGCTTGATACGCTGGATGGGAATTTAAAAGCCTCGAGATTGCACACGACGAGCCTATCCCGCTTGTGAACGGGACAAAGACTGAAGAAAAAGAAGAAGACACTATTTTCAGGTGAGCACGTCCTGGAGTAGCTGTTGAGCTTACAAGGGGAAGATCGCCCTCCTTGCCTATATCTGTATATGCAAATGGAGAGGAGACAATCCCAGGAGTACCTCTAAGGATGCCGTTGGGCAGGTTCTCATTGCCCCACTAATACACCCACGAGAAAGTCTTCGAAGTTTTTGTAACTCTCTGGCTATTGTGCTGAGTTCAGTTCTTTCTGCTCAGATTACCGCCCCATAGGTAAGCATTGCCCTTACTATTGCAATGAAAATCCAGAGCAGTCCTTGTGACTTTCCGATATATATGTTTCAGTGTAGTTTTTGGTCTAGCGTGATTCCCAAATATTTGACCTCTGTTACTCATTGCACCTCTATTTCAGGTCATCTAATGGCTCTCAGGCTATCAAGCTTGCGCTTCCTACTGAATGGTACTATGTTGCCCTTGACTGAATTTATGTGCAGCACCCCCTTTATGCACCAGTGATTAGCAATTCGGTTTGGATTCTGTCACATATCATCATATTTTCCCCTACATCGGCGTACGAGATTTCCTAGGAGCTTATCAACTACCATGCCCTACATTAATGCTGATAATACTCAACCTTGTGGACCCTTGAGTAGCCTTCATAACATAAGAATTTGCACTTGTCGGTCCTTATATTTACCTACTTTCTAGCATTCCACTCATCCAGAAGACCAGGGTGTTTCCCACTCCCTTGCAGAATAGGTCATCTCTTATCTCTGTGCGATGGGTTATCGATATATTTTCTTTGTTTCTATGGCATCCCGTAATACATCCTTTAGCTGATGCAGAACAGTTACGGTTGATCGTTCCGCCTGGTAAGCGTGCTAACATGGATGTGGGGGATTACGTATTAGAACGTTAGTTTTAATATACTATAGTTGTCTATGATCTGCTCCACCGTTTTAAGTAAGAACAATGTCAGGTAGATTGGTCTGAAAGATTTGGGGTGAAAATGATCCTTTTTACCAGCTTTTGGAATAAACACCACTCTTGCCCATTTTCATGGTCTTGGTAAATATCCCAAGGCTATGCTGTCCCTTACCACTGTTAGTGGAGATCCTAAGAGGATGTCCAGTTCTCTCTGGAATAGCGCTGCGAGAATGCCATCTACTTCGGGTGATCTCAGTGGTTTAAAGGTCCCCGCTGCTTATTTTATTCTAGTTTCCATGCATACCTCTTTCGCTAGTCTCCAATTCACCTTGTCCTTCCATGGGGTGTCTGGCAAAATATTTTTGTCTTCTGCTCTGGAGTAACACCCCGGGAAATCAGTTGTGAGAGGCAGATGTAGTCCTCCTCATTCTCCTCATGTCTCAACTTCTAGCTTCAGACAGACAGAAGTTATTGCATTGTCTTTGACTGTAGCTTTATATAGCCTGGATACTTCTGTGGTTTGTTCTACTCCTTCACAGTATTCCCTGAAGCTCTTTCGTTTTGCTTCCTTGGGCGCGTTGCTATACGCTGTCAGTGCACTTTTGTATCTCTTGCTTTCTCATTCTAGCTACGTCCCTTGATGACTTGACTGTCCTAGCCAGGCAGCTGGCCTTATATGCGTCGTTGACGCCGTCCACTACCGTTTTCAGCGCTATTTCGCTCCTGATGCACCATTGACCTGTAGGTGAGCCATGTTGTCACTCAGGTGTCTTGTGTAGGAGTCCCAGTCTGTTCTGCTGGGATTCCTTATTACTCCATTTACTTGCGAGCTGCCCTCAATGTCGAGCCTGATTATTCTGTGATCCGATATAGAAGGCTCATCCGACACCATCCAATTCTTGACCAAGCCTACCTCATGTCTAGTGCTGGTCACGAATGTTGATGTGTTTCCTACATTATGTATTGCTAACTTATTACTGAGGATGAATTGCAGAAGATATTCACCTCTTCAATTAATGTCGCCTGAACATGCTAACGGGTGGAGTAAACGATCTTGATAACTACTTTCTGCAAAACTGTTAGTTTGGATATTAACTGCATAATAGTAGAATGAGGAGGCGAAATTTTTTTCCTCGAATGTGAGACTTGGTGGGGCATAGTAGTTGTAAATATATGCTCCATCTATTTTCGCCCATACGAAGCCACTGGCTGCCTGATTCGTTGTAAATTTTGTGGCTTGTCGACCGCAAGCCCATATCCCCACTCTGCCAGTCAAATCTGTTGAAAATACGCCGCTGTGACGATTTCTATATATAATTAAAACAACGTGTCTAAGTGAAGACGAAGAAAAGACTGTCAAATTTATTTCCATAGACAAAGGTGTAAAGAACACAGACAACTTCAGTTCACATATTTTATACAAGATGGCGCTAGTAGTAGATCATCTATATTTTGCTACTACAATACTATAAGGTTCACTTATAATGCAAATTTTCATATCAAATTCGTAGGTCGTCTGCTCAAGTAAATCCTGAGATTTATTTGAACAAACCTCATTTTCTCATTGCGGACAACGTCTTCTTCAATTCGGGGCATTTACTACTTCCGGTAATATGCCGGTTATCCCGTTCCTCCTTTCCTTGGCATAATAGGCATTTGGGATGCCTATTGTACTTTTTGGCAATATGGCCTTTATGCTCGCAAATTCTGCATCGATCGGAATGATCAATGCCGCTTGGGCATGCCATCGCGTTATGTCCAAACAGGTTCTGTCAAACGGCAGACTACCCATCCCATCCGAACTCTGCCTCTACTGGTACTCGTGTTGTCGCCGTTTGAATATCGTCATAGGCTTTTCTTAAAGTGACAATTGACTCCTTCGCAAATTCTTCTACCTTGAATTGTTCCTTTAAGGCAATGCAAATTTCTCCTTTCGATGTCACTTCATCATGCTTTGGTCGTGAGTTTTTCTTTTCGGAACTGCCTGTGTGTAGGGGACTGTTGATTCTCTTGGGTGCCCCCCCCCCCCTCTTTTTTTTCTCGTACTGTCTTACTCGGCCGTAATTTCTTTTATCCGCTCTTTCACCTTTAACTTATATAGAGCTTTCCTGTACTTTTTACTCTTTTACGGTCTTACGCAGTGGCGCAGTTCTAAAAGTTGGCAAGCTTCTTCTCAATGGGTCCTTTGCTTGGTCTGGGTCACCTCTCTTGAACAAGCCGCGACGGATGCTATTACCGTTTTGGTAATCCACCGATCTGCCTTGAACTCATCTTTCTTTAGTTTTGTTACTTGTATTCTCGGTAAGGTGGTAGTGTGTTTGGGCACTTCTTTTGCCGAATCTAAAACACTTGTAGCATTAGATGTCGCAGTGGTCAAGTTGTCCACCAGCGAGGCACTGCGGTTGATAGATCCCTCGTTTTCCATGTTGATTTGATTTTCTGAGCATCCCTCCTATAGTCATTTTGGTGCACTCTCCGAAGATGAGCAAACACTAGTTCATGATAGTCTGAAAAGGGTCGTGCCTGATGAGAAGTCTGCCAATTCCTTACAGGCTGTCTGTCTGCCTGTCATACACTTTTGGTAGTTATGGTAGTTATGAATCATCATTGTGGACTGTTTGTTGGAAATCCTACTATTATTCATAAAGTTATACTACTCAGAAGTATCGCTTTCGCGTCAAGTGAACACTCCCTAAAGATAAAATGTCAGTGCCACATCGAATCGAATATCGGTTACATTCAGGGTATTTACACCACTTACACTGCTTATAGATAGAACCTCCGCGGTAAATCGCATTTTCACTGTACTTTTTTCTCTTGATGAATTAGATGTCGCTGTTGTCAAGTTTCTAGCCACTGAGGGACTACGGTCATTCGGATATTGATGCGTATTTTTTCTTCTTCTTTAATTGCTCAATTATTTTATGATTGAGATCATTATTCGTCATCATTTCAATTCAGAGTATTAAATTTGTTTAATTTGAAGGTAATTCCTTTTAGATGGATATAAGTCTTTCAATGGTATTCATGTGTATATTTTAATGTTGCATTTCATAAGGCAATCATCACACATAATTTCTACGAAAAGAACATGTCCTACTTCATGTAAAGTTGCTTTCCTTTTATGTTTAAAGCTTTAGAACCATACTTAGTTCCACTCATAACTGCAAAGATTTTTTCATCTTTTTGCATGCCTTCTCGTTAAAAGAGAGCAACAGTGAAAATCATTAAAGCAGAATTAAGCCAGGAATCCTTACTTACTTTGAGTCTTCCACGAAGTAACTAGCGTTGTAACTAGGGCTCAATCCTCTCCCGCTTCCCTGTGTTCCTTCCTTTCTTTATCCTTAGACTACAATATCCGTCCGAGATGTGAGCTGCGAAATGAACTGTTATTTGTCGTAAAATTTAAAGCTGCGAGTGAAGAAAAGGAAAAGGAGGAAGCTCCCGCTTTAATTGTTTTTCGTCGGTAATGAGGCTCCAGAGGTAAGACTTTAAACAAAACGAGCTAAGGCGCATCCCTCGTCTCGTTACAGATTGTGTATGTCAGAATTATGGGACTTCGAGGCACGGCAGGACATAGTTGTTTTTATGCGAGCTTAAAGGACTCATCTCGTCGACATATAGCCCGTTGAATGTTGCTTTAAATGAAGGTGTTGCCGACTTTCGTAATTTTGTCACTAGTAGAGAGCAAAGACTTGTTGAATGGAACCATGGTTCTTCATAGGGAAAAGTTCCGGAGAATGGCGAATTTAAGAGACAATTCGCTTATATTTTTGGATTTCGTTTTCCAAGTTTCGAGAACAGAAGCGCTTGTTATATAGTTTGAAAGCGGGAGCTGGTTAACAGAGTCTAATAGCTTCAAGGCTAGATAATAGTCTTTATGCGAAATAGCATTCCAGTGTGTTGTGAAGGTGTGAATCCCTGGAGAGTGAATTATGCTCTCCTTTTATCAACATCCTCCGCCGTAAGCTAAATCGACAGCACGCTAATGGGTTGCTCCGTTTTCACACCACTCAAGTAACGTTCCACGTAATATAGAACGACAAATTCTTCATAACGCCCTCATTTTGTACTAACTCCCCTTCAACAATATTCAGGATCGAGCTATGCGATGTGTGTTCCTACATTTTTTTTCATTATATTCATCCTATTCAACTCTGACAGCGGCTGTTCATCCCTTCATTTGCTCATACGACGGAATCTGTTTCAAGTGGTACACGAGTTTTTCACCAAGTTCGTAAAGAATTTAAGGTTGAAATAAGGCAAAGGCAGAGTAGCAGCTGCGAATGTAAAAGGAAGCTAAGTCGCCCAGACAGGGGGCTACAGGAGAATGTAAGGACGAAATGGGCACAGACTGCAAATGAAATAAACTTTTTAGTTTGAGCACTAATGATGTTCCGTGTTTTACGGGCTAAATTAAAAAACATGGAAAGTTTTGAATGACGGATCTTTACACGAAGCCACATAGGTAGACGCATTGTATGTATTTAAGGAATAGACAAAGGAGATCCCGAGGTGAAAGTGCTGGGGTCGGAAGAAGATGCTAAGTAAAGTTTTTTGAAGGGATATGTAAACATGTCATTATGTGCTTTTGAACTTTATGTCTTTATTATGAGGGAAGCGCTCTAATTGGAATTTCACCGTGCGCGGCGAATCCTTTTTGTAGTGGAGTCCTATGTGAAGAAATTTTCGTGAGGTTTTTTGTTCCTTTGGTACATCGTCCCAGTTTATTTTATCCAAGAAGCGGCAGGTTTGTTGTTTTCATTTTGAAGTTGGAATCGAAACTTACATGTCTAGGATGGTAATGTATTTTCACGAATCATAGTCGGCACTGATATCTTATTAGATGAGAAAGGAGAAACCGGGATCGAGACTGCGTGAACGGTTAAAAGAATCAACAGGGCCGGAAAACTCCAAGAGAAAAAATGGCTCAATTGCCAAGAAAGTTGAGGAGAAGAGAAGACGGCTAAAATTGACAGCGAAGCACACATAATTGCAAGAGAAATGGAATAGGCTGTTCAACGGGGACGTGGAAAGCTGGAGAAAGGTGACACCTCGAGAAAAGCTAGTTCAGGGATGGATACGACCGGAGGTTATCATCATCTCCAAATGAGATAAATGGCGATACTATGGAGGTATGTATGTATGTTTTCTCAAAAACAAATCTTGAAATCATTTGTTCTATGGGCTTCAGAGCCACTTAATGTTTATCAAGTGATTTCCAGATGGATGCATTTCCGCCTTTTCACATTCAAATGGATGAATGGTTGGTTTAGGATAGCGTCGAGTGCCGCCATCGTATATTGTGTCCGAAAACTTGCCGATGTTTGTTAGGTCTTGAGAGTCTGCGAATGCTTGCGCAAAGACCTTTGTGTTCTCCGGAAACATAGCAAAGTGTGTACTACCAGGAGCGATAACAGAGGAGAGAGAACCCATTCCGATGGGAAACCCATGAGACATCCTTCACTCTGGATCTCCTGCAGTATATGAGTGCAGTATACCAATGAGGCAAAATCGAAGACGGCTTCAATGTCCATGGATGCGCCAAAAGTTTATTCCTTTTCGAATAACGCCTGCTCAGTTTTTGCCTTGAATTCATGGGTTGTTGCGCCAACGATTATTATTATAGCTGGCTACCATGGTCTTTGTTTAACTGGGGAAAGTAACTCGACCTCTGCGAAACCTCTTATTGTCGGCTAGTTAAAACTGGGGACCACTTGGTAGACAAGATCATCATTCAAGCACATCCTAAACCGCTGTCACCATTCAGTCCTCGGCATGATAGTCAACTCGTGGCTTGGTGTTTTCATTGGCGTTCTGCTTCACCTCAACAGAATCTGAGCTCCCTCAGTACGGCAAGGTAGATTATCATGCATAGAGAACTATGCATAGACTTTGTTCAGGCTCAAAGCAATTTCCTGACTGTTAACAATGCCCGGTGACAGCGCAACAGGACATTTTTCCCCATGCTGAATAATTTCTGGAAATTGAGAGCCGTGTAGACTGCCGAAGATTCCCCAATGTCCCCAATGGCATACTTATGACAGGTTATGTGATTGAGAAGTGGAAGACGAATCAGATCTAGTTTCTGCTTTTACCTGATCCTTTTTATGAAATTAACATACCACACATTCTTTGCTAGCATTTCCGCGGTATCGCGATTGTAACATATCACATTTGCTTCTTCTCAGTGTGTCCTTTTGAGGTCTATATGTCAGTAATTCTGCCAGATTTTTGGAAATGTTACACTTCGCCTCGAGAATTTGGAATCGGCGCGAATGCTTGCTACACAAATATTGCTCGTAACCTTGCGATTTTGCATTATCATTTTTTTCACTGACTACGTCATTTTCACGGGAACAATTATCAACTTTTAACCGTATTTTATTTCAATGAAAGTGTTCATCTAAATTATCTACAATACAACATTCCGGGGATATAGCCTCCTTATGCATATTGCATTTATAGGACCAAAAACACTGGCCTTAATAAAATCAACAAAATCTTCTACACGAGTTTCCCACTAACTTCAAAAAGTTGTCTAGACTTTAGCAAGTTTAAGGCACGTACATATATATATATAACCAATCCACGTATCTAAAAATATCACAGCGTTTAGAAGCAGAATCTTTCGAAGTTTTTTCCTTGTATGTTCTCAAGGCTTTCTTCAATTTTCAAAGGATCATCTTGTTCCCTTTTCTCCTGCTGTTTCAATGAAACCACTTAGTGCTACCGTCAGCATAGCCAAAGGAATTCCGTAAGGATAATACTTTTCAAGTCAAGAGCACTCCTTCCGGAAAGCCACCAATTAAATTTCTGCTATTATACGGTTCCTGTTTCTTGCTCAACCTTATTAGCCCAGGTGCTCGAATTGTGCCTCATTAATTAGTTCCGTACGTGCCCAGGATACCTATCGAAAAGATGTTTCAGGTGTGTTTCTGACGATCGACCTTTCCTATTCAGCATGCCAACTTGTTAATTGAATTCCTTTCTACGTTACATGCACTCCGGGACTCTTGTTGCATCTCGTCCTCGAAGCGTAGAACAACATCTCATTCATCCGCTATTCTTTGTAACATATGAACCTTTGCATTCTGCATCTTTGTTGGCGCACAGAGTGTATCCGCCGTGCATCCGCTTACAGTCAATTTACTCTAACGAGGAGTAAGCCTCAAGCTCCCGGCTATTATCCTTCTAGATTGCATTCCTCCGTCTGGAATTGCAATAAGCTTCGGTTTCGTATGCACATTACGTGGGGAGTCGAATAAACTTATCTCGTGCATATTAAAGACGGAAATTATCGTGTAAACAAATTTAAGAAGTTCTTGGTTCCGAGTTTCGATGGAAAGGAGCTGAGAGTCATTGTATTAATTGGATGTGAATTCCATGAGTCCTTATCTCAGAATTTCATAAATTTTCATGAACAAAACCGAATTTTCTCATATCTGCAATTGAGCACTCAGTCACTCGTTGTAACATGGAGCAGCGGAGGTTACTTGCTCAGTTTGCTGCCCTTGATTCAAGTTGGAACACTGGAACAGCTAAGTAAAACGTTAAGAATAAATATCGATTTCTAACCACCAGATAAGGAGGAGGAGGAGCTCAACTACTGCTGCATTGTCTAATGCACTTCATTGCAATTGTATCTGGCCTGGTTTCAATGCAGCCTTAAATCACTTTGTTGCCATTTACCTTGGTAATGTCCGTTTAATGGAAATTTCTCTGGGCAACTGCCAACTCAATAAATTGGATTCGGTTGGGGATTCGGTACGTTCGTATTCCCTCAGATGCAGGGATAATTGCAAGCTGTGATATTAGTACGAATCGAATTTCAATGATTGGACTCGCATTTCTTATCACTAGGACATGACACTGAAATGCAGTTAGCTCTTTTCGGTTTGTCTAAAGCAATTCGAATAGGATTTTCTGGGAGTAGTGAGTTTGGTGCACTTTTTTTCTAGAAGGGAATGGATCCATGGATCCATGCAATGGTATCTCATAATAATTGGATATTTATGCTTGAACGCATTTCAAGGAGTAACTCAAATCTGCTGATGACATCGTTTAAAGAATTTCATTTATTGATAAAAAATCGAGGTCTAGGATTGACAAAACTTGTATTTTACATTTCGTCTCCGTTAGTTTTGGTTTTGAAGTTCGTAATTTGAATTTGAATCGATTTTTTTTCCAAAAATAATGTCAGTGAACTAATCACCATAGATCGTCTAGTGTGGTTGGAAATAGTAGTCACCATAGTCGGAACGCCATAGTAACTTCCCTGTGCATTGGGATCGAAAATAACTAGTTTATCAATGAAATGTTATTTCACACTGCGAATTATCATGAACATCTCAATTTTGATATTCGAAAACCATTAGATAATATAATCGCCCCAGATCAGTCAGATTTATCGATGATTTTGCCTACGATTCCTAATGTGTTTACAGAATCCTTGCATTTAGATGAGAATTGTATGTAGTGGTATGCACTGTATGTAATGTTATTTTTCGATTATCAACATACTATCCTTAGAGACCGGAGGTGACCGAGGGGGGATAGTTATGCCAAAATTCAAAAAGAATTTGGCAAAATTGACCATGAAAATCCGCTCACAAATACTGAACCTCCATCGAAGTGTTTCGTCAACACCTACTTGCATGCCTCTAATGTAGACAGTTTCGAAAATATGGAGGTGGTCCGCTTCAGTCCCTCATGTGTCACTGTACAAAACTTCACGTGTCCTAAACCAATGCATTGGTTAGCACCGGAAACTGAAACCCCAACAAATATGGGACATTGCGGGACCTATTATTATTATTCTGTTAAGGGAAAGTCGCACCGCGTCCTTGAAGAACTATTGTGCCCCTTTTACTGGTTATAGTGTACCTATTGATCATAGTATCTCAAGCAGGCCTGTAACCGTTAGGAACTTTAGTATGTTCCCCACTTCCAGATGTTTCAGCTTTGCATCTGGTATTAAGTTTCCTCCCAGATGTATCGACCTATTTCGCACAAGTGCCGGACACTGTCCCAGGACGTGCATAGAGGTTTCGTCCTCCTCCTCACAAAACCTGCAGGTAGTGTCCGGAGATATCCCTAGCTTCCCTAGGTGATAGTTCAGCCGACAATGACCAGTGAGAATTCCCACTATGATTCGGAGGTTCTAACGAAAGATCAACACGCAAGCTCAACCTGGAAACGAAAAATAAATTGCGGTTGTATCGTATTTAGGGGATCGTAAAACTGCACCCGAGTGCGATGATCGAGAGGCAAGATCCACGACGGACCGCATTTTCAATCGATGCTTCTCCTGCTTCAGATATTTATGACTCGAAGTATGAGGCTTCCACCCTGCCAGGCCATAATATTGAACAACGCTTCTTTATGGTGGTGAGTCTTATGAGTTAGAAAGGTGGAAGAGAAGAGGGTGTCCTCAAATCAAGGAAATTTAGCCCCAATTCATTCCTTTATAATTCGGTCTTGAAACATTAGGACCAAACACAGAAAAAATCCCCACTCATACTGTTACAAGGAACAACTTTTTAAATAGTTCACTTAGATTAACATTCAGTTTTCTCCCAATTTCTTTCAAATTTATTGAATTGCATAAGATTAATTCACGGCTCCTATCCTTCAAATTTACCAGCGTTACGTTTTTATCGAATAAATTGAAGTTTTGGAGGGGAAGGGGGGGGATTAATTTAGAGAAACCATTAATATTTTAATGTTGTGTCGTGATAAAAATGCCTTGGACGACACTTTTGCGAATGCACAGCTGCAACACGGTTTCCAATGGCCCAAATGCATTCTTCAAGTTCCTGTACAGCTACAGACTGTCACCCAAGAACATCTGGTCGCTATAACACCCGACCGCACTCCTCTTTAGCAGTGTTGATCCAATTAATAAAAAAGCTAGCCGGCAATGTCAATTAGATTTCATCATCATGAACGGCGCAACAACCGATATCCGGTCTAGGCCTGCCTTAATAGGGAACTCCAGACACCCCGGTTTTGCGGCGAGGTCGACCACTTCGATATCCCTAAAAGCTGCCTGGCATCCTGGCCTACGCCATCGTTCCATCTCAAGCTGGGTCTGCCTCGTTTTTTATTTCTGCCGTAGATATTTCCCTTATAGACTTTTTCGACTGAATAATCCTCATCCATACTGATTAAATGACCCGCCCACCGCAACCTTTTGAGGCGGATTTTATCCACAAACTGACATTCATGGTATCGATCGTTATGTAATCTACGACATCATCCGTCCTTACGTAGGGGCCCAAAACTTTTTCGAAGGATTCTTCCCTCGAACGCGGCCAAAAGTTCCCAAATTTTCTTGCTAAGAATCCAAGTCTCTGAGGAATACATAAGGATTGGCAAAATCATTGTCTTGTACAGTAAGAGCTTTAACCCTATGGTGAGACGTTTCCAGCGGAACAGTTTTTGTAAGTTGAAATAGGCTGTGTTGGCTGCTAGCCACGGTGCGCGGATTTCATCATCGTAGCTGTTATCGGTTGTGACTTTCGATAGGATAGGAGTAATTTTCAACGGTCTCAAAGTTGTAGTCCCCTATCTATTCTTCCCGTCTGACCACCATATATTTTGTCTTGCTTTCATTGATTTGCAACCTAAGATCTCGCGTCGCCTACTAGATCTGAATGAACGCAGTTTGTACGTCTTGGGTGGTTCTTCCCATGATGTCGATATCGTCAGCATAGGCCAGTAGTTGGGTGGACTTAAAGAGGATCGTACCTCTTGTATTTACCTCAGCATCACGGATCACTTTCTCCAGGGCCAGGTTAAAGAGAACGCATGATAGAGCATCCGCTTGTCGTAGACCGTTGTTGATGTCGAATGGTCTTGAGAGTGATCCTACTGCTTTTATCTGGCCTCGCACATTAGTCAGGGTCAGCCTAGTAAGTCTTATCAATTTCGTCGGGTTACCGAATTCTCTCATGGCCGTGTACAGTTTTACCCTGGCTATGATATCATAGGCGGCTTTAAAGTCAATGAAGAGATAGTGCAACTGATGTCCATATTCCAACAGTTTTTCCATCGCTTGCCGCGGAGAGAAAATCTGATCTGTTGCTGATTTTCCTGGAGTGAAGCCTCTTTGGTATGGGCCAAGGATGTTCTGGGCATATGGGGCTATCCGGCCTAGCAAAATAGCGGAGCATATCTTATAGATGGTACTCAGCAACGTGATACCTTTATAATTGCGGCACTGCGTGATATCCCCCTTTTTATGTATGAGGGAGATAATGCTTCGTTGCTGGATAATGCCTCGTGCGATATTCTTCCGCTCCGTTGCTATCTGACATTCATCGTCGAACCAGCCGTTCCGACTCCTTTTGCGGCTGGGCCAAGTATGTTTGTGGCCGTATTTATGATAACGTTCTGGAGGTGATTGTGAAGATTATTTGTTGATGCTTCATCTCCAGGATCTCTGTCGACTGCAGTTACTGCAGCATCCATTCCCATCTTATAGGTGTCGCGTTATTTCTCACCTGGTTGTCAGAGCGTGTTCTGGGCGGTATTGTCATTCGAGCTCGTAGCACCATCCCGGCAAGATAGTGATCCGAGCCTATATTGGCCCCCCTATATGTTCTGATTTTCATCAAGGCTGAGAGGTGGCGGCGTTCGATTAACACGTGGTCAATTTGGTTGAAATGGGGGGGGAGGGATCTCTCGGTCATGCCATCAAGTTCAGGATGATACGCTGTAGTTCCGGTTAGTTTCCTCTGGCAACTGTGGTGATTTCTTGATCAGGAACTGGTTCTACTTCTTGCCGACATGAAAAACTACTAGTATGCCATCGATGTAGCCATAGCGGAAATCCAAATCTTTCAAAAGCTTCGTCGGCTCCTCAGTTTGTTGTTTGTTCAATTTAATATTATTCGTCGTAGTTATATTTATTTCTTGAAGAAATCGATTGATAATTTGGCTATATGTCCATCCTAGTTCAAGTCTTAAATACACAAGACAGATGGAAGGAAATGCCAAGGATCTGATCCGTCTTACTGAACTCGCTAAAAGAGCGATGCGCAACCATGCCTGAGAGAATTCCTTT
The DNA here is from genome assembly GCF_905115235.1 of Hermetia illucens. Lineage (NCBI taxonomy): Eukaryota > Metazoa > Arthropoda > Insecta > Diptera > Stratiomyidae > Hermetia > Hermetia illucens. The sequence goes on along the minus strand of NC_051849.1, from coordinate 64,784,705 downwards.
TTGTGTTTTCTCTTAGATGTGTTCAATATCTATGATTGATACTAGTCATGCTAGATATTCGCAATACCCATTGAAGTGAAGGGAATGTTCCTATTTGACACTGAGCTCCTATTTGAAGCACTGAGGGAGAATAGCCTTTGCGGAAAGTGTAGATACTATTTAGCAAGCGCAATGTCCAGCGACTAAAAGAATTCTAGTTATATCAGTACCCTGTTATTTAAAACCATGCGTTGAAGTCTCTCAACAATGACAATGGGGATTGCGCATAGTTGCATCTAACATATTTATATCTATCATATTTCACGCCTGTCATGCTTGGATCTGAACATCATTAATTTTGGCTCTTACAAATCCCTTTCCAGTTGCTGCGATTATTTCCTCAAATAGGTATCTTCCAACCGTCCAAAATGAGCCCTTTTCATTTTTGTCGGTTGCGCGTCCATAAGGCATTATCTTTTCCTCTGTATGGCTTGTTAGAGATGGTCATGCTCACATCGACCTTTTGGAATTACGGGCACAAAAGCTCTCGTGCGACTTTATTTGTGTCTTTCACTTGGATCGCCCACGGACATTTTCAGCTGGCTGCGGCGTAGCATGCAATCAGAGTCTCCCTGGCAATACCTTGCCAGGTGCCCCTTTTCGCAACGCCGCCGGCATCAATTGAGTCCATCGTGCTTGGTTGTGCAAGAACTAGTTAAATATCTAAAAAGATAGCAGGTGGTGTTTGCCTGCGAATCCTACCGACGATCCATCCAGTCTTCGCCAGCTTCCAGGAACTTGTTTGGCCAGACAGGCGGTACATTTATGCCGCCATCTGCTTTTCGCAAGTTCTTAATTACGTCTGGAATTGGATATTGTCGCTCCGATTGCCTTATTATATCCTCATTCATCGTAATCAGCAACTATCTCGTGAGTCAATAGTCTCACTATGACCTCCCTTACTATGTACCAAATGCTGCTAGTTGATCGACCTTCAGAGATCCTTTAGAAATTCCCTCTTCTGTGTTCTTTTGATTTTTTTGATATCATCATGGTCTGTAGAACTTAATCCGCTCATGTCCTTTTCGTAGCAGTCCCGCTACCACTAATTTACTGGCGAGTATGCATTTTAGCTTGCACTGCATCAATTCCTTTATCGTTTACATGCTCAGGTCTTTCCTGCTATGCGCGGTAGATCCGTTGTCACTATAAATACCTAATTTTCTATCTGTGTGCATGGACATAGGTGGAGAGCGTAGCATTTTACCACTTTGCCTAAAGAGATCAGAAAGAGTTGTTTAGGATAAGTGAGGGATCCTAAGTCCACAATGACTTGCTGTTGGACCGGACCAAATGGAGAGCAACTTACTCTTACGTCTTTTTGGTCCCTCGTTTGGGGCATGACACCCAAGTATTCAGAAAATATAGGACAAACGGTTTCGTCCAGGGCAGAGACAACTCGTCAGACGCTGCCTCACCTCTGCCCTGGGAGCAACGTGACCGTGAGTGGCATCAGATGGAAAACGCTCCTTTATATATTTGGAAAAACACGCCCTGGACGAAACCGTTTGTTCTACTTTTTTTTTTCTCATCAGAAAGAAATTCATCACCTCCTTCTTATCACTTGTTGAATTATCTATGTTACTCCGGTGGCAAAATAATCAACCAGAGCAGCGTCAATATTCCTCTGTCCTTCAATGTTAATGTATCTTACATGGATATTTGTGTTGGGGTATTCGCCCCAAGTTCAGAGACCTTCCGTTCCCCTCTTTGAATTGTCCATCTACCAAGCAGCAAGCTTCAAAAGCAAAGAAATAACAATTGCGGAAGGCAGACCAAGTTACCAAGTCCCATAGCAATATTCAAGGATATTTCCGTAAAAAGGGGTTGAAAAGTGCCAAGAAAGGCTGAGTTAAGGTGAAGTCGAACAAGGAGCGGAGTATAAAACTAGATATTTTGGAAGCAGGATTGGTAAAGTCGAAGAAGTGGAAATTAGAGCGAAGCTTGCCGTGAAGATTACAGTCAGGTCTTGAAAGGAGTTCAGAAGTAATAGAGGTTGTTCAGCAACAGAAATTAAGAAAAGGATGCTGTGGACGATTTGAGCGAGTAATATCTCCAGTAGTATCCGGATGGCCCAAGTGGTTAGAGAGCTGTACGGTCGTCGCCGAAGGTCACGATTCAAATCTCACTGGTTTCGGTGGGATTTGTTATTGTGATTGGATGTCGGATACCAGTCGACTCAGCTGTGAATGAGTACCTGAGTCAAATCAGAGTAACAATCTCGGGCGAGCCCAATACTGACCACATTGCCTCCTCGAGTGTGTTCTAATGTACCGTTACGGTCTTGAATGAAGTGCTCTAACACACTTCGATGCCCTGATTCAATATGGATTGTTTCGCCAATGATTATTATTATTATAACATCTCCAGGGGTACTGTGGAATATTTAATTTCAACTCTAAACTAAAACGGAAGAAAGCATAGTCTGTTGAGACGAAATAGGACAAACAATTTAGGGAAGAAAGAGAATAGAAAATAGAAATTATCTTCTTCTTTTTTCTTCAGCCTTTGTCCCGTTCACAAGTGGGATCGGCTCGTCGTGATTCGCCATTTAACTGTATCAAATGCCTGATCTGGGTGCAATCTCGAGGCTTTCAAATCCCCATCTAGCATATCAAGCCACCGTTGTTTAGGCCTGCCTTTTGGTCGTTTATCATCGACTTCGATGTTCAGACCAATCTTGGCAAATGAATTGTCGTTAGCGCGAATTGCGTGACTACACCATCGAAGACGCCTCTCTCACAATTTTTCCACGATCGGTGCAACCCCATAATGACCGCGAATATCCTCATTTCGGATTTGTTCAAAACGTATCACACCACTAGTCCAACGCAACATCTTCGTCTCCATTACCGCAAGACGCCGTTCATTGTCTTTTATAGTTGGCCAACACTCAGAACCATAGAGAGCGACAGGACGGACGACATTGCGGTAAATTTTAGATCTAAGACGTTCGTTGATACGTCGACCACAAAGAACACTAGTTGTGGAACACCCCTTCATCCAAGTTGCGTTAATGCGTGAAGCAATTTCATAACGCAGTTCTCCATTGGCTGATAGCGTTAACCCGAGATATTTTAAACGTTCAGTTCTGGGCAGATCACTGCCGCTGATAGTGATTGTGCCTGTTTCATGGGGATCGGTCTTCAAAAATTGAGTTTTGTTTAAATTGATCTGAAGCCGTGTTGCATGAGACGATCATTCCATTTTTGAACAAGTTGCTCGAGATCATTTTTGCTTTCAGATGCTAGGAAAACATCATCTGCATAAAGCAGTATATAGGGCGCTGGACGTTCGATATCTCTTGTGACGGTGTCCATAACAAAAACAAAGAGGAGAGGAGAGGGCGCTTCCTTGATGAACACCAACAGAGACACGAAGCGATTTTGATCCCCCCGCCATACTTCGAACTTTACTTTTCGGATCGTGGTGGATCAATTGAACCCTGCGCACGAGTTCTTCTGGCACTAAGTGTTGTCGTAAAGCATACCAGATGAGTTCGTGTGGTACACTGTCAAACGCTTTCTATAGATCCAGACATGCAATGTAAACAGGGTGATGTTTCTCACGGTGTTTCTCCATGAGTAACCGTGCAGCGTGTATTGTATCCATAGTTCCGCAGTTCTTGACAAATCCGACTTGATTCACGGTTATTTCAACGATTTCGCGAATACGGTTGGCAAGAATGCGTTCAAAAAACTTCATGGTATGGGAAAGTAACCGGATCGGACGGTAATTTGAACATTCTGCTGGGCTACCTTTCTTTTTTTATATAGAAACAGTGGTACTTTCTTGCCAGTCAGATGGTGTTCTTGCTTCCTGAATAACCCGGTTAAAGAATTCGCTGAGTCACACTGTTGTGTCCCAGCTCTTCGCTTTCCAGAGCTCAGATGCGATGTCGTCAGGTCCTGTGGCTTTCCCCCATTTCATTTGTTTTATTGTCTCCTCGACTGCAGTTACGCTGATAGGTGGAACTGCTCCAAATGTCGGCAATGATTGTGGAAGTGGAGGATGAGCAGATTCTTCAGTTGAAATTTGCTCGAAGTATTCTCGCCATCTATCCGTTGCGGCTCGACGGTTGGTAAGCGAAGTACCGTTCTTGCCGTTAACGCAACAGAAGTGTTCGATATCCTGTGTGCGTTCATTATGGCTTTTAACAACTCGATACAGATCTCTCTCGCCATCCCGAGTGTCCAGTTTATCATAAAGATTTGTGTAATGGTTCGCTCGGGTGACAGCGACAGCTTTCTTTGCTTCCCGGTTGGCACTCTTATAAATTTGCCCATTAGCAGGCGTTTTATCGTCGAGAAATTTGTGGTAGAGGCGTTTCTTTTCACGGACCTTCATTTCAACATCATCATTCCAAATCCAAGTATCTCGGTTGATGTACCGCTTACCCGGCTTGGTGACCCCGAGGGTTGCATTTCATTTAGTTCCATGATTCTTCCACATTTGTAATGGTCGCCAATCGTATGAGTGAGATCGTTTCTTCTTTCTTCTCACCAAATTGCCAGCATTTAATGCGTCGCGGGCCAGTGCGTTCCTCACGCTGTTTTATCGTTGGCTTAATTCGCAGAACGGTAATCAACGGCCGATGTTCACGTGCGATGGTCTCATAGGGAACGATTTTGCAATCAGTGGCGGGGGTAAAATGTTGGCGTCTTATGAGAATATAGTCGATTTGCGTTTTACTGTTCCCACTATAAAATGTAGGAAGATGAGACAATCGTTTGATGAACCATGTATTCATAAGTACAAGGTCAGGGGATTCCGCAAAATCGATTATACGCTCGCCACCCTCTTTGCGCGTTCCGGACCCCTTTCCCCCATGGCACCTGTTATCGTCTGTCTTTTCACCCACATGACAATTTAGGTCGCTCGCAATGATAGATAGAGGATAGTAAAGTCGTAACAGGCACGTGACAAGTCTTTTCATCGAGAAGTTGCCAGAAGGCATCCTTTTCGGGATCAGGTCGACCTGTCTTTGGTGCGTACGCGGGGAAGAAGTAAATAGTGCGATCAGCTGATATAGTGGTGAGCTTTATCAAATCGTTCGACTTCTTTAATGGCATCACGGAAACCCTCCGAGATGGCAATGCCAACACCATATTGAGCGTGTGGGTTACCAAAATAGAGAAGTTTATAGCCATTTTTACCGCGTTCGCGTTCAACGTCGCAGCTTTTGGCACCAGATCATCGGGTTTCTTGCAGAGCGCAGATAGATAGAAGGGCTCTTGCGGGTTCCTCGGTCCTTCCAGCTAGAGTACCAACATTTAGCGTGCAGACACGTATTTGTTTTGTTCGTTGTGTTCGGACTAACTTGCTTACGTCCTGTCGCCGTCCATGCGTCAAGAACACTTGCCCATTTCTCGACAGGACCGGGGCCCGTCCTGTCGCGTCGACTGAGGTGGACGCTCTATCATTTCTCCGAGGCTTGTGAATCAATCCGATCATCATGTTTGTAATGACATTGTATGCATTTTTTTGGTCGACCTGTCGCGGGGTCTGTCCCCAAGAGAGATCAGGTAGAATCTAGCATAGTAGAATAACTCCAACTGTACTCCATTTATCTCTTTCCCTGATCTCAGCATTTTATTTTTGTTTTACCGAGGATAGTACAGAGTACGTTGCCTCAAACCCTCCTCCTTTACATGGGCTTGGGACCAGCATGCTATGTTAATAGCATGTCGGAGTTAGAAAATAGAAATGATAGCATTGGGTATTTGTAGAGCAAGGAAGGAATTAACAGGAAATTCTACAGGATCGGTTAGAAATGTAGAAGGCGAACCAAGGAATTATCGATGGCGAGAAATTGAGTAAATAGAGTTCAAAAATGAGTATGTTTTTTTTTTGGACGGAATCGAAGGCTTTGAACGAAGGGGATATTTAACAACAAATTTGATGGAAGTTATATAGTTAGATGGTTGCTGCCCTTTCGTTATAAGGTGATCGAATTCGTTAAAATGTCTCTCAAAGGTTTTGCAACAAGAAGAAAGGCGTGAGATAGGGCACTAGTTCACTGCTTGGGTAAGGTCTCCGCTTCTGAAAATGAGGATAATAAGGCCGGCTTTCCAAAAACGTGAGAGTACTTTCCTTCTAGACTTGTGTTGAGAATTATTAATAAGGGGACGGGAATGTATTACTTACCGTTAACTGCGGAAAGGTTAGGAGGTCCATCGGGATGTTGGTGTCATCAATATGGTACCCAATCATGGAGGAATAAGGAAAGGAACGTCGATCGACTCTAAACAGTCTGCACCTAGAAAGGGCGTAAAAGATGCAGAAAGCGAAAAGGTAAACACGAAGCAGTAAAAAAAATTAAAGCCGCAAACTTGCTATGGGGAGTCGGCGGAAGTGTTGGAGATTGAATGGGATTACGAGGATTGCGAATGTGAGTGGAAACTGACACATGCGAGTAGGAAGTACGCTTACCAGGCGATGGTTACTGTACTTAGTGCGTGGGTGTGTGCCTTATTGTGAACCAGTCTTCACATGCCGATGACTTTTCGGTTTTCTAATCTGAATGTACATTCCATAGCCACTTTCATCCATCACAAGGCGTTGATCCCCGTCTACCCGTCCCCCGCATAAACATTCCCATGTAAATGGAACTGTCGTGCACTGAGGGTTCCTCCCAAGAAAATACGAAACGTTTCATACCTGAAAACTTAAGCTTCCGGTTTTCGGACCTGTTTATAATTCAACTCTACTTCAAGGGCGATTCAAAATCTTCTACCAGAAATGTCAATATTTGAATTCCCCGATTTAATTTTCACTCATAATCCCTGCATGGTATCATACCGCAATATGTATACTCCAACCACGCAGATACTTTTGTAAAAAATGAATTTTAAACGAAAATATTCGCCCGGAGAGCTTGCTGTTGTTATTTGCAAGTTTCCCCCTTATAATCTATTCATCCAAATATTTAGCTTTCGAGATTTCCAATAATAAATCTCTGCCATAAACGAAAATTTCTTCAGGATAAATTTCCGCAGCGTCTTTTGCCAATTTAGGACTTTGCTTCGACGCCATCAATGGATCAGCGAAAATTCCATTCATCTGCTTACTCCTGTGAAATTTTTTATCCTGATTCAGATAGGCAACGTCTTTGAACTGCACATGTATGTGTCATATTTGCTCAGAGAATGTTCTCCTTCTTAAGCATTTTTTTCTGTTTCAGCATTGCTCGGATTGGATCTTGTCGAGGGAAAAGTCACATTTCTAATTTAAAGCAAGATTCTGTCAAGAGTGACTATTTTCAGCGAAGGGTCACAATTTTGAAACTTAAATATGTCCTTAGTGTTCTGAATTGATTCTACGAAATTGTCAAGACCCTCTTCCCTGCATCAAGTTGGGTTTTTGCTTGTTGTCTTTCGCCCAGTGAGTGAATTCTCTTTTGACGCGAAAGGTAAGCCATCTTAAAACCATATCCAGATCTGAAAATTGACTAAGGCTAGAGACGTAATGCCATTATAAAGGACTCAGTAAGTGCTGTTACAATATGGTGACTATGGCGAGTATACATATCGCGACCACATCAGTGAGCAGAGTGAGCAGTAATGCGATATGAATATATGTAGCTTTGAAAGCGAGTTTCCTCCTGGAAAAGGAATTTTCCCGGAATCACATTCTTGCGTGGGCTGAGTAAAATAAGAAATGACGAATATGACGAAAGATCAATATTCGTGCCAATATATAACAAAATTCTAGAAAGTTCTGCAAAAAAATCCGCCGACCTAGTTTCCTCCTTCAGTTAGCTAAGTCAGAAAACTGGACTAACAAATACCCACTCTTTTATGCTTTAAAGTCTCTGTGGTGTATTTTGAACCCTTGATTTTCAGAAAGTCCAATAAATGGGATGTCTGGAAACTCTTGAGAAGTTGAATTTCCTTTGAATGCAAACGCAAACTTTATTAATAAAGTCCAAACTCCATGAATCGTGTCACAACTTCGGCGATAGTCCTACGAGTACTGGGACACTTCCTTTACTGTACAGGATCAATCCTACTTTCCTCTTTGCGACTGATTGATCGATATTGATTGGTGGTCTGACGCTGCATGCTTCGCCCAATTAATGCTTTAAATTGAAATTATAATTGCTCCTACAGGCACGCTAATGAAACGCACGATGTGGAATAACGCTTTCAATCGTTGCGGCCGGAAAATCAGGGAAATTGGAAAATGTATAAAGTTGGGTGTCATAATTTTCCAAATTTGTTTAAATTTAAAAAGCTTGCATGTGTGTGCTTTTATGAGTTAATGGAATATCGTATGTCGTTGAGTGCCATGATTGGAGTGATTTTAACATTCAAGGAAGCCTGGCAGATGATATATTCATTGGCCCTTTTAGTTAAGCTTGGTTAACGCGATCCATTCTGTAATGATATTGTGGATATTGAGAATATTGGAATAGTGTATATAAGTTAATTACGCACTACAAAAATGAGCCATTATAATAAGATTTGAATTCGAAACTTCGTTGTGAATGGGTACAGACCTTGCGAGGTAAGGCTCAATAAACGGTCTTACATTCTTTAGTATATCTTTCACTTGAAATGTAGGAATCGACAATCAACAGTGCGCTGGTATTAGAAAAGTTAGGGTGGTAGTCTGACTTACCAGAGTTTTCGAGGAGGAAATATTCCTCGGAGCCTTGCAGGAAGGTCGGAGTCCGAAGAGAACAGCGATGGAAAGGGTTGGCCAGCTGTCTCAGCGCGTAACTAAGGCATGAAGCACTACAATGTTTTGACGGCATTTGCACTATAACAAGCAAATCAAACTACTAGTTAAAGTAGGAATTGTCGACTTGATATCACCGTGTCTCCGAGCGAGAAGGCTCAGTCAAAGCAGAAGCTCCAGAATCTGGAGAAAGAAACCCGGGATCTCAAAAGTAAGCTTAAATAGGTCGAAATACCGGACTCTCGCGCTTCGGGTATAACAGTTCTGTGTTCATTTAAAATATGTGAGAAACTTCAACGCACATTTTATATAGCTACAAATCCAACATATTCCTTCATATTTTTCCAAACTACAAGATATGCGTACATATTACAGCCGTATATATTATTCTCACCCCAAACAAGCAAACTGCCTATTACCGAAAACTGTACGTACCCATGCACGTATATAAATTGATCGTACCTATGTTTCAGGTTTACTTCATGCGCAAAAGTATACATATGTACATATATAGTACGTATATTGAGTACCGTTGATTTAATGTTCAAGTATATCTGGCTAACTACCCGCAATCTTCACAATGCGAACGCATATAGACCTACATACACACTTGATATTGATCTACAAATGCCCCAAAAACTTAAAATAAAATGTTTCTTTGTGACCCCCATTCATATCAGCTGACTTTGTTGTGGTATCGACTAATTGATATGGGATGATGACATCATACACGTTGTAGAATGCACAAATTGCTCATCAAATGGAAAAGTTTCACCCTCTATAACTTTTTTAATAATAGTTGGATTTTCTTCTAACTTGACCAAATTGTGCCTTGTATCGTTCTAGTATGAACTAAGGGGGGTTTCCGGGTAAATTTCCTAAATATGCTGATATACTATTATTAACTTTATATATGGAAATATCGGAACGGGGTGTATTTTGAGGCCTAGATTTCTTAGAGATGTGATTTTTTTCAGATTTTTCGGTTGGATAGGTTCTGATAACGAGACCTACACTTTTTGATGGTCACATTTTGAGCCCTCACTTCCCTATGTTTCACTCGATATCAGTGTCGAACCAGTTTCGAAAAGCACTGATCGAGCCCTTTCGTTTGATACCTCACATGACCACATTCTGTAAAAAAAATGTTGCACCTTCCATTCACATGCATGGGGAGCCCCCCCTTAAACTTAACGCGAAATGGCGCCACTTGCTGCATGTAAAGGGAACAGCAGATGACATACTCTCACCAATTTTCGTGACAATCGATCCAGTCGTTTCCGAATAAATCGGGTGTGACAGACAGACAGACAGGTACAACGACGTATTTAATCTTCCCTTCCGGAGAAAGCCACAGTGGTGGGTTACGCTGACGACATAGCGCTGGTTGTTGTCGCAAAGCATCTCGAAGATGTTGAGTTATACTAAAGCGAGGCAATCAGTGCTGTTAAAAGTTGACTAGGGAGCTCTGGTCTGACGCTTGCGGGCTAAAAAACAGAAGCGGTCCTCATCACTAATGGCCGGAAGAGAAATTACGCCTGTATTAAAAATCGGGAATCAAACCATCACTTCCAAGCCGACCATCAAATGCTTGGGGGTGGTGATAGACAGGAAGCTCAGCTATAAGCAACACATACTGTACGTGTTTGCGATAGATCGTCTACTGTTAGTATGGCCCTCGCGAGGATGATGCAGATCGTGGGAGGCCACGGCATGCCTTTAGGTTGCTTATAACCACGGTGGTGGCCTCAATCATGCTCTATGCGACCCCAGTTTTGAGGGAAGCGTTGCGGATGTCAGTTAACACTAACAAACTGAGTGCAGTCTACAGGAAGATAGCCCTGATGGTATGCTCTGCCTCCAGGACTGTCTCAGATGATGCAGCATTCGTCATCTCTGGAATGATGCCGATTGACATCTTGGTAGATGAGATGGCGAAAATATACAATTCGAAGCCAATCTCTCCCTTATCGCAGACGGAGAAGGCTGAGAGGGAGAGATCCATAACTAGATGGCAAGAGCGGTGAGAACGCTCGGGAAAGGGTCGGTGGACTCACAGGCTCATTCCTGCTATCAAGGAGTGGTTGGAGAGACAACATGGTGAGATTAATTATAATTTCACCCAGTTTCTCGGGGGCGTGGAGGATACCGCCTGTACCTGCACAGGTTTAAATTGGAGACTTCACCCGACCCTCCAAATTGCGATGGAGTCCCAGAGGACCCAGAGCATGTATTATTCCACTGTCCGAGATTTGTGGAAGAAAGGAGGAGACTCTGGCAGAGGTGCTGATACCAGAAAATCTGATATCGAAAATGGTAGTCCATCAAGAAAATTGTAATGCGGTCAACTCCATCATCGCATCTATCCAAACCAAACTGCGAAAAGCAGAGGAGAGGAACAACGCGCGGTCACATTCGCCGCGTATAGAAGAAAGGTGACTAAGCTAGAATGAGCTGACTCCGCGCCGTGATGTAATACCGTAAGGTGGTTCCGTGGTGCAGGGAAGGAGTCGTTGGTGGTTTTAGTGGGTAAAAATCCCACATGCTGGTGTGTTCAGGCCAGAATCTTTTGAAGATCTCCACCTCCTGAAAAAAAGACAGACAGGCAGACGGACAGACAGACATCGACTCGATTCTAATAAGCTTTTGTTTCACAAAAAGACCTTAAAAATTTGCACCCTCCAATCACATGTATGGGGAGCCTCCCTTAAACTTAACACAAAATGGCGCCACTTGCAGCATGTAAAGGGGGGTGTGTTTACACAAAACCTTAAAAGGCAATTCAGAAAAACAAACGGGATAGCCTCCGGCGGGTCTACATGCATATATAGTGCGTTAACCACACCAACATTGGTTGTTCATGATTACCTGAAATGCTCTTCAGCTCCCCCATGACTTCCCAAGGCGCTTGTTTTTCGTTTGAGATAGTTTCAAGCCAGTATACTCCGATGATACGACACAGACGGAGAACCCGTCCAACTGAAAACCTTTGTTTTCTTGATGTCTAACTTCAGTCCAAAACTACCTGCTTCTCTTCTCATATCCAGGGCCACTTGGTCAAGGTCCATGACCCGGTGAGAAAACAAACAGATGTCATCAGCATAGTCGAGGTGTTTGAAGAAAAATATCATTGTCCATTGAATTCCCCCACGTTCCTCCGAATAAAGCAATATGCAGAACGCCACAGATAATAAGAAAAAATATTATAGGTGACAGGCTGCAACCCTCGCGGACTCCGTTTTGGACCTCAAAAGTCTCCGAGATTTTACCACGGTACAGCACGTGACATTTTGCGTCATTATATTTCGCTCTGGTAATAGCTATTAGTTTCTACGGAATGCCCATCCTACGTAGAGCATCCCAGATATGCTCCCTGTTCATGGTGTGGAAAGCTTTCTCGAAATTGATGAAGAGCAAGTGCAGCGAAGATCTAAACTCCGCGCTGTTCGAAAATGGTTCGTAGCGTGTTGATGTGCTAAATGCAGGGGAATGGGAGCGGAAACCAGCCTGCTCTCTGTCGATCAAGCGTTCGAGATGTTCTTTGATGAGTTCCAGGATTGTTTTATCTATTGTCTTTGTGACGACACGAGTACGTTGATATCCCTCCAATTGTTTCGCTCAAAGCGAGTCCCCTTTTTTAGAATCAAGCTGGTACAGTAACCATTGGGTTATCTCCTACTTTTGCTCTCTCTACAAAAGGTCTCGGATTCCCAAGATTTTAGAATGGGTGAAAGCCGCAAATCCGCTGTACCTGCAGTTGCAGTGATAAATAAATCTGCGGGGAGACCATCAAACCCAGCGGCTTTACTCTGCTTGAGTACATTGATGGTCGAAATGATTTCTCTTCTCCTTGGAGGAATAGTCCGTATCTGCATGTTATGGTGACTAGCCATTTCATTCACAAGGGGAGGAACCTCACCGGATGAAATACGGTTAAGAACCATGGTGAAGTGTTGTTTCCACCTCTTCAGTCGTACGTACGCTATGCTGAACTTCCCGGGATTTCACTCGGTATTTGAATTCGATCGCGCCACGCCTGCTGTCACTCGCAGCGGTCCGTAGTCTTGAACCCCTTTCGTTTGTCGATTCGCTTCCACGATTAAGCAGTCAGTCAGATTTTATGACGCCCCTTGGGGACGTGGCCGATGACCTGTGTAGTACCCGAGAGATTCTCAGGTATATTACTCAGTATATTCGCCGTTCGATTAGCAAGATAACTCTCCCACTGTCTAGCGAAAGCTGGGCCACACAAGCGGTCGATGTTGAACTTGGGGGGGGGGGGGGGTCGTAGCTCCCCAACCCTACGAGAAGTGGCGGACGCAACACACACGTGAACGTAAGCGACCCTTAAATGGTGGTTCCTTCCAAGACCGATGTCAGCGTCTCTCTTGTTACCGACATCGATCAGGAAATGGTTGATCTGACTGTTTTGACTTCGTCGGTCAGTTCGAACAGAACTGATCTTATGCCAAGCTCTGTGCGCGAACAATGCGCCAAATCCACTAGCCTTCTACCATTACCTTTGCGGTCGAAAAGTCCGAGCAAAGTCTTGCCAGTTCCCACCTTGACATTCAGATCACCAATGATGATCACAATGTCCTCTGAACTGCGTTTGACTGTTCGTAGAAAGCATTCTCCTCCACTATATTGGAAGTGTCCGCTGGTGCGTAGTATTGTACAATTGTGATGCTCCTTAACCTGGACCAGAATCTCGCAGTTAGAAGTCTGTTAGAAACTAGCTCCTAGGTCAAGAGAGCGCACCTTGCTGGAGCCGTCGAAGACAACCCGACACGTATTTGCATCTATTACCAGTCGGCTTTCCAGAGTACAAAAGCACATTGCCACAAGAGGGAATGCATTTCTCTAAACAGTCGCATTGGGAATTTGAATGCTCGGCGTTCGCGTCTTAGAGGTAGCGACGTTGATCGATTTCGGTTACGCCGCGATGAATTCGCAATTTTTCTTGCTAAGAACCCAAGTCTCCAAGGAATGCAAGAGGACTGGCAACATCATTGTCCTGTACAGTACGAGCTTTGACCCTATGGGGAGAGATTAGCTCTTGGGTTTTTATTGCTGATGTTGCCCCATATATTTCGTATTGCCTTCATTGATGTGGAGGTCAACATCTCGCACCCATCACGGCCTGCTCGATCTTGATGAACGCAATTTGTATGTCTCGGGTGGTTCTTCCCATGATGTTGATATCTTCAGTATAGGCCACTAGTTGGGTGGACTTCATATTTTATCCTGCACCATTTTTAGTGACACTGTTTATTTACTTGATTTTTACAGAGAGACAGACGGATAGAGATACAGACAGTAGACCGATGTTAATAATGTTTTCAACAAAACCATAGAAAAGGAACAGAAATAAGTTGATTACATTTTTTAAAAAAATGATACGAGAGACTGTCAGGACGCAAACGTCATGAATACTCAGATCAGTACTGTGGATGACAAATTATACAATATTCGGAATTCACAGGGCGAACAGAAGAGATGGGGGACAAAAGAATATTGAATTTATCGGAAGAAGGATAAGAAGGCGTTGGAGATTGAATGGAATGTTGGAAAAAACTAGATCGAGGAGACGGTTACTACGATTGTGGCGGCTGTGCAATTGTAAAGCGGTGGTTCACGGTTCGCTGAAATGTGGTTCAATTCCTCAGGACTTCCCGCATTCTTCCTCTTCTGTTCTACGCCAAATGCTCTTGGAGTGACCACCTTTTCGGACATCCGGTTCGGTGCCACCGTCGACAGAAACCATGATTCCAAGGTATTCAAATTTAGTTAACGTCATCGATGCTACATATGTCCATTAATGCAGATAAGGAGAGACCGTCGGCCCGTCAAACTAACTGGTTTTGTTGTTGAGTTTGAGTTTACTTGACTCACTTTCCAAATCCAGAGCCATTTGACCAAGGTCTATGATCCGGTGAGAGACCAAACAGATATCATCTACGTAGTCGAGGTGTTTGTGGAAAGATGTCATGGTCCACTAAACTCGTCCACCTCCTGCGGACTGGGCAACATGGAGAACGTTATTGATAACAAAAAGAAATAATATCGGTGACGAGATGCAATCCTAGCGGATTGCGCTTTGGACTTCAAATTGCTCTGAGATTTTGAAGCTTTCGAGATGCGTTTGATGCGTCCCAGGATTATTTTATCTATTATTTTTCTGATTGCAGGGATCATGCAAATACCTCTACAATACTCCCCTTCTGCCACTCTCTGGGAAAGGATTTCCCTATAAGTAGAAATACCAGACCTGAAAAAGCTGCAAGTACAGCGTTAATAATAATAAATAAACCTTCTGCGATACCGTCGAACCCAGTTCCGTTAGAGTGCATTGATCGCCGAAATGGCTTCTCTTTTGCATGGAGGAACAGTTTGTAGCCAAATGTTATGGCTACTAGCCATCTCATTCACAAGAGGCGGAAATTCACAGGAAGTGATGCGGTTAAGAACCATGGCCAAGTGTTCTTTTCGCCTCTTCAACTGCTCGTCATCGTCGATGAGGAGTCTGCGGTGTACGTTCTTCTTTTGTGATGCGGTATATACTTTTCAAGTTATTGTGTTCTGCGACATCTGCTTCTCTGGCAGTAGGATTTTTCAATGTATCTCGCGGCGGCCTATAGAGCCATAAACCACTTCCATTCAGCGATCCGCTTCCAGAGTAGCGGCCAATGATCTGTGCAGTACTCGAGAAAAGAGCATTTTAATGGCTATCCAATAGGAGATGTTGAATTTAGAGGAGGCGCAGCTCTACAACCTAGAAGGAAGTGCGGACAATATGGTGAGCCCTTTCGAGGCTGGTGTCAATGCCTCTCATACTACGCACATCCAAGAGACAACTCATAAATCTACTGGTGATTCCAAGTGGTCAACTGACTGCTCGCGTCTGTCAATTGAAACCCAACTACCTTATGGCAAGCTCTGTTCTCGATGTACCACCTGTGGTGAGGCGGTAGAAACTGAGAGAATTTAAAATCCTCCCACCGTTATCGTTATGGTTGCCAAGACCATGCTTCCCAATTTTGGTACTCCTCATCTTGAGCCGGAATCAAAATCCTATCAGAAGCCAGCTGCTAAGTTAGTAGAGCGAACCTTGCGTTACCGGATACGCGTCTGCTCCGAATTAGCTTTCTAGAGTACAAAAGCATATTGCCATTAGTATGGCAAGAGGGAGAAGAGTATTCACCAGAGTTCTAGGATCTTACATAGCTATGGTCCCAAATGTCAAGCTTACATCGTTGGAATTCTCGCTCAAGTTAGAGAAAGCGAGCATTCTAGCGGCTTTCGACATCATTGTCGGGGAACGTGCGCACATCCCAGAAGTCTATCATAATCCGTTTTCGATATTCAAAGGTCTTCGGCTTGAGATCAGCCCATATTCCAGGGGTTGGTGACGTTTCCGCATCAGTAAAGTTTTCAGCAGCAAGCAAGGAGTACTTTGACTGTACTCTTAAGCTCCAACTCATAGAAACAAACTCGAAATGAAGGGATCGAGACTGATATATTTGGAGCAGAAGGGCAGACCGACAGAGGTCCTTGAGGAAATTCTGAGGCTTCCACAGAGGATGGAAGATTGATCTGGTGGTTCACTACACTTTGAGAAGGAGTCAAGAAGGGTCAGATTGAAGATGAATGATACCAACAAAACCAACGTTCTCAGTCTGACGTGTTGATGGAAGGAACATCCGGGCCGTTGATCAGTTTGCTTTAGCAGCGCCGTTTTTCCAAAATCTGGAAAATTGAAGGAAGAATGCAAATTTTCTCGAAAGATCAGAGATTGAGTTGAAATGCTTTGCCAGGAACTCCCCCAGTTGATAAAAAGGTAATCTATTATGGTTGGCGCGCTATGCCCCACATAGGTATCTACAATATCCAGACCTTATTTTCCTCCGTTGCGTTACTTGCACCATTTTATTCAAATATATGTATTTTATAAGTAAAATAAAAATCAAAATTAGAAACGCGCTTCGGTTCGCGCGCTGAGCGGTTAATTTCAACGAATTGTTTCTACGGAATGATGAGAGTTCCGTTTCTTGGGCGCCCTCAATGCTGCCTGTCCTCTTTTTGTGTTACTGGCGTGTGCGCCTTTGTACTTTTCTTCCAGCTAGCCCGCCTGTTCTCCCGCCTTAGGAAGGGACAATAACTTTTTAGTTTAGCGATTTTTTTCGAGACAATAATAGCGAATTCCATTCCGTTTTCCAGAAGAAAAAGATATTTTACACTGGTCGACATGGAAAAATGGACTGACACTCTGATGGGTAATCTTTACTAATTTTAAGTCGCTGAATTAGGATATGACCCCCGTTTTTTCCATCACCCTCCAGTTTTCTGCCACACCCCTATTTTGGCCCAAACTGCTAAATTTCGCCTAATCTGCTCAACCTACAACGAAGAATGCCAACTTATAGTCTAAAATTACGGGAAAATAATGATAAAGACTATGTCCTATGATAAACATCTTTGGTGTTCCGTGGGGGTGAAAAAAGGGGGCCAGCCTCCTATCCCTTTTTTCATCAATCTTCTACCCCTTATTCTTCAAAAGGAAAAAGTAAATCTGGATGTATAAATAAAAATATTTTATTTTTTTAAATGAAGTTATTATTTGAAGCAAACTTAAAAATGACTCCAAGGAGTAGTTTTGTCTCTTAAATGTCTCTCTCTCTCGTTAATATAACACGAAAAAGTATGCGCATGCTGGATTTGAAACACGTTGCCCCAAGAAAGTGCTCATGAATACAAATTACAACTTGTCCGCTTACTCATCAAACACATTGCACTACTTGAATTGTGCCTTACTTGGTAAGTATTCCTTTTTCGCTTTCGAGTGCGGTGTTTGCGTTTAGCAGAAGTGGCTTTTGTTTCTGTTTTTTAAGTACATTTCTCTAGAATTCATAAATTTTTTGGTGTAATAATTTGTGCAGAAGTGACTTTTAAGAATCAGAGGAGACCCTTGAATGCGTTGGTTCGGAAAGTTTATGAGCATTATTTCGGTTGTAAAGTCGGGGATCAGGACAAGGCGTGGGCTCCAAAATTATGTTGCAAAAGTAGTTACAGTAATTTAAAATCGGGGTTACGTTGGGAATCACGCACGATGTCCTTCGCGATACCAATGGTCTGGCATGAGCCCACCTCTCATGCCGAGGACTGTTATTTTTGTATGACGGCAATATCTGGATACTCCCAAAAATCGAAACATGCTATAACTTATCCGAATATCCTGTCGGCAATTATGGGTCTAACATAAGTAATTTGTTGCGTCCCATACCACCCGAAAACTACACCCCTGACAATGAAGAATCAATAACTGAACAGAATGCGCTATCGCCGGAAGAGGAGGTACCACCTAGCAGCCTAGATAAAGATTTTACGCCTAACAATCCGAAAGAAGCAAAACTTTTCACGTCAAAATGAATTGGACGACTTGGTCCGGGATTTAGTCCTGCCTAAAGTAAAAGCTGAGCTTCTTGGTTCACGACTGAAGCAGAAAAATCTCCTGCAGAAAGGTGTCAATATTACGTTATAGAAATTCCGCCTTAATTTCTTTTTTCTTGCGAGACGATGATAACAACATTGTAGGACTAATGACTGAACTAAAAGTACCACACGTCTCTGAAAACTGGAGACTTTTCATTGATTCTTCAAAAACTAGTTTGAAAGCGGTTGTACTTACTAATGGAAATGATTTACCATCGATCCTTGTTGCCTACCCAACTCATATGAAAGAAACATATGACAATCTGAAAAAAAAATCTGGAAAAAATCAATTACGTTCATCACCAATAGAGTGTTTGTGCTGACCTCAAAGTAGTGGCAATATTAACTGGATTGCCAGCTGGCTACACTAAATTTTGTTGCTTTCTTTGTGAATGGGACAGCCGTGCTAAAGATCAACATTATGTACGAAAAGACTGGCCTTTGCGCGTGAAAGATATTACCGGTAGTAAAAACATCTCTTTTGACGCCTTAATAGATAAAAGAAAAAATCATTATACCTCCACTTATTAAGCTGGGCCTTTTTAAACAATTTGTTAAGGCTCTAAATAAGGAAGGTAAAGGATTCTTATATCTGAAGCAAAAATGTCCGCACATAAGTGATGCTGAAATCAAAGAAAGCGTATTTGTGGGATCTCAGATTAAACAGTTGCTTGATGACGATGCTTTCTCCAACAGTTTGTCAAGAAAAGAGCTTGGGAATCTTTTATCTTTGTTTGCCGCGCTTTTCTTGGAAAAAAAGATCAGATGACTATCAACAACGAATTGATGAGTTACTTAAATCTTACAAGGCTTTAGATTGTAATGTGTCATTCAAAAGTTCATTTTTTCCACTCCCACCTTAGTTTTTTCCCGAAAAATTGTAGAGCCGTTTCGGACGAATCGGAAAATCGAATCCTCGTATGTTGGCCGAATACTGTTCGACTCAAATTCGAAGAATAGGGATGTGACTGAAAAATTGAGGGTGATGGAAAAAAAACGGAGGTCATATCCTAATTCAGCGACCCAAAATTAGTAAAGATCACCCATCAGAGTGTCTGTCCATTTTTAAGGGTTTGTGTAAAACAAAACCTTATTAAAATCGATTCACTGTCTGTCTGTCTGTCACACGCACTTTTCTCCAAAATGGCTAAACCGAACCGAACGAAATATGGTGGACAGATGGGAACTATAAAATCCCACGCATACAGCGAGTGGCATAAATTTGGATGGAGTTTAAGGGGGGCTGCCCATGCATTAATAAATTTTTTTTACCGGGTATAGTCGTGTGGGGTATCAAATGAAAAGTCTCGCTTAGTACTTTCCGCAACTGATATTAGTTCAAAATATGTCCCATTCCGATATCTGCTCAAATAAACTTACTAATAGTATATTACCAATTTTGAGAAATTTACTGAAAACCCCCTTTAAATTCATCCTAGGCCTGCCGAAATTAGTACCAGTATGGAGGATAATATTTCGTATATACGTACTTCATTTCATGGAAATCCGGCCATTAACGCCAAAGTTATAGCAGTTCAAACTTAGCAATTTCGCGCTGCTTCCAAGGCCATGCAAATAAGATGCTGACGTCATAATTAACGGGAATAATTGACCTCGTAAAGTATTGAAATCGCATTTATGAAGAATCTACTTGCCTCTGCTGCCTTTTTAAGGTTTTGTGTAAAACACTAATGTGAAACCTAAACCTTGAGAGATGTCCCATTCCGGTACCTGCTCAAATAAATTTGCTAATAGTATATTACCAACTTTTGGAAATTGACTGAAAAACTCGCCTTTTGCACCGACATAGACGAAGTTTCATGAAAATCCAACTATTAGTGTCAAAGTTATAGCAGTCCAAACTTATCAATTTCATGGGAATTAACAGGATCCTAAGCCATACAAATAAGATGCTGACGTCGAATTGACATTCGAATGAAATATTAAAATTCCTTTCAAGAAGAGTCTAATTCTCCCCAACCCTTTTTAAGGTTTTGTGTGAAACAAAACATTATTAGAATCGATTCGATGTCTGTCTGTCACACCCGTTTTATTCGAAAACGGCTAGACCGATTGTCATGAAAATTTGTGAGAGCATGGGATCTGTTGTTCCCTTTACATATAGTAAGTGGCGCATTTTGTGTTAAGTTAAGGGACATACATGTGAATGAAGGGTGACATGGAGCTGCCGTGCATTCGTCGCTCCTCAGATCTTCTTCTTTTTCTTCAGCCTTTGTCCCGTTCACAAGAGAGGTCGGCCCGCCGTGATCGGTTTCACCATTTTATTTTATCAAATCAGGATGTAATTGCGAGTCCTTTAAATCCCCATCCAGCATATCAAGTCACCATTGTTTCGGCCGGCTTTTTGGTTGCTTACCATTGACTTCGATGCTCAGACCAATATTGGTGAGTGAATTCTCGTTAGCGTGAATTACGCGACCATACCATCGAAAACGCCTCACTCGCAGTTTATGCACGATCGGTGCAACCCCATATTAATCGCGGATATTCTCATTTCGGAAGTGATCAAAGCGGGTCACGCCTCCAGTGCAATGCAACATCTTCCACTCCATTACCGCAAGACGCCGTTCATTGTCTTTTATACAACACTCAGAACTATAGAGAGCGGCAGACTGACGACATTGCAGTATATTTTAGATTTGAGACGTTTGCTGATACTTCGATTACAAAGAACACCAGTTGTGGAACGTGACTTCATCGACTTCAGCGTTTATGCGTGAAGCAATTTCATTACCCAGTTCTCCATTGGCTGATAGCATTAACCCGAGATATTCAAATCGCTCAGTTGAGAGAATGAGAATGGCAGTAACCTGTCTCTCGAGATATTTAAATCGCTCAGTTCTAGCAATGGCAGTAACCTGCCCATATCTCGGTTCAATGCTATCAGCCAATGGAGAATTGCGTTATTCTCTTCACATGGGGAACACAAAACGTTTTATTTCTGAAGCGTCAAGCTTCCGGTTTCCCGACTTATTTTTCCATATTTTTTTTTTGTTGACCAGTGTCATCCAGCACCACATTACAGAACACAGAGTCATGGGATCTTGCTTTCCTAATGTTGTATCTTTTTCCTTGCATTTGTATAAATTTTCCTTGCCCTTGTAGAGATAGGTTTAGGTTCCCTAGTAAGGGAGATAAAGTTCTGAGACAGTGTGATAGGTAAATGCCACCCGCTAAGCTTCCCGCCTCTGCACTTGTCATACATTTCCTTGAAAAGAGCATCAGCACATACCTCTGCGCCGTAGAACAGAAGACAATTACTTGTAGACATTTGCCATTAGTCCACTTAAGGTTGAAACTCTAGCTACAGCCTTATCCACTGTTGTTTTGATTTGCTCGAAAAAGCACATCCTCGAATCGATCGTTAAATCAAGGTAGTTAATAATTTATCAAATCAATCCTTTCCTCACCAAGCATATGTGTTAACTATTAATGAACTAAATAGTATATTTATTTCTATATATTGGATTATTTTATATTCAGATTATAATCGATATCTTCATTCTCTTTCAGGTATGTTTTGAGTTCCATTTTTCCGTAAGTACAACATCCCAATTTAGAACCACCACTGTTTATGCAATCACCGTGGAACAATTTCATTCAAGCCCAAAACCTCGTGTATATCTCAATATAGAAATATCCGTCTGCGAATATATGCAAATTCCATCACACAAAAAATAAATTCCTCCAAATACCCTTTAACAAAGTGGCTAGCATCAATCGATAAAATATTTTTCGCTTTAATCTCCAAGCACGCATTTCATGCAAAAATTTCAACCCATCCAGCGGCCACACATCCATATTTTTCTCATCCATTATAGATAACTCTCTTCCATAGAACCTTTGCCCTTTCCACCAATATAACTTTTCCGTCAGCTTTTCTTTTGCTTTAGTCATCATCGGCATGTTATCCAGTTTCCCCTTTTAAACGTGACGTCATTCGCTGGAAAATTGAAAGACATCGAACTCAGTGAAATTGTATTGAACATCCCATTCAGAAACGTTCTCTCGAAATTTTGTGAATGAGAAAGTGTCCTCGCCACCAAATCTGCTTCGAGTAACGAACGCCCCCACGACATGCATGCAACACCAGCCGGTGGAATCTCTTGGGACACAAACTTCCACAATTTCTGATCTTATATCCTTATGCCAGCCTGGCACTGGGTCACACTGCAGGAGTGAAACCGGTGAACCTACCAGACAACTTGTCGGGAAATTGAGGAATACGAGGAGTTAGTGGTAGTGAGTGAATGTTGGTTGTACTAATTTTTGTACAAAAGCCGGGTTGGTTTCAGGATAGCGCTTCCATCAGCTTCGCGTACCAAAATTTAGTGCACGGGAATACCATAATAAATGGAAAATCGAATAACTTTCAAACGGAAAAATATCGTGGTTTGATATTTTACTCTACTTATAGATATCTAACTGCCTAAAAATCTAGTTTAGACAAAGTACTATCAATCAAATCTCCATTGACAGAAATAAGAGATTTCACTGGTTCGGGGCAGATATCTTCTGCTATATAAAGCTGTATTTTTAAGGAGCTCAACTTACGAATGAATCGCAGCAATGCCAAGTTGCACAGAGCCTAGTTGGTTTTCTTATTTACTCTTTTTTGCAAGTGCGCATTTTGGCCAGCCTAAACACAATTTGATTACTCGCGACTGATCTCTTTCTGATAGTTCTGTTCTTGTTATTTTTTAAAAGAAACATTGTTTTTACTTGGCATGAAGTTCCGTTTATTTCCAACCAGATCCCGGTTACTCAGAAATGGTACCAATATTAGACACCTGTCGTATCCACTGATGAGAATGGCCAGCGCGCGCTTATGGTAGGCCCTTGTGGTAAATGAACGCTGGTGGCCGTCTCCCTTACATTTTTTGAGTCTTCCATAGTCAGCAGAGAAAGTCCCCTTATGTTTTAAGTTACTGCAATCTTTATTTCTTTTGTCTATCAATGAATTTTGCATGAATGTTTGCGTCAGTCTGTAGATCTTTCTCTTTCATCGAAACATCACTTTCTCGATCTTGTTCTCTCCAACCTGCGTCGCTTCCTCTATCTTACATATTCCTCCTTATATCGCTTTTAATGTCTATCGTCTCACAAATGAATTCGATGATAAAATAACCTCACGTGTAATGCGCAAACCCGCTAAGTTCCATGTTTGCACCTGATTCCTAGTTACATCATTTCCTCCTCGAAGGCCCTGTGCTTTTATCCTATTCGGTGCACTACTGAGATCCATCCGTACTTTCAATTAGACGCCTCTGCTGACTTACCTCAATTATCCTGTGACTTACTTTGGAGTTACTTGTCCTCAGTATATATCTTCTCTCTCCTTTCTTCTTTCCTTTGCTAGCTGGGTGCAGACTCTCTTCTTTATTTGAGTACCTCATTGCCAATCTTATGCCAGTAATTGATCCGATTCCCATGATTGTCTTAATCTCTTTCTACTAAAAACCAATCAGTAAATCTTTCTCTTTGCAAATTACCGCCTTATTTCGCTGTTCTTCCTGTTCCAAAATCCTTGGAAGGCAACAACCTTATAGCCAGAAAACTACCAAGCCTTGTAGACTGTCGGCACACTGCAATGAACTTAACAGTTCATCAACTTTGTGGCTGAATGTTAAAATTAAATTTACTTAAATTATCCCTAGGGAGTACATTTTAATTACATGAATTTTTCTAAGGCCTACGAACTTGCAGATCACATGCTACTTCTGTCCAAATTTGCCTCATCCAAAAGGGCAGCACTTTCTCAAAACCCTAAAGACATGCCAAAATTGATCATGAAACTCCGTCCGTGAATCCGAAAACTTCCCTGAAGTATTCTCTGCTCTTGTAAGGTTCGGGAATTTGGGGGAAGGAGGTCCTTTCAGACACTTCGTCCCTTGCGTGTCCTCCATCTGTGGGACTGCAATAGAACATGGAAGAAACCACGTGTCAAACTGAAATGGGAAAATAAAAAAATATTCGTGACCGCCCCGAGTAAAATCTAGCTGGATCCCATCCTCAACCGGCTCAAATCTTTAGAAAGGTCTCTTCGAGGGGTTCCCATCCTTTCTCTGCATCCGCAGGCCATAAAGAGTTTGCAATATTTCATCATTATGTAGGTCTCAAATCCCATACCGATTTCTATTCAAATCACGTAGATGATATTATGTTACTGTTGGAATTTCACTGTAGGAAGCGTACTTTTACATCTTAACAAAGTTATATATAATGTTGCCATTCGCTCCTGAAAGGGGGTGGCGAATCAGTCGTACCTACGCGCCATATTTGACGGTTTGCTGAAATTCGCGTCAGCTCCTCGAAAGACTTCTCGAACTGCCTACACTCCTATTCCATTGTTCTGTGCCATGCGAAATCCTGGAATAGTCGATTCCAATGTATGGCTCAACCAACAATGGAGTTGTTGCCCTTCCTTAATATGTGGCCTATCCACTGCGATTTTTGCACGACTTCTCATCAGTAGGTCCGCGTATCATTGGCCTGTTCGCAAACGAAGATCTTCATTTGAAATTATATCAAGCCAGCGTACCATGATGACACGTCGCAAGTAAGCATTGATGAAGGCTCGGACTTAAGTTACAGTAGTACTCTCATATAACAAACACAGAAAGAACATGAGCCCTGAACAGTGTTGAGGTTGGTATTGAGGCAAATGCGTTTTCAAATTTTGGACGGAGTACACCCTTGATGAGTCGACATCAAATTCGGTGCCACTGTAGCTTCAGATTGAGAGTCTTGATTTTGGTGGTGCTTATCTTTAGTCCGACTCTACTTGCCTTCTACTCCATCAAATCCAGAGCCTTTTGTCTAAGGTCCATTACGCGGTGAAAGAGCAAATAGATTTCATCAGCGTAGTCGAGGTGTTTAAGAAAAGATGTTGTGATTCATTAAAACCCTTCACGCTCTTCGAGCAAGGCAGCATAAAGAACGTCACCGATAACAAAAAGAAATAATATCAGCGATAAGATGCAACCCTGGCAGAGTCCGATTTGGACCTCAAATTCCTCTGAGATGTTACCTCAGTGCAGCACGTAACATTTTGTGGCATCATATGTCACGATGATAGTAGCTAATAGTTTCCCCGGAATGCCCCTTCTGGGTTAAGCCCTCCGCATATACACCCTGTTGTCACCATCGATAGCCTTTTTGAAATCGATGAAGAGCGGATGAAGCGGGGATCTGAATTTTGCGACGCAAAGATAATTGCGAAGCACGCAATCACCTCTCCCGTCGTCGCACTCAAAACGGGTGGCCTTTTCGGAATCTTAACGTTCATCTTCTTTCCCTTTCTGGTAAAGGTCTGGGATCCCCAGGATTTCCGTGCGGGAGTAGTAATGAATAGCTCAGCTGGGAGACGGTAAACCTCGAAAGATCTCACGAACGTTCAATCCCCTCCGTCTTCCATGATCCCACAGTCAACTAAATCTCGTGATGTCCTTTGGGATATGGCGGAAGACTTGCGTAGAACTCCAAAAAAGGGATGTTTTTAATATTGTAGCAATTTCGCATTGAAACGCAACTGATCTTTTGACCAGCTCTGTGTTTGAACAATGATCGACTAATGACGATGCGGTGGGGAATGGAAGCTACAGAAATCCACAAACCTCCCACTATTATCGTTGCGGTGTGTGCTTCCTCATAACATAACAAGCATTGTCGTCCAAATTATCATTCCGACTACCCATCACGATTACAATGTCACCTTTGGGAAGCCTCTTTTGAAATGCGTGTAACTGCTCAAAAAAAGCATCTTCCTTCACTGGAAAAGAAATATCCGTTGGTGTATAGCATTGTGAATTGGAATCTCATAGCCAGGATTCATCAGAAACCAGTTTCGAAGTCAAGAGGAGGCACCTTCCGGCGGCCGTTAGTAGCAATCCGACACTCGTCTGTACTCTCTAGAGTCCCACCACCTCACTTCGCTTAGTTCCAGAATGTCTAGCTTCTATAATTGGAATTTGTGAGGCACTGTGCTGTCATTATCTGGGAAGCATAGTAGTTGACGGGAATCCGGTTTTGGACTGTTGCTGACGGTTACTGCAAGATGCCCTCTCATGACAGCCGGACGTTAGGTTACCACAATTGTGCAGTGCTATACACCAGGGATATTAGTGGAGAAGGAGGTATTCTATTAACAATTACAATCATTTCAGGCGAGGTTTCCTAAAGATCGTATTGTGATGTGTGTGAAGGCATTTCTTGGCTCTATCAAGGTGGAAGGTTTTCAGGCTTCTTTCAATTTCACTGTCTAATCATCGACAGCATCCTGTTTGAACACAGGGCGTGCAATAAGGCGATGAGGTCACTTGTTTTGCAATTATTTAATCAGATAGATCACATCGCGATCAACAGTAGATTTAGGAGTTATTTCCTAAATATGCGTAACAGAGAAGGTGCTGACATTTGTCTCAAAAAGGAATATTATCTGATGATCGCTTACTTTCGTTTATGTGTCGCTGCGGCATCTCCTCGTAGAGGAACGACAAACAACAACAACAAATTCAATACGGGCTGTCTCCGCGATGCAGTTGTTTCCCAGCAGTGGGAAAACTTTTTGGTCCTTGAAGGTCATCAACTTTAAACAACCCGTTCGAGAATATAGATGAGTACTGGGCAGCTACCAAAAGTGCCTTTATCTCTGGCGCTGGTAAAGCGGTCAGCCACATCTCAAAAGGGTGTTACAGAAACATACTAGCCGCGGAAACGTTCAGGTGGATCGATGGACGTAAACAGCTGAGAGCTTAGTTCATGCGAGCGGGGGTGGGTGCAAAGCGTTTGTGCCTCGTTACCGTGTTAAGATTGGAAAAATGCAGCATAGCAATTTCACCACTACATACCGCCTCACGAAACAGCCTGGATGGTCCCGTGAGAATGTTCACAGTAGGTTGTTGTTGTTCCATCATCTGGGGATCATAGGGCCAGCCACTCCTCCAAATAGAAGTGTCATCAATGCGCTTAAGCAGTAGTTCCTACCGTCTCTTGCTACTTCCGCTCATTTGTGAATCCTTTGAATCTGGGATTTTCCAGTGTGTAAAAGAAGGGGAACATCAAAGTTTTTGCATTAGGGTAAGTGTCTCGAGTGCGGCGGTTGCCATAAAGATAATAAAAAAATAATCCAGTAAAGAGTAGATTGATATCCGATTCGATGTAATCTTTGCTCAAACACCTCGGCGACGCTGGTGAAATCTACTTACTCCTTGGCCAAGTCCTGGTTCTTGGCTAAATGCTTTTGATTCGGAAAAGGAGACGGGCAGAGTCAGATTGCAGATGAACATCAAGAAACCCAATATCTCAGCCTGCGTTTCCTGACACTTTCCCTATTCGCATGGATGGGTAGGATGATCATTTTGTTGAAATGTGTTTATGTCTTGGATGGCACGAAGCTAATGCTTCACGCATCAAGAGAATTAGAACCGCCTTCGTTGTTTCGTCCAAAATCTGGAAATGTAACTGCCTTAACATCAACGTCAGGTTGAGGCTGTCCTGCGCCAATTTTTTCTGTGTGCTGCTTACTGGAGTAGTACGTCGACATTTCTATACAAAAATTCCGACCTCTTCCTGCCTTCATTGTGTCGTCGAGTTACTCTGGCTTGAGATAATAAAAAAGGAAAAACTGGGTCTCACGGTATATGGACCAAATGCCATGTGTGTGTTGATGAGAATTTGGAAGGGGCGTCAACTCTACTGTGGGTTATGCCATGTTAACCAACTATCCTAAGATGACCGGGTCGTCCTGAAACTAACTGACGCAGAACAGCGGGAGAGGGGTACAGACTTTTCGAAAAGTTATACTGGGTAACGCACATTGCTAGGGACCGGGAACGAAGTTGCCGACAAATCCTTTTGGCCTAACATCCACGACCCATCCAACGTTCATCAAATTGACATGCTCCTTTGCTGACTTGCCAGAATAGTCGTGTGACTTACTTTGCAATTATTTTCCCTCGGTATACAGGTCCTCCCCGTTCTACCTTCCTCTGTCATATGGATGCAGGCTCCGCATTTTTCGCAACACCTCCCTATTTCTTCCTAGGGACCTCATTGGCAACCTTGATACTAATGTTGGGCACGGTGATTTTCTTAACCTTTTTGTACTAAAAACCAACCAATACATCTCCCCCTCTCTGATTTTACATGAGTCCCAAGTGGTTCAATCTTCAGAGTCTGGAATAATAGTATTAACCAAAAGGGTTTGCATTGCGTACTGAAGTGTTATTGTGTGTCCCATAACTGCCAGAAATTTTTAGGTGTCTTCTTCTTCTAAGCGCTTTAGCCTTATTGCATGTGTTAGATATTCCCCCAGCTCTCCTTAACACTCTATTATTTGCAAGGTGTCTGCGAATATTGCTCTGCAATATGGTCCATCACCGGTAATTGTGATCGTCTTCGTCTTAAAAGAACCACGCAAATTCATTCTTTTATCTTTCCTCAGGTTGACTGCCTTGCCTGTCTCTGCTCTTTCAATTTCCCTGTCCCTGTAATAACGTAGACCCCGCCTGATCAATTGCCCCACTTTTACTGACATTGCCTACTACACCTCTTCGGTGGAACTCGAACTCTTTTTCTAGTCCCCAATTCCGAGGCTATGTCGAAGTTATATCACATTATAGCTCCGTTCCTTAGACTCGTTAGGGCAATAGTCTTAAACGTAAACGCGATGTTTGAAACCAGCGAATCTATGGAAGAGAAGATTCACATAGAACTGTGCTCCAAATAGAAGCCTATTTTCATCCTCGAACTTCCGTAACGAGTTCTATTCTTCTCTCAAACGACGGACCAAATACCATCGCCATCGAACTTTGGTACAATATCTAAAAAGTATTTCATTTTTCAATACTACAAGTACATCCCCATTCAAGGCAACGCTCATTCCCGCCACATTTTCTCCTTTACACCCACTATCGTATCCCTTCTAACAGTCACATGGATGGATGCAACCCAGGGAGTGGGTCCAGCAGCACAACATTCCTCGAAAGATGTTGTACCATATTCTACCCCAGTGTGTATCCATATCCAACTCACCCCATCGAATACCACCCCGACTAGTGGTACCTTCTTGGCAAAGGACATGATTCCGGGATGTACAAAACACATTTGTTGCTTCGCCGATGACCTGTGGCAGTGGATTCGGTGAATCCGGTACACCCGGTGGGAGGCTTTCCTGCTGAGTTCAGATGCCTCCGAGTTTTTGCACCGCATTCATAGCATTCAGTTCGTCGAAGACCATTTCCATGGAAGGTTTTCGTCTGATTTTCTGAACAGAATCGAAGCAGAATCCGGTGTAGTCTTGCGGGAGGTTTCGTTAGCGTCGAGACTAAGGGTTCTCATGAGGAACAGTCTTCCTTATTCATTATACCCGGCAGTCACGTATGTGTTCCGAGTCAGTTTATCTTTCCATGCGATTTAAGTGAGGGTGACGCCATCGAGGTTATCATATCGTTACGCGGTTTGCGGTTTTCCTACCACAATCGAATTCTAAGACGGTTGGGGGTCGCTTTCTCAAGGGATGTTGGCTGTAAACTTTGCATATAATCGTATCTAATTGGATTCAAAGTCGTACATTTTTGCCGGGTTATTGTGCCATCTTCCGCGTTCATGTGTGAGTTCATTTATGTGATATGTGCTCACATTTACAACATTAGGTGATATGTGAGGTATCTGAGTAAAAAAAGTGAGTGGAATTTTATCCTGTGAAAAAAAAAAACGTGGTGTGTCCCTCTAAGGGGATTCAAACCTGGAATCTGGAGTGTTGATGTCGCTACTTTACAACGCCTGGACCGTGATGATGATGTACAATTTATCTGATGGCACGTGTAGCTTTTCAGCTGAATTAATTCTATTAACTTCTGCAGGGTCATGTCGATCTGTTGGTGATTCTACTTTCATTTTTCATTGGCATATATATGGAAGAATACGAAAGAGCAGGACGAGAAAGCGTAGGGAATTGTGTACTTTCAGCTATTCTCGTGATAAAAGCCAATCCTTCAGATGGGCAGGTCTGATTAATGATTCACATTGTTATTCCCAATTAGCCTTTATTACTTATCCATTGTTATCTAAGTGAGTTAGGATCAAGGACTTCCAACTTGGTCTTTGCACGTATTCATTCGTTTTCAAGGGCAGATTTCTTTCATTGGACGCTGCTCTTTACAGATTTACATTTTTTTCCACTTTTGTTTAGAGGCATTTAGTGATTAAGGAAAACGTTTGGTCAGTGCTGTTAGTTATTCTAACCTGGAAAACCTCCCTATAATATAAAATGTGATGCCGCTGCTACATATTTATAATTGTTAAAGGAGTACATTATTTATGAATGTCGCAAGTTCACTCAGCGTAGCGTAGGGCACGCACTATTTTCTGTAGCAAATTCTGATAAAACATGTTTAACCCGTTTTTCTTAAAATTTGCTATTACTAACTCGAGGCAGATGGAAACTCTCCGCAAATTTGTGAGAGGGCAAGGGTCACAGTTTTAATTATTCAGGGTGGAATACGTGGAAAGAGAAGGTGGTTTATCGTTGATCAATGAAATTTCAAAATACAATTCCGGTTCTAAAAATCTTCATAGTTTTACTGTATCTAAAATGTGCAAAACCTTTTTGGGAATGAAACGACATACAAAGTTTCCGAATGGCTTTGATTTCTTTTACTTTAGGGAATGCGGACTGGTGGAGTTGCCCTCTTCCTACTATATATATATAGGAACATCCAGCTTGCGCTAATGCATGAAGTATTAGAGTGGAAGAAGTGGCGTT
Source organism: Hermetia illucens (assembly GCF_905115235.1). Taxonomy (NCBI): domain Eukaryota; kingdom Metazoa; phylum Arthropoda; class Insecta; order Diptera; family Stratiomyidae; genus Hermetia; species Hermetia illucens. Next base: position 64,753,705 of record NC_051849.1, on the reverse strand, counting down.
TCATAACAAGCGTTATTTGCGATCAACCTATCAACGAACGTCTCAAATCTGAAATTTAGCGCGTCCCCCCTGAAACAACACAGCATCAAGATTTCAGCCGACTCCTTCTGAAGCGGATAATTTAAACTTCACAATTTATAGTCAAGATCCACCAACCTATAGATTTCCTGCAACCCTAAGTACCAGTTAGTAACTTGACAAATATAAGTTTACTTTTGAAAACTAAAAGGATCATTTATCTTTCTTGTAATTGGTATTGCGATGCTATGCGCCTTTGTATGCTAACCGCCAATTAAATGTATTTTAGCCTAACGGATTGGAGAGCATGGAAATATTTGCGTATGCGGGGTTGTGAAACTGCATGCTGGTATCTTCATATACCTGCAAGTGAAGCTTGGGATTTTTGTTGAAATTCTGAGTCTTTGGACAAAACGACTCATAAAGTGTACTTTGCATCATTTTCACCAACCGCGTTTTTTTATTTTTGGGAAATACTTTTATTGCTGTGAAAATCAACGATTCTTCAATAGAATTCTTTTGTTATCCCCATGCAATTTCACATCATTCACTGTGAGTATTAGATTGTAATCATTTTCTACCCTACCCTTTCTGATGCTTTCCCGTATAACAAGCGGCAGTACAATGAACTCAATTTTTCATCGTATGAACCGAAAACTTAAATGTTGTCTACTTCCTTTTTAGAAAGAATCAGGATATTTGACAATATTTGATAACAACTGTTGGGGCTTGGTGCAATCGGTTACAACATTTTTGTATTAGGTCTCCCATTAAAATATTTGCTACCACAGGTGACAGCGCGCTTCCCATTGAGCGTCAAAACACTTTTTTATATGTACGTGTGTATTCTTGTTCAAATTGAACATATTGTTGTCAACTATGTAAAATCTCAAAATTTCCAAAATGATTCTTAAGGAGGTAAGTTGGAGAGACCTCTTTTCTGTGATGATTTTCAACGCTAATCTGATCGGGATGTTATGAGATAAACTTTTCAAATCGGAGGACACCATTACCTTCTCAGCCAGGATGGTTAAATTTTTTGTTTTTACCCAGAATTCCAAGGAGTTTTTGATATTAAAATTCGATACTATGTAGTTAATTATACATGACATGACTTTTGAGAGCCCATATGTAGGACTGTCCACGCTTAACGCATTTGGTTTAAACGGGCAGGTTCTCTTGTGGATTTTTAGAGGTCCATAAATTTTGGGCAATAAAGTTGTCTGTGGCGAAGTTTTATTCCTTTGTAGGTAGAGGTAGAGAAACTCTTCTGCTAGTGCAAATGATTTGATATAGGAAACGCACTCTATCCGTTGAATAAATATTTCTACATCCGTCCAAGTTATTATTTGGGTACCCTGAGTAGAGATATACAACGAAATAGCTAAATTTAAAGGGCCCTGCCAGTGAGATTTGGATTACAACCGTCCACTGCGACAGCCTAGTGCCATAAAAACTCAATTTTCACGTAATTTATGTAGTGACTAATGTCTGTAAACGAACCATAGTGTGTCCACCACGATTACGCGCCAGCATTCCCGATTCGACGAACTGCGCTTTGACACTACCCGTGTCTTACCCACACTTCTTTGCTGCTGTTCTGCGTCATCCGCCGACCCACTCGTCGACCATTCTGGGCAAGTGGATTCCATTGCATGGCATAGCTAACAATGGATTTGTCGTTTTTTTTTTAAGGTTGACTTATCCAATACCATTTCTGCCCGGTCTGTACGCTGACCCGGATGGTACAACGGAGACAGGTGTTGGCGAAAGCTTCGAGCTTTTGAATGACAGTAGTGATCGCTTTCTGCATATTACTCCCATATAACAGAATGGTGTGAACATTGGTGCGGAATAAGCTCAACTTGATGTTGGTGCTGAGGTATCTGCATTTCTAAATTTTAGACAAAAAAGTGAAGGCCAATCTAGCGCTACTAACACGTCGGGGGGACAATAAGCTCGGTGAAATTTTACCTCGATGCAACGCATGACATTTTGTTTCATTATATGTAGCTCTCATAATAGCTATTATTTTTTCCTAAGAGCCCCTCATGCGTAGAGCATTCCATATGCACTTCCTGTTAATGCTGTAGAAAACATTTTCGAAATCGGTGAAGAGCAGGTAAAGTGGAGAGGGTGTTGATGTGGTCAATGCAAGAAACCAGCCTGCTCTCTATGGATCAAGCTTTTGAGATGTTCCTTGGTGGGTTCTAAGATTATTTTCGCTATTATCTTTGCGACAGCAGAGAGCACACAGGAATCCCTCCAATTGTCATACTCAAAACGATGAATAACTCTACGTGGAGACCGTCAAGTCTTTACTCTGTTTGAGTGCATGTAATGACTTCTCTTTTGTTTGTAGGGGTAGTCCGTATCCGCATTTTACGTCGATTAGGAATATCATCGACAAGAATGAGAACTTTACCAGCTTCAGTCTTTTATAATTATTTGCCTGTGAATCATCACGGGGGTAGTCTGGCCTGTCATTATCGTTTATTAAGAACTATGTTCTGCTAGTAAAAGTGCTGACTCTAGTCAGGGTAGAAATAGTTCAGTTGGGTCGGGAAGCCTCAGCTCCAAACAGTCATGCCATTTTTTAGACATGTACTACCCCCTAAACTCGTCTATTGAATGGCTTCCCTGAAGTTTTTGTAGTGATTGATGGTGGATGAAAGAAAAACTCCTCCGAGGAGGCCGGACAGTTGCATATTAAATCTGGTCGTTTCGTCCTCTTCTTCCCTCATTTAGCCGAGACCACCACTCCAATTTGCCGGGCAGTATTCGCTTAAGAGCCCCACCGGGGTTCATCTCGAGTTCTTTTACAAAAATATTTCGTACACGGTAGGAATTCAAATTTCCCCATTCATCTATGTGAATCCTTGCAATTTCACTCTTTAAGAGAGACTTAACAGTTGATGGCCTGATATCAAATACTAGCTTTGGTGTAGCCACTGTTGAGTTAGACCCTTGACGAGCCACTTTGTTACTCTGCTCATTACCAGTGATGCCCTGGTTCTCGCATCATGATTCATTTTTAACTTCACACCAACTAATTCATATAATGGACTCCGTCGCTTTTATCGTAAACATTTTCCTGCTGTCAATGAAATCTCATATATTTACACTTACACACTTACACACTTACACACTTACCTCCGTTACTGCCTACTAGCCCAGAAAGCATTTTGCTTCTACCAGTTGAAGCAAGAAAGTTCGATTCCATCGAAAATCGATTTCGCAGGACAACATTAACTCAGAATTTCAGAGAGCGCTTGGGAAGCGGTTAGCATCGGGCAGTCCAAGATGGATAGAAAGTACATGGATATTTCCCGGGACGATTTCAATTCTGATGCTTAGTGGTGCCGTTCTACTGGACTCTGACTGATTTGGAATCAGCACAACCGCTCACTGACGCGTGTGTTGCCTCAGAAAGACATGGCGCAGACCAGTGCAAGAGGAGCGGAACCTTCTTGAAAATTCCTGGAGGTAGCTTAAAACATATTTCAGTAAATCGTCATCGATGGCACGTTAGCGTTGTTGACACGGTCTGTCTCATTAAGTGAGATCTGAGAATGTACCCTGGCGCTGGACAAAGCTTCACCGCTATCAACATACGAAGACATTTGGTTCAGTTAAAGTACGATCTGATTGAGTTTACCAATCGTGGCAAGCTTATAGATGAAAAGTTGAGGAGATACGAGAGACAAGCGCCAGTCTCTGTTTTTAGCGGATGTGACGAGTTGATCAGCCCAATCAGTTCTTCCAGCAATCAGAATTAGTCTCACTAATTTCGTCCGAATGATACCGAACATTCTCATGACCATGTCAAGTTTTACTCCGGCTACCTTCAGATCGATGAAAAGATGGTGTAATTTGTGGCCATATTCCAACAGTTTCCACATCACATGCTATAGAGGAAAATTCAGATCTGATGTTGCCTGGTGCGAAGTCTGTTTGATATGGGGAGATGAGATACTGGGCCTATAATACTATTATATACGAGACGGACAGTACCTCTTCCGCTGTCCGAAACCTTGAGCATAAGTTGCTGAACCGCTTGGTATAGTTGCCTCTAATTAGTGTTTAAGCCAATGACATAATTACGTAGACCGGTTCTTCCATGCTTTGGTGGTGACAGTATTTGGCCACCCTTCCTCATTTGGCGGCACCCATATCCCGCCGGTATTCTTATTGTCGAAGAATTCATCAAAATACTCAGTGCCTCGCTTCCCATCGCCGCAAATTCGATTTCCCTCTTTGGCTCGGCTAAATGAACATCAGAGTGTACAGGGCTTCATTCTGCTGACTTTGGTCCCAGGTTTCTTGAGTTCACAGAATTGTCAATTTTAGCAAGCTACTGTCTTCTGTTTGTGAACTTCGAAAGAATTCGCGATAAGTTCCTGCGTGTATCAGCAGTTTTCGAGGTTGTTGCATTGACAAGCATGCAGTGTTTTTCTGCTCTGGTGTTCTGATTTTGCACGCAATTCAAGCTGAATATATCTATGGCAGTGCCAATGATAATCTTCTTCAGGAGCTTACGAAAGTTATTTCTTAATACTTCTTTTCCAGGGTATTTTCTGTTAACTGCAGTTTTTGTGGCATCCATGTTTATGAGCAAATTGTCAAATCGTTAGTCCCCTTTTTATTTCCAGATCCATCACTGGGAGTCAAATCCGTGGCTCTTTCCGTGACTTAGCTGCAGGTATTTTTTCCGGGTGGAGCTGTAAGACTCCGAGCTTTACCTGGAGGACCCGCTGGTGCGGCCTCGGTCCTTTTTTGTCTGCAGCTTTTCTTGAAAAAAAGGACTCCCAAGTGGATATAGAGTTTAATAGGAGGCGTCAGTTCGGCTGGCGTTTCCTATGTGTTGTGCTTCATCGTGGGTACCAATTCAAAGTTTCGCTGTAGGACCTGTGCTGCGTTTTGGCTACTAGGAGAATTAATACACATAAGGAAAATCCACCCTTGACATGGACTGATATTTCTATTTCGAGGTTGATAGACGTCTATTGTTTGCACCTTTAAATACATTAGTAATATCACAATTTGGAGGCTAATGCGTAGTTTTTTTTTTGTTTGGGGTAGGGGAGGTGAATGCATTTACGCACAGGATGTTAGACTCCCTCCATGGTACGCCGTCGGACTACCATCTAAATACCACCCCATCGCCAGAGAGCTAGCCAGGAACTGTTTGTCACATTACTTCCGGTTAGTCCCCCGAGCTATCCCGTTTTGTGAGCCTCCAAATCGGGGAGGGGAGAGGGGGAAGGCAACTGTAAGTTGACCGAACCCGCTGCCATCCGGCCCTTCCCCCGGTCGAGCTCTATCTTCTTTGCAACGAAAAAGCCCGGAGGTAGTGCGCAACACGACTTCACCTCTCAGCGCTCCTCAGCGCCTTCCCGGTGTTGGCTTAAACTTTATCCAAAAGGGACCTAAACCGCAGTCTGCTGAAATTCAAATTAATAACGAAAGCAAGCAACCGTAGCATAATAAGTCAAAAGTTATTGAGCCTGCACAAACTCACCTAATTTAATAACCTCAATGGTTTTTAGTATACTACCTCCTTTATAGCTTTCTTTATAGTATTGAAATCTGCTGGAGGTTGCAACAATATCTAGTATTCTTCGATATTGAAATTAACCTTATCCTTCATATTTTTTGAGTGGAGTGGCCTTTTTATTTCATCGTTTCTCTCATCTTTCCTTTCCAAGTTATTCCTTTGGAATTCGCAGTCAGATTAAATCGATTTGTTTTCCATTTTCCTTAAAAATAGAGTTATTAGCTGGAATCTATAGGAGTCATTCCTAAGATGATTCATACTTCTCTATCCTAAACGACCTGCACATTCTCGGTAGTTCCTCAGTAAATGGCAGGCTGACCCTGACCGATGTGCGAGGCAAGATAAAACCAGCAGGATCACAACGGTCTACGACAAGGGGATGCCCTATCATGCGTCCTCTTTAACCTGGCCCTCGAGAAAGTGGTCCGTGCTGCTGAGGTAAATGCAAGAGGTACGATCCTCTTTAAGTCCACCCAACCACTGGCCTATGCTGACGATATCGACATCATGGGAAGAACCACCCGAGACGTACAAACTGCCTTCATCCAGATCTAGCAAGCGGCGGTTGCCGCGAGATCTTGGGTTGCATGTCAATAAAGGCAAGACATAGTATATGGTGGCAACGTCAACAGCAGAAACCAACCAACCAACAACATCAAATCGCACTGGTCAAACGGGAAGAATAAAGATAGAAGACTACAACTTTGAGACCGTTAATAATTTCTCCTATCTAGTGTCGACAATCACAATCGATAACAGCTATGACGATAAAATCCGCGCACAGTTGTTGTCAGCCAACAGAGCCTATTTCAGCTTACAAAAACTGTTCCGCTCGAAACGTTTCACCATGGGGTCAAAGCTCTTACTGTACAAGACAATGATCTTGCCAGTCCTCATGTATTACTCGGAGGCTTGGATTTTTAGCAAGAAGAATTGCGAACTTTTGGCCACGCTCGAGAGAAGAATCCTTCGAAGAATTTTTGGCCCCCTACATGAGGATGGACTATTCCGTAGCCTAAGTAACGACGAAATCTATGAGCGATACTATGACCGTCAGGTTGTGGATAAAGTCCGCCTCAATAGGTTATGGTGGGCGGGCCACTTAACCGTATGGATGAGGATGATCCAGCCCGGAAAGTCTATAAGGGCAATATCTATGGTAGGAAAAGAAGACGAGGCAGACCCTGCCTGAGATGGAGCGATGGCGTAGTTCAGGGCGTCATACAGATTCTAGGGGCTATCGAATTGGTGGACCTCGGCCTAAAACCGGGATATTTGGAGTTTCTTATTAAAGCAGGCCTAGACCGGATACCGGTTTTTGCGCCGTTGATGATGATGATGATGGCAGGGTCGTACTTTTCCACTGGGAACAATTGACTTACTGATTCTTGTTTGTAGCACACTTATTAATCATCATCGATAATCGATAATTCAAAGTCAAATTTGTGATGACACTAGGTTATTCGTATTTATATCGTACTTTTCCCACTCTCTCGATAATATTGGGGATACTTTTTTCACAATATTAATGTTGCCTTATGATAGTCTTTAGTAAAGCGATTCCATTTGATTTTGACGAGTTTTCGGCAATCTTACTTCGCGTCGCCTTATACATTTTAGGATTCTGAAAGAGCTTGTTTCAAATTAATCCGTAAGCTACTTTTTATTTGGGATTCAATTTTGCAACCCACATTTACAATTCGCGGATATCTATAAAACAATAAATGGAATTTGTAGACTTGATTGGTTGGAGAAGTCTTTGTAGGATCAATAGAAAGTTTGTTAGTAGTACTCGTAGAAGAGACTTTCCGAAGAAGCTCGGTAGCTACTGTCAGAATGACATGAAATTCGGTGCAGAGAATCACATGCAAGTACAATTTTAAATTACTTTGAATTGAGTTGACGCTACTCCGAAATTGTTTCCACCTGCGACTGTACATTGTTGATATTGTTTTATCTGCTGAACCTAATGGAGTTAGACGGACCGGAAGATGTCATCCACCAATCACCACGATTCTGTAGATAGACTCTGGACCTAAATAATAGGAAACAAAAATCAAACCAAAGATGAGCAACATTAAAATAAAGATTTCTCATCTACTTTGATTGATAACATGCGCACACACGTTGCGCTGTGTTGTCAATGCTTCATTCTTCTTATATCTATTTGGACTTTCCAATTTCTGGTGCAACAAACTAGATCGGAATCTTCTCGGTTTGTAACTATCATCGAAAGCTCCCAGTGGTCGCTAAAAGCCTATTTGGTGGAGAAAGTGCTGTCGATGATACTTCCAAATACTTCCGACGCAAAAATAATGCCTTTGTTACGCAGCCAAGTACCTGTCTTAAAGTCTAAATAGAGCATAACACTTCAAGTCCGACTACACTCGCAAACGTCATTGGTTATTTGGAAACTATTCCAGCTCCACCTTCCTACACTATATACTGAACATTTTTTTCTGGGAAAACCGAAGACCTGGGATAATGGAATCAGTTACATGGTAAAGCCTGCAATGAAGTTGTCGGCCATTCTCAATGTGTGACCTGCCTACTGTCACTTCCGCCTTCTCTTCAGCACGTTAGCAGATATCTGGCCATATGCCAACCAAGTTTTCTATTCGAAATTAAGATTCTGGACAGAGCAGCAAAAGCGGATTTTAACGCCGTTAATACGTTCAGTGGTATGAGGTTGGATGCTGGCGTCGGCAAAAAAAACGTTATCTAGATATAAGAATTGATCAAAACCTTCAAAGTTTTGCTCATTAATACAAATAGGAAGAACGCGGTAACCTGTTAGATTGAGAATTTTGGTTTTCTGCATCGTTTTATTTCGATTTCAACTCTTATCTCTTTCTCCAAATCCAGGGAAATTTGACCAAAGTCATTCGGTACTATATCGCTCGGTAAGAGAGCAAGCAAATGTCATCACCTTAGTCAAGGTATCTGAGAAAATATGTCATAGTCCATCGATCCTCTTCATGCTCTTTGGAGAAGACTGTCAACAACAAAAGAAGTAATATCGGCGACAGGATGCGGTCTTGGCAATCCCCGTTTTGCACTTCAAGCTTCTCTTCGATATATCACGTGATATTTTGTGCCGAAAGGATTTAAAAATGAAGCTCACTATTTGGCAGGGCCGATGAAATCTGGCCAATGGGGTTACTTTACTGTTCTTTCGAGAAACTCTTCCATGGGATGGAGAACGAATTTTCTAAGTGGTTTGACATTTGCTCGCCGATATACCTATTTCGGTGCTCCCACCGCATTTTGTGGTCTTCAAATTGTAAGACTGTCTGTCCGGATAGCTGAGTGGTTAGAGCGCAAGGCTGTCGTACGGAAGGTCGCGGTTCAAATCTCACTGGTGACAGTGGGATTTGTATCGGTTTGACGTCGGATACCAGTCGACTCAGCTGTGAATGAGTACCTGAGTCAAATCAGGGTATTAATCTCGGGCGAGCGCAATGCTGACCACATCGCCTCCTACAGTATACTGTAGTGTACCGTTACGGTCTTGAATGAAGTGCTCTAACACTCCTCAAGGCCTTGATCCAATATGGATTGTTGCGCCAACGATTATTATTATTATTATATAAATTGTAAGACACTCCAGTGCTTAGTCTTATTATCCGACGTTGCGTTACACTTTTCCATGGCTTCCGATGAGATCCACGATGGGGTTCTGTAGTATATGATTAGTCGTATCTGGCGTTTATATAGAGCTAGTTTGGTTTGATGTTTAGAGCTACTTTCTTACGAAGAAGATCCACCACGTGCCTTAGCGAGCTTAAGGTGAGCATTGAACTTTAAGAATTTATTGAGTTGAATTTCTAAGCACTTGATCGATTTTGGTTTGTTCACTGTGGTTTTCCCGACTTTGAGCTTTAAGCGCCTTGCATTTTTGTGGATGGATCAGAACTACAGTATCTAGATTTCAAAGGACGGGGTGCCAACCACGAAAATGTCATACAAGATTGGGACAGAAATGGATCCTTGCGGCACTCTAGTTATAACCAGCAAGAAATGGAAAATCTTATTTCTAATACTGACAGAGAAGTGTCTATCTTCGACAAAACTGATAGCAACCCAGGGATGAAGAACAGCTTTTCAATTAATTTATAAATGAGTCCATTTTTCCATACGGAGTCAAAGACCTTTTCTAGGATAAGAGGACGGACCATCGTAGGTTTGTTATAGATGTTTAGTTGGATATCCACCGTGGTCAGGAATTATGTTATTGAGACCGCAACGCGGATCGAGTGGTCCACGATCTTCCATGTCCTCTCAAATAGTTCGCCCAACATAGATAGTAAGGAAATGGGCCTATAATTCTCTGGTTCGCTAGCGGCACATTTTTTTCCTAATGACACTAATTTTCCCTATTTTGTAGCTAGATGGAAAATAACCGTTATTTATGCAGTTGTTGTAGACTGTAAATAGGAGCTTGATTGAGACGCGGGGAGGATTGTTGTGAATTTTCGTCAGGCCTTGCTGAATGCGTGGGGCTGGTTGATGGATTCGTTGAGGAATAAATGGTGAACTTGCAGCAAATTTTTAAAATTGAATATTAACGTTAGGGTTGGATCTTTCTGTGGAGAAGATATATTAAGCTGCCCCCTGAAAAGACTCCGGAAAGATTCTGGCTTTTCCAGTCCCCTGAAAAGATTCCGGAAAAATTCTCGCTTTTCCAGTGTCACTGCAGATAGGTTTTCTGTTCTTAGTCAGAACGAAGTTGCGGGATTTGTGCTTGTCTTGCAAAATATTTGGCCCGAGCTTACTTTTTGCGGGTCAGCTCTTTATTACAGAAATACGTCACCATTTCCTGAATTACTTTCAGCATTAACTCTATTTCCGTGCTTATAGAACATTCGCTTCAGATTCCTTCGCCAAATCTGTTTGAAGCTGTAGCATTATATAGTGGGAAAGTGAGTTGTACTGGAACTCATCGACTTTAATAAACTCCGTTTTTTCATGAGGCCGTATTAATGGCGTTTGTCACCTGAATGATTTCTTCGTCAATTTTTTTATCTGGCAAGTTACGAGTGGTTCCGGGTTTCTTGAAGTTCAGCATTGCTTAAGACCATCTCAAGGTCGGTTGTGTTGAAAAATTTGTGTGCGTGCCTCGAGTTGAAGTCGCCACCGTAAATAAGGTATTTAGAATTTAACTTGAGATTGCCCTAGCTCACTTGTTCACTGTGGGAGCTGCATCTGCTATAAATAGAGATGATCACTATCCGCCTACTATCCGGTATTTTCATTATTGCCCCCGTAATGGAAGAGCCAAGGAGATTCTCGACAACGGTTTGCTCAACACGACAGTCTTTACCCTTATAGGGCGGCACCAGGGTTATTGCCGTTTCGGGTAATGTTATATCTGGAAAATTGAACATTGCTCCTGCTTTTAAGATGGGTTTCCAAAAAGCAGTAGATGTCTGCGTTCAGAGTGTCAATCAACCCTTGGATAGTGGCACGTTGAGCATGTGAGATCAGGGACGCGGGGTTGAAAGTTAGGGTGTTTAACTCCATACGTTAAAACTTGTTCTGATGGCAGTGAATTGATGTTGCTTATTGGTGGGGGTTGATATAAGCGTTTCAACTAATTCGCGGAAAGCATTGGTGGGTGGACTGAGAATGGGTTGAACAGTTGCTTTGGGAAAGCCTTACGTTTGCGCCAGTTGTGCCACCGTCTACTTGACACATGGGCCTCACTTGCGGATCTCATGCATTCCCGGCGTTGATGGCTTCTTGTGCACTTTACGTATCTGTGTACAATGGTACAGTTTAGGCTTGTTCAACTGGTTTTACCTTTTTCATACCCACCGTTTGATGAAGGCGGATGAAGCTATTAAGTTTGCTCCAATGTGGCCACGTACAACTCCAATTGCGATTTAATCAGGAGCGTAGAGTTCTCCAAGTGGAGAACTTCAACCTTTTTGGTCACGAAGTTTGACACCGAACGTATTTTAAGCTAAAGATATCTGTTGATATCCGAAGGAATATTGGTTGGGTTTGTTTGTTAATGAAGAATGGTAGGTTGTTGTAATGTTCAGCCGTAGTTCTTTAAGAAGAATGAAAATCTTTCGTTGAGATTCCGCGAATGTGAGGGTCTTATCTGCCCTTCTATTGCGGTACATTCGAATGATACACGATGATGGGAGGGAGTTTTTCCTTCTTGTTTGCTGGTTCGAACTGAACTGGGAAGAAGATGCCTGTGGAGCACTTACATGCTTAGAACTCATCCGCTTCTTAGTTCTTTTTATGCGGGCTGCTACGAAGTTGAATAGGTCCTCATTCATTGCTTCTTTTCCGTCTAGAGTTATTTTTAGGGACATGTCTTCAGTTTCGGATTTTTCTACATTAATGTTGAACGATTCCGCTTGCTGGTGATGCTGCTATTGTTCTGGTTGCTGATGCCATTGATGTTCTTCATATTACTGAGAGTGCTCTTACTGCTGTTGTGGTTGAACCCTGCCTTCTTTGTGGCTCGCAACTACTCCTGAAATTGAAGGAAGAATGTCTGCTTCATTGTAGCTTCCATTCAGGTTGGAGGAAGTCAGCCTTTCTTTCTATAAAGTTTTAACATTACAACTTCGTATATGGTATCAATATAGTAAGTAAGTAAGTAATGCCCACCAGAAGAGGCATTGACAGATTAATCGATGTTAGCAGAGGCTGACATGTCTCAATGCTCCTATTCACAAAAAACGCTATAAGGTACAGAGGTCAACAACAGACAAAGAAAGTGGTCAATGTCACATTGACGTGGAGAATGCGGTGTTTTCCTATATGCCATTGAACATCACTGGCTGACAATCCCGTTATGACGATTGGATTGAAAATGCAACTTATCATTTTAGGTTCTTACGGGTATTACCGCAAATTAAAGATTTAAATTCTTACCAGCCTGTATGATTTTTGCCCCCAAGATATTTGTGTTTTAGGCCATATTCCCCATTTTTTTCTTTTGAAATCAATGTTTTGTGTCATATTGTTATTCCGAATAAAGAACACCAAAACAAATCTGATTAAAGCTCTTGTTAAACATTTCCTTTAAAAAAAACCCCGGAGTCATGGGATCTCCACACTTGCCTTATAGATGGAAATTTATTTCTACTTACAGGACAACCCCCAAACAATAACGCCCGCTTAGAAAAGGCTCGGTACTACATAAATTCCCCGAAGGAAGACCAGAAAAGGCACACAAAACAGCTCATATTTTCAAGGATGCCTTGCTAGTTGTTATCTAGAAAAAAAAATAATAATAAAATAATCTTTCACTTCTCGTTTTCATTTTTATTCGAGAATAGCTCGCGGACAAAAGAATTTAAAAATATTCCCTAGAACGGAACGGAAGACGCTACCCCAACATGCACGGAGAGAGTGCGCCTGGTAGTGGCATTCTCAATCCTGGTAAAGCAAACAAACCCTTAGGGCGGAAAGTAGCAACGCCATTGTGTAAACTCTCAGTCGTAATTGGAGTTAGGCTTAATTGCTCTGGGTCATAATTCACGACAAAACAATTAGAGAGACTGTGTCAAATTGGGTGAGAAAAGGGTTCATGGCACAAGACTTAATTATAATTCCCAGCAGGTGTATAAGTGCCAAAAATGCCAGGGGAAGCGGGAGGTCCGACTTTCTCAGATTTATTCTTGGGTAGTTTCACGAATTGCCTTGAATTTCACACCCGCTCCATTCAGGGCATTGTAAAGGCGTTAAAGAGGTGCGAATAATTTGTTAAAATTCGAGAATAAAGGCAGGACTTACATTGTTGACTTTTCGTCCCCAAAGTTAACGCCTTGTTATTGCCTTTAATTTTTTTATGGATGTAAAATTAATTTCTGGTAAATTCACTTGACTTCCCAAAAGGATAATTCTTGTCACGGAACAACGAAATTTCTTTTCTTTTGTTGTTGATCGTTATTATGCAAAAATGTTGTTTTCATTCTGCGGGAAAAGCGAAAATGGTGAGGCTGAATTAGGAAATTCTAAACTTGGTCATGTTCGCTTTCATTGAGCAATTTCTTTAAGTTATTTGTGGATTTAATTTTCTTATATTGTTGTTTAACTCCAAATGAAAATGCTAATTGAGACTATTGCTCGATTAATGGGAATAAATTAATTTGCATTTTGTATTGTATGATTTCTGTTTTGGAATCTTGTCGAAGAAATGTAAGTGACCGAATGGGTTCAAGCGTGGGAAATCATTTGAAAGATTGGCGCAATAAAGTAGCGAATTTGAAACTATTTCTGGAATAACGATTTCAACCTGGAGGTGGAGTTAATCTTATTATTTTACAATCTCGACATACATATAAATATCATCCTGACAAACTGATTCGTTCCAAATGGTCATTCCATTTGTGGGAAAGTGATTTATGGTTCTCTGATTTTAGTGACTAATTTTTAAAGTAATCCAGTAAATCATTTGAGATTATGATAATTGAAGATATAATGAAGTGAGCACAGCAAATTGATGATGTGGTGCATTGAAGGCTCATTTAATGGAAAGAAAGAGCGGCGCTCTAGTTCGTGCCGAACTCTCGCATTTAGCCCCGTAAATAGTACTAGAGACACATGTTACACATCGAAAGATTTACTTTTCAAAGTCTCACAAACGGAATGATGTGGCAAATCGATATAGTTTGATTCAGCACCCTAAAAACTTAACTCACCTAAATTCTTCCAAAGGTCAGGCGGAATCTGACACAGCCATGCAGACCTTGAACAAAGGGTTCCCGTAATTTTGAAGAAGTTCTGAGTTGGATCTAGTTTGAAGACAGGACCAATTGGTGAGAAACCTTTCCTACTATTTGGCACCTTAGTTGTCACAAAAGAAGGTCCGATGGTTTCGTCCATGGCATTCATCAAAATTGATATTGTCCCCTTTATATTAATGCCCATTGACTGCATCGCATTCATGCCAGTGCTTCATCATCGCATACACAAAGATGTAATCAACAAGGTATTCTCTTCTCTATTTTCTTAGCTCCCAAGACACTGATAGTTCTTCGATCATAAACAAGTGACCCATGCAGGATCTTCTCTCTACTTTGTAGGTCTCCCAATTAGCGTCGTCGAATATCATATCAATCATTCCCTTTTAATAATGTAGCACTCTTTTGCTGCTCTGTTATGTTCTACATCGCAACAATTCCTAACCTGTCCAATTGGCGATAATGAGATTTTCTGCTAACCAGAATGCTTTCTATCGTTGGATATTTAGCAGAGGACGTGAAGAAGCGCAAAGGGAGCTTGTGGCGGCCCGCCGACTCGCTTTTACTGCATTCAATTGGACATCATCATCATCAACGGCGCAACAACCGGTATCCGGTCTAGGCCTGCCTTAATAAGGAACTCCAGACATCCCGCCGCGCCGAGGTCCACCAATTCGATATCCCTAAAAGCTGTCTGGCGTCCTGACCTAAGCCATCGCTCCGGGTCTGCCTCTTCTTCTTTTTCTACCTTAGATATTGCCCTTATAGACTTTCCGGGTGGGTTCATCCTCATCCTTACGGATTAAGTGACCCGCCCACCGTAACGTATTGAGCCGGATTTTATCCACAACCGGACGGTCATGGTATCGCTCATAGATTTCGCCATTGTGTAGGCTACGGAATCGTCCATCCTCACGTAGCTGGCCAAAAATTCTTCGAAGGATTCTTCTCTCGAAGGCGGCCAAGAGTTCGGAATTTTTCTTGCTAAGAACCCAAATTTCCGAGGAAACATGAGGAGTGGCAAGATCATAGTCTTGTACACTAAGAGCTTTGACCTTATGGTGAGACGTTTCGAGCGGAACGGTCTTTGTAAGCTGAAATAGGCTCTGTTGGCTGACAACAACCGTGCGCGGATTTCATCATCGTAGCTGTTATCGGTTGTGATTTTCGACCCTAGATAGGAGAAATTGTCAACGGTCTCAAAGTTGTATTCTCCTATCCTTATTCTTCTTCGTGTTTGACCAGTGCGGTTTGATGTTGTTGGTTGATTCGTCTTCGGTGCTGACGTTCCCATCATATATTTTGTCTTACCTTCATTGATTCATGATCTCGCGCCGCCTGCTTGATCTGGATGAAGGCAGTTTGTACGTCTCGGGTGGTTCTTCCCATGATGTCGATATCGTCAGCTTAGGCCAGTAGTTGGGTGGACTTGAAGAGGATCGTACCTTTTGTATTTACCTCAGCATCACGGATCGCTTTCTCGAGGGCCAGGTTAAAGAGGACGCATGATAGGGCATCCCCTTGTCGTAGACCGTTGTTGATGTCGAATGGTCTTGAGAGTGATCCTGCTGCTTTTATCTGGCCTCGCACATTGGTCAGGGTCAGCCTAGTCAGTCTTATTAATTTCGTCGGGATACCGAATTCTCTCATAGCCGTGTACAGTTTTACCCTGGCTATGCTATCATAGGCGGCTTTAAAATCGATGAATAGGTGGTGCAACTGTTGTCCATATACCAACAGTGTTTCCATCGCTTGCCGCATACAGAAAATCTGATCTGTTGCTGATTTGCCTGGAGTGAACCCTCTTTGGTATGGGCCAATGATGTTCTGGGCATATGGGGCTATCCGGCCTAGCAAGATAGCGGAGAATATCTTATAGATAATACTCAGCAACGTGATACCTCTATAATTGCTGCACTGTGTGATATCTCCCTTTTTGTGTATGAGACAGATAATGCCCCGTTGCCATCCGTCAGGCATTGATTCGTTGTCTAATACCTTGAGCACAAGTTGACGAACCACTTGGTGTAACTGGTCGCCTTCATATTTAACCAATTCGGCTGTAATTCCATTGGCTCCTAGCGACTTATGATTTTTTAGTCGATGATTTGCACGGACTGTTTCTCCTAAACTTGGTGGTGGCAGTATTTGTCCATCGTCTTCAGTTGGCGGAACCTCCAACTCGCCGATGTTGATTATCAGTATTACGCATACAAAATATATGCTGTTAAGGCCCACATTTGAGTGTTTCTGAGGGTAGTATACTTATTTTTACCTCACAGCAGTTGCTGGTTCTCCGTTATGTAGTTAATCCTTAGTAACCTATTCGCTCCCGTTATTATTCAAAATCACGGGGCGCATCATTCGTCCTTTTGGACTGAATTCCGCTTTCGACTTTTTTACAAAGATTCACAGGGTGTTCATATTGTTGGTGCAAACTGATCAGGGATGAAAATTCGGCTGCATTTTCTGGATCTTCTTTGATGCCTTCCAGAGTTATTTAAATTATTACCTTTGCGGTAACAGAGAGTACGCAAGTACTATTACAATAGCTGCACTCAAGGCGGGTGCTTTTCTTCAGGAAATGAAAGATTGCCACCTTCTTCCGGTTCGTGGAAAAGATTTATGAATCCCAGGATTTTTGAAGTGTTACAAAACGATTGCCAAAAAAGTTCCTCGGGGATGCATCGAGTCCCGAGTTTTCCTCTACTTGGGTGCATGGATGATGATTTCGATAGTGTCTACATTATAAAGATGGTTCAGATAATTTCATTTCTGTTTCGAGAAGTGAAATTTAGCCATTCCGAAAAGTTTCCTTCTTCTCATAAAGTTCTCATTATCCTGCGCAGCTGCACTGCTGTTCAGGTTGTGTTTTTTCACCGCAGATATCATCACTGCTCTCAGATCTCCAAGTTCTTCAATCGGTGAAGTTCTTACAGTTACCGATAACTTGGCTTGATCTAGAGGTGAAGGCACCTTTGAAAACAGACCAGTGCTCATCAATATTCTCTCCCACACTGTGGTGGCTGTTTCCCGATTATCGAGATACCCCCTTCTCCCGGTACTGGCCAATCGAAAGCAAAGCATTCCATTCATACGAGTAAATCCATATTTAATATGCGACAATTATCGGAGTCAATATTTAACGTTTGCTAGCTTCCCTCTGCGCGCTGCACTGCATTGCGCAGTCAGCAATGTAATTGTTGTCCTTCCTTAATGTGTGACCTATTCACTGCCACTTCCGTCTTCCGATCACAGTGCATAAAAGTGACAGGTCTATGCACCGGCTAAGTTTATCGTTTGAGATAGTATTAGGCCAACGTACTTCGTTGGTACAACGCAGACAGATATTGATGAAAATTTAGCATTTTTGTGTGAGAATGGTGAGAGAGCAAACAGATGTCATCAGCATAGTCAATTGTTTGAAGAAAGGTGTCATCGTTCATTGAATTCCTCCACGTTCTCCCAACAGGCAGCAAGAAGAACGTCATCGATAACACGAAGAAATAATATCGGAGGCAGAATGCAATGGTGCAGCACCTAATATTTTGCGGCATCATATGCCGCTCTGTTAATAACTATTATATTAACTTCTCCGAAAAACCCCTCCTACGTAGTGCACTCCAAACACACTCCCTCTTCATGCTATCCAAAGCTTTCTCGAATTCAATGAAGAGCAGGTGCATTGAAGATCTACACTCCGCGTACTGTTTCAAAATGATCCGTAGGGAGATGATGTGGTCAATGTAGAATGATCTGGAAACCAGCCTGCTCCCTGTCGATCAAGTTTTCGAGATGTTCTTTGATGCGTTCCAGGATTATTTTAGCTATTATCTTCAATGTTGCAATTGTCACACTAAAAGCGGGTCCTCCTCTTTGGGATGTTGATCATCATCTCCTTAGTCCACTCTCTGGGAAAGGTCTTGGATTCCCAAGATCTCCGTCCTCTGCGGTTTTACTCCGTTTGAGTACATTGATGGCCAAAATGTTTTCTCTTCTGCTTGGGGGAACAGTCGGTATCCGTATGTTAGGATGACGAACGTAAGCGACCATCAGATGGTGATCCCTTTCGAGACCCATGTAAGCGTCTCTCTGTTTACGCACATCCAGAAGACAACCCCTAAATCTACTTCTAATCGCGAAGTGGTCAATCTGATTGTTCGTACGTCGTCGGTCAGCTGAAGCCGTTCTGATCTTATGGCAGGCTCTGTGCTCGAATAATGTGCCACCAATGGCGAGGTGGTGGAAGTTGCAGAAACCCGAGAACCTCCCGCCATTATCGTAATGGTCGCCAAGACCGTGCTTCTCCATCACATGTCTGAGCAAAGTGCTATCAGATCCCACCTTTGCGTTCAGATCACTCATCACGATCACAATGTCGCCTTCAGGAAATCTCCCCTGAACACCATTTAATTCCTCGTAGAAAGCATCCTTTTCCACTACATCGAAAGTCTTCGTTGGTGCATAACATTGTACAATTGTGATGCTCCTTAACCTGGATCGAAATTTTGCTGTCACAAATCTGTTCGAAACCAGCTCCTAAGTCAAGAGAGCGCGTCTTGAGTTAGCGGTCAGAAGCAACCTGACACCGGATTCGGAACTCCTACCACTTGTCTTTCCAGAATACAAAGGCACATTGCCACAGGGGGTAGCAGTACTCTCTAGAGCCCTACCGTCTTTATTTGTTTAAGCCCAGAATATCCAGTTTATGTCGCTGGAATTTCGCTCAAGTTGGAGAAAGCGAGCTACCGCTTATCGAGGAACATGCGTACATGGTGTTCGGCCTTATTTGGCTTCCGTTTGAGTCGGCAAAATGAAATATTTCTTCAGTTCCGGCACAATATCTGCTTTTTAGGAACGTCTAATTGGGAGACGAGCCTCTCCATATTGACTCACAATGCTAACATTGAATAACAAAACCAATTACGAAAATACTGTCCCTATATGTGTAACCTTTTTGGAACTTGCCCACGTTTCTTTTTGGATTTGCTGGCAACTGTTGAGCCTAATGCCAATTTTTTTGCGGCTTTTTTTTTCCCTGACTTTACTGCTTTCTTCACTGAAGCTTTTTTGGCTTAGCGCCCTGAACAAAATTGAAGGAAACGGTTTGCTCTCTTTCTTCTTTCCTTTTCGACTTCACCCGCTCTTAAGTTTTGCAGATGCATTGCCTATGTGTTTGCCTTTCTAGATGTCTCCAGGATTGTGGCACAAAATTCCCTTCACGAATATTCCACGATGGATCAAGTTCAGATTGTTATGTGCAAGTGTTTATTCTGCATTGCTAGATGGGAGTATAGAAAGTGGCAAGCACTGTTACTCAAAGGCTCCACGCCTTTGTCAACACTTTTTCGCATCCAGATACGCTGGCCTGATACATTTTCGAACGAAAAACTTAGTCGGTGTGCACAAAAGTTACTCGTAAACGAGTTGGGCAGCGGATAGGTTATGTAATCCGGGAGGGCGACAACTCCATTGCTGGCTACGCTATGCAATAGAATCCACTATCAAGGGGGATATGGCGCAAAACAGTGGAGGAGGAATCTAAGTATCTCTTGAAGTCCTGGAAGGAGTTGAAGCGTATTTCAGTAACTTGCGAACGATGACGCGTAAATGTGCTTCACGCCCTATGCCTCATCAAAGGATAAATCATAACCATGTACATATATTTAAAAACCCTTATACACTACCTACATACCTTTCTTTCGTTGTAATGAAATCAGGCATGTTCTCAACCAAACGCTCCTGAGCGAGTCCTGAGCCGGACCCGGACGTAAAGCTCCAAGATCGGAGTTTTCCGACCAGACACAATCTCGATCGAAGCTACCGGTAGACGTGTTGATTAGAAGACAGACGTGGGAGTGGATAGGACATAATTTAAGAAAATTCCGTGCTTGATTGTGCTAGGCAAACTACCGGAAAGTGAACAGGGACCCACCCCCTAGAAACAAATGGCACAGTAGGGAAAAAGAGTGGTGCAAGCTTCTCGTAAAAACCTCAAGAAGCTTGGAACACATTTTGGCGAACCGACAGTGACGGCGTGTTGATCTGGTCTAGTCACTATTCCTCGTTGATGGAATAATGGCAACGATGTTGTGTAAAAGAAAACCTTATTAAAATCGGTTTAATATCTGTCCGTCTCCCTGTCTTTTTTTATGGTAGGTGGAAAGCTTCAAAAGCTACCGCTGACCTCTGGCATATGGTTCTGTGGGACTCTTACCCACTAAAACCACCTCCTTTTCCATTCACTCTCCCCGCGGGACTACCATATGGTATTACGTCGCGTGACTGGATTAGTATTTAACTGTTATTCGTGGTTATGATCCTCTCCCTCTCTTTATTCCTTCTACACTCCTCCTGGCGTAGTATTCCCCGGAAATTCTTCATTTCCTTTCTCCCGTTTTCTATATCTCAGTCGAACACAACGTATTCTCCAGGCAGTGGAAGAGTACGTACTCCCCATCCTCCGTTACGCATTCGCATATCGGGCAGTTCCAGGGAACTGATGATGATGATCAAATCGGTGACGGTATCCTAGACAGCCAACATAATAATAGTCGTTGGCGCAACAATCCATATTGGATCAGAACCTTGAAGTGTGTTAGACCATTTCATTGAAGACAGTAACGGTACACTGTAGTAGGCAATGTGCTCAGCATTGCGCTCGCTTGAGATCTATATAATCTTCACAGTTGAGTCGACTGGTAGCCGACGTCAAATCACGAGACAAATTCCACTGCCACCAGTGAGATTTGAGCCGCGACCTTCCGTACGAGAAGCTTGTGCTCTCACCAGGTAGTTATCCTGATAACCAACATGTCTGCGTAAAATCTGTGTCAGGTCATAGCCTACGTTACCATGCCTCCGTTCAATCCAGCTTTCGACGTTCCGTATCAATCTATGAGTCCTTTCTTGCTCTCTTTCCATCGTTTCTGCTATGCTACCAGTAATACAGTCCTTGCCGACTGTCGTCGAACGACGTTAGGTCCCCCAGTTTCATAACTTGGTCCATGAATCCGTAGGATTTCAGTCGCTAAGATATCGATAGGTATCATTCCAGCTATTATACATGCTGTGCCGTCTGATGTTGTTTGGTAAGCGCAGTACGTCCGGAGGGCACTAACTCGATAAGCGACTGTCCACATAGGTGCTGCGTACAATAACACTGAGGTAACCACTCTTGAAATGAGTTGCGGACGGCTTTGTTTTGGGCCCCTTATATTCACTAGCATTCTAGCGATCAACGAGCTGATGTTAGACAACTTTGTAGCTGCCTATTTCTGACTTTTATTGAAGTTCAACTTCTGGACGAAAATCAACCCGAGATATTTGAGAGCAGGCTAGGATTGTATAATCTCGTCTCCAAAGTTAATTTTTATAGACGTATTCTTCCTGCGCTTTGTGATCAGTACTACTGTTTTGTGCCCTGCGAGTGATAATCCAGCACTTTGCAACCACGACTTCATCTGCCAGATTGCTTCGTTTGCCTATATTTCGACATTGTCTACGCGGCTTGCTACGATTATAATTCCGATGTCATTTGCGACTCTAATGGGGGTGACGCCGCTAGGGAGACACAACGTTAGCAGTCTGTTATGCATTATGTTCCGCAATAAAGGACTAAGGACTGATCCTTGTGGTACACTACAGTTGTTCGGTATTCTTTAGAATTCTCATCTGAGTTGCAACAAAGCACCCCTTTCTATTAGAAGCTCGAGGACAACGCGTATAATGTCCTTCTCGGCACCAAGCCTGGCAAGTACCTCACAATTTGTCCCCACCTCGCCGAATTAAAGGCGATTTTCACGTCGAGGGTTACCATCGCACAACATTTATTGCCTGCAATAGTTGCCAGATTTCTCCCTAAATTGATCGCATCGATCGTTGATTTTACTTTTCCGAATCTAAACTACATCTCTGATGGACCGTCTTCCTTTTCCGCTATTGGGAGTAATCTATTATATATATATATCTATATATCTATGTACATGCAAATGGGGGGTGACACGTTTTTCAACCAAATATATTCATGTGGGATATCAAATGATAGGTCCTGCTGAGTACTTCCCGAAGCCGGTGCGGGGGGTCGAAAGTGATCATTTCTTTCACGGATCCATTCTCAAAAGTTATACAACCAGAAATTTAAAAGAAAATCAAGAGGCTGCTACTATATGCTGCCTAGGCTCCAAAATATCCCCATACGTCCGTCTGTTCAAATATGGTTAAGAATTGTGTATTACTATAATTTGTAGTAATTGATTGCAAAATCGGCCTTAAGTTTATTCCAGAATCGGAATTTTGCAGGAATGTAGGCTCTAACATAGAGCATGATTCTACCAAGTTTGATAGAAATCGTGGATGTCAGTATCACGCGAAAATGGATATTTTCACATAATATATGCATATATTACGTGCTTTTTAAAGCTTTTGATGTCCACTCCAATGATTTTATAAAAGAAATACACAAAACCTTTCATACTTGAAGCATCCAGCTTCCGGTTTTCCAATTTATCTGTCTGTCACACCCGATTTATTCGAAAATGGGTGAAGTTGTAATCACGCAAGTTGCTGTGAACATGTGGTCTGTCAGGGTCTTTATATATAGTTAGTGATGCCTTTTTGTGTTGAGTTTAAGGGGAAGGCGCCTCCTCATATAAGCGAAAGGGGGGGTGTAAATTTTCTTTCACAAAATATGATCATGTGGGATATCAAGTGAAAGGACTTGATTAGTTGTTTTCGAAACTGATTTTAATTCTGATACTTTGCGAAAAGGAGGGTAGTGAGAGCTCAAAATGTATGCCGTAAAAAGTGTAACAGGTCTCGTTCTCGGAATCCGCAATGTTGCGCATATACAAAGTCTAGACCTCAAAGTACATTCCATTCAGATACCTGCTCAAATAGTTAATAATTGCATAATACCATATTTTAGAAAATTACCCGAAAACCCCCTAAGGGGGGTTCATCACAGAAGTCCGAAATATGTTACGATTATCAAAAATTATATAATACACAATTCTGAAGGAAATGCAACTGTTTTAACAAAGTTATGGAATGTCAAAATTATATATTTCACATGAATTTGTCTCTATTTAAGACGAGTATGACGTCATCATCATATGAATTGAACTCATATGGACGACGGAGTGAGACTTGACTTTTTGGCTATGTACGAACAGAAAAACGTGCATAAAAAATACCCAAAGCGTCCAGCTTCCGGTATTGTTAGTTAGATACATGCGTAGAGCTTTCATGGTTTATCTGCTTTTGAAATGGCGGTTCTTGGCCGATAACGAAATGCTATATCATTCATGTTTATTCAAAATCTGATTTATGTCGAAGAACCCTGTTTTTTAAAAAATCGTTGTTGAGCTGCTCATTCCTTAGTGGTTCCTTATGATCGAAGACGAAAGTTGCAGTGGATAGGTCATTGCGGCATCTTGGAATCTACTCTCCCAGAGTCGCTTTCTTCTGGGTCGTTTCTAAGTGCAGGCTTTCGGGAGCTGGAGCACATTTCAGGGCAGCGGTGCCCATGACGCATAGATATGATTGACGCGCCCCCACCCACATATGACAGGAATAATCAGAATGTTAAATGATTATTAGAAAGGTTAGAAAGGGAAACCATGTCATATCTATGTCTTCAATAACATCACCGCAAACTCTTACAAAATTGTGAAAAATCTGCACGGAATATGAAAGGCCGAATTACTAATCCTTAAGGTCTTCATTGAACTAGTAGAATTCAGAAATTTGTCTTAAAAGTAATCCCTGCCATTTCAGGGTGCTGTCGTCTTCTACGGCTCTTACCCCGTTTTCTTCAACGTCGCACTCACCTTCTACAATATTTTAGGCATAACTAGGTCGATTTACCTCTTGTAACATAACAATAACTTTAAAACAAAACATAGCAGTATTTCTACATTTTCTATTTTGCAGATGCCTTCCATCTATCAATGGAATTCTCATCTCTTCTATTTCCGCCTATTTAGGCGAATTTATTTTCCTTTTTAAGCTAAGCCACCTACACTTTCTCCAAACAGACTGGAATAATTTAAATGCCAATTGCGGAACGAGAGGCAATGAAGTATTGCTTTCCTAAATTTACGAGCTTTGAAAATAAACACCTTAATAACTTGGGTAATAGCCCCTGGAATGAAATATGTCTAAAATGATAAATTAGTTGCCTCTCATCTCTCCATCTCTTCCTAAAATCGATTTTATCTACTTTTCCTTGCCTGCCACTGTCGACCTCTATGCTAGGATGCGGGTGTCAGGACATAAAAATATTTTCATGCAGCAAACAAACGAAAAATTTATTATGTTTATGTTTGTCCCATCGGGCGTACTGGGCCCAGCTGAGGACTCGGAAAACTCTTTACTTTTTCGACACGACTGAAAAGCACAACTGATGCCAACCGCTTCATCTCAATGCTGCCTGCTTTCGTGGCACTTAATTAATTTCAACGATACAGTAAGGAAATTATGACAAGAACTGCGAAAATGGAGGAAAATTGCGGGAATGACTTCACTTCGCCAGGCTTTGTGGCAGCTTGTTTTTTTTTCTGCACAAAAAGGAGATTGATGGGCTCCCAGTGAAAATTGCCTACAAGGGTCTCCGCGAGAGGCTGTGGGCTGCTGCCAGTCATTTGAAGTTTCATGGTTAAGTTACCCACATGCCGTCTCCCACTCACTTTCTGCGGTACCGACATCGTGCTCCGGAGAGAGAGTTCTCATTTAAGTGAAATTGAATGAGGACAAGAGGAATTTATTCAGATTTGGTATATTATCCTATATTTCTGGAACCTCAACAAATGCAGACAATTGAAATGATTTAAATCGTTTGTTGAGAAGTTCTGCACGCCAGAAAAGTTAAGGAGTTTGAAGAGGGGGAAGCCAGTCAAAAACAACCTTTGCATGCTGAAACAAGGAAGCATTCGAACGGAAAATACTTTGCGGATTTGAGTGTCTCTTTTGGCTGCTCGGCTTCGTGGTTTTCCGCCTATAGCTGCGGTTTAAGCAGCTTTACGTGCGGTCGTTATCACTGCTCTATTTCAATGAAAGCCTCCATTTGTGAGGGAGAAATTATCAAGTTGCAGATATGTGGTAAACGCCATGAAGCGTTTGCAACGAACTAATCCATTTGGGTTGAACCCTCCCCGCCAGAACTTGTTGATGGTTCTTTGCTGTAGGGGCGGATTCACCACGTGAACATGAACCAGAAAATGTTTTTATTAAAAAGTAACTACTGTAGAGGTAATTTATATGTTCGTACACACAAGTGAACACGCATCACTTACATACATTCATTCAACTGAAATCAACAAGGCGTGCAGCTGAGAAACCAATTAATGTGGCAAACGCTCATCTATGTTTCGTGCGGCGAATTCAATTCGAAATTCTGAAAGAGCAACATTGTAATTACTACTGTGCCATGGGATTCCATGAAACCATACTAACCATTGTAGATGTTTTTTACCAAACCACTGTTTTACACCAAGTGGGCTTGCTTCCAGCTGGGAGAATAATGAACTTATTCTGCCTTGATTTGTGTTGGTCTCGTTGGTCTGTGGGACAATATGTGGCTGCGAGAATCAGATTTCCGGGTCACGATGAATTCAGTGGGACTCTGGAAAATTTCCGGGGATAGTGAAAATTTCTAGGACTGACCATCTAGACGTCTTGGGTTTCGGAGATTTGTGGCTAGAACAGAATACGTTTAAAATGAAAAGATCTTGCGGATGTGATAGTGAAAATCGAGCTCTAAATAGTTTTAAGGCTTCAAAGTTTCATGTTCATCGATCTCAGGAAACTAAATTCACGAATGACTATCTTACCACGTTATTTCATTTTAAAGCAAAGATTGTAATTGGTTGAGATAGAAATTAACACTTCTGTTCTTTGCAACATTTTAGTTCCCCATGCAACATGTTAGCGCCTCTTAAATCAAAAGCTTCTTTCTTCCACTAATTTGTAAACATTCATTTTCGTCTTAACATTTCCTTTGGCAAGAGAAGCAGGAGTGGAGGGCCTTCATTTATCCCCTGATAATTTCCGAGTTTTAATTCAAAAACATTTAATGGCTGATATAATGATACTTTTAACGACTGTCCAGAATTCCTCATTGCCTAACAACTGTCACGCTCGAAAAAGGCAAATGACTTTGCTGGAATAATTAAAATATTTATGTTCAAATCTGAATTAATTTCTAATGGGATCCCTATTTAATTATTGGGAAATTAGCATGGCAGAATAATTCTGTTTATCTAGCCAAATCTGCCATTTACATAACATGCTGGTCCCAAGGCCGGATAAGAAAGGGGGGTTTGGGGGAATGTATCCAGTACTATTCTCTGTAAACGAAAAGTGAAATCCTGAAATTAGGGAAAAGATAAATGAAGGTTTTGAATCCCCATTCAGCGTATCAAACTACCGTTGTTTCGGACGGCCTCTTGGTCGTTTGCCATTGACTTCGATTTTCAGACGAATCGTGGCAATTGAATTTTCGTTGGCGCGAATAACGTCCCCATACTAGCGATGACGCCTCTCTTACAGTATTTCTATGATCGGTGCAACTCCATATCGGCCGCGGATATCCTCATTTCGGCTGTGGTCAAAACATGTCACGCCACTAGTCCAACGCAACATCTTCGTCATTACCGCAAGACGCCGTTCATTGTGTTTTATAGTCGGCCAACACTCAGAACCATAGAGAGCGACAGGACGGACGACATTGTGGTAAATTTTAGATTTGAGACTTTCTTTGATACGTCGATCGCAAAGGACACTAGTTGTAGAACGCCACTTCATCCAGGTTGGGTTAATGCGTGAAGCAGGACGGCAATCAACGGCCGATGTTAAAGTGCGATGGTCTCATAGGGAACGGCTTTGCAATCAGTGACGGTGGTAAAATGTTGGCGTCTTATTAGAATATAGTCGATTTGCGTTTTACTGTTCTCACTATAAAATGTAGGAGGATGAGACAATCGCTTGATGAACCATGTATTCATAAGTACAAGGTCATGGGTGTCGGCAAAATCGGTTACACGCGTTCTCGGCATCAGGTCGACCTGTCTGCGGCGCGTACGCGGTGAAGACGTGAATAGTGCGATCAGCTGATATAATGATGAGCTTCATCAGCGGATCATTAAATCATTCGACTTCTTTAATGTCGTCACGGAATCTCTTTAAGATAGCAATACTAAGTCCACAAGCACAACACCGTATCGAGTGTGTGGACTGCCAAAATAGAGAAGTTTACAGCTGTTTCTATCACGTTCGCGTTCAATGTTGCAGCTTTTGGCACCAGACCATCGGGTTTCTTGCGGAGCGCAGATATCAACGCCCCTTTTCCGAAGGTCTCTTGCGAGTTCCTCGGTCTTTCCAGTTAGGGTACCAACATTTAGAGTGCAGACACGTATTTGTCCTGTTCGGAGTAGCCTTAGCATTTTTTCGAGGCTGTTGCTTGATCCGATCATCTTGTTTTAAACGACATTGGATGCATTTTCTTGGCCGGCTTGTCACCAAGAGAGATCAGGTAGGATTTAGCATTGGGGAATAATTCCAACTATACTTTATTTATCTCTTTCCCTGAGAGGATAGTACAAACTATGTTGCCTCAAACCCTTCTGTTTTACCTGGGCTTGGGACCAGCGTACTGGTGTCTGGAGGTCCTTACTAAGGCAGGTCTAAATCGGATATCAGTTGTTGCGCGTTGATGATGTTGCTGAAATATACGCAGCACGGTGCGATGACCGAGATGGTTGGATCCTTAGTTTAACAATCTCGACGGCCTGCCCCGAGTTCGAATTCCGGCTATAGTCATGGATGTTTCTGATTGTCTAAAGAAGTTGGTACAATGGATCTACTAAAGGCCTGGGTGTTGGAGCTACAGTTTCCCCTTAAAAGAAAAAGTATACTCAGAAGAAGCCTTGTTAGCATTAGTACAAATTATCAAACGATCCAAAATTGTGTTTTTTTTTTTTTTATTTATTTATTTAATGAGGACAATACACAGAAAGCAAATTTCTTATTACATATTGTCCTCAGAGGGAGGAGCAAGTAAATGACCTATTTTGCGCTTAAAGCTAGAGAGGGACATAAAGTCAAATGAACCAAGCTGTAGGGCATTGTACGACCGGCAAAACCTCGGGATCGGAGAGTGAAAGTAAATCTCGAGCTCTGCGAAGGGCACATCAAACATGTCCGCATTACGTGTGTCATGAGACGAGGCGATGCGGAGAGTAATATCCGAGTTGGCGGAGCAGTCCATCAGACCATTGCAGAGTTTGAAAAGAGTACACATATCAAGGAAAATACGGCGTTGCTGTAGGGAGGGGAGATTGAGGGTGCGGAGTCGTGACGGATAATCAACCCGTGGAAGGTTCTTTTTGTAAAAGAGGGTCCGGGTGAATTTGCGTTGTACAGCTTCAAGAGCGCGGCCGTCACGGATGCGGTAGGGGGACCAGACTACAGAGCAGTATTCAAGGATGTTTTTGACAAGGGAATTGAAGAGTGTTATGGAGGGCTGGATTGAGGTAAAGTCGGACGAGGAACGTAAGATAAAACCAGACATTTTGGAAGCTCTATTGATGATGTCAACAAAGTGGGAATTGAAACGAAGTTTATCGTCGAATATTACACCCAGGTCTTTGAAGGAGGTCAGTAGTGAAAGGGGTTGACCACTGAGAGAATAGGAAAAGGATGATGGGGAGGGTTTCAGGGAATAGCGCATCCAGTGGCATTTGTTGACATTCAGTGTTAGCTTGTTGACCGAACACCAACGGGCTAAATTATCAAGGTTGGATTGTAAGAGAGCACAGTCCAATGGAGAGGAAACAGAGGCAAACAATTTAAGGTCGTCTGCGTAAAGCAAATACGGACAGGTGAGGATGGAGGCGAGATCATTGATAAAAAACAGGAAGAGTAGCGGGCCAAGCATAGAGCCTTGGGGAACACCAGAGGAAGGAGAGAAGGAACGAGATGAGTGACCATGAAAGGAAACTTTGCAGGAACGGTATGAGAGATAGGAGGAAAGCCAGGAGATGACTGAGAGTGGGAACTTTAGCGAAGAAAGTTTAGAGAGGAGAATGTTATGGTCAACGATGTCAAAGGCTTTGGAGAAATCAGTATAAACAGCATGTACCTCCTGTCGTGAATTCAAGCGTTTAGCAACAAAGTTGGTAAAGACCAGAAGATTTGAAGCCGTTGATCTATGTTTCACGAAACCATGCTGCTCTTTGACAATGAGGTGACCGAAGTGCGCGGTCAACCAGTCGTTGACGTATCTTTCTAGGATTTTGGAGCAAGAGGAGAGAAGGGAAATGAGGCGGTAGTTCACAGCAAGGGAAGGGTCTCCGCTCTTGAGGATGGGAATGATAAGGGCCTCTTTCCAGAGACGAGGAAAGTAGCATTTGTCTAGACTTTTGTTGTAGATTATACACAGGGGGAGGGAAATGTGTTTTCTACAGTTAAGGAGGAAGAGATTAGGAAGCCCATCGGGGCCAGGTCCGACATTGGGGTCAAGGTTACCAATGAGGAACTCAACCAAGGAAGGCGTAAGGAGAGGAATGGCTAGTGATTCGGAGGAGTCTGTGGTTATGAAAGGTGTAGAGGGTGAAGGGCTCGAGGGAGAAAACACTGAAGAGAAGTAGGTGCAGAGAAGGTCGCAGGATTGTTGTGGGGAGTTGGCAGTGGAGTCAGCGAAGCTGATAGAAGAAGGGACAGAATGAATTGGATTACGAGAGTTGCGAGCGTGAGACCAAAATAGTTTTAAGTTACCGCGGGCAGGGGCGGCTTCGACGCTCAATAGGTACCTTTTATGCGCCTTTCTGACCATTGACTTCACAGTGGATCGTATAGCTTTAAAGTGAGCAAGGTCGGCGTCATTTTTTGAAGCCCGAAACTTCTTCCTCAGTGTATGTTTCAAGCGCATGTTAATATGAAGTTCCGTTGTGAACCAAGTTGGGAAAGAACGTAGGCAGGGAGGGGAAGAAGGGACATAACAGGAGAGGATATTGTAGAAGGTGTTAAGAGTTTGATCACACGATGAATTACTTAATAAATGAACCCAGTTGAAAGACGCTAAAGCTGAGTTCAGACCGTCAAAATTGGCTTTGCGGAAGTTGAACTTAGTGGGTTTACGCTTGGTTTTGGGTTTTGAACGAGGGAGCTCCGCTTCAAATTCAACCGCGGGATGGTGAGCGTCGGTTTTTACATACGGGGATGTGCCAGAAAATAAAGAGAGGTGGCGCTCGGGGAGGTTGGAAAGGAAGAGATCGAGAGTGCGGCCCAAGGAGTTTTTGGCGGTGTTCAAATTCAGGGCAGAGCAAGTATACATAAAGGAAGAAAGTGGGAGGGAAGAATGGGAGAGGTTGTTGGAAGGAATTGGAAGACTAGGATGATTAGGCCAGTTGAGCATGGGGAGGTTGAAATCTCCACAAAGGAAGAAAGGGAGGGAAGGGAATCTGACGGTAAGGAGTTCAGACAAACTGTCAAACAATTCTTCATACAGGTGAGAAGGGCTAGCACAGGGGACATAAACACAAGAAACAATGAACGGGAGGAAGTTGGGCGGGGAGACACGAAGAGCAACACAATCAAAAGGAAAGCCTGAGGAGGAGAAGACGAGTTCAGCGGGGAGTGAATCTTTTATAGCAATTAGGACTCCACCGCCAGTGGACTTACGAGAAGCATCCCGGTCCCTGTCACAACGGAAAGTGGAGTACCCTTCGGGGAGCTCGGAGTATAATATGGCATCGTCTAGCCAGGTTTCGGAGATACAGATGGCATGGTGTTGCTGAGCCAGCGCGGATAAATTGAAGGCCCCCAGCTTGGTTCTTAAACCCCTGACGTTCTGATAAAACATACGGACAGTGAACATGGATCCAGTTATATAGCTCGGCGAGGCAGGCGAGTTGCCCTGAAATTTACCCGCGAATTGGGGCGCTTATACGGCCTTATGAATACACCTTCAGGCCAGAAAGAAGGGTTGCCGAGGACATCAACTTCGTGTGGGTAAGTAACCTTGAAAGATGCAATGACCCGGTCGGTGTTGTCGTCTTTTGTGAGTTTAATGCAGGACAGAGGAGAAAGTAAACCAACTTTGCTCCTTATATACTCCAGAACATCGTGTTCTACGTGATTCTCAATAGTATCATAATTTTTTTCATGTCTCAATTTTTAGCCATATTGCATGCCTCCTTCACAATCGACCTCAAAGATCTAGACGCTATCAGAAACCGCTAATCGAAACCTTATTTTAGTACTTAATCTAGTTCTGTAGGGTAAAAAAAATGTATACCTCTCTTTTACATATATGGGGACCTAGACGTAAAACGCTACCGCTTAGCTAGATAGTTACAGTTCCAATATTTTCACCCAATTTCCTGTTAATAAGTGTAACTGCTTCCTAATAAAGTGCATGCGTTTTGGTTCCCCCAGCTTAAAAGTAGATCGTACCTATTTAAAAAATCAGCCTTGGAAAAATACTGTGAAGTCCACCTCAGAAATTACCAGGAGTTCTAGAGGCAAGGATCTATTTGCAAAAGGAAGCCAGGAAAATGAAATTTTGGCATACGTAATGAGGGAGCGAATTGTTGACTTTGCGAACACTCAAGGTATACTCTAAAGGAGTCTCGTTTCGAACATTTAACGAGCCTCTTATATTCACATTTTGAATGCTTTCACAAGCATAATTCAGAAGTCGTCTGGTTGATTTCCTGAATTTCAGCAGTGCGCAGTTCCTTAGTGGAACCGCTTGAACGCTTTTGCCTACGAATTCGAGGTATCGATGATCTGATAACGAAACTTCGTGTAGCACTTGCCAGTATGTGATCAACTCCAGCAGCTTTGGAGCTTTTTAAGGCAACTACTTCACTATTTCCCAAGAACGTAGGGGCACATACTACGTTTGCGGTCATGAGACCAGGTAAAGTGATGAAATTGAATAACTTCTCTCCTCTGGGACTGTATTTGTTACTGCGCCAACAAATATGGCGAGCGTTCGAATCGCAAACAATTAAGGGTTTGGGACCACTTGAATCTGCATACGCAACCACACCCATACCCCATACCTTTACATCATAATATCCTCAGGCCCTAGAACTTAAAATTGGGATTACCTACTGGAGTCACTTTAAGACAGCCCCATTAATGCACCCCAAATGAAGGAGCGCAGACGAAAACCTTGATTATTAAATTTTGGTTCCATTCCAGGCGCCAACATTTTCTCTCTGACATTTTTCCATCCTTAAAGGAAACTTCCAAGGGTGCGGTCAGAAACGAGGCTGCAGCTTCTGCATACGTATTCTTGTTTCCCGTCTTTCTCCGGGAGAGACCGGCTTCGTTCAAATCTCTCGCTGATTTTATCTTCTTTCGGCACACTGATTCTAATCCCCGCTTGACGGGCTGACAGAAAAGTCCTCTGTGCCCAGTGTTGGTCTCATCGATCTCTCATCTGATTAGAAGTTTATCCCCACTTTCCGCCTGAAGATTCCGTCCCTTGCATCGGATATATTAGGACACCACCGCACTTAGTGGTGTAGTCACGTTCATGTCCTCAATCCCAACGAGCTTCACCTTCTTCCGCAATATGCTTTTCTGCCGCTGGCACATTACCAGTTTTCCTTTCTTTCGCTCTTCTCAGAAAGGATGAACCTTCCTCTTCTGCCTACGGGTAACTGTGAGCCGATTTCCTACAAATTTCTGACTGCAAGGTTTCGGCCCAGGCTAACGAGAAACACAATAGTACAGTGTGTACTAACGGAGAATTCCGACATAGTGCGGAATTACACGGAGTTCAGAGGAGGCTTCCTGAGCTGTCTGTTCAATCATAAAAGCGAATCGATGAACGGAAGGGGTTGAAGACTCTATTGACCGCTGTGAGTGATGGCGGGCATGACGCGATCCATATCTGATACCGAGCTAAATCCTGGAAAGTTCAGCGTAGTGTGCGCCTTGATAAAAAGGATGCTATTGAGCTGGTTAGGGAAGCGGAAGATGGTGCAGAACACAGTGAGGAGTATATACTGCATCACGAAAGAGTTTGTATGTGGTCGTAAATTATTCGATGTACCTGTGAAGGACGTCAACGGCCGCCTTCTCATCCACGATGATGAACAACTGAAGAGGTGGAAAGATCACTTCACTACGTTTCCTAACCTTATTACATCCGTTTAGTTTCCTCCACTTGTAGGTGAAATGGATAGCCATCGTAACATGCGGATACGAACTGTTCTTTCAAGCAGAAGAGCAATCATTTTGATCATCAATGCACTCAAACGGGGTTTGACGGTCCTCCTTGCTACGCTCTCCCTCTCTTTTACTCAAACGGAAACCTTGGAAACCCGAGACTTCCTAGAGAGTAGAAGAAAGGGATGATCGTTAAGATTCCAGAGAAGGGGGCCCGTTTTGAGTGTGGTAATTGGAAGGATAAAAATAAAATAATCCTTAGGCGCATTAAAGAACATCTTAAAAGCTTGATCGACAGAGAGCAGGCTGGTTTTTGCTCCAGATCTTCCTGCATTCACCGTATCCACGCTCTACGGATCATTTTGGTGCACCTGCTCTTCACCGATTTTGAGAAGGCTTTCGATTGCATTTCGGAGAATAGCTATTATCAAAGTAACATATAATGGCGTTAATGTTACAGCGAGATAAAATCTCGAAGGATTTTGATGCCCGAATTGGAGTTCGCTAGGGTTGCATCTTGTTATCGATGGCGAGGTTGATGTCTGGACATGGAGGAGTTGAATGGGCGATGATATCTTTCCCCACACCTCAACTACGCTCATGACATCCGTTCACTCTCTTACCGGGTCTTGGACATTGGCCATCTAGGCTCTAGATTTGGAAAGAGAGTCAAGTATAGTTGGACTGAAAATAAATACCGACAAGACCAAGTTTCTCATTCTGACGGGTTATAGCGCTCTCTGTAGCTTCCTCCGGAAATAATCTTATTCACCCATCATTATGCAATAAAATCTCGATGTAGGTAGTGGAATAAATCCTTTAAAATATCCTTTGAACTGTTAATTATGGCATTGCATCCAATAGTTTGCATGCCTTGAATACCTTGAAATCCTATTAATTCATCGGGCTTAATACAGATTCCATTGTATTTTTGGTGGATACTTTTCTTGGTTAGTGCGTAAGTGAATTTTGTTCACCCGTAATGCTGTGCAAGTGATAGGCCTACACATGCGGGACACCACAAAGGCCAACACAAACATCCATGAAAATGCAGGGTCGTGATCCTGGAGCTCAACTGGCTTGGCGATCGAGCAATTAATCATTTCGGTTTTAATAACATTTGTCTTCCTTTTCACTACGTGTTTTTTGTTAATATTCCTGGCTTATTTCCTTCCTTCCTATTATTCACCTCCCTATTCTCAAGTCATGCTCATTTTTCTTAGTAGTGTTATACGATCAAAATCCAGCAGGTGCTTAAAGAGCCATAACATTCCTTACTTTGTGTTAACTGCGCGATGTGAGTTCTTAAGATGTCCTTTTCAGCCTTTTGCATGCTCGTCCTTTCAAAAACAGAAACATACACATATGGGTCATGCTCCATTTTTCATATGTGGGTCGATGGTAATCATAAAAAGGACAATGTTCCACATCTCATACGTAGGTTGCAAGATTTTATCATTTCATTACCTTTTTATCATCCCATTACCTTTTCAAATCAGGGCGAACCCCTTTTAACTTCCTCCTGAAATTATTATTTCATATATCCCAAGCCAACTACGCGTGGTATGTACAACGCCTACATAAAAAGTCCGATTCATCCTTAGTCCTTAAAAAATGGAACAAGTTACGTTGGATCCTACGCGTTATTACCCAATACAAGTCTTCTAATTTGAAACCATCGTCTCTTCAGCAATGAACATATCGAAGAGCATTAAAGTTCCAAATTGATTTCTTTGATCCATTCAGATTTTTTTGGCTCAAGAGCATGCAAATTTTTTCTTTCCTTTCATTCACTTTGATGTAAAATTGATTTACATTTTCTCCTCATTCGCCATAAAGCACTTCATCTCCTCCGAATGTCGTTTAATGTTTCTGACAAGAAAGGAAATTTAAAGTCACCAAGTGGTCGTGGTCCTTTCACTTGGTGGATATCCCGTAATTATTTTTTGATGGACTTTTATCTAAACAAAAGGCGGAAATGGTGAAAAGTGAGATGTACTAGGGATTATCCATGCTAAAGCGTCCTTCAAGAGGTGAAAAATATCCTTGCGAGGAGGGACGAGAAAATGTAGAAAGGGAGCTTTGAGAGAGTTTGCCTAGAGAACAAAAATTTCGTAAGCCTGTGGGAATACCCTGAGCCGGAATGGAAGTAGAAATATATAGATACTGGGACTGCATAAAGTAAGTTGGAATCCACCACCCCGGCAGCAAGCAGCCTGTAAGTTTGCCGCGGATATTCTATATTCCTGCCGAAGCCATACTGTCGGTGGATGCTTTTTCACAAATATGCTCCTCAAGCTACCCAAAACTGAGCTCTCTTTGTTGCTTCACTCCCAAGTATTTGACAGCAGACTAGGAAGTGATGATACGAGTTTGACTCCCAATTATAATGCAAGCGAAATTTGGTGTAGCTCACCACTCAAGGTTAAAACCATTGTTGTACGTGATGTTTCATAGCAGGGGATCCAGTACGGAGCCCTGCAGGATACCGGCGAGACAACGGTCTTCTGAGGTCCATCATCGGTGTTATACCAGAGCGTTCGTTCTCGCAAGTATCTGACCACAATAGCAGCGAAAAAGGTTGCAACGCCAATCGTCGCTAGGCGCTTCTGTATACAGCTCCAATTGGCCGAATTGAATGCGTTATTGCTGGTACTACCCAGTAATTTTATGGTATCAATATTTGATTTGGTTTTACGGAACCCATACTGTTTATATGAGAAGCTTCCTTGGCTCTCAACGGCCCCTGCCCCCACAGTGTCTAGAAGACATATGGGTCTTTAGGAAGATGGCTCACCTGCAGATTTGTCAGCCTTAGGCAATATTACCAACTTCAACCGTTTCTATGCTATAGGGAATATCCCCTCTGGCATGCACGCTTCGAACAATTCGGGGAACATGTGCGGCCTACATTTCACGGTGAGCGCTAGGGCCCTATTAGGTATTCCATCCAGCCCCCGCCGCCAAATTGAGAGTTCTCTGAATGGTGTCACAGCCCCTTTCTTGCTGGGGAAATAACCTCTGGATTATTTTCATCAAGAGAGTAGTACACCTGTTCTGCAGAGATGATTGCTGGATGACAAGCATGAAATTTTTGCGGGCTTCCTTTTATGCATGGTCTGTTTGCACCTGATTGAACCTATTCGCCGTCCTCTGGGACGTTCGCCTGGCTCGGTGGTAGGTTGATCGAAGGCCGGACAAGTTACTATTTCACCAGTAGTTCTTCTACTAGGGATGGTCGCGGCACCTGCAGCCTTAAAGTTACATTGTCTGACATGGAGAGTTTTTCCGTGGGACCGCCAACCTTAGTACTTAGTACCGCACTTCCATGAAGGTGTGCTTATCGAGTGCTTTTGCTGGATAGCCTGATGTCTTTGGGTATGTTATTTGCCTACCCAGTGGCTATCACCTTAGTTCGATGCGGAGGTAGCCCTTGCTCAATCCCGCATTAAAATCATCGGGTCCTAAACAAGGTTGTCCAACACGTCTTCAAACTAAAACAATGTGAGACTGGGTGGGGTGTAGCAGCCGTACATGTACATGCCGTTTATTTTTGTCTACGCAAAGCTAAAGGCCGACTGAATCAAGCTGCATTATATAATTTGCCCACGGCAATCCATATCGCCGCTCCACCAGTTGAACCTGTAACACATACACCTCCGTAACGATCCATGTAGGGTTCACGTACGATGTCAACCTCCATTTCAGACTCGACGACGACCCTATAAACATTGAAGTTCATTCGAGTGAATCTTTTCATTGCCGTCAACTCATTCTTGAATTCCGTGCATTTACTACTTCCGAGAATATATCGGTTATCCCGCGCTTTCTTCTTTGCGCATAATAGACATTTGGGGTCCCCATTCCTTCGCAATGTGGCCTTTCCCCCCGCACCTTCTATTTCAATCGGACCGATCGATGCGATTGGTGCATGACTTCGCGAAGTGTCCAAAGATGAGGCACTTGAAGCACCTCTTTAAGGGAATTTGCTTTCTCAGACGGGAACTTTCCCTGGCACTTATACCTTCCGCGCTGCCTCCATCGATTTTCGCATTGTGGCTTTCAAGTAGTGCCATGGGTTTCCATCGGATTCTTCACCCAGTTCCTCCACCTTAAATTGCTCTTTCAACGCAGTGCAAATTTCTCCTCTGGATGTTTCTTCGTCGAAATCCTTGCACTGTATATAGATCTCAAACCCCACCGTGACAGTCTCCCCAAGTAAGTTCTCCACTCGATTACGCTGGATTTTTGCAACTCAAGCATGAGATCGCATTCTTGTTCCTTGCTGACATTTCTGCTTAGATCTTTTAGATCGGGGTCCCCTGTGACCTTTTCTAGTATCTCCGCATACCATAGATTGCTCTTGCTGGAGATGACAATTGCCTCTGGGTGAATTCACCCTTCCATTCCTTCTTCGTCTTTCTGTAAATGACCATGACCTGTCCACCATATTTGGTTCGCTTAGGTTTCGCTACGTTTGTTGTTGATCGCACTGAGTGCTCAGGCTTCCTCCTTTCGGTACTTTTACCTCCGTTCTTTGGTACTACTAGAGTGCCCTTTTCCTCTTAGGCGCCTGTTGGTTCCCTAGAGGATCACCAGCTTTTTCCGCTCTTTTTTATTTGGTACCAAGTCGATGGCACTACGTCTAGGTGTCAATTGGGTCGCCCGTCTTTAGATAGGCAGTTTCAGCTTTTGCTTGGGTGCCCTTTTCTCCTCCTGCGACCTATTATAAAAGACCCTAACGGCTTTCACCATGTTTTCAATAGCCTGTTGCACTTTGTGCGGATTGAGTATTTGTGCGGTTGGCTCAAATATTTTTGCTCCAAGCTGCATGAAGCTCCATGCCAGGGCTCTGTTCTCTATGAATCTTGATCGGATCAACCTTTCTAAATACTCCATTACCTTTAGCATTGAATATACTCATCAGAGTTTTAGACGTCTTTGGTGTTGGTGGAGATCGGAAAAATGAAGAGCTGCGTCTGAATAGGTGCCCTTTATCTCTTCTTGTTGGAATATCAGATGTGTTCGTCCGTCGGGTGCGGTAGATGCTGAAACTACCGATTTCCTTTTAGCTTATCATTTTTCGCCTTCGTTTGTTGAACACTTTTTTCTCCAAATATAAATCATTTGTAGTGTTTAATGCCATGGTGGCCAAATTTTTCCCCACCGAAACAAGGCGGTCGAGAGATATCGAAGGCCAGGAACCCGCTTGCTCACTTCTAAAAGGCGCCAGTACTGGGGTTCTGAGCCGTTTTTGATCCTCGCACCAGAGATGAGCCAATCCTTGCCCATGCATAGCCAGAAAAGAAAAGTACGTAAATACATATTCACATAGCAATGGGTATATCCCTACACGCCACCCGGCATCTCCTCACAGGACCTTACCTCATCTGGCTACTCCTATTTTCTCAGAAACGCCTACATATATTGATACGAAATTTAGTGGATTTATGTACTCTTCGCTGGCACGCTACTGCAAGCTCTTGATTAGGTTATTGTTGATGACGGTGAGATTTACTCATCATCATCATCATCAACGGCGCAACAACCGGTATCCGGTCTAGGCCTGCCTTAATAAGGAACTCCAGACATCCCGCCGCGCCGAAGTCCACCAATTCGATATCCCTAAGAGCTGTCTGGCGTCCTGAACTACGCTATCGCTCCATCTTAGGCAGGGTCTGCCTCGTTTTCTTTTTCTACCATAGATATTGCCCTTATAAACTTTCCGGGTGGGATCATCCTCATCCATACGGATTAAGTGACCCGCCCACCGCAACCTGTTGAGCCGGATTTTATCCACAACCGGACGGTCATGGTATCGCTCATAGATTTCGTCATTGTGTAGGCTACGGAATCGTCCATCCTCATGTAGGGGGCCAAAAATTCTTCGGAGGATTCTTCTCTCGTTCTCAATTCTTCTTGCTAGGAACGCAAGTCTCCAAGGAATACATGAAGACTGGGAAGATCATTGTCTTGTAGTAAGAGCTTTGACCCTATGGTGAGACGTTTCGAGCTGAACAGTTTTTGTAAGCTGAAATAGGCTTTGTTGGCTGATAACAACCGTGCGCGGATTTCATCATCGTAGCTTTTCTCGGTTGTGATTTTCGACCCTAGATAGGAGAAATTATCATGGTTCTTCCCATGATGTCGATATCGTCAGCATAGGCCAGTAGTTAGGTGGACTTAAAGAGGATCGTACCACTTTCTCGAGGGCCAGGTTAAAGAGGACGCATGATAGGGCATCCCCTTGTCGTAGACCGTTGTTGATGTCGAATTGTCTTGAGAGTGATCCTGCTGCTTTTATCTGGCCTCGCACATTGGTCAGGGTCAGCCTAGTCAGTCTTATCAATTTCGTCGGGATACTGAATTCTCTCATGGCCTTGCACAGTTTTACCCTGGCTATGCTTAAAGTCAATGAATAGATGGTGCAACTTTTGTCCATATTCCAACAGTTTTTCCATCGCTTGCCTCAGAGAGAAAATCTGATCTGTTACTGATTTGCCTATAGTAAAGCCTAGATTTACCACCAATTGTAATTCTCCTTACGAAGTGTTTTGACACCCCTAGAGTTCGTAAGTACCACATTCAAGCGCGAGAATGTCTCCAGCAGTGTTCGTTTTCTTGGGGAGCTTCCCATATATGCAGAAGAGAGTTGCAGTAAATACCAGCGACGGGACGATTGTCCGAAATAATATTACTGCTTAGCCACGGGTGCCACTTGCTCCTACCCATTTTTTTCTACTTTAATTTTTCCTCCATTTTAAAGAACCTTCGTACGCTGGGCAAATAGTGTATCATTTCGAATTTCATTTTGAAGTATTTGCTGGTAAGCTTCATGTTTCATACTGGTCTGCGACTGCCTTGTTAAAGGAGATCTCCAGGAGACTAACGTCGACAAAATTGACACAGTTGTGCTGAACCGGGAAACTTCAGTCAATTACGTTCATTTTTAGAAATGGTGAACTACTATGGAGAGTTCATTCCCAGATTGACAGTTACGATTACGAGAAGGAGCTGTTTTTCACTTCTTTAGGGCATCCTAGAGTGGCCAGTAAGAAATCGATGAGCAAAAGTATACGATATGTGTAGTACGTGTATATGCTATAGGGTGGGAAGGATGCGAAGTCATCGCCTACCAATCTGAAAAAGGATACGAATAAGAACAACTCTACTGCGATTTATTTAGATCTTTTCGGAAAAGCGAGATGACCTGTAGTGAAGCCGACAGAATAATGGGTGAGCTAATCATTGGTGGCAATGGGAGGTAATTTAAAGCAGTAGCTGGAACATTTTTGTTCCTCCCATCCAATCCTTTACACATTGGTGGCATGTTATCATCCGTACAATAACATTGAGGCAGAACAAGAACAATATGCACCTGACCAGGGACCAGCGAAAAGCAGTCCAAACATTCCTGACACAATATCCTGTAACTAAAAATCTGACAATGGTGGGTTATCAAATAAGATGTTCTTTGGAAGATAAATACGAACAACGACAGACTTTGTAAACCTACTGAGCATGCCAAGTAACAAGCTGGGTTATAGCAGACACGAACAGCTTTATTATGAGTGAATGAATGGGTGGATCAGGACAGAAAGAACCTATTGCGTTCCAGGAATAGCCGACGTGAAAACTGGAAAAGCGATGTACTAAGTAAACACACGAGGTTGATTTTATATATAGGGTTGCTATTTACTGCTTGGGGGGTTATAGCGCATCAACTGCGCCTATGCGCCATCACCCGCGGTTACCTTAAATGTGCTTCACCTCCCCTCACGACTTCTCGAAACGCCCGTACGCCTTTCGACACTATTCTGCGGCAATTGCGCTTGGGATGACCCATCCATTCGCCGTTTTCAAAGAGTGCATTCCCTTGCATGTCGTAGTGAGCAATGCAATTGCCGGCCCTTCTTAATCTGTGACCTATTCACTGCCACTTCCGCGTTTCGATCAAATGACGTACGAGTACCAAGCCTTTGCGGCGTCTAAGTTCTTCGTTTGTAGTAATGTCTGGCCAGTGTACTCTGACGTTTGTTTTGTCTGTGCCATTTGGATCAATCGAAGACCGACGAGACGAACAACTTTCGAAAGAACGACGTATTGTCCTGACCTACAGATTAAAGGCACAAGAAAAAGCGGAAGAAACATTCCAGAACGGTGAAGAGACAATGCGTCATTTTTGATTCTATTTAACTATAAACTGTTATGCTTTTGAATTATTGAAGTTCATTTGAACTATAAACTGCAGAGTCCTAATCTTATTTTGGTCAGTCCTTGTTTAACTCCCTTGGACAGCAGTGTTAGCAACCTATACTTGGTTGGTAATTTTCAAGAGTCACTCTCTCTGTGGAAATTGCTCAGTTTTTGATTTCAGGCACTCATTTCTACTCATAATCGGCTTGACAGAACTCGCCAAGGCACCCGAAACAGGAGCTGCTTCTTTAATTCTTTCTGCATTGTGGACTATTGTAATTATTCCTTCTTCCTCATAAACTTTATTGTTGATATGACTACGCCTCATTTTACAATTCGTCCCTTTATTGCTATGCAAGTGATATGCATGGAAGTGCAAAACAAACACAAAGGAAGGCACAAACATCTACGACTTGAACCGGGACTCAAATCCGAGGTAAAGTTACCCATGCGGATCCGGAGATTGACTTTCAACCCACACAAGAACCGGGTCGTCGCCTTAAGCGGGAACATGTAATCAATACTCGAATGCTACCCGGTGGGGGAGGCGTGAATCATACAATATTAACGCTTCCCAACACGTTCATTCAGTGCAAACTGTATTCCTCCAACTTTGTTTACTGAAGCATCCGATCCAGGGTATGTTCGGGATCTCAGGAGAATTTCCGTACTTGGGGTTCTGCTTGTTTGTTGTTTTTCAGCTCACCAGAATGTGAAACAAAAGTTTTGATTACTTTAATGGGAATTTTATCTACAAATACAGAGCAGTTCGGCTTGGAAATTCACCCGGGGTCTCCAGCTTACGTTGAAATTGAATTGTTTGCTGTGTGCATTCAACTTTGCTGTACATAGCCGGTGTATGGTATTCGACGTCATAATATTGAGCTAGCGAAACCAGGAATATCGTAGGTGGGATCAGTAATTAAATTTAGACTTGATTCACTGAGGCGCTATCCTTGCTTGGTGTAAGGGGGAAGTTCTCATTTATTTGAAATTAAAGTTATACAGCTTAGTTAGCTAACAATTGCAGTATTTTTCAATTTATTTGTCTATACCTGCGGTATTATTATGTAGCGTGAGAAAGTCCATAAATCAAGGTAACAGGTGCAACAAACTTTACCAAAACATCTTAAAGCTGTCTCAATAAGAAAATATGTTATGCCTATTATAGAGACTAGTAGTTTAGGAGAATCCTGTACTTACATTTCAATTACTCACTCCTTCAAGTGCCGGGCATACGGACATATAGCATGGCTTGCAAGGGGCAGGACAGAAACCCTTTGTGTTACAAATGTAGCGAACCCGAAAACAAAACAAAGATCTGCGAATCGGCAAAGTGCTGTGTTCTTTGCTAGAACCGCAGTCTGCAGAAACATGCGACTCACGTTCCCAGTTTTGCGCGTTGGTCTCCAAAGAAGAGTTACCGAAAGTGAAAAGTCAATCAGCAACTGCTCACGATCTGATGGGGGATCATATGGTGTAAGGACGAAGAGCTAACTTGTTGCTTCTCAGCGAATATTATCGAGATAGGAGCTCACCACCATGGTATGCCGATATATCTGATACTGCTGCCATCTGAGTGAGAGATACGATTAACTTTGCGAGTGCGGGGACATGGTCGAGGAAACTGCTTCCTTTGAGTTCGTTGTGCGGAAGTGACGGAAGGGGGAATTCTAGTCAAAGGAAACTTTAACGACAGAGCCCTCGAATGGGGTATGCCTCAACCAGATTCTTGAGGCAAACAGATTTTGGAGATGGCTGGCAAGCCAAGACTTATTGTCCTACATACCGGTAGCAACGCGACATTCCGATACTCTGGTTGGGGGGAGGGAGGGGGAGGGCACCATTCCTGACGCAACTTTTGCTACGGAGTCCTTAGTGTCGACGGTCCGACGATGGAAGGTACTGGAAGACTTCGCGTCCTGTAGTCATCAAGGCATTTTCTAAAAGTTCTGTCGTCCGGCAAACGTACCCCGTGGAATATGGGGAAAATCGACGTTGCAAAATTTGTCGACCCTCTCTCAAAAGGGGTAAATAAGCGAAAATATCGTGGCACAGGCAGATGAACCGAAATTGAATCATTGGTTCACTGAGCCTTATTACCATATTTTATCATGTCTCGACTCCCAAATGGAAATTGCGTCCCGAAAAATTACCCGTATCCTGGTGGGCGGCTGAAATTGCAAATCTATGAAGGAACTGCCTCAGACTTCGGCGAATTGCTCGGCGTACAATAGGTGACGCTTAGATCCGCAGAGTATAAGAGTAGGAAAAATGAACGCTGCCATGACATTAACAGGGAGAAGACACGTTGCTGGCAGGAGCTAATCAACGACGTAAACAGAGAGTCATGGGCCCTCAGGTATAAGCTGTTTACCAAACAACTCGGTGCCCATCGATCACCCTGTTCTGGAAGAAATTGTGCAGGAACTTTTTCCTGTCCATACCTTCCGAACCGAGGCTGTCGATGAAGGAGTTGATACTGGGGAATGTCTGCTCTGCACTGCAAAAGAACTAGACGTGCGGCCGTGGTTCAGTCGAAAGTACGGTGGGGGTTGACTATTACCTAACCCAGCTGCTCAGCGGACATGGGTATTTTCAATCGTACCTGGACACAATCGGAAAATCACGGTCGCATGACTTTATTCATTGCAAGGATATGGTGGATGATGCCTGACATAGCTTTTTCTTTTACAGAAGATGGGACCGCCATCGCCTTTCATCCCCGGACACCATCATTGAGGCCACACTGCAGAGCGAGGACACGTGGAACCGAATGGCACGTTACATTCAAGGCATTCTTAAGGCATAATAATGGTGATGAATAAGAGATATGCCAGGGTAGCTGAGGCTACCTGAATACACGGGGTTTTGCTCCTACACTGGTTAGGCCTGGCATGAGGTAATGTGCCAAACGGTTCCGGGTCAGAGTTCTAGAC
Organism: Hermetia illucens; assembly: GCF_905115235.1. Classification (NCBI taxonomy): domain Eukaryota; kingdom Metazoa; phylum Arthropoda; class Insecta; order Diptera; family Stratiomyidae; genus Hermetia; species Hermetia illucens. The sequence goes on along the minus strand of NC_051849.1, from coordinate 64,709,099 downwards.
GCCGAAGAAGGCACGGTTCAACCAAATTCTGAAGGCACACAAATTTTGGAGATCGTCGCTAGGGGCAGAGTGACACGTTACACTCAAAGTATTGTTAAGGCGAAAAAAAGGGAGATGGGTAGGAGAAACATAAGGGTAGCTGAAGTTCCCTGGAGTTGAGATGCTACACTGAATAGAGCATGATCATGAGCTAATGTGCCAAATGGTTGCGGGTTAGTGTCTGAGACACGAGTCCGGCACTTTGTGCATAAATACACTTCACCTTCCTCTTACTCCTTTGGTTCACAACTCATAACCTGTTTATATTTGAATTATTATGTATGTTCATTTGAAAATATATTAAAAAGTGATGATTTTCGGGGGGGAGGTGGTTGAAAACTTATGAAATGTCATCTGAATTGAAAAATTAGGTTGTTGAAAAAGGCTCGCCCTTATTAATAACATACTAGAGATGTTTGCTCAGTTTAGCTTTGTATCCAGAATCTCTTTCGGATATTTTGCCTTATTTGATAACTGAAGGTATTTACCAAAAACTTCAAAAGACTCATCTTGTTGAGTTTATCGTGAAATTTTCCTGCTCATAACACAATTCTATCAAACTTATGCCTCCAAGTCTTCGATGTATGATATAACGCAATGGTATATTATTGTTCTCAAATAGTTGGCATACCTTCTGTCATAGGTCTTCCAGATTTTCGTCCTACCAGCTACACGTTGTGCATTGCAGTCCCTCCTTCTGCCTACAGTTACAGCCCTCCGCATGTCGTAGATTGTGTTAACCGCCCTCCTTGTTCCCTATGTAGCAATTGACAGGTTTCGCTTATGTGTATGTGTTACATACTTTGCGATATACATTTTCTCGACCACTGGTTTTAACGATTTCCATTGGAATATGTCTGCGGTTTCAGAGTGAGGGCTCATCGTAGCATATTGAAAGCGATTCGAGCAACAGCAGGATAATAATAATAATAATCGTTGGCGCAACAATCCAATTGGATCAGGGAAGTGTGTTAGAGCGCTTAATTCAAGACCGCAACGGTACACTACAAGATTATAGGACCCTGTAGGAGGCAGTGAGATTTGAACCACGACCTTCCGTACGACAGCCTTGTGCTCTAACCACTCAGTCATCCGGACCACTTCATAATGAAGGTCAATTTAGTATCAGTTGTTTTGAATATGAGGTTGGTTGTTGCCTTTACAGCTTTACTACTCTGGAGGTTTATCTGGATTACCTTCAGCATTTATCGGCGAAGGTTAGTTAGTGTAGGTCAGTGCAAGCTTTCGAGTACTTGCCTCAAACTTTCTTCAGAAGTAACCATTGTGGTAACGTCCTGCTGAACTGATCATGTTGCAATCCCCGCTTTTAAGATTCAAGTTCTGAGTCTTCAACTTAACGAACAGTTTCTTTGAATCGCTTATATTGTCTGTCTGTATGTCTTGGTATTTATACCATAGATGTCATCATGTCACGGGTAACAAGTACTACCTTCCCCTGTTTCCAATTTTTACTCCAAAAGTTTCCAAAGATTTTAAAAGGGGTCTCCTTTGTCCAAATAGCTACTGGTGACCTAAGGTCAAGTGGAGGTTTCGTAACACATACCTCAAAAAGAACAGCCCTTTTCACATTATTATTTTGTTCGGCGCTCAGCTGTTTTTTTGAGGCTTTGAGCACCACGTCCATCTTCAGGGAGCTGGCTCCAAGTGTTGGTGATCTTCCTGGTTTTACTTCTGGGTGATTTTCACCCCTTGGTCATTTGAAGGAAGTCACACGCACTTTTCTCCAAAGCGGCTAGACCGATCCAAACGAAATTTGCTGGACATATGGGAACTATGAAATCCCACCCGTAAAGTCCTCATATATGCAAAGGGGGATGTACAAATTCTTTTCACAGGATATAGTCACGTGGGGTATCAAATGAAAGATCTCCATTAGTACTTTCCAAATTTGATATCAGTTTTGACGTGGACTGTAAAGTGCGCGAGTAAGGAGTCAAAATGTACACACTTAAAGTAAGAAACTATCTAACCCGAAAATCCAGTAAAATCAGGAAGCTGATCCCTTTTGTGTATCCGTTTTTGGTGAACGTCTTCATGTTTGCTAATAATGTTGAAATCCTAGTATGAAGCGTATGAAATTAGCTATAATCGATAGAGTACCTTGCAGAGCAAATTATTTGTGTAAATGACGCAGTTGAATTTTATATTATTATCCTAGTGCAACTGTCATGCGCTCAAAGTTCATCACATAGGGAAACACAAAACCTTTTATTGCTGAAGCATCCAGCTAGTATCCGAATAGCTCATTGGGTAGAGCACTGGGTTGTCATACGGAAGGCTGCGGTTCAAATCTCGCTGGTGACAGTGGGCTAGCTATTATCAGAGCGACATGAATGGAGCAAAGCGTCACGTGTTACTTCACGATAAGCAGAGTTGGCCTGGTTACATTCTGGTGTCGATACTATTCCTTTTTTTTATCCATGTTGCCTTTTCCGGAAGGCGTAGGGAACTTCAATCACCATGTACTCTTTCCTCAATACCCCTCCCCCTCCCCTAAGTTGATGATATCTGTCTGTTGTTCTGGTAGTTGTCTGTTTCCGGCGGTAGCATCGAACTTGATGTCACCCGATAAATTATCGGTGCTAGATCTGCCTTTGCTTCTTTGTTTAAATATGGAGACGCAGATAGCACAACACAAACATCAAGTTGCAGTTATTCTGTGCTCTCTATGCTGTTATGTGGGAACAAAACATAGAAAGTGACCACCACTGTTACTAAAAAGCTCCAAGGGTGTCATCGGTGTATTCTGACCTGAGAAAATCTGCACGGGCCTGTTACCGCAAATGCGTTGATTAGAGGGCGGAAGTGGAAGTGGATAGGTCACACATTAAGAAAATGGGACGAATTCATTGCTGGCTATATCTTGCAAATTAGATAATTTAGATATAGGATATAATTGTCTTTAACGAGCCTATGGTGAAAACATCAAACATAAACAATGCAATAGAGGAAATAATAAAGGAACTAGAGTTTCTTTAATAACGTTTTCTTTCATGCCTGTCGGGCGGTCAGTATAGACATGGATACTGCATGGGAGAAACCACTAAATTACAGAGGGGGTCACAGGGCAGTAGCATTCCATCAAAATGAAATTACAAAAACAACAAAAGACTGCGTGGCTGACCTAAGCTCCATAAAGGAGTGAACAGGGGCAATATGTCATAATGACATTGAAGCCAGTAGAGGTTTTCAAAATTACTTCACTGACGGTAATTCAATTTTCTTTAACAACAGCAAGGTAATTGTCGCTTGTTGAGTGTCGTATCCATTCTAGTTTAAATTTCATGAAACTTTTAACTAAAATTCAATTAATGACCTGGTCGTTAGTGCCTTCTATTAAAATCTCCCTGGGATCTAGTTTTACTTAATAATGCCTCCCAGCAGTGAAAATTTCTGGTTGAGTCCCTCCGGAGCAGCTTACCCGCTTTGTTCAACCAAGCGCATTCCCCGATAAATTTTCGCACTCGGTGCCAAAGTATAATAATATGTAGACAAGGGTTTATGGTGAAGTTAAAGACCTATTCAACATATATCAGACATGTGAGTACACTAAACGTGCTTGTAAGAGAAACATGAAGCTCTTAGCATGTGTGCATCGATATTCTGCCGAGCTGTGGGGATTCAATGAACTCCAATCTGTTGTGTGGAAATTGAGTCTTCGTTCAAGAGCATATCATCTCAATACTGTAATAGCAGGGGTTATCTCGCCATAATTTAATTTTAAACCGCTTGTTTGCTATCAAGATTGTTCGCTATATAACGATCTGTTGAATCGAAACACAATATTAGGGAATTAAACTGGGTCAGACTAAAAATCAAATTGAAGTGGAATCAGCCAGAAATCAGTGGAAGAACTTTATTACTCCTTTCGATGACCTCCCGAAGTTCACCCAAATGTACGTTTTTTCTAATTACGACAACTCAAATTTGAGCCTTTTGCTCCTTTTTATCCTACCGGTTTTATTTTGTTCCAAAATTTTTACACTTCAGGCTCCTAAGTCCCTAGCTCCTTATAATTCTAATGCAGGATGTGAAAAATCGAACAAAGGTTTACACAAAATTCTTAACTTTACTCTCCATCTAAAATATAATTTCGCTTCAAATTCTAGTGATGATGCTCCCTCGTTGAGAAAACATATGTTCTCCAACTTGAATACAAGGTGACACCTAATCGGACGAGAAAAGATAAGGATAACGTCCCCTCGTTTCCTGGGACCATCTTTCATTGATTTATATATTCAGAAACTAACACTGTCAGGAGTTCACCATTGTAAACAACCATAAAATGAGAATAACATTTCCTTCATCAAAGATCGCATAATTAACTCATCCACTATGTACACCCAAAATGTCCTTACACAAACATAAAAGACCACTTAACCCAGAACGGTGGAAAGGCGACATAAAGCCCCGATATCATATCTTCGAATCGATGCAGAGGAAATTCTTTTACTTGTCAGTCGCCCAAATCCTTAACTGACACTAAGAAATAAGTAAAGCAATTAATTCTCATCGACTTCTATTGTCCTTGTATATTCTCCTTTTAATGGTTTCGACTTGAATCCGATAAGAAATCAATTTGTGCCGGTATGCCGGTAACGGTGGAAGAGGAAAAGTGAACGATTAAATCGTACGTGGGAACAGAAGAAAACGAGGCAATAGCTAGAGAGAGTCCTTCAGCTAAAGCTGCTTATCTTCTTGTACTGTCCTGTCTTATGCTCTTCAATGTCGTAGCCACTGTTCGTGATTGGAAAGCAGAATCGATAAGATGAAAGGTCTCGGAATAGTAGGTAACTCCCTTCCATCCCTGACTTGTTTGTTTCCAGCATCCTTCGTCCTGTATTTCGTACAAGTGAATGGGGTTCCTTCCGGCACCCTAGCTTTATCTTGTTTCTGAAACAGAAGTTAATGTGCGAAATTTTCAGCACTAAGCAGATACTTAAAATCTAAAGGGAAGCTGTTGAGGTGTTTGATTTAAGGATACCACAGAATACCCTTTTGCGGCTTAGTGCCTCGAGTCCGAACAGGACAAGAGGGCAACGGGCTTGGGAGTTTGTTTGCTATTCGTTACATAATTCATGTAAGTGTTTTTGCTTAAATCCACAATCAACCCGCCCACATTGAACATGTCCATAGAAAGTACATTGGCAGTCGTACTTCCTTGAAAGTTGAGCCTTATCAAAGAATATGCTGATGTTGAATTTGACTCTGCAAAAGTATCTGGGAAAGAAACACAATTTTCCTGCTTTTCTGGAAAATGTTGTCGTAGTCAGTTGTGAAAATATGTTTTGCATGAATGCAAGTAACGTTCTGGAAGAATTATTTTCGTATTTTTTGGGAATACTGATTTGAATAACGGGAATGGTTCCGTCAGGGAATTATTTTGTAAAACTGAAGGATCGTCAATCAGCGGGAATGGGTAACACGTGGAGAATTCTGAAAAGAAAACGATACCAGGTCGGCAGTGGAAGATCATTTACTAGATTGAAGTCATAGATATAAGATAATTTTGAGTTGGGTACCAATTTTCGGAAACGATAAAAGAGATGATGTGGGGTTATTTGGAATTAAATTGATTTTGCCGAAATATTTCAATGTTTCTAACCTAATGCCTATATATATACATCAATACAATGGACAACTAAGGTCTAAATACTCGGAGGCTTTGTCTCTCCCGCAGCTCATACACGCCTATATATCCCTCATTTTGAAAATCGCAAATCATGTAATTTGCCAAATGGATTAAATGTCGCCAGTTGTCCTTACTTACTTAGCAACATATGATTCTCATTCTCTTTGTTGAAAATTACTGATGCGGTGCATTATAGTTTATCTGATTGTACAAAACTATCGCTTAAAAATGAATAAACACAGTGTGTTCCAAAAAGAAATAATGAAACAGACGAACAAAATAATCTTTACTGTAAAATATGCGGTCTTGGCAACTAAAAGGTATATCCTTTCCAAACGTATGCTGTATGCCAGCAAACACATTTTGTCTAGCGGTGCGTCGCGGGTAATTGCGGAAAATTCGTGTATGTAAGGATTGCTGCAAAAATAGCTGAAAATACGGTCTTAGATTATGGGGAAATTTCTTGCACACTTGCTAGATAAAAATTCCACTGAGGTTGTGCCTTTGGTTTTTGACTAGTGACCGGGGAGCGGGGAGCGAGTTGTGGAACTCGACTAGACGGCCTTCGGCGTGAAATCTTGTGCTGCACATCAATGAAGGCAAGACGAAACGACAAGCCGAACAACCAACAACATCAAACCGCATTGTCAAACGGGAACAATAAAAATACGAGACTACAACTTTGACACTGTTGGTAATTTCTCCTATCTACGGTCGAAAATCACAACTGATAACAGTTATGACGGTGCAATCCGCGCACGGTTGTTGGCAGCCAACAGAACCTATGTCAGCTTACAAAAACTGGCCCGTTTGAAACGTCTCACCATAGCGTTCTTTATTAAAGCAGGCCTTGACCAGATACGCGGTTGCTATTTGTAAAACAAAACCTTATTAAAATCGGTTCAATTTCCGTCTGTCTGTCTGCCTGTCTTTTTTTTAAGGAGGTGGAAATCTTCAAAAGACTCCCGCCTGGGCACGCCAGGGTGTGGGATTTTTATGAGAAACTGGGTGAGATTATAATTGATCTCCCAATGCTTTCTCTCCAGCCACTCCGCAATAGAAGGGATCAACCTGTAAGTCCAACGACCCTTCGCTGTTGGCATCTGCTTATGGATCTCTCTCTTTCAGCTTTTTTCAGCTGCGCTGTCTGTCTGTTTGTCTGTCTGTCACAGGCACTTTTCTTAGAAACGGCTATACTGATTGACGCGAAATTTGGTGAGAAGGTGGGATCTGTGGACCCCCAGACATGCAGTGAGTGGTATCCTCTTATGTTGAGATTTAGGGTGGGTCCCCAAACATGTAAAAGGGGGGTGCAAAATTTTTTTTCACCAAATATAGTCATGTGGGGTATCAAATGAAAGGTCTCGAAGCGGGTCTTAGTTTTGAGATTTGTTAAAAAGGTGAGTGGGAGGGGTGCAAAATGATGATTTCTTAAACAGACCCATTCTTAGAAACTGACTATCTGTCCGGATAGCTGAGTGGTTAGAGCGCAAGGCTGTCGTACGGAAGGTCGCGGTTCAAATCTCGCTGGTGGCAGTGGGATTTGTATCGTGATTTGACGTCCGACAGCAGTCGACTCAGCTGTGAATGAGTACCTGAGTCAAATCAGGGTAATAATCTCGGGCGAGCGCAATGCTGACCACATTGCCTCCTAGTGTACCGTTACGGTCTTAAATGAAGTGCTCTAACACACTTCAAGGCCCTGATCCAACATGGATTGTTGCGCCAACGATTATTATTATTATTATTCTTAGAAACTACCCAACTGAAAAATCTGAAAAAAAATCATGAAGCTGCCTCTATACGGTACCCAGGCCTAAAATTTGTTCAAATTAAGTTAATAATAGTATATATATTGGGAAAATTGAGTGAAGCCCCCCTTAAGTTTATGTCAGAGTTATAAAAGTTGGTGGTAGTATAAAATATAATGTGAAGCATATTATCTGCAAGTTTGATCAAAATCATAATATTAGTAACATAGTTACAGTGGTTCAAAGTTGCCTTACCGTGTAAATTTACAATCCGAAGTACTAAATCTGATATGCTAAATGCATATTCTTAACGGGCAAAGTACAAATGAGATAGTTCTACACTCAAATATACTCACACAAGAAGCAAACAAAACCTTTCGTACCTGAAGCGCCCGGCTTCCGGTGTCCCGACTTGTTACATTTTTCTTTCGCAGCTAGTGTAGTGTAGATGTCGTTTGGCAACCTTTTTGTGGCATTTTCGAAGAAAATATAGACCATGTTAGAAATCTCTTTGTCGGGGACACTTTCGATAATCCGATTGGGATGGTTTTGGCGACATGGCTTTCCCGCATAATAAGTTTTGAGTTTGGAAAGAAAGGCAAGCATAGTGGGACTGAAGAGAATAAAACAAAGGCTTTCAGTTCGGTGGGTCAACGCACTCTCCATTTGCATTAGTGGGCAAAACATCGCGGGCTGGATCAATTTGTTTGTCTTGGTAGCGTCGTTTCTGCCGACGGCGGTATAGAACTTAATGTCATCTGACTCATTAATGGTAACTAGATTCACCTTGGCTGTTGCGTCTAAAATTTAGGATCGCAGATGTCATCAAGTTAAGACTGTTTCGCGCCAATTTCCTGCGTTTTATTTGAACCTCAGATGGAACAAAAATCTCTATAGGGTATTGTAATCCTGTAGTGTACCGTTCAGCGTTCTTCCGTGATTGAGTTGTTCTGATAGTCTAACAACTGCAAACAGCACACAACCGGATCAGAAAACAACTTTTGTAAAGTACCTATTTATATACCTATCCAGAGTTCATGGCAACAAGCAAAGACGAAATTCTAGCATAACCTCATTTTGGTGGATCTCTTCAGCAGATTGAAGGTGAGGTGCCAGAAAACGCGATAGAGTCCTGGCAAATGCTGCTGATTCAGAAGGAGCTATTATATATTGCTTCCCCCACTATTTGCAAAATTTGTAAAGATGCTCTCACTATAAGCTTTGGTCCATTGATAAGTCAGGTCACATAAAAGGTAGATGCTTACATATGAATGACTGCGTCGTTTTATTCTTTGCTCCATGTTCCGACCAGCGTCCTTCCTCCAATTGTCCCCTTGAATATCTTTTTTGGTGTTCCTATGCCGTCCATACGCTATGGAGCGCTTGTAGTTGTATTAATGTCAAGACTTCTAGCTCACCACAGACTTCATACCATTCGTTTTTGTATTTGGTACCCCATCCACCTTCCACATGAACTGCTGGCACTCAATATTATTTAGTGCTACCTGAGTTAAGACCTTAAATTAGCAAACCTTCGTCGGCGATAGGAAACTTTTTAGCTACATGCTCGCTCGTGCTAAATTTGAAAGTTTGGCAACAGGAAGGAGGCGGTCTTTACTACAGCCTTATTCGAGGGACAAATGGATTCGTTGGCGTCTTCTGAACTCAGGCTTGACAGAAGGTTGCGGTTCAAATCTCACTGCAGTTTGGTGGTATTTGTATCGTGATTTAACGTTGTTCGAATAAGGCACCATAAAGAGCTTCATCGATAACAAGAAGAAAAAATACCGGTGACAAAATGCAATCTTGGCCGACTCAATTCTGAACTTGAGATTCTTCTGAGACTTCACCTCAATGTACCACTCGACATTTCACACTATCGTGTGTCGCTCTGATTATAGCTATTAGCTGCCATGTGGAGTACTCCAGATAATACTCTCCATTCACGCTGTCGAAAGCCTTCTTGAAATCGGTGACTAGCTGGTGAATCGGAATGATTCACAGAGTGTTGACATGGTCGCTGCAGGATCCGAAGCGGATGCGTTCCAGGATTGTTTAAACTTTTACCGTTCTAGAATTATTTAAACAATTATCTTTCCGAAGGACGGGTGCCCGAAAATACCCCTCCAATTATCCCACTTAAGACAGATGTTTTTTTCGATATCTGGCCGATTGTCCCATCATCTAATCCCTGAGGAAGGTATCGAATTCCCAGGATTTCCGTTCAAGTGGAACTAGAATTTCTGTCGAAACGGCAGGAGCAGCGATGAATAACTGATTTGCTTTTGTCCAGTTAAGAACCATAGTGAAGTGTTTTTTCCACCTCTTTAGATGCTGGTCATCATCATCGAATGACTTACGACCACATGTGAGTTCTGCCGTGAAGAGTAATCATTGCTATCTGCGATATCCTCAGCTTTTCTGATGAGTGCAATAATAAATCAAAATCACTGAACTTCCTAGGATTTCGCACATTATCTGAACTCCACCGCGTCACGCTAGCCACCACTCGCAGCGATCAATAGGGCATTCAGTGGCTTACATTTTTTCATCTACTTCCAGTCAGTCAGATCCTGTTATGCCCCTTCCGATCATGACTGACGACCACCCGAGGAGGCATAAAGGCATTCAACTGAACAACAAAGTAGGTCTCCTACGTTATCGATCAGTTGAAACCCAACGGACTTTATGACAAGTTCTGTCTTGTAACAATATACTATCAACCAAGAGGCAATGATAACTGCAGAAATCCAAAAACCTCCCACTGTTACCAGTACGTCCGCCAGGACCACGTTTACTCTTCACATGTTCGAGAAATGTGTTACCAGCCCTCAGCTAGACATTCAGATCATCCATCACGATCACAATGATATCTTTTGGAAGCCTCTACTGAACTGTGTATAATTGTTAAAGCATCATTTTACACAATATCGAAGTCTTCGTAGGTACATAGCACTGTATAATTGTGATCTCTTTGACCTGAACCAGAATGTTGCTGTCATGATCTTGTCAGAAGCTGGCTCTCAGCTTAAGAGAGTACTACTGTAGTCATTAGTAACAACCTGACTTCGTGTCTGCGACTATTTGACTTTCCAGAGTACAAAAGCACATTGCCGCAAGAGGGAGAGGAGTACTCTTTAGACTCCCACCAACTCACCTCATTTAGGCCCCAAATGTCCATATTATATCGCTGAAATTCCCGCTAGAGTTGTATGCATATTCCAGAAACTAATCTTAGTCCGATTTCGATCGCCGAAGGTTTGTAGTCATCAGATGAGTCCCTATCCGAGGCGTTGTTGATGCTTCGATACCGGTGAAGTCTCAATATTTACCGGTTGCTAACCAATAAATTTCTATAACTGTTTGCTGCCTTTTACGACAGGCCGCGAAAACTTTGTAGTCTTCTATCCCAATTCAGAAGGCTCACTCACAATCATGAGAGACGCAGTCGTTCCAACTTTTTTATTGCACCTGGGGCTATACTCATGATTATGTTTTTAAGACATTTATGAAGATGAATTTTCGATGCCTCATCTCAAGGGCATCAATTTTCCCTTATAGGTGTTACATGGGGTTTATCGTCAGAAAGGATTTGAGCTGATGTTGTTACTTAACCATGGTGTGTCGTGCCAATGTGGTGGCAACCCGAGTCTACATTGGCCTATACTCTGTGATGGGGCATTCGATTAAAACCCGGTCAATGGATGTAGTCCCGTTTGGAGGTACCCACGTCTGTTGTGGACTTCAACCTACCAACTTAGTTAAATGGGCAGGAATTCGTTGTCATCGTTACGCTCATGCAGCTATGGAAGCGGGCGTATCGGCTGAAACTTCTCCTTTGCTGTTTTGTTATTCAAATTTCCAGCTATGATTTTGGTGCTTCATAGAAGGTGTCTGGAGTCTACTTTTTAGGGTCCTGGATGTTTCGAAATTTGCCTTGCAATCACAGAGTGTTCAACTGTTTCCTAATATTTGCAAAGCCGCTTATATCAAGTTTCAGCTATTCTATATTATGTACTTGCTTTTCTCTACAAATTTCTTGTATTATAGTTATACCGGAATTATATTCGGACAGGCTAGATACCGAGCGGATTTCGCTCTCCACATTGAACGCACGTCCTGTGAGAAAATAAACAAATCTATTTTTTCTCTACCCGTGTCAGGTCCACAGTACTTTTCATGACTTCATGACAAATAATTTTTCCGTGTGAAGTTGTCAGCCCTACAGCTTCCCTAAATCTGAAAGACCAGTTGGAGCAGTTTTCTCGTTTTTATCAGCAGGACCTTTGCCTTCATTTTTCTAGGTCTGTAATTTTCCATTAAGAAAGAACTCCCAGCGATAACCACGTACTGGTTCAGTCAGTAGGCGTTTTTGAGGTTTTGGGTTCCATTATACCTACCCATCTACACTTGTGCTATACTACCTTCTGACCACCAATCTTGACTTCAACTTCTGTTCATGCTTCCGTAACATGACTACTCTAATAACAGAATAATTCACTAAGATTTGTATTCTGTTCACTCCTTGTGAAGGCATCCCAAATCTCCCTCCTTTCCTATTGTTATTTTGTCCCCCAACGCCATTCCCAAATGTTTAGCTACTCAAACCATAAATTCATTAGCGATTGAGAGAAAAATCATTCTGAAAGTAGATACTTTCAAATTTTCTTTCGATTACTCAATATTAATTTCAATCTGTTGGTTGTTTCCTTTTTCCACCTTGAAAATATTGTATTAACTTCACTAACAAGTCCTGTCTATACATATAAACATTTGAGCAAGACCACTCGATATTTCCTGCACCGATAAACCTCAACCATATTGATTTTTCCGCAGAAGTCCGTTATGGCTTTTCATCCAAAACCAAAAGATTCTACAGCAAATAAATAACGGAAGCCACCCTCAACCGTCTCTGTTTCATTGCCGATAAAAAAACAGTCAGCATTCCCTTCATAAATTGTCAAAAGTGTCGTATGTTTAAAAGACGATATCATTTATATTACAGAGAGTAATCTGAAGGGACAGGTTCTCGCTTCAGTGTCACACCGTGGGGATATCGAGACCTAAAATATGGTGAAAAAATTATTGCTCCATAAATTGAGAAATGAGTGGAATGAACGACATCCTGGATCTGCCATATACAATATGGGAAAAACTGTTTACAAGGGGAGCTTTTGATGTACTTTGCAGTTAGTTTTAGGTTCCTGCTTTAAGGATGTTTTACTACTTCTAATTGGACATCTACTAAAGAATGCTCTATATTTTACCCCAAGTGTCAGTCTGGGTGCCAATTTATATGCCGCTTTCCCGAAATATGTTTGGCACCCTAAAACTTTTTAGAGAGCGGATAATTATAAAAATACGATATTTTAAGGGAGACCTTCATGTAGACAGGCGGATGATGAATGTAGTTTTCTGTTCTTGTTGACTTTCTACTTAAAAACTGGCCACCGTTTCAGACTTCTCTAGAAATTTCAATATAGAAGGCCCGAATTTTATACCTTCCTACCCCTATCTGATTAATTAATTTGTTGAACTGAAAAACAAGATGTGATGCTACCACCAACTTTTTCTTAAATTAGAAACAATATAGCCATTCCTCAGATCAGCATGAGAACCATGATTCAAACAATTACAATCTATAATGAGTAAGCAAGTAAGCAGGCCCGCTAAGAAATATCAAATGGAAAAAAATCTTCTTCTTATAGCGTTACATTTTCGATCTACTCTATATTCCTACTCCTTCGATTTCCTACCTGAATCCACAATTAGGACAATTTACTATTTCTTTTAAGGGAAGTTGCATTATGTCCTAGAAGAACTATTGTGCCCCTTTTACTAGCTATAGCGTACCTATTAAGTCAAGCAAGCCTTAAGTCGACGGGAATTTTAATCTATTCCCTAACATACTAACAAGTATTTCAATTCACCATCTGATATTAAATATTCGCCCAGATGCCTCCACTTATTTTGTACAAGTACCGGACACTATCCCAGAATATGTTTCCTCACATTCCGCATAGAACCTGCAGGCAGTGTCCGTCGATATCCCTAGCTTCCCCAGGTGATAGTCTACTTGGCAGTGGCCAGTGAGCACTCCCACTATAATCCCAAGGGTTTTGTTGGTGCGATTTAAACAGTGGTTCGTGCGCTTCGCTTTGTATCCTTCCATGAAGACTCCTCCATTTCTGGGGTTTATCCAGTATAGTTCCCTCAGCCGTTCCTCTTTATTTTTCAGTGTCGTAACCATGAACCCATTTCTGATTCCACAGAAGAGTTCTGGTTCGTGTAGAGCAACCAGTTCCTTCGCTGTCTCATTGCCTCCTAACCCAACATGGTCTGAAACCCAGACCATCCAGACCATATAGTGTGAGCCGAGCGTGTTGGATTTCTCAACGCTTCCCCATACCAGTTCGCAGTGCACCTCGTTGATTGGCGCCCTATGGTTTGTTTCGAAGTTGATGGGGCACATAGGCTTATGGCGTATATTTCCGCCTACAATCTATTAGTGTGCTTACCCATTGGTCAAAAGCATGCTTTCCATGGGCCAACCTTGGCACCCGCTCCCTCTGCTTCAAGAGATTATCCAGTGTGCCAGCTAATCAGCTGATGGTTTAAGCGGTACATCACTCCCACACTCTGCCAGTTTGCCCTGTTACTTTAATGTATTTCAAGTTTCTTATCGAAATGAAACCTCCTTCTTATCTCTTGTTGTCAGTAAATCGAAGTATCACAGCATTCTAAAGACCACCCTCGTTGTTCTGCTTGCTGCAGAAAGGCTACCAAGGAACCCGTTGTACATGTCCTCATTGCCCCACAGGTACTAACGCAAGCCAGTCTTTAAAGGCACAAGGGGCTAGTAATTCCTAGCACAGTTTGGATTTTATCGCATATGATACCCTCATATTTGCCCCTTCAAGATGAAACAATGTCGCCCTGGACTTGTATTCCAGTATTTGTGAACTCTCCTAGGAGTTCATAGGCGGTGATAGTACCCCACCCTGTGGACAAGCTTCAGTAGTATTCACGATAACAAAATTAGTACCTATGGGTACTTCTGTTTCCCTATTCTCTAATATTCTGCCCATTTAGAAGGTCAGGGTGTCTCCCAATTCCTTACGAATCAAAGCATCTTGTATCTCCGTGTGCGATGTTTTATCGAACGCTCCTTCGATTTCCAGAACGCACGCAGTGCTATTTGTTTTCGTTTCTATGTCATCTAGGTTTCTAATGGCGTCCCGTAATACATTCGTTGCTGATACAGGTCTATTTCGGTTGATTACCCTGTTCCGTATTCACACTGATGAAGGAACTTGAAGAATTATACATTAGAACATTAGTTATTATATAGTTGTCCAGTTGACCTTCTTACGCGTATTGAGTACGAAAGATGCTAGGCCAATTTCCCTGAAAGATTGAGGGTGAAAAGGTTCCTTTTAAGTCCACTTTTGCTCCGCCCTCTTCCTTTGGTATATATCCCAAAGCTATGATGACCCTTGCTACTCATAGAAGAGATCCTAAGATAGTTTCTAGGCTGGAGTAGCGCTGGGAAGTTTCCATCTACTCTGGGTGATTACAGTGGCTTAAAAGTTCCCGCTGCCCACCTTATACTAGCTCCCGAGGATACCTCTTTTGCTAGTTTCCAATTCATCTTTCCCCCTTCTGTCCGTTGTTGGGATGCTGGGTAGAATGAAGAAAGAAATAAAGAGGAAAGGAGCCCGGAAATAGAGGCCTGAGAAGCAGATCTACCCACCCTTTTCATTCTCGGTAAATGTCCCAGGTTCCTTCTTCTGACAAACAAAAATCTGAGTGTAATTATGCGATGTTTGCACCGATATTTGAAATAATAAAAAACTTGTTGTTTCTTTTTCGCTGGTTTATTTATTTATTTTTATTTTATTTATTCTTGCAAATACCGATATTTCGGGAACCGCTTGCTCCCTTCATCAGTGCTAAGATGACTGATCAAGGTACAAAAATTCACTGGAAAGAAAAACGGAACGGCGTCATGGAACTTTTGCAGGGATAGAACAAATCACAGAAGCATTCAAGATACACAGAGCTATAGCCAAAGACAGGGCAATATCTTTTGTTTGAAATAATAAAAAACTTTCGGGAGCCACTTGCTCCCTTCAATGCTGACAAGACTTAGCTGTAGCTTTGTGTAGCCTGAATGCTTCTGTGATTTGTTCTATCCCTGCAAAAGTTCCATGACGCCGTTCCGTTTTTCTTTCCAGTGAATTTTCGTTCCTTGGTCAGTCTCCAGTTTGTTTTCGCCAGTTAATTCTGCGAAGAAGAGGTTTCGGATCTCTGCTCTCATTCTGGCTAGATCCCTGTTCTAAGATGGTACGTGCTCTGATGACTTACCTATCTCACTGTTTCCGGTTCCACGTAGCTTCTGATATCATCGTCCGTGTGTAAATGAACCATGTTGTTGCTCAGGTGCCTCGCATAGGAGTTCCAAAACGTTCTCTTGGGAGTCCTTTTACTATTTTCTTTTATTATGGAGTCGCCTTAAATGTCGAGTGAGTACTCCCTGGAGTTATGTCCAGTAGCTCCTGTCTAGTGATGGTCACGAATGTTATATATGTCTAACTTGTTGCTAAGGATAAACTGAAGAAGGTACTATCTTCTTCGATTTGTGTCGCTGGTTCCTCAGACTTCGAGATGAGCATTGGCATCGCAGCCGCAGAAGTGAAACCACCTTCCTCCCACATAAATTCACCAGTTTAGGTTAGTTTCCGTGGGATCCGAAAGGCAAACACTAGAAGTTAGTTACTTTAGTTGAGTAAGAGGAGCGGCAGCTCCAAGCACTCAGACCTTTGTTAGGCCCATTGTTTTATCCTTGGAAATCTCCTATTCATCGCCTCTTACATACGGCGTTCGCAGGCTCTCGCGAATTTGAGAACATTCTCCAGAAGCAGAGAATGCGCCGACTCTTCGTTGAAGAAAACTTTACTAAGGTGTCTTCGTCTGAGGTCTGGTGAGGCCGGGCAGCTGAATAAGAATTGCAGGGCTGTCTCTTCCTCCTCCTCACATTGGCTGCATATGGCCAAGAGCACCAGCCCGATTCTTTCCATGTGGTGGTAAGAAGCAAAGTTGTCCCACTTCTTCCCAGGCCCGTTCACAAAGATTTTCGTTTGCTGGTAGGAGTTCAAATTTCTCCATTCGGCTGCGTAAACCCTCTCAGAGTAGACTTGACAAAAAATCACCAGATGCCGAAAGCCGGTTCTGGCCCCACCAGAATTTTGGCACCCACCACTTCAGGAATGTTACGTTGAGTCGGCCAGGTTTCAGCAGTACCTCTTGACAACTTCACACAAACTGGGTTGATATTTCGTTGCTGCTTAGAGCTGATGATGCTGCTCGACTGTCGGAACAGATTCGAATGGTGTGACCCCTCTAGTTTTATCGCAAACATTCTTTTGCTGCCAATAAAATGGCATATATCTCTGCCTGGAATATGGTTGTAATTTTTCCGAGGAGTTGAGCCAGTACCTAAGTTGAGTTTTCCAAGAACACACGGCTGATCGGTCCGTGAAGATTATTAAGTCTGTAATCTCAAAAGACCCATGGCCATCTATCGACCATTCTTCTCTTTCAGTAGTTACGACAGAGTATCTCTTCTCGAAGACGAATTTGGTAGCTATATGATCGCCGGGTGTCAGAACCACCTGATGTTTACCAAGAAATTTCCAGATGAAGGCATGACTGATGATTGGCCGCCGCCAGCCGCCAATAGTATGTAGCCTATATATGTCGTTAGCTGCTTTTTTTTTCACCTCCAAATAGATGCAGCTGTAAATTTAGAATAGCTTCGAGTGCTGCAATCGGCGCAGATTGTTCCGGTAATACTTAGGGAACCAAGCGTCTGAATCTGTGTCAACAGCTTCCTGCTGTTAGCAAAGTTCAGTACGGGCCACCAGACAATGCATGCATACATCAAAACGGGTGGATGTATATATCCAATGAGTCCGTCATGCAGCACCAGAGCAATCTGCAGGATTTCTAATATTGTTCTTCCACGTTAATTTGGAGTCGAAATATAGTTCTGTCTTCCTAGCGTTCACCGTGAGTTCATTTTGGAGGCACTAACTGTGAATTACATGCAGTGTTGCATTCAGGCGGTCAAATACTGTGCTCATAAACTTGCCTATAATTGTATCCTAGGAAGTAGCTTGATACCACGACTGCCTCCCGAGTTCTCTTCCCGGCTTCTACCAAACTTGAACAGTCACAAGGTCGCCAATCAGGAACTCTGATAGATATGTATATTTCAAATTACGTTTAAGAATGAATCGAGCTCTTGATTTTTCGCGAAGGGGACCCAAATTATCTCTATACTACCTCCATGCAAACCACGAATCTGCCTTGGTACACCCAGGGTTCTTGAGCCAGCACTATTTCAATTTGTCCTTGGAGATTTTCCGAGCATTTGCTGAAGATGCAACTCTTGCATGATGAAGGTTTATCTAGGCTATCTTAGTGCTGGCTATCGACGCCGTTAGTGTTTGGAGTTTTTTACACTGTCGGTCTATCACCTACCTCCTCGGACATGCCGCTTTCCTGCATGTAGCTGTTTACCTTGAACCTTAAAAAATCCAGGTCTAGGTTGTCCAGATTCTTTCTTTACAAGGCCCTAAGTCTACTTCTCTGCGTGATCCTATGGTTTCAGCCTCGGAGACCTCGGTGGGTTTTCCGCCCGATGTCGCCTCCGAAGTATTATATTTTTTCTCGGTTTCTCCCTGTGCACATGCACAGGTATTTTCCTAAATCTATAGTGATATGGAAATTTGGTCTTTCAATTACCTCCAGGAATCGATGATCTACCCCTTTGGCTTTGCCCTCCACATTGCTTCTGAATATTCCTCAGTAGTCACGCAATTAGGAGACCCATAAAATCCTCTGTCTCGTGCGCTGCGTCTTTGGCAAGAAACATTGTCTCTTTGTGTGCCTGCGGTATTCCATCCCCAATACATACAGGCAATTCTGCTCCTTTCCAGCCCGGTAATTAAGGGCTATGATTCTGCCTAATGGAAATCGTATGCCAGTACACACAGATTTCGTACGCTTTCCCGTGCACATCTCCCTGCAGACAAGGTCTTCGATAATTTATTGTTTTTGGAATTATAGCCAGTCAAATGGTCTTGACCGCACTAGCAATGCTAATGGGAGGCCTTATGACTCCGGACCTACCCGGGATTCCCCTCTCTTGGATTCGGGTTCAGGTTTGTTGGGAGCATTCTCCTCATGCGTTGATGGTTTATCTCGGCTGCTCCCCGCTTTCTTTTGCTCCGATAATGAAGGCCCAGTTCTGTCGTGAGCCTTGTCTCTTTTCTAATGTCTAATGTTGACCTTGACCTCAGACGTTCTTTTACTGGTTGTTGTTGGTTGCCATCTTGGCAATGTTGACCTAGCTCCGTTGCTTGACTCCCTGACTTCTTCCTTTTTGTGTGTAATAACCTGGCTCTCAGTGTTTCGGAGATGTACCTCCGCCTGGTGAGCTAGTTTTTGTGCGGTAAGGGATCTCTCTTGTTTGTTATTATTTTTCTTTCTGTCTTTTATTCAACTTGCTCGTTCACTTGATTCCCGCGAGAATGGGGCCGCCGTACCTCCCGTAGAATGGTAAGATCAAACTTATTCACTGAGGCGACCAGAAATAAGTGAGGCCCTGTTCGAATACTATCAGTTACCCCTGATGGCAAACTATCCAATGGACGGGGTCCTCATGACACTCTGAGAATTCATTAACTTGTGCATAGGGTTTGCTCCTTTCAGAGATGCAAATCGGTCTTCCCAGGACTGTAAATAACCAAGAGGCTGCTAATAAATGTAGGGGACCACCACCCTCATGGGCTGAGGAAGCATAGCATTTAGGGAGCAAATTGGAATTAAATATGAAATTGCAAGTCTATATGAAGTGGAAAAAGTCTTTTATATAATCTACCCCTTGGGAGAGTGACATTGAAATTGAAAATGCTTTCAATATTTTGCTAATCGTGTGCGTAATGATCTCTGAGGATTATCGATTTGATTGTCAGCTTAAGTTTTCGAAGTACTACTTTTATTAAGGCAGTTCACAAAAATACAGTTTTCTTAGTGTTTCTTGCAGTAAAGTTTGGAGGGCTTTCTCCCTGAAACGTATTTCATGGTAGGATGTGTAGACGCGCCTATTTCAGAGTTACTTCCTCTGTTTCACCCCAAAAAAGGACAGTTGAATATAGTGAAACACTCTTCGTGATAAGCGGGTCTTCCTCAAAAATATATCCCGATATGATCCCCTACGACAATATATAACTGTCAAAATCGATTTAAGAATTCCATTACTATCCTGTCAAAAATATGTCAGAATATTTTCTATTCATTTCATGGATAACATCCCATCATTGGAAGCGAGAGGATGCATTGAAGCGGGGTCATATATGACTTTGTCCCAACATTTCTGTCGTGTGCGTGATGAACGTTGTTTGGTTAGGGAGTGCTCGCATATCCGCCGTCGTGACGAAAAACGATGGTGGTTGCCCAAAGTGACATTTTCTATCTGTACATGACGCTCTTCTTGGATAACTCAGGGTGATATTTGTCGTAAAGGAGGTAATAGAGATACAGGCCGGGTTTATAAGTTTTCCCCGGGAATTGGAAACGGGGAAGACAAGAAAAGGGTTATTGTCACTTGCCAAGGTACATAAAATGAAGATATCATTCCAGAGAGCACAAAATGTGTTTTCTTATCACATTTTCTTACCACATATCCTTGTTATGTCACGTTCGGCTCATTTCATTTTCAATAAAGTTTAAACACGATGACGACAGTTGTTGTTTCCGTTGGGGTGAATTCAATTTTGCGGGTAATTTAGAGTAGGCAAAAGTGGATTTTGTGTGACATTGGAGTAGCGAATCGCTTTAAGTGATGACTTTGAATACGGGGATTAGGTTTGGTGGGGTTATACTATCTGTGAACAGGTGAAGCAAGGTGAAAATTATGTTTGAAAATTCGGGGGACTGTTGAATATTTTTGTTAGTTTGTTGGCCTATTTTTGCGGGAGTATGTATAAATGCGCGACTCTTATTTTGATATGAGATCGGTTGAATTTATGCAGTAATTTCCTAATATTTACGATCTTACACACTCTGCTGTTCTGATTTTGTCCGCTACCTATTTCATATTGGTCTTGTTTTCGGAAAACCGTGAAAAGAATAAAATAAAAGCTTGACGAAGAAGGCAGAACAGTGGCATTTCTGCTTTTAGATACAAATCCAAGGTTAACTCGTTCCCTGGGGTCCAAAAGTCATTTCAGATTTATCAGTTGAAGTTTGCTGCTATTAAAGCTCCTCTTACTTAAATTCTAGAAAGCTGGCTGAGAATACATTGATAAAACAATCTTCAGTCACAGTGACAATACCATACCTTTTTTTCCAGTCACCCCACTAGTGGTGCAAACACCCTTGCCGATAAGTACTAATCAACCCTACCAGCTAATGATAAACGTGAGGAAATATTGAGACACCTTTAGTGGATAAATAACAATAATAATAATCGTTGGTGCAACAATCCATATTGGATCAAGGCCTTAAAGATGGTAAAGGTACACTACAGTACACTGTAGGAGACATTGTGGTCAGCATTGCGCTCGCCCGAGAGTATTACCCCGATTTGACTCAGGCATTCATTCACAGCTGAGTCGTCTGCTATCCGACGTCAAATCACGATACCGAACCCACTGCCACCAGTGAGATTTTAACCGCAACCTTCCGTATAATAGCCTTGTGTGTGAGATTTCTGGTAGTTAATAGAGTGATTTGGGGTCTAGACCAATAAAAATCAGTTTGGTGCCATAAGTATATATGAATACCAAACTTCGCCTTTCGTAATATTTTTCCCGCTCCTTACCCAAGACTTTTCGCCAAGCTTGCACTCTTTCTCCATTGTTCTGTGTCATATAGGTCTAGGGCGACTTACTCGTCACTTATCTTGGAGTAGTGAACCCCATTGCTTGGCGTAACCTCGATGGAATTGGCACCCTTTCTCAGCCCTTGACCTGTCCACTGCCAATTCCCCATTTTGATCAACACATTCACGAGTATCTGATGTTTTTTGCTATTATGTGATTCTAAGGTGTTTTTTGGTACTTATCTTTTAAGGCTTTATGTGAAACAAAATTTGGTTAGAATCGATTCAATGTCTGTCTGTCTATCTGTCTGTCACACACAATTTATTCGGAAGTGGCTAAGGCTATTTTCACGTAATTTGGTGAGAACATGTTGTCTGTGGGTCCCTTTTAAGGGGCGCTCGCCATGCATGCTAGGTGTGCAATTTTTTTCATGAAATATGGTCATATGGGGTGTCAGGAGGATTTGATCACTAAATTTAGAACCTGATTTTCTTTCTGATATTGGTTTTGAGAGCAACCTAGAAAATTAATATAGGTAAGTAACCAGGAAGGGAAAATGTTGCTATATCTAACAAAGTGAAGTGCAATGTATCATCAGTAAGAAAATTTTAAGCGAATTATTTAAAAACAAAGAGTTTAGTGCGTTAGCCTGGCAATGGAGTTTCAAAGACGAGCGAAGTATAGGAATTTATACCGAATATCGTTGTGCGTTGTATCATGCAAATGGAATGCTTTCCTTCAATTTTCAAATATTATTGGTTTTTTTAAAGCTGTACATTTACATATTCAAATATAACAGCCAAAACCTTCTCAACGGCGTTGAACTTTGGACTGATATCATTCGTACCCGTTTCGTGTTTGGCAAAATATAAAAGCGAGCGTATAAGACTTGCGAACCCCTTCGGTCACGCTGCTACTAGGACAGAGGTGAAGCAGCGTCTGATGAGTTGTCTTTGTCCTGTTGTCAAATCACTGTTCTCTGTACTCTAACCACAGTGCATTGCACTCTAACCACTCAGCTATCCGGACACTTAAAATATATAATGATTAATTTTATTAATTATAATTTTATTTTTTAGTGAAATGCCTTCAGTATCTGAGAATGGGTCCGTTAGAGAAATCATCACCTTCTAGTGCCAGTATTCCCCACTTTTTCAATAAATGTTAAAACTAAGGCTGACTTCTGAAGTTCATTCGACACCCAACATGATTATTCGGTACAAACATTATACACCCCCATTTTTCATGTATGACGACTCTCTTTAAGCTCAACTTAAAAAGATGCTACTCACTGCAAGTGTGGGCATTCACAGAGTCTACCTTCCCATCATATTTCTTGTTAATCCGCACAGCCATTTCAGAGAACAGTGCGTGTGACGGACATTTCGTTTCGTGAAATCCAAAGCACTTGGATTTCTGTGGTTGACAAATTCAACTGTACAATGGGCATCCTCAGATCTATAGACGAGAAACCCCATCCAAGTTATATTTTTGGTTGTCTCTTAAATAAACGAACCCTCATTATCATACTATCGCTTAATATCAGTATTCCGGAGTGTCGCCTAGAAAATTGTTAATTTTCTTTCGATTTAGGCGGCTCTTTCTTGTCTTCATCAGTATATGAAGATAAAGCGGAGTCAGTCTCAAAAGCATCTCCTGGAATGTGGTTGGGCATGTGCTCATTCCTCCAAAGATAGACACATGAGGCGAGGTAAGCTTTGAAGTTTGTGCAACTCCCTGGCTGTTGTGCTGAGTTCGATTTTAGTTGCTCAGATTAGCGCTCTATTATCATTATTCTTACTATTGCAGTGAATATCGGGCATAGTATTTTTAAGAGTGCATCTCATTTCTTCCCTGCTCGCAAAATCCTTGTAGCTTTATATTCCCAACCTGCCAATTTAAGGATTCTGGTCCTAAGTCATTTCACTGTGCTCTCCGTCGTGCCGTCTACCAGTATAAGAACTGGTCGAAAGCGTATGCTAGTGAACATGAGCTTAGCACTCCATGCTCTGCATATCTACCTGACGACAAGGTGTTCGATGATTTCTTGTTCGTCACGACTGACGACCAGATCTCCGCTGCAGTCCTCTTCTTCGGTTTCACTGTTGAAGGCTTAGGTCTATCCCCAGGCTTAGGTCTATTCTCAAGAACCCCTTGCGCTTATTTGCTTGCCCCGTTGTGGCCTTTCTCCTTTCTGACGTCTCATGTATTGGCTTCCTTGCCTTTTCTTCTAGGACCTAATTTGGTTGTCGTCTTCGTAGTAGGCCAATTTCGAGCTTGGCTCCCTTGCTTGATTTTCCAAATTCCCTCTTTTTGGGTGCAGCCACCTAGTTATCAATATTGCGGAGATGTGCTTCCGCCTGATGTGGACCAGTTTGTGTGCGGTATGGCTTCCCGCTTGGTGTTTTGCTTTTTCTTGTTAATTGCTCATTTATTTGAGGCCCACAGGTATGAGGATTAAAAGGTCCGGCATGCAATAACCCTCTGTAACACATTAAAGTCGAGCTAGCTAGTAACCCTCACTGCAAACACAGGATTGGGGGGGGGGGGGAGGGTATCCAGGATATGACTGTCACTGCCCACTGATGGACTTGATAGAAGGAAGGCTTGACTTCTAGAGACCTACATATAAACCCCAGAGAGAGATAAATTAACTCCCAAAGAGCTATATTCTACAACAGTCTATCCTGTGGTTTACTGCTTGATCCTTATGCTTTAGTTAGTAGTTTATGGCAATAATCTACATGTTACATTCACTAAAGTTCGTGCATGACGCATGAGAAAACTATCTTAAAGAAGATATCAAGGGATATTACAATTAGCGTAATATATGAGGCCTGAGTATTGGCCTATGGTTCTTCCTTTTTTTCGCAAGGTACCTTTATTAAATTGCACGGTTAGGTGTTACCTGTAGTGCCTTTGATACTATCTGGATCTTTTTTTCAGAGTAACCTGCCTTCCAGAGCTTATTACGGAGATACAAATAGACCTTGTCTAAGTAGGTTAAGTACTTGCTCCTTTTCATTCAGTCTTGCACTGATACGTTCGCCGTTTAGCTCCTCTTTCTTTGCCTTTACCGCAAGTGCTTTTGGGTCTGATTTTCCCCATCCTAAAATGTTTATCTAAAAATCATATCACTATCATGCTCCTCCCTAAGTTCCTTTCACGTTTCTCTTTCATTATCGAACCTTTGTTATTAACATCTCCCTTACTGGTTGCTTTTTGGTGGACAATGGACTGCCAAAACTGAGGTTAAAGTTCCAAACAAGTTTTGTGTATTTTTCTATAAATTTAATCTCTTCCAAGAGTGGACTTGGCAACCTTCCCCACTGGCTTCAATTTTCATATTTTTAGCATTAATTATCCCAGCAAAGGTGCAATCTATGATAAAATAATCAGTGAAATTGCAGGAATATTCACACAATCAAAGCGACTTACACTCAATTATTTTCCATCATCCCTGTGATATCAGATTTAATCCAGAGGTTTATCCATCCATGGTGCTATCCAAAGAATGCATACTATGGAGTGCTCCCGGCTTCAGCATTCATGCTCCCATTTGACAACGTATTAAATAATCAAACTTTCTCCACAAAGGCTCTTTTTAGAGCAAATAAGAAATATCCTTCTTGGAAAATTGAAAAGTTTCTCCTCCGGTCTCCCCGCATTCTTCCTGGCGTCATCCTTCCGTTTCATTCCTCCGTTGTGAAATTGAATTAAAATAAACTGAAAAAGAGGGAAGGAAATATTGGAAAAATGTTGTTCAGTGTGAGGAAATTCATTAGAGATTATTTTCCCGAGAATATTTTTCTTGTGACGGACAACGGTATTAACAAATTAGGTTAAAGGACGAAAAACTGTTCATGGAAAGCAGCGTGGAGACCGCGCACCACCCGGATTTCCTACAGAAAATCCCGTCATCCGAACTTAGGGGGAGTTCTAGAGAGTCTCGTGACAGTTTGACAGTTTTTAAGGATGGTAACAGAAGTGCATAGTGGACCCTAATATAAAGGGGGCGCCATTTGTTCGTTGGAAAACATTTCTTGCACAAATGTTTGCCCGAAGTTATTTTCGCTCTGTAATGTGGATATAATACGTTGACGAAGAGAAAGAAATATAAAAAATGCACTATAGACTGGAGCGCACGAATGTGTTTTTTTGCATGGTAATAGCGAACTTTCCTAAAAGTCAAATTCAGGATCGTATTTCCGGACACAGGATTATGTCTGAAAAGATTGTAGGACGAAGCAGCCGCTAATTAGTGGAGACCGATTCGTTGTGAGCGTTATTATGCAAATAAAATTATGACAAAGAAAGGTATGGAAAGATTTATTAAGAGCAAGATACCATGAAAATGAAGTAGCTTACTAAATTGACAGTGTCAGGGTGTAATCCTAACCATCTTCTGAGCTGAAAAAAGTAAATAGATTTGTTAACTCCCCACGCTTAACTCAATTAAATTAATTAATATAGGTGGAGTACAAAACACGGTCATTAATATTTCAGTCGTAAATTACTTGAAGGTTTGGCACCTCACATCTTCTTGTCATCTCAAAAAAACGAGACCACTCCATTGGATTCCCTCAAAGCGTCATTTCGCTATCAACCTAGAACCTTGAAGGATTTTGAATTAGATAGGAATTTATGTGAGGGCAACAAATTCTCTTTTGATTGATGGGCACTCAGCAAACGCTAAACTCTGAAATTTAAAACCGGACGTAAAGTCCTCTCTAAAGGACGAAATACATAAGCCAGCACATGATTGGGCAATGGACACCCACGCCGAGGCAAACTCTATGAGAGAGAGTTCAGATAACATTCCCCTGAACGGGAAGATTTTCGCTCATTTAGGTGATAAAACGTCGGGTCCCCTTAGCTCCACCATGCCCCATTTGCTGAAATCTATCTAATTATACAGACTTTCTTCAATTCAAAATCAGCCGGAGATTCCAGTCAGGTGGATGTAATATTGTTTGATGGGACAAGCTACCGATGTGAAGCAGACAGTCGGCAAATAGAAGGTATTTGAAAAATTACCTGGAATTTATTAAATGATGGGAGTCAATCGAGGGAAGATTTCGGGGGACTTTTTAGATAGTTGAGAATAGATGCTGTTTTATGTAAATTGGAGAATCAAAATTGAGGTACTTATTTCAAGTTGACTTTTGATAAATGTGATTCAAACTAAAGTCGTACTTAATTACAAAAGGGTTTAGCTGCACGAAAGACTGTCTCAGAAAAAAGGGAGTGCATTCCAAAAAGATTCAGACAGATTTTCGTGATCATCCTCAATTAATCTCTAAAGGAAATCCTTAGCTTATTTCAAAATAAAGAAAGGAACTGTAGGAATTGATTCTATCACATATGCATCCGCGCTTCATGAGCAAGTTCAACCCGAAGTTCTTATAAGTGACGACGAGCGAGTGCCCTAAATATTCCGACGTACTAAATATGTACAGATAGAATAGTGACACAAATCGCGAATTGATTGCGGAAATTGAATTTAAAACAAGTTGGGCAACCGGATTATTATATAAAAATATTTTTATTTATTTGTACCTGGCAAGTACTGATGTCATTTCCATTATCATCATGATAGGATCATGCTTTATCTTATAGCCTATATTACTGTAAAATTGCATGATTCTAGGATGAACTTAAGGGGGATTTTACAGTCAATTACTAAAAATTATAGTAATAATTATTAACTTTATTTGAAAAGATATCGATATGGATGGTATTTTGGAGCCTACACATCGCGTATAGTGACGGCGTTCTGATTTTTTTTCAGATGTTTCAGATGGGTAGGTTCTGAGAATGAATCCGTGAAAAAAATGACCATTTTGCAGCCAACGCCCCTGCCCACTCCCCTTTTTGCATTAACTGTCAGAACTAAGGCCATCATTGAGAAATGCTAATCGACGCCGTTAATTTGATACCCCACGCGACTGTATTCGGTGAAAAAAAATGTTACACCCTCTTTTGCTTGTATTGAGATCTCCCTCAGGTTCCACGTAGAACGATGTAGCTCACTGGTGTCAATCGGTACAACCGTTTCTGACAAAAGTGCGTATCATAGACAGGCAGACACTATACCGTTTTAATCAGGTTTCGTGGTACACAAAATCTTTAAAATGTAGGATATGGTATAGGGTGAAACTAACTTTCAGATACATTGAAAAAATAAGCGTGATCTCAAGCAAGTCTAGATTTCAACAGAAAGGTAGGTAACTTCAATAGCTCGTATCGTAACCGACAGGCATTTAATTGCAATGTTTATGCGACTGTGCAAAAATGTATTGCCACATTTTTGGTTGTTGCAAACACTTAGGCAGCAATAATAATTCTATCCCAGAAGGGATAATTATGATTACCATCATTACTTAAATGGAATGTAGAGCGAAAGACACACCTACAAAGCACTGCTGTCAATTCGCTAAAAATGAGCTGGTCGAGGTTGTCAACTTCTTACATGTCAGTGTAAGTCCAGCCCATGGATCGAGTGTCTCTTATGTTTTATGTAAGTAACCTACACGTCCGCTTCATATTCTGGAGTTTTCCTGCTGATTTTTAGTAGTACTCAGGACGTGATCCTTGAAAAGATAAATGAGGTCTTTAGTGGACAATTTTGTGGTCGTTACTAATGGTATTGTTTCCAAGTGGTTTAACCAGATAGAGAGCGATCGAGATTTCATTTGGAATATACTTGTAATAGGAATGTTTCTACCCAAATATCAATCTAATTGGGGGTATATCTACTGGGTTATGCACTCAGAAAGGTCTTAATCCGCCATTCATATAAAATAATATTAATAATATTAATAACGGGGACCGCGGAATTTTGTGAGCTTTCAATAAACTGAGGAATATGCTGACACAGATAGTAAATCCACAAATTTCTTCGATTTTGTTCTCCTATTGCACATACATAAATTTGTTGTCCAGATCCTGTCTTTTTAGAATTCTGCCTGTCACTAGATATATCTAGTTTATTCCAACTTGAGAAACTTGAATTATTTTGATGCTCATGTTTCACCGAATAATGAATAAAATGCATGGTTGTACCTTACTGGCCATGCATCCTCTTCCTTTATTTGTCCGAAAATCTTTCACAGAGCCCGCCGCTCAAATGTGTCGATCATAACGGACAGGACTACAAAGAAAGCTTCATCCACTGCCATTTGTTTGACCAAAACTATTTGATCCGCTCATATGTTGTCAGCATATGTTTTGAGTCATTTTCCCTTATATGCCAATTTTCTGAGTCTTGTGTGCTCTTGTGGTTACCAATACTCCGCTGCAGTTTGCATCTATTTATAAGTCTAAGCCAATCCCAATAATTCTTCTTTTTCGACTTCAAATCAGCAAAGCTGGACAAACACACCTTTCACGAGCATCAACAAAATAACAAATGCTGTTTACCTAATTTCCACTTCTACTACGAAAATGCAGCCCGGGGAAGATAACGCATAACGATTGCAGAAAATCCTAAACATGCTAACTTCCTACATCTTGATGTACATTCGCATTCGTCTTCTTCTTTTTCTCCAGCCTTTGTTCCGTTCATAAGCGGGGTCGGCTCGACATTCGTACTCCTTTAAGGTTTTGTAGAAAACAAAATCTTATTAAAATCGGGTCTGCCTGTTTTTGCTTTTTTTGGCTAGGAAAAATCCATCATTGATATGTATCTAACTAACACCTCCCTTATTTTACCACACTCTTTCTGGGGGACCATGGCATTGCTTCGCGGCGCCCAGTTCAGTTATTAACTGTTCTTGGTTTAGCTGCTAGTGCTTAATGTGGTGCTGATTGCATTAGCTTCGCACCTATGGCTCAGTTCTGTGTCTACTTCTTTTAGTCATTGGTGCATCCGTTTCAACGCTGCAACTACTCCAATCCATGCAGCATCCGATTCCAACATATACCTAACCAGATTTTGCACCTTCAAGGAGAACCCAATCTCATTTTAGAGGTTTTCCCTTGGACGTTTGAATCTTGGGAATACGAAGAAAATCTATTCTGCATCTCTCGCTTCATATGTATAAGACAATTTGGTGATTAATTTAAATCGAAGCTCGCCATTGTTTCGCGTGGTCAACATACTTATGTTCGAGGTTAGCCTGACCAATCTTCGCCACGCAGCCAATGAGTTCATTCGCTCAGTTTGCTTGCTAAGGCTTGCTTGCTGTTTCTAGTACAAGCAGCTTGCTTCGTCGACCGAAATATCCACTGGAGTCATCCCCATAATTACGTATGCTGCCTAATACGATATTGTCCGTTAGGCGGAGCATTTTCGGAGACCACTTAGCCAATATGCAGCTTGAAACTAACTGCGATTTTCTACGATCCATCCTTCCTAGTGTTAAGCTGTTGGTCGCTGCTTTCTGCCCAGTAACCTTTAAGTGAGGTTTAGAACTCAATTTGGAGTTGAGAGTTACTCCCAGACGAGCGAGTGCTAACATGTTCACCGATGCAAATTTCAACAGTTTTGTCTTTTCTCCGCTTTGTAAAGAGTACCAACTTCGTCTTATATTCGGCAAGCTTCACCTTAAAGTTTTCAAACCAGGACGTGATCATTCGTATAATCTCGTTCGCATAATCTCTACTTCGTCGGGGTAATTGGATGTTGTGACCACTCGAACTGAACGAAATTTGCTAATCCAACGGCTTGCCAGCTACTGAGAGCCGTAAAGCACGATCACACATAAAATTCCATAAAAGGGGACCCAGAACAGACCCTTGCAGAACCCCTGTCGTTATATCGTGTGTCTTCGACGCTTCCTCCGAATTGTAAAGGAGTTTCCGCTGTTGGGAGAGATCGAAGATTATGTTAAATATGTAGCTTGACGTTTGTGCTGCGATGAGTGCTTCGACGATACGGTTCCATCTGGCCAAATTCAATGCATTCTTGATGTCGAGAGTCATCAACGCGCAACATTTTCCTTCGCCAAATGCTTTCTAGTTAGCTCAAAAATCACTTTGATATCCTCCCGGAAGCCAAACAGCCTATTTGATAAATAACCGCCACTATCAATTATTAGATATAGCCGGTTATAGATTATCTGCGCGGGGTCATTGTCTATTGTATTCGGAAGACAGGTAGGTCTACAGGATGTCAGTTCATCTATCAGTCTACCTGGCTTCGAGATCAATATAAGCTTCTTTACTTTCCAATCTGCGGGTAAAGACCGTTCTTTTAGGTAGTTTGTGAACATGCTTGGTACCGTTCTAATCGCCATTTTCAGCGTCTTGTTAGGCATTCAATGAATACCGCGGGCTCTTTCACTGCGTTCAGAACTTCGCCTGCAGTCAATGTGTGCAGTCCCTAGTTAAGTTTGCGTTTCCGAGAGTGTGCACGTCTTGGCATGGAAACATCACATGCTCCTTATGTCTCTTGGGACAGCTGCGACGTTTTTTACGGCCGTTTCAGTGAATTCGGTGTTTACTCGCAATATATAATAAAAATAATAATCGTTGGTGCAATAATCCAATTGGATCAGCATCTTGAAGTGTGTTTTGAGCACTTCATTCAAGACCGCAACGGTACTTTACAGGATTACAGTGCCCTGTAGGAGGCAATGTGGTCAACATTGCGCTCGTCTGAGATTATTACCCTGATTTAACTCAGGTACTCATTCACAGCTAAATCGACTGGTATCCGTCAAATTACGATACAAATCCCACTGCCACCAGTGATATTTGAACCGCGACCTTCCGTACGATAGTATTGTGCTCTAACCACTCAGCTATCCGAACACACCTAGCAATACCTCCAGAAATGTTTCCTCATCACGTAGTCTTGATGACCAACCTGGTTTCTTCAAATGAGGATTTACTGTTCTGGTTCGCCTGTCAATCGCGATATAAGTATATCGCTTAGTGGTCGCTATGCGTATATTCTGCACTAACGTGCTAATGTAGACGCTTGACCGGCGAGGTACTTACGAAAGTAAGATCCACGACGGAGATCAGTTCGCCACGTTGTGTTATGTTCTTTGGCGTTATATTCCAATAATCTGGTATTGTCATTCTTGGATCGGCGTAACAGCCATACATCTTGAGGTTATCGATCTAAATTCTCACAAAGTTGTGTTCACGCTGCTTCATTGCTTGCTGCAAAGCTCAATCACCGGAAGACTACACCGCAGTCTTTCCACTTATCTCTGTTTCCGAAACTCCTTGATAGAGACTTTTGTAGTGTTGGCAGCCAGTAACAACATTGATTTCCTTTTCATACACTTTCTGTGCTAACAGGTCCTGGGCGGCTTGGCGGTGGTTTGAATTGAAGTGGGTGACTGTCATTTATGTAGGGTACTTCAAGCAATCCTACACAAACTCGAGGCATTTGAAGCACTTTTTTTATTATAATTTGGTCGCGTAGTCAGCACATGATCGACGCACGATGTGGTGCTTTTGTAGTTGACGCCGCAGACATTATTAGGCTACCCGTCTACATTTCGTCGTACGTTCCCCTTAGGCTTCTGCGCTTCCTTTCAATTGGTATCGCAAATTTCCTCATTGGTGATTTCGTCACGATCTTTACACTCAATCATAATCATTGACTGATTTACGCGGACAGTTGCTAGCTCGCCGGGTGAAGCCTCTTTGTCTGTCTGTCGCCCAGACATACAGCGAGTTACATTCTTCTACCTTGAGTTTGAAGGAGGGGGGAGGTCCCCATACTTTCAAGAGGAGGGGTGTACATTTTGTTTCTCCAAATATGGTCGTCTGGGATATTGAATGAAATGGTAGAATACTTCCTTCCGCAGCCGGTCCCAGTTTTGACATTTGCTGCAAAAGTGGGGATAATTTCTTTCACAGAAACTACCAAATCGAAAAACCTAAAAAAAGATCAAGAAGTTGCTTCTATACGGTGAGCAGGCATGAAAATACCCTACATGCCAATATCTACTGAAATTAAATTACTAAAAGTATGCTAATATGCTTTTTGGGAAACTGCCTAGAAGCCCCCCTTAAGTTTATTCTATAGTCACAATATAGTAGGAATATGTATATACTATCGTGTGGAGTATGATTTTCTCAAGTTTGATCAAAATCGTGCTATTATTAACAAAGTTCCAGCAGCTCCAGGCTATCTCTTCCGGCCAAATATATTGCAACTCAAAATACTAAACATTAATATCACACAAAAGTGAGTAGGGTTTCTCTCCAATTGGTCTGGTCCATCATGTCGAACTTAGGGCTGCCACAATTTAATTTGATTTAACAAGGGTCATGTCAGCCTCAATCTCCTTATTACAGTTGCTGCTCTCCCCATCTCGTAGTTAACAATGTTTAGATCAATAAATGCATCTTTCACACGGGGAGGTATTAAAATGTGGTACGTCAAAAAAAGAATTATATTTATACTCGGGTTCACATCCCGTCGGTCGCAACTCTCTTCCTTCGAATTTAACTTCTTCAAGAACACAACCCTACAGAAGCGTAGCTCTATCCGTGAGAAAGGTAGTTGAGGATTTACTAAATGCTCAGGGGTTTGAGCTGTCCCATAATTCCGCGCGGCGTAAAAGCCACCACTTTACCATTGGATACCTAGCGTTTACCATTGGACGTTGGTTTTCGGCATTAACTCCGTCCTATCAGTTCCACGTAACCGTCCCAAAGGCAAATGTAAGATCAATCGGAGGGTGGCACCGCAATTAAATCTAGAATAAGTCCGGGACTGCACAATACACATATAATGATCTTGAATATATTACATATTTAGCTCATGTTTGTATTATAGAAATTTAAAGTGCATGTTGGTAATCTGGAAAAGTTTTAGTAGGTGTAATGGCTATGAAATTGCTTCACGCATTAGTCCAACCTGGATGAAGTGGCGTTCCTAAAAAAGGAAATAATAAAGAGTAGCGCTGAATAGCATCTTTGCTTCTGAAGCTTTCCCTAAGAGCTTTTAAGATTTAGTAGGTGAACAGCAGAAGGTTTTCAGTATGCACTACTACTTTACGTTTCTTCTTTGAAATTTTGAGTGTTCTCGCTGGAAATTGCAATCAAACCGAAAAGAGAAAGGTGTACAACAAAGTAATTATCAAGCAAAACTAAAATACATCTCAAATATACAATAATAATAATCGTTCGCGCAATAATCCATATTGGATCGGAGCCTTAAAGTGTGTTAGAGTGCTTCATTCAATACCGTAACGGTGGACTACAGGATTACAGTACCCTGTAGGAGGCAATGTGATCAGCATTGTGCTCGCCCGAGATTATTACCCTGATTTGGCTCAAGTACTCATTCACAGCTGAGTCGACTGGTATCCGACATCAAATTACGATACAGATCCCACTGCCACCAGTGAGATTTAAACAACGACCTTCGGTACGACAGCCTTGTGCTCTAACCAGCTATCCGGACACCCAAATATGCATAAAGAAATTATGTATTCTTCAAGTAATCCGCCATCAATTATTTACTCTTGAATGCACGAAAGAGCAATCTTCACAAACGTTCGCAAACATAAATTTCTCTAATACCTGCAGCGAGCCGTTCGCCAAAGTGCATCCCATGGCACACATTTAATTAATGTGATGTAGTAGTTACTACTGGGTTATGGTTGTTAAGTTTTCGATAGAAACTTCATTTGCAATTTGAAATTGAATTGAATTGAAGTGGACTAATGCATAAATCAACGTTGTCTATTGCTTTGTACAAATGGAACCATCGGGTAGCCAAATATTGTTGCATGAAGCCCACAAAACCTGTCTTAGCTGAGGGGCTGAGCTTCCAGTTTCTGACGTGTTTTTTGTTACATCGTATACTTCTAGTACCATCCTCGTAGCCCGCAAATTTTCGTTTTTCATGGAAAAGTGAAAGGTAATGTATGTACTCGTATTAATCCCGGAACTATTTTAAAAAGTTCTGAATTAAACTTATAAGCAGTGCGTTATCTTTGGGAAAGGATATAGCTAATTTTTGAATTGCATATTTTTCAACTTCTTTTCATATTTGGTCGGAAACTTGCTTTTCAGCGCTTTTAACTAAAGTTTCCCAATCTGTCTACCATTTCTCGTAAACTTCGTTACATGTGTATGTCTATGGAAATATAAGCATATTAACTTTACATATATTGATGTCATTCCAATTCCGAGTCATTCTCCGAAAAAAAAATATTACGAAATGTGTGAAATTTAATGTGGGTAGGATATATGCATATGCACATATCGGTATGTAAGTACATAAGCCTACAGCCCCAGAACGTGGAGTAACACTAAAGGGATCACTGTGTGCTATCCTTATTTTTGGCCCTTATCAACAATGCGGAAATTTATACTCGTATGTACCCCATTGAAAGTGTGAGCTTGAAAGGGTTCCACTGGAGTTTTTGGAGTACTATCTGAGCGGAATCAAAATCTGCCCTGCTGTTCGTTGGTGGTAATGATAAATACTTCCTTTTATCTCGTTTGCGGGGGCTGAATGATTTAAATGCTATAAACTATTTGCAGAAATTAATATTCGCACCTGATATACTAACATTATTTGTCTGTACTCATTTGCAACCTAAAGCATGTTGAAATATGGCTTAGTAAACTCTGAAACCACTTAGTGAAGTTCCAAGGAACCACCTGCAGCCACAGCGCTCCCTCCAGTAAATAAGTTCCAAAGAATATGCATATCCGCGTACACGTGCTATTTAAAATCCAATTTGAATGCAAATACAATTAATTTGCCTGGAACATCATTATTTCCCGGGAAAGTAAATTTGTTCCATATTGAATTTGAAATTGTCTTCAAAGAAAGTTGTTTTTCTCCACATAATAAGAGATCTTCATCCCAAGACCAAATTATGTACAATTGTGGGCATGCTGTCGGGGAGTGAGCAATTAGATGAATATTTGATAAACGATGTACATTTCCTATGCAGGATTTATCCTGGGAGTATTTAGGCTATCTTAGATGTGGTATTGTTGTGGATTTGCTCAATTGATGGGGAAGAAAGAAAAAGAAATTTTATCTGGAGATTTTTAATCCAAAATTGCGAGAGATACCTTTTAGTTTAAGCGTGCGTCCAGTATAGCAAGGACCGACTCATATTTTATTCTAATTGGAAGAAAATTATTTACTTCCCGTTACCTGGAAAACAAGTAAAGGAACAGTAAATAGCTCCCTCCGTGGTCGTTTGAAAAGCATATATCCTGTTCGGTTTTCTTGTATGGGTTTGTATCTTTGGGATGCCACAATAACGTGTGTTTTTAGAAAATCGTCCGAAAATATCCCATTTTATTTGTATGCCCCTGGCTCACTCGTTTGTGGAATATAGGGCACCCATACAGTCTCAGCTTTCAATGAGACTGTGTTTTAATTTCATTATCATCATACTTAACATAATGCTGTGCAATTGTTTAACCTGCAGCAGTGGGACAACACAGAGTCGAACACAAACATGTATGACGACTGGCGTTAGAAGCCGTGGTAAGCAGATAGGGAGGTGTCCCACCATTCCGACTATCGCATCTATTGCATTTTCAAGTTACTCAATTATCTTAACTTATTTCAAATGGGTTGTTATTACATTTGTTTGGCCAACCCGACCTTCTCTGTAATTTACTTTATTATATCGATCTTAACATTTTGTTAAAGAAAATTATTTCCTTAGAAAGAAATCGGAATGGTGGTGAAGGCGATGTCATCAGACGCTGCCTCTCACGTGAACCCTGAGGACCAGCATGACAGAAAGCCGCTACAGGTGGCATTTTGCACTATTTTTGTTTAATTTAGATCCCGAGAAGGGTATGAATTATTGCTCGAGCGCGCCACCTAGATTGGTTTCAGCTAATACAACCACTTTTTGTTTTTGTTTAGGGATGAATTGTTCTGATCCCGCCCTCAACTGGAAAAAAAGCGAGCCGCTACTCAAATTAGTACGGCCCGCCAGTATATCTTGAATTAATTTAATTATGATGTGCTATATTAGTCTGGCCTGCAGTTTAAACCTACATTCTCAAGAAGGCAAAACCCGACTTTATAATATTAAGTGTCTTTTTTTTAATCAAATAAAAACAAGCCACTTCAGCGACCTCCATTTTTTCCTGGACCCCATAAGATGGCATTATGGCCCACTTTGAGAAAGACTGCTTTATATGACGATGACCTCACACATGTCTTCGAGTACAATGAATTCACGTGAGATACAACACTTTGACCTTCGATAACTTTGTTAGCAATAGCTGGATCGCATTCGAACTTTCCAGAATTGTGTCATATATTATCACATATACTGATGTCCAGTAATTGATATTGATATTCAAATAACTAAAAACGCTGGAAAAGAAAAATGGAAATATACCCATGGATATCCCCCCCCCCCCTTCCTCCTCCTTTCCAAAAAAGTTCACCTTATGTGACAATGATGTGTATGTCTTGTATGACTTTCAATAACTTAGTTAGATTGAGTTAATTGGACTGAGTTCAAACTTTCCAGAATGCCCCCTATTACCTACATTCATGGAAAATTTCGTGCGAATTTAAAGGGGAGTTTCCAAGCCAATTTCTAGAATATAATAATGCGATATTATTACCTTTTTTTAGCAGATATTGGAATGCGATGTAGGCCTAGTTTTGCATCACTGTAATTTTTCAGATCTTTCGGCTGGATAGGTTCTGAGAACGAAACAAGTTTCACATTTTGGGCCATACATTTTGAGTCCCCGCCCCCTTGCGATTCATTCAATATCAGAAATAAAATCATTTCCGAAAGATACGAATTTAGCCCTTTCGTTTGATACTCAACGTGCCCATATTCTATGAAAAGAGCAAATTCGCCCACCCTCCTTCGCATATAGGGAGGCATCCTCTTAAAGGCAACAGAAAAGGATGCCACTCGTTACATGTGTAGCGGTTCACAGACCACACCCACTCACCCAAT
This sequence comes from Hermetia illucens, assembly GCF_905115235.1. Lineage (NCBI taxonomy): Eukaryota > Metazoa > Arthropoda > Insecta > Diptera > Stratiomyidae > Hermetia > Hermetia illucens. The sequence continues at coordinate 64,671,880 of NC_051849.1, read as the reverse complement.
TTCGTGACGATAGCTCCGGTCGCAATAAATCTCGCGTGACAAACAAACAGTCAGACATATTGAACCGATTTTAATAAGGTTTTGTTTCATACAAAACCTTAATAACTGCGTCCTTAGTGTGGGCACGAAAAAGTTTAAAACTAACTACTTACTTACGTTAACTTAATCTAGCTTAACCTAATATGATTGCTTAAAAACTATTTTCGGCAATTAGCACATTACATTTCCTGCGCTTATTCTCTATGTATCATACTTCCACCAGCCAAGGAGTGTCAAAGAGACAGAGAGTTTGGAATTGTAGAGTGCAATTCATTATTTGGCAGAGCCAAAAAATCTGTCCAAGGGTTATTTTGCCCTGCTAATGCAGTCTTCTAATATTAGGATTTGGATGGTTTTTCGTTTTTTCGAGAAATATGGCCTGAGATTGAGTGGTCTGACATTTGCTAGCCGATATACTTCCGCGCTCCGAACGCAATTTTCGATCTTCCAATTGTAAGACAGTCCAGCGCATTGTCTTAATATTCGTTGTTCGAAAGCCATACACTTTTTCATGGCTTCCGATGAGCGTGTGATCCACGTTGGGGCTACATTTTAGTGGTCGTATCAGGGTTTTATTTAGAGTCAGTTTGGTTTTAGTCCTTTGACCTACCTTCTTACGAAGAAGAAAGTAAATTCTATTCAATGCACGAACTGGCAACCTGAGGATTGAACTTTAGGAACTTAGGACTTTGTGCTTTAAGCGTCTAGCCTTCTTGTAGATGAATTTAGAACCAGGGTATCTAAATTTTCTCTGAAAGGTCCAGAGTTGTATCTTAGATTTGTATATTTTTATTCCTCATTCTAGTAGTATTTTTAAAAAAGTACGAGATACTTCTCTATCGCTTTAGCTGCCTTGTTAGGTCGGGGGTCTGAACAATAAACTAATGCCTCATCGGCAAATTGAATTAGGTTAGTGCCGATTTCAGGGGACGGAACATCAGCCGTGAAAATGTTGCATAGGGTTCGGCCAGAAATGGATCTTTGCGGCAGTCCAGATGTTACTGGCATGAGATCGGAAATTTCATTTCCAACACCGACATAGAAGTTTCTACCTTCGAAAAAGCTGATAGCAAGTCTTATGATCGGGATAGGGAAGTGAATTTCAATCAATTTATAAATGACACGGAGTCAAAGGCCTTTTCTAGGTCAAGAGTACAAGCTACCGCAGGTTTTTATTGGCGTTTAATCTGGTACTCACGGCATCGTAGAGGTAGCTTGGCGTGCTGGGGTAGAGTGTTTCAATCGGAATCCAAACTGGTAGTCACGGTCATGGCTAGGGGCACTCTATTTTCTAATGGTAATGGGAAATAACCGTTATTTATGCAGTTGTTGTAGACTGCAAGTAGGAACTTGATTGAGATTATGAGGAGGTTCTTTCGGCAGAAGTTTAGAATTTTGTCAGGCCCGGTTGACTTTTTATCGCTTAGGTTTCCACCAGAGAGGTGAGTTCGAGAATTCGTGGGTTTTATTGACGGATTCGAGGAAAGTGTGCTAAACTTGTAGCAATTTCTCGAAATGAATTCTTTGACTCTTGATTAAACAGTCACATTGAGGGTTGGATATTTCCGTAGAGAAGATACATTGAGCTGCCACTCGAAAGAGTTCACAAGGATTCTTGCTTTTCCAGCGTCACTGCATATAGGTTGCCTGTTGTTAATCAGAACGAAGTTGCGGGATTTGTGTTTTCCGGTTAGCCTATTTGCATTTTGTAACATATTTGGGCCGGGCGTGACATCTGCTAATTTGAGGGTCAGCGATTTTGCATTTTCAAACTCGGCTCACTATTCACCTCACTTTCCCTCTTTTACATTATGTAAAGCGATGTCTAACGTCTAACGAAGATAACGGACAATAATACCATTGGCTATATCCTAATAAGTCTCCCCTTGGCCGTAATGAATGCATTCTTCATATCTGTGGTAACTACTATGCAATATTTGTTAATACTACTGAAATTACACTTTAAGCGAAGCCAGGAGCTACTTATCATTGAATGTTTTGCATGCCAATATGATAGGCCTTCTAGGCACTCACCAAGTGGGTGTAATTTACACCATTCGAAAGATATGGGCGTTTAGGGGTGCAGCTCTGCAGAGTTATCAATCGCAAAGGCGAATCTATGCCTCACCTTCGGAATTTGTTTACTAATGAGCATCCAGCTCTATTCCATGGTTGACAATAATCAACCCGGGCTGGTATTTTTTCAATATCAAGGCGCCCAATTTTCTTACAGATGGGGCATTTGAAGGTTCACCAACTTTGACATTCAGCACTAGTTATTTGTGTTTTCATAATGAATTGCGACCACTGGAAAATTCAACACATATGTCAGGATCGGAGCTTCGGTATCCTCTTGCCTATTATAAATTTCTAACGACTGTCTCCTGCTTAGTGCTATTGTTACCACCTCACCGAGCCTTCGTTAAAAAGTAGTTTTGAACAATTTTCATCAAATTAACGTACTTGATTCAACGAGATATATGACCTACGTTCACAAATCTATAGATTCTTCTCCAAGAAACTCTCCTCTGCGAAAAACTGTTTAAATCAATGGGATGCTTTGTGGGGTTTTCTAGCTCGGTGTTAGAAATGGCTTGGTTTTCTTCTGGAAAGAATCTATCTTCTCAATTTTGGCGGGGGCAAGCTCATAATGACTTTTTCAGTCGAATCGAAGAAGCATATATCATATTATCCTCAAAGTTTCTACAGAGTTAACTGATTGCAGAAATTTTCTCGCTTGGTTCGTGGGTGATCTATCATCCAAACTTCGAACAGTATGTGTTATACACACTTTGCTCTACTTGGCCCACAACTTCTGCAATAATTTAATCGATCAGTGGTTTCGTAAAGTGTTCATCCAGGAAGTACTTAAAGTGCCCTTGCTCTTCAAAGCGTAGGCGAGCCACAGAGTGTTTCCACTGCTAAACCTACCCAGACTGCATTAGACGATTGGAACTCCAAAGTTATGTTCGCCTTCCGAGTTTTCGGATCTTGTTAACATTTTCGCATAGGCTGCTTTAATCGAGGTTAATTTTTAATTTTGCGAACCTTTCGGAGATAGTAATCGTTTCTGGGCGGATACACATCTATGGCTTTTTATTCTTAACCTTTTTATCTTAAATAGGTAGGTCTATTCTGCGTGATTATTTTGTTTCGGTCTCAGTTATTTTTTCGCACTCGCATTTGAATGTCAGTATCATGCTAAAGTGGGTATTCTGACATAAGAATTTATTACGTGCTAAGCATAAATGGAACAAATCTCCACTCAAATATTTTTATACAGGGGAATCCCGATAATTCATACATCGATTATTCGTATTTCCGGTCAATTGGTACGAATTTGATGGAAACTAATTTTATCTTGTACTCCCGATATTTGGTACCAAATCGCCAGTCCCTTGACCATACCAATTATAGGGATTCTATTGAATAAGAAATACACAAAACCTTCCATAACTGAAGCGTCCAGCCTTCGATTTCATGAATTGTCAAAATTGAGGTGGTATACACGGACATACGGTGGTTTTTTTTTTGCAATTCCGTCCTTGAATTCCGCATCTGCTCCATAGTTTGGAGCGATCCTTTTCATTTTTACAGTTTCTGACCAAATTCCCAGACTTCACACAACAGACCATTTTTATTCCTCCTGTTTTCAGAAGCTTCTTTGTCCTTTCTTCTAGATTATGAACTGGCGTCGAATGGCCGCAACCGTACCTTCCTTGGTGGCAATCGCATCCGTATATCTGCTTTCGATAGTAATTCGGTAGAATTAGTTTCTAACGTCTGCCTAGTGTCGCGCTGATGTTCTGTTTGAACTGTTTTCCTTCCTGTTTCGTTGAGATGAAGTTACAGATCCCCATTTGGTGTCCTCCTAATACTGGACAACGCTTTGTCGATTTCTCCCAGTTTTGAGTCGGTTTTGATGCTGAGCAGAGTATCCGTATGCTGTATTCCCCCTTTTTGAATTAGAATAGCATCGTGCATCGGCTTTTTGCTTTTCCATAAGGTTCGTGTCTTGGCTACTTTTTTCCATACTGTAATCTAGTTGCATTCTCTGTTCTTGGCTTCATTGTCACTCTCTGCTCACATTTCGGATTAGAGTCTTTATTTGAGGTATGCTTCCTCTTCACTTTGGAGATGTTCAATCCGGTAGTCGTTTGCGAGGAGTTAGTTTTTCAAATCGCTTCTTTGGTCTTCTTATCCCGCCATTCAATCTCCATTAGTTTATACAGAGCTCTCTAATAGATCGTTTTTTTCTGTCCTCCAACATCTCGACCAATTGCATAATTTGCTACCCGAGTTTCTGAATTACATTACATATCTGCATTCAATGGCGTTTGAGGCTCGTATTCATTGACCCTCTATTATAAGTTTGCACTCGATGATCTTGGAGCTCTTAAGCTCCTTTCGAAGGGACTTTCGATATTTCGTTCTTATCCATGGTTAAATGAACTGCAGCAGTCCTCGTATAGTTCACATTTTCCAGGAAAAGAGTGTTCAGGTATGTAGCCACTCTGCAGTCCCATGGTTATCTATGGAAGCAATGAGGCGCTCAGACACAATCCAGTGCTAATCAGGGTTGGTTTATGTGAAAATCCATCACAGACCTAAGCGTTGTTAAAATTGGCTTACCCTCTGTCTGCCGGTTGGGAAAGATTCGAAACCTACTGCTGGCTCCTGCCATGCAGTTATGTGAGACCCTTACTCACTAAAACTGCCTCCTCCTCCTTCCACGCTCCCCGCAGGTCTGCTCGAAAACATTGCATCGCGGGACTGAATCAGTCCCTTTACTCGTTGTGTTTCTCTCTCTTTCTTCTTTTTTTTGAAATCCTTCCATATGGGGTGTCAAATGAAAGATCTCGATTACTACTTCTCAATGCTGGCCTGGGGAGATGTCCTTGATACTTGCTGATATCGTTAGGAAGGTAGTTTGCTGATATCGTGATTACCTCACACAACAATCTAGGGGACGTGATAAGAAGGGAACTTTTCATGTTGTGTTGTTTGAAGACTATGGCAATAACTTGGTATCGTTATATTTAGAGCGGAGTAAAAGCCCGATATTTAGTGGTCGTTGATGTTAACCCTCATAAAGTGGTATTTGCGATCTATCTTTACTTGGTATAAAGTTCAAATGTCGTCCATTAATACTGCAACTTTATTTCCCAAACGCCTTGACGAGAATTCTTGCATGGTTCGCAGACAACAGCGACTTAGGTTGTTTTTTATTAGAACTTTCCTGGCGGCAGGTGCTAAGTAGCTTAGCGGTGGTCACAATCCAGTTCAATGACGCTCATTTCTGTAGTGTACGTAAAATAATCCTGAAAGCTGAGATTCTAGTACTATATGTGGTGGTGTGATTTGATTCTCTCAGAGAGAGTTATCATTGCAGAGGCATATGGACCTTCATATTGTTCTTGAAAACCATACTTCTAGGAACAATGATGATATACCAGGTGCGCAGGACCAGGAGATAGTCAGATGGGTAAATATCGCGGGTGTGGTAGCACATCCCGTTTCAGAATTTTGTTGGTGTCCTGAAAATGGAATCCCGATGGCACGGAGTTGTCTTGCTGAAGTATCACTCATTTCGTGGCCCATTCTGATTGTTTTTACGAGCAATGCATGATTCAAATTGATGAATTGCTGTCAACAGACATCCTCATTGACACCTTCGGCCGGTTTCAGCAGCTCATGATACACTATTACTGGGTGGTCCCATCAAACACAGAGCACTGTCTTCTTTCCGAAGCGACTTGGCGGTGCCTTCAATGTTTATGCTTCGTCAGAAGAAGGCAACAATTTTTCGTGCTTGTGATTCTCAAAATGTATCTGTTTCTTTTTTTCATACCGCAAAAGCGGAAGTGGCTCATCAGTTCTCCATCTGTCCCTCAGTAAACATATCTAGCACCCATTTTCCTTGTTTTTGAATTTCCCCTTTGGCTTGTGAACCTTTCGAAATACATTGGCGAGTCATGCGAAGTGTGCGAAATTTGAAGAAGATCGGTTCATAACTTTTGAGAAATTGTGATTGCCAATTTCAAAAAGTGACTTTCGAAAAAGAGTGATTTACATTCAAATAGCACGTTAATTTTTCGATTCTAGCACATTTAATAAAGTCTACTGCAGCGGCAATATCCAGGGTATCTTTTTACTCTTGTCTGTCCCTAACTCTTGCTTCTTGAGTCCCAGCGATAGCTTTTTAAGGTTTTGTGTGAAAGTGTGAAATAAAACCTTATTAAAATCGATTCTGTCCGTCTGTCACAACCGATTTATTCGCAAATGGCGAAACCAATTATCATAAATTTTGGTCTTCCATGCAGCGAGTGCCATTGTTTTGGGAATAAGGGCGTGCTCCCCGTATATGCGAAAGGACAGTATTTTTTCACAAATTATAGCCATATGGGGTATGAAATGAAAGGACTTGGTTAGTACTTTTCGAAATTTTTCAATTTTTTGAAAATTGGGTGAAACACGGCGGAGTGTGAGCCCCAAAAAGCGAAACCAGTTTCGTTCTTAGAACCTCTTCAACCTGACGAAATTCAGAATGGTGCATCTATATGAAATTTAGGCCTCAAAATACATTCCGTTCCGATATCTGCTCAAATAAAGTTAATAATAGCATATTACTGTTTTCCGAAATTTAAAAGAACCCCTTCACAACCCCGCCCTCCCCCCTCCTTAGGTATATGCTAGAAGTATGAAATTTGGTAGCATTGTAGGTGCTAATATAGGATACAATTCTGGATGGTTTGATTGTAATCGAACAATGATTTACAAGGTTATAGAAGATGAAAGTTTCGCATTTCAGGTAAATTAATTGTTCCCTAAGCCATGCATGACGTAATCATCATAATTTACGCACATATGTGTGTACTCGGATCATTTTAAAATTGAATATTCTTGCGCTTGCGTTTGGATTTAGACTCTTTCTGGTCTTCGCATTCCTTCTTCTCTTTATGATCAGGGCTTTACAATACTATAGTTTACACAAACAACAATATTTTGCCGCCAATGTGCCTATTACTTCTACTGTTTGGCTTAGTTGTTAGTTGGTTGGAGTAACTTTGACAAATCCTTTTTATCGTCGTTTAACCTGTCGCGCGCTATCGCATGTACTTTTGCCTAACTTCACCCTTCCTTTTCAACTATATCGCGACAGTTCTTTTCCATGCGACGTGCGTCCTATGCCCATATCTTTTGCCCTCTGGCTCTCGGTTTAGGACTCGCCTTGCTCCAGCGTTTGCTGGCCTTTGCTGGTTTTTATCATAATTATCAACGGCGCAACAAACGGTATCCGGCCTAGGCCTGCCTTAATAAGGAACTCCAGACATCCCGGTTTTGCGCCGAGGTCTACCAATCCGATATCCCTAAAAATTGCCTGGCGTCCTGGCCTACGCCATCGCTCCATCTCAGCCAGGGTCTGCTTCGTCTTCTTTTTCTACCATAGATATTGCCCTTATAGACTTTCCGGGCTGGATCATCCTCATCCATACGAATTAAGTGACACGCCCACTGTAACTTATTGAGCCGGATTTTGTCCACAAACTGACGGTCATTGTATCGCCCATAGATTTCGTCGTAATGTAGGCTACAGAATCGTCCATCCTCATGTAGGGGGACAAAAATTCTTCGGAGGATTCTTCTCTCGAACGCGGCTAAGAGTTCGCAATTTTTTTTGTTAAGAACCCATGTTTCCGAGGAATACATGAGGACTAGCAAGATCATTGTCTTGTACAGTAAGAGCTTTGATCCTATGGTGAGACGTTTCTTGCGGAACAGTTTTTTTAAGCTGAAATACGCTCCGTTGGCTGCCAAAAACCGTGCGCGGATTTCATCGTCATAGTTGTTCGATGTTCGTTCTTTGCTTTTTAGCGCTTACATTGTCACCATGTACTTCGTTTTGCCTTCATTGGTGTGCTGCCCGAGATCTGGCGCCTCACGCCACCTGCTCGATCTGGATGAAGATAGACTATACATCTCGGGTTGTTCTTCCCATAATGTTGATATCGTCGGCACAGGCTGGTAGTTAGGTGGACTGAAAGAGGTTCGTACTCCTCGAATTTATCTCAGCATCACGGATCACTTTAAAGAGGTACGTAAAGAGGACATAGTATAGGGCATCCTCTTGTCGTAGACCGTTATTGATGTTGCAGTGTGCAATCTCCTCTGTAGGGCTGTGAACGTTAATGAGGCCTATACTTCCAAATTTGCCTCGGAAACGTAGAATTCGTAGCCGTTCGCTTCTGTTTTCAAAGCCGATAACAGGAGGTTTTATTTTTGGCTGACTAGGAAACCTACTCCGAGAACAAGCTTTACTTGATGGCACTATAATACATGGTGTAGTGCCTATCCAACTCATCTCCTGCAACCCTATTACATCAGCCCTATATTGGGACAGGGTACCGGCTAGCTGCTTGGCAGCTCCATCTCTGTACAGGGAGCGCACATTCCATGAGAAAATGCGGAAATCGTTATTCCGTTGTCGTTGCCAGGCTCTTCATTGTGTCTTCAGTCCAGTCCGAGGCTCCTGTTGTGGTTTCGTAAGAAATTGTTTCTCATGTACGGTTGTTAGGCCTACCCAACCCCCAACCTGTCCGGTTTTTAGGCGCGGGAGACTCTCTTTCATCCTTATCTGTCTGGAGCTTTTCATTAAGAAAGAGCTTCCAGCGGTCACCACGTGGAGGTGGAGATAGTGTTTGGTGGTAGACCTATTGGTGTTGGATCAGCAGGCGTTTCCAATGTTTCGCCCTCTGGCCTTTCTTTTTCGGCACTTTTCCCTTCTATTCTTTAAATGCTCTCTTCGGACTCAGAAACGGTGACTCTATTTTAATTTGTCGTTCACATTTTAGAACAGCCAATTTCACCTTAACAAGCATCTGCCATAATTTCCCACCGACCATCCAATGTCAATAGGATACTACGCAACGAGAACAAAGTGCGACAATAAAGCGGTGATTTGGGAAAAAAGTTGAAATTACATTTTGAAAGGAAAGTAAATTGTTAAAAATTGTTCGCTCCCATAAGGAATTGAACAGACAGGAAAGGAGGAAAAGGAAATAATAAAATTGATATATTGTAAAAAAGATGTCGGTAACTAGTTAAATTTGAGCTATGAGGTCAAAGGCCACTACAGTTGTCTATCACTTCTCTCTGAAATACTAAGTTTAATTTCCTTCATCGAAACATTCGACAATTAAACATTCTTTGAGTGTTCCTGTTTATAACAATAAAATGACGAATTGTGAACATCCGTATGCTAGGAACATGTTATTTTGGAAGCAAAATAATTTACAAGGCCAACTTCAAACTTCCTAAACTAAAAATGATGAGAAAGTCATATAAAGTATTTCCGCATGTTTTCGAAGGTTCCCCAAATTCAATAAATGTATCCTTAAACTGCACTTCAAAGATATTGCGAAAAATAGATAAACAATCTTGTTTACATGTGAATCCCATGTATATTCAACAATCTAGGTTGACTCAAATCCCGACTATATGATAATTCCGAAGGAAACTAAAATTGACGCCGAGCAAGAACGCCCAGGACTCTGTGCCAAAGCCATGACTTCATTCCAGCAGAATTTACTGCGAAGAGTTTCTTCTTCATTTCAAACACACTCTTCGTGTTTATTTTCGACTTCTTAGTTTGAATCAATTAGGAATTTGTTATTGCATGAGTTGTTTTCGGAATGTTACAAATCAGTCTATATGAGAAAAGTTTCCCAGGCATTTGCTATTCTTCTGTGGCAGCAACTTCATTTGCAAGTGCTTTATAAGTTTTTTCCCATGTTGGGTAACTTAATTTTTCAGGGTGGTTTATGTGTAGTTTCTGTGGGAGTTTGCGGGAAATTTCAAGTGTTGTTTGCGGATTCAATTTGTTGGAATAATTTTAAACTGCTGGATACAAAGTTCCTTCCAAATTATAACACTCACGAACTTATATTTAGATAGCATGCTTAATAGCACTTTCCAACGTTACATATTTATCATTGATACAATAATTAGTCTCGTGGAATTACTTTAGTGAGGCTTCTTGCTTCTAAGTAATGTTTCCATTGCGTCTTCCACAGAAAATGCTGCTTGTCCACAGAGACCTCCTTTGGGAATCATTGAAGTTTTCCGTACTGAAATTAGTTTTCTTTGCAGACCAACTAACTGACAACAAGTGAAATCGTGACACTACTATTGTTCATGGTCTACTTTGGACTTTTGGAATAAAGATCTAAAAGCTGCGGTAGTTTTCCTCAGTTTTAACCTTGTACCTAGCAGTAATATTGGATGGAATAGTAAACTTTCTGTAGGGTGAAGACGACTACAAAGTTTTTATGTCTCTTAGTTGCTTCCGCCCTATAGAACATAAACTATACATTCGCTAGAAATCTATTTAATGAATGTAACATTTAAGGCATTCCTCGGCAGGTTTCTATTAGAGCGTGAGGAGTAAGAGTTCTCTAAACAGGGAGAAACTCTCAATTAAAAGCAAACTAACTTAATGGGCCTCTCGAGGACCTTCTTCTGCGTTCCATTTGCAGGAGACAACCATAACATAAACTTTTCTCATTTCATGTACGTTAACGTATATTCAAAATTTAGAAAATTAGAAATTCAGTCTGGGGAAAAAACGCACGTGTAATAATCCAGATTATGAGTTAGATATTCCAAGATACTTTACATAATGTTTGTGGTCGCCACTCGTTAGAAAACCAAGTTGTAGCTCTGAAAAAAGACGCGAGTGTACGATGTACAGCAACCTAAATTCAAACAAGAATTTTAGGTTGGGTAGTTTCTGAGAACGGGTCCTTGAAATAATTGACCCATTTCGGACCCTCGCACTTCTCCTTTGGAATCAGTATCAAAATTTATATCTGCTTCCAAAAGTGTTAATCAAGAACTTTCATTTGATACCCTGCCTGATTGTATTCGGTGGAAAAAAATTCTACATTTCCTCATGCATGTATTTGGACTCCTCCTGACACTCAACGTGGAATGGCGTTACTCACTGGATGCAGTTCTCACCTTTCCATCGAATTTTGTATCGATATGAGTAATCGTTTCTGATGAAATGGGTGTGACAGACAAAACCGAGAAAGATGTTAAGCTGGAAACCTAGAAAAATTTCAGGCTGATGTGTAAAAGCTTCGGATGGGCAGATCGTCATAGAGGTGTGGTTAGACCAGCCTAATAAAGTAGGCACCTATACAGAAAGACGTTTCCATCTGGGCCAATACATCGTCAAAGCATGTGACGCGTCCATGATTGCAGGTGCTCATTCCCGAGTAGAAAATCAAACTACTGGTGGAATAGCGAACTGGTCAACTTTCGATCAGTTTGCCACCGAGTCAGGGGAGTGGCTCAGAGGGCAGCAGGTAGAATCTATCGGGAGTAAAAAGAGCACGCTTATAAGGACGGCCGCAAAACTCTGAAATTTGCTATCCAACGGAGCAAGAGGGAATGCTTTAAGGAGCTCTGCCCCGACGTCAAAATCCTGATCGCGTGTCCTATCCTCTTGTTAAAAATCATCCCGTGTTATTCCCTCAGGAAAAAGTGAGCACTGAAAGCTTCCAGCGACGCCAATACCACTAGTCACCGTAGACAAGCTACTGCAGATCTGAGGCAGAATTAGTAACAGTAAAGAATGTTGTAACGGCTGCTGCGGTGCCATGCTATCTAATGCAATTTAACTGGGGTTAAAAATCATCAATTTTTACTCCTCAAGCTGCTGCTTTATCGAGCGCCAGCGTAGCCTCGGCTTCTGAGAGCCGCTGACTGGCTCCATTTATACTCTACTCGCGTCTACGATTAACAACACTGGCGCCATACTTAAGTCGCCCCAGTCAACTAATTCTCCGCTACTATCTGCCACGCACTGTTCCAGGTCCTTCCTGCTGCTCATCATCGATGCGCGCCATCGCTGAACTGCTGGCCTTTCCGATCTCATGTCGCCTGAACGGTTCCAGTTGAACATTGCCTCGCCACCGAAACAACTATTCGTGTCGAGGCTAGCGTACTCCACCATTTCTGACCATATCAAAAACAAAGCCAACTAAACTTTGCCACCTTTCTCATGTGTGAAGCTGACGAAGGATAGCTCTCCTGGCCGAATGACAGTTTCCTTCAAAGTGACGTATCCCCACGACTTCCATGCGCCCAATCTTCCTTTTGGCCACAGGGGGGTTTTCGTCAAGCCTTATCAGAGAGCTAAGCTTCAAGAAAATTTCCGGTCCGCCCGCCTACCTTGCCGAACTCACAATTTTACATTGTTTTGTCAAAATGTAAGGGGTCTAAGGAACAAGCTGTCGATTTCAAACTATCTACCATAGCATTCCAACATCACGTCATCTACATTTCTGAAACCTAGTTGGATGACAGGATTTTAGATTGCGAGGGCCTCGAAGGTGACTCTATCTTCCGTTGAGACAGAGACTGTGCAGGACAACCGGCGGAGGGGCCCTAATAGCTGTTACATCCCCTCTTCGTGCCGAAATTATCTTTTCCTCCTCCTCCTCCTCCTCCTCCACCGACGATTCTGCTCAGATATCCTGACTCCGCTCTCCCCGCTTGGCTTTTGATGTGTCAGCTGCTACTTTTCCTCAATCTGTATTCCCTCTCCTTCCTCTTCTTCATTCCCGATAGTGGATGTAGCTTGCCTGGCATTGTTTATCATTCCTCTCCTTATCGGGTACCTCATTGGCAACCTTGATGCCAATGCCAGCCTTGATGATGATGATGTTCTAGACCTGTTTTTGCTTAAAACTGGTCAGTCAATTGCCTTTTCCCTATCCCTTACTTTCAACAAAAGCTTGGAAGAGAATCATTTTCCCGCCTTGTGGAAAGAGGCTCCCATCATCCCCATTCACAAAAGTGGCGATTGTACGCTTGCCGAGAATTACCGCCCCATTTCCTTCCCCTCCTCCTGTTCCAAAATCTTGGAAAGATATGTCAGCAACTGGTTGTCTGCCCACTTTGACCAAAACCTAGTAGAAGAGTAACACCAAATTTACCAAATATCTAAATTCACGGCAAGAAGCGCATATCATTTAAACTGACTTTGCTAAAGCCTTCAACACTGCAAATCACAAAATACTTCTATCCAAACCTAGTGCGGAGAACGCTAGCACGCCAGGAGGATTGGGATGCGATCAACTCCATGATCGCATCTATTCAAAGCAAACTGCGAAAGGCAGAGGAGACGAAAAAAGCGCGATTACTTATGTCGCGTAGAGAAGAAAGGTAACAAAGTTAGAGTGATCTGCCAGGGTACATCCCTTAATAACCGGACTGTCTTAAGCGATCAGGTGACTTTATCTGCATCATTGACGAGTTTGTTTAAGTCTTCCAGCACTGCCTCCAGGTTCAGTTCGTTTCTGATTGCTAAGCTGCCTGCATTCCTTTCTATTATTTCTACTTCAGAGTTATCTTCAATGTCGTGTCTTATTATTCTGTGATCCGACATAAAGGATTCATCCGACAATCTCCAATTCTTGACTAGCCCATTCATAAAAGTATTCTTTAGTGTTATACCAAGTATCTCTTGCTTTGTGCGAGCCATGGAGTCATGGTTCATGGTGGAGGTTTGTCTGGACTAATTTAGTGCTGACCATAGGCTCCATTAATATTTGGTGCTCTTCTCGTCCTATTCCTTCGTCATGGCACCTCCCTTGTTTCTTGTTGTCGGTTTCCGTCGCTGCAAAATCAAGGTCTAGGTCGTCAAGTTTCTCCTTCTCAGTGCTTAATACTGTCCTTTCGCCTTTTATTACTTTACGCGATTTGTTCAGGGATCTCTATAGGCTTTATATCCGATATGTCCTTTGAGTTACCTTTTTACAGTTTCTTCCTGTACTAAATATGTAGTTTATGAGGCAATAACGGCGTTTAATTGCGTCCAGGCATCAGTCACCTAACCGGATTATGAGAAGTTTGATTTGCATTCCACCTTACTTTTGGCGACTCTCCGCATTGGAAGATTTTTACTTTGAGCAATCAGAGGCCAAATTCACCACTGTGGCTTTGAACGGTAGGTAGGTAGGTATGGGTTCATTCGGTAGTTCTGTTCTCTTTTAGTCTGTCAGTTTAGGGATTTTGGTCGAAGGCAGTTTTCCTGAGTCCTCCATCGTGCAGCCCATCGGTATAAGATCTGGCTGAATTCATAAACCAGTAAACATGGGCTCTGCACTCCGTCCCTTGCAAATAAAATTTAACGCCCACGGAACTGTTTCCTTCTTGACGTCTGATATACTGACCCCAGGGGTACTTTTACTGATCTAGCACTTAGTTGGTTGTGGTCCTCGGAGTAGGCGAATGTCGAGCTCGCTTCTTGGGTGCAGCTATCTAATGAACCAGATTGTGTGCGGTGTAGGGTCCCGCTTCCCTGTTGCTTTTTTTTTTGTTAATTTAGTCGTTTTTTTGGTAGGTACGAGTATGGGGTTAGAAGGTCCGCCGTGCCTTACGTCCCGTAGTACGGAAAAGCGAGCTTTATCGCTTAGACGAACATAGTCTAGTAACACCACCCACTTACGATCCTGGTAGACGAGAGGTTTGGCTATTATAGAGCCATATATCTTCCTCCGAGCGAGATAGGTTGACTTCCAGGGAGCTATATTCTGAGTCAGCCTCTCCTGTGGTCCACTGCTTGATCTCAGTTTCACTGGTTATAGTAGCGATACTTTCCAACCCTATTCAGTTAAATTCGGCTACATTGTCCATTATGGCACCGCTTGTTGTTAATGAACTCAGGTTTCGTCCATTAAACTTAAAGCATTTAATTTTCAGTCGAATTTATGCATGGGGCGGACCTACTTTACTGCTTTACTTGTGTTGGATAGTAGGACTTTATCAAACCCATATTTAAATGTTTGTAGTCGAAAGCCGAAATTTGAACTAAGCATCAACAATCATCATCAGTAACGGCGCAACAACCTGTATCCGGTCTAGGCCTGCCTTAATAAGGAACTCCAGACATCCCGGTTTTGCGCCGAGGTCCACCAATTCGATATCCGTAAAAGCTGTCTGGCGTCCTGACCTACGCCATCGCTTTATCTTAGGCAGGGTCTACCTCCTCTTCTTTTTAAGGTTTTGTGTGAAACAAAACCTTATTAGAATCGAGACGGTGTCTGTCTGTCCGTCTGTCCGTCTGTCTGTCTGTCTGTCTGTCTGTCTGTCACACCCGATTTATTCGGAAACGACTGGACCGATTGTCACGAAAATTGGTGGGAGTATGTAATCTGGTGATCCCTTTACATGCAGTAAGTGGCGCCATCTTGTGTTAAGTTTAAGGGGGGGCTCCCCATACATGTGAATGGAGGGTGCAAATTTTTTTTTCACAGAATGTAGCCATGTAAGGTATCAAATGAAAGGTCTCAATTAGTACTTTTCGAATCTGGTTCAATATTTGATATTAGATGAAACGTAGGGGAGTGAGGGTTCAAAATATGACCCACAAAAAGTGTAACAGGTCTCGTTCTCAGAACCTATCCAACCGAAAAATCTGAAAAAAATCACAGTGGTGCATCTCTACGAAATCTAGGCCTCAAAATATATCCGGTTCCGATATCTGCACAAATAAAGTTAATAATAGTATATTTCCACATTTTAGAAATTTACCCGGCACCCGCCCTTATGTTCATCCCAGGAGTACAAAATTTGGCATGCGTGTAATGAAGAACATAATGCACAGTTTGGTCAAGTTTGAAGAAAATCCAATTATTATTAACAAAGTTATAGGGGGTGAAACTTTACAATTTTTTGTGAATTTCGTGCACTCTACAACCTGCATGACGTCATCATCACATATCAATTCGTCAATACCACAACGAAATGAGTTCTTATGAATTGGGTTCCAGAGAATTTTGTTTTAGTTTTTTAGTTATTTGTCAGCCAGACATGTGTGCATGTAGGTATATAATATATGCGTGCTAATGAACTTTGAGGGTAGTGCCTAATTCAAATAGATATAAGAAGTTAATCGGAAATATGGGAACTATCAATTTATATACGTGCATATATGTGTACAGTATTCGGTAATAGGCAGTTTGTTTGTTTAGGGTGAGCGTGATATCTATGGCTGTAATATGTACGTATGTCTCGTAGTTTGGAAAAATATGAAGGATTATGTTGGATTTGTGGCTATATACAGACAGAAAAATGTGCGTTGAAGTTTCTCACATAAGATGAACACAAAACCTTTATACCCGAAGCGCGAGCTTCCGGTATTCCGACTTGTTTTACCATAGATATTGCCCTTATAGACTTTCCGGGTGGGATCATCCTCATCCATACGGATTAAGTGACCCGCCCACCGTAACCTTTTGAGCCGGATTTTATCTACAACCGGACGGTCATGGTATCGCTCATAGATTTCGTCGTTATGTAAGCTTCGGAATCGTCCATCCTTATGTAGGCGGCCAAAAATTCTTCGGAAGATTCTTCTCTCGAACGCGGCCAAGATTTTGCAATTCTTCTTGCTGAGAACCCAAGTCTCTGAGGAACACATGAGGACTGGCAAGATTATTGTCTTGTACAGTAAGAGCTTTGCCCCTATGGAGAGGCTCTGTTGGCTGACAACAACCGTGCGCGGATTTCATCATCGTAGCTGTTATCGGTTGTGATGTTCGACCCTAGATAGGAGAAATTGTCAACGGTCTCAAAGTTGTATTCTCCTATCCTTATTCTTTCCGTTTGACCATTGCGGTTTGATGTTGTTGATTGGTTGGTTTTCGGTACTGACGTTGCCACCATAAACTTTGTCTTGTATCCATTGATGCGCAGCCTAAGATCTCGCGCCGTCTGTTCGATCTGGATGAAGGCAGTTTGTACGTCTCGGGTGGTTCTTCCCATGCTGTCGATATCGTCAGCATAGGCCAGTAGTTGGGTGGACTTGAAGAGGACCTTTTGCATTTACCTCAGCATCCCGGATCACTTTCTCGAGGGCCAGGTTAAAGAGGACGCATGATAGCGCATCCCCTTGTCGTAGACCGTTGTTGATGTCGAATGGTCTTGAGAGTGATCCGGCTGCTTTTATCTGGCCTCGCACATTGGTCAGGGTCAGCCTAGTCAGTCTTATCGTTTCGTCGGGATACCGAATTCTCTCATGGCCGTGTACAGTTTTACCCTGGATATGCTATCATCGGCGGCGCTAAGGTCGATGAATAGATGGTGGAACTGTTGTCCATATTCCAACAATTTTTCCATGGCTTGCCCCAGAGAGAAAATCAAATCTGTTGCTGATTTGCCTGGAGTGAAGCCTCTTTGGTAAGGGCCAATGATGTTTTGGGCGTAGGGGACTATCCGGCCTAGCAAGATAGTGGAGAATATCTTATAGGTGGTACTCAGCAACGTGATACCTCTATAATTGCTGCACTGTGTGATATCTCCCTTTTTATGTATAAGACAGATAATGCCTCTTTGCCAATCGTCAGGCAATGATTCGTTGTCCCATACCTTGAGCATCAGTTGATGAACCAGTTGATGTAGTGTGTGTAGTGTTGTTGTCGCCTCCATATTTAACCAATTCGGCTGTAATTCCATCGGCTCCTGCGACTTATGATTTTTTAGCCGATGAATTGCACGCTCTGTTTCGTATTTGCCCGTCGTCTTCAATTGGCGGGACCTCCAGTTCGCCAATATTCTGGTTGTTCAGTAGTTCATCAAAGTACTCAACCCATCGCTCCAATATGCCCATTCTGTCGGAAATCAGATTTCCCTCTTTGTCTCGGCAGGATGGGCATCGAAGTGTGTAAGGCTTCATCCTGCTGACTTGTTGGTAGAACTCAACAACAATACTAAAATAAAATATATGGCTCAAACCAGAAAAGTAACGCCAACACAATAAAACTTGACAATAGGGAAATATAACATCGAAAGAAAGAAAAGAACAAAGATACATGGGAAAAGTAAATTTCACTTACGTAGTATAGCACAATCATCAAAACTGTGTTAATGGCTTTGAAGCTTGGACCATGACGAAAATACCTAAAAATTTCGTTAATATTTTTAAAGGTCCGAAACGAGAGGGATCAGACTGGAGGTACATCAGGTACTGCGCAGAATTGTACGAAAATTTTGAAGTTCCTGCTTTATTTATTCTAGTCAAACTACGCAAGCTGCATTGGGCAGGTCATGGACGAAATAAGAATCCTTAAGTGCATTTCCAAGGAAACCAGGAAAAAGATCAAAGAACACGATATAGCGGTTGTCAGTCGACCGACATTTTCAGAGGCAGTATATTTAGGAAGCCAAAAATTGATTTGCGATGTTTGCGATCTTGTTCGAAGGTTGTTTATGTTGGTGGGCCTTGCTTTATTACTGTTACTTTTTCCGTCGTATTCATCCCCTCCTCAACGAGATAGTGGTGAACAGTAAGTGGGAAAGTCCAGCCGTTTCTTATGTTAGGTGAATACTCTTTCGTTCGATAAAGTTAAGCGTTGTTTGAAATGGTTGGTATTTAGATAGGAGACCATCTGAAAACATTTCCTTTTCTTTTTTTTCAATGAGAATAATAAATCAAGAACAACTTTATTTTGTTTATTTTTTTGCCCATTTGAGTTATGAATGTTCGAATGCTTGCTATATAATTCCCAATTCTCGGAATGTGTATTCGCGTATTTCATGGACAAATACCGAATACAGAATTGAGTTTGAAGTGTGGACTCACAATATCTTTTACCAGCTTCCGATTTTTCACCTTTTATTTTACTACAAATCATTACCAACTTTTCGGGGATAAAAATTGTAATGGATACATTCCTCAAATCTCCAAAGGTAATGTAAATTTTATGAGAGTAAACATTTCCTTGTTAAACATAACAAAATTAATTGAATCTGTTGAAAAAATTTCAAATATTCCACTTCACCATGTTGAGTATCCAAACACATTTCATCCTTTTTAACTTCAATTTACGTACATCCACTACAAGAAGGGGAGCAACTATTCGCCTCATTTCGCCATCAACATTCTTCAGCATATTGAAAACAAACGCGCAAACATTTTCACAAGACTACGTACAAGCTCCACAAACAATGTGTAATAGAAAAGATTTAGCACTGACTTGAGAACGGTTTGCACCCGTCAGTCCTGCTTTGACTAAATTTGCATAAAAATTCACTGAGTAGATGAAAAAATGCGTCACGGGAAATAGGGTACATTCGGGAAAAGTGGAAACAATTTCTGAACGCCACTTGAGGGCTTTTACATGCAAAATTTGTAATTCATAATGGCGAGGGTTGTAGCTATTTACAAATATTGGCTTTCAGGTGTTCCATTCTTGCAACCAATTTTTTTCTTTTTTCCATTAAATGGACGGGGAAGGCATGTGCGATGGAGTCGAAACTCTGTGGTAAATGAAATTTTGAAATGGTGATTGGTTTTAGAGCAACAAAGCTTCCTGGATTGATTGATGAGTCCTTATTAATTCAATCAGGGGGTAAAAAACAGCGTCCGATAAAACAGGTTTCCAAGAAAAATTACTCCTAAAATGTGAAACGTGGCCACCAACCTCACTAATGCATACGTTCACAGCTGCGTCGCTGAGTATGTCTAACTTATTTGCACGTAATTCTGTGTAGCGAAATCATTAAATTCTCCGGTACTATCCCTAGGAAAATACATAAAAACAATGTCAGGATTATCCTGCGTATAGCAGAGTGTATAGCGGAGCAAAGAAGTATGCAAATGACGTAACAAATCAAATCTAAAGAAAGGCAGCCAGCAGACCTCTAGCCTGCTTGCTCGTCGTTTTCAAAGAAATGTACAGCTGCCGGTGTGGTACGTCTGCATTCTTAGTAGAATATCCGCAGGGAATATTCCTTGAAAGCGAAAAGGGAAGAAATCACGAAAGCAATGACGGAAGTAGCTGCTCAAAAAGAGGGAGACAAGGATGCCGGTTGTGGTAATATCTGGTTGCAATGATTCCTCGGGGAATCAGCCACGTTGTCTAGAAGTGCTCCTGCAACTTGGCTTGAGGGAAACCAGGAAAACAATTTCAGAGGCTAACAGGAAAATATTCGCTTTAAATAGCTTCAGTCCTATGCCATGTGCCAAGCAAGAGGGAAGTCGATCCAAGCGCTGGAATTCCTAAAGTTACAGGGGATGTAATGAAAGCGCAGTTAAGAAAGGTTTGAATTTCGTCTCACAGCTATTGTCATTTCTCTTGAGATTTTTAGGGAAAATATTCTGCAATTGCTACAAATTTATGTCAATCTGGGATGATTTTTTTATAAACTTGATTTAGACCAAATGAAGAACAAATTATTAGACTCGCAAAGACCGTAGGGTGCAAGGAACTTTAATTAATATTCCCGATACGAAAACAATTTGCTCCACTCAGCAACAAGCAGGAATAGCTTGAGCAAACGAAAGCATTTCACTGCAAGTTGCCCTTTTCCATTCTTAGCACGTTACATGCTTGAAGTCAAGAGGTTTATTCAATTTTAGAAAAAGAGAACATACCAACGCAGACTTCTCAATAGCGCCGTCTACACAAAACGACATAATTCGCTTTTTCCCTATGCGAGCATAATTTTCTTTATCTTGAAACAAAACAAGAAAGAGAATAGTAACTTCTAGGATGATGGCAGAAGCCTTAGATTTAATAGCATGGCTAGAAGTCACCTACTTAAAAAACACTGGGAATACTCCTTTACCAGTTGGCAATTCTTCTTTAAATGTGCTCTGTTTACCATTATGTATGTGCATGTGTACACAGTTATGTAAAGAATTGAACATTAAGGAATGAGTATAAAGTGGAAATGTCCCATTTTCAGTTTTCTTTTACTGCACAGAATTACCATAAGATAGTGATTGGGGTTAAGTGGTGGCGCTATGAAAATGTAAATTTCTCGGGATTCTCCTCATTACACATACAACAGGTTAAATGTAAAAAGGCAGAAAAGCTGGCAGCAAGATGCCTACTTTGAATAAACATCTTCAACAATTTAGATTTCTTGAGACAATAAGCACAGATGAGGTGCTTGTGGGACACTTTTAATAAGTTGGTGATATATTCTAATTAGGGAGATATTTTCCTGGAAATGTAGGTTTTCATTTAAAATTCAACTTGGAGAGGAAGTTAAGACATTAAAGGAAAAAGTGAAAGTAAAATGGTAAACAACTGGAGACCGGAAGTCTAAAGTACAAAAGTTTTGTTGTTTTCTTATTTCAAAAACGTTGCATATAGTATATCTGCTACGAGATTATACTATTTCTTGTTTACATGTCCAGGCATCACTGCATAAACTATTGGTAGCAACGCATCCCTAATCAAGAGACTAAACAGATAACCTTAAAATGCTGGTACCAGAAAACGATAACTCGGCTTACATTAGAGGTTTCGATGAACGGGAAAGTTTTATTATATATAATATGGCTACTATTCACTGGGATACAGCGCGCCAACCACACCTACGCGCTATTGTTCGCGGTTCACTGAAATACCCTTCAATTCTCCCTATTAATCCAAAGACGCTCGTACTCCCCTACTGTTATGCGCCAATTCCTTCTGGGGCGACTCACTCGGCGGCCATCTTGGGAGAGTGCGTGCTACTGCATGGTCTCGCCAGCAATGTAATTGTCGCCCCTCTTTGATGTGTGACCTATCCACTGTCAATTCGCCGACAAGGTTCTTGTTTGTAGTTGGACTAATCATGATACCCCGATACAAAAATCTGTAACGTGCCTGCTAATGATTACATCGTTATTGCGGGTGACCTAAATGCCAACTGGAAAATTTAGAAAAATGCCAACGATGAAGCAAAGAAAGCGATCGCTGCTTCCTGATCGGTCCATTCCAAAGATCTTTACGATAATCTGGACACTAGAGATGAGGAGAGGTATCTGTATCGACTTGTCAAAATCCCACATCATCGCACACAGGATATCGTACAATTCCATTGCTTTAATGATAAGAAAAGTACTTTTCTTATCGACCCGCGACGGATAGATGGCGAGAATATTTCGAGCAGATATCAACTGAAGAATTTATTCATCCTTTACTTCCACATTTGGAGCAGTTCCACCTGTCAGCGTAACCCAAGTCGAGGAAGCAATAAAACGAATAAAATCGGGGGAAGGAACAGAACCTGACGGCAACCCATCTGAGTTCTGGAAAGCGACGACCTGAGATTCAACACTGTGGCTCAGTGAATTCTTCAATTGAGTTATTCACCAACGCTATCTGACTGGTAAGAAAAGACCACCGTTCCGAATAAAAAAAGGGTAATCGAAGAGAATGTTGAAATCACCGTCCGATCCGGTTGGTGTGGGACCATTTAGATTTTTGAACGCATTCTTTGGAACCGTATTCGCAAAAAGTGGAAATAAAGATGAATCAAGCCGGGTTTGTTAAAAACTGCGGAACTACTGACGCAATACAAGCTGCGCGGTTAATCATGGAGAAACATTGTGAGAAGCATCGCCGTCTGCACATTGCATTTCTAGATCTAGAGAAGGCGTTTGACCGTGTGCCGCACGAACTCATCTGTTATGCACTTAGTGCGAGAATAACTCCTGCGCTGGGTTCAACTGCTGTGCCGCGATCCGAAAAGTAAAGTTCGAGGTTTGGTGGGCATATCAAAACCACTTCGTGTTGTTCATTAAAAAAGCGCCCTCATACGTCATTTGTCATTGTCTAGCGGCCCATACACTACATTATGCAGATGATATTTTCCTAGCGTCGCATAGCAAAGCTGATCCGAACAGCTTGTCCAAAAATGGAATGATCGCCTAATACAACAAGGTGTCAGATTGAATCTGAATAAAACAGAATTTTTGACGATGGATCCCCATGAAACAGGCTATCACCGAAAGTGTCATTGACCTGCCCAAAATTTAGTGATTTGAATATCTCGGGTCAAAGTTATCAGCCAATGGTGACTTGCGTTATAAAATTGCTTCTCGTATTAGCGGAATCTGGATGAAGTGGCGTTGCACGAAAGGCATTCTTTGTGATTAACATATCGACGAATAGCTCAAATCTAAAATTTACGGCAGTCTCGTCCGCCCTGTAGCTCTCTATGGTTCTGAGTGTTGGCTGACTATAAAAAAACAATGAACTATGTCTTGCGGTAATGGAGACGAAGATGTTGCGTCGGTCTTCTGTCGTGAAACGCTTTGATCACTGCCGAAATGAGAAAATTCGCAATTGATATGGGGTTGCACCGATCTTGGAAAAATTGCGAGAGAGGGCGTCTTCAATGGTATGGTCACGTAATTTGCGCCACGCAGAATTCACTTGCCAAGATGGTCTAAACATCCATGCCAACCATAAAGTCAGCGGGAATAACGGTGACTTGATACGGGGACCGTAATTTGAAAACCTCGCGACTTCATCCAGATCAGACAAATGATAGAGAAAAATGGTACATCTGGGCATGACCAGTCGACCCTGCTTGTGAACGGAACAAAGGCTAATGGAAAAGAAGATGTACCCCGATGATAAGTCGCGGACAAGTGTAAAGGTTTGGAGCTTTTGAGTGGCAGTGGTGGCCACTTTCCATGTGCTTTTCCCATATAGCAACACAGAAAGGACCTAGCTTGATTGTGGTGTTAAGGTAACTGAATTTCCAGATTTTAAACAGGACGCAGATCAAACGCTGTCAATGTGTCGAGCGACACTCAGTTCGGCAGTGCAGTCGTGTTGTTTACCTTCAGTCCAAAGTATAAGAGAGGCTGGCGCTCTTTTAAAATTCAGAGTTATTTGGCCAAGGTTCTTGATTCGGTGAGAGGTAGTCAACGTAGTTGATGAAAGACGTCATAGCTCGTTGAACTCCTCCACTTCCACCGGACAAGGCAGCGTGAAGAACATCACCAATAACAAGAAGAAATAATATCGGTAACAGGATGCAACTCTAGTCGACTCCAGTTTAGACCTCAAATTTCTCAGACATTTTACTTCGTTGTTTAAGTACATTGATGGGCGAAATGATTTGCATCGGATTTGATACGGTTAAGAACCATGGTGAAGTGTTCTTCCACCTCTTCGGCTTCTCATTATCGTAGATGGGAAGTCGATCGTTAACGTCGTTCGCATTGTGGCGCGGCAGCAGACATCGCTACAGGGGTGAAGAGCAGAGTAGGTGACGGAAAAAAATATGAGATGCCAAACTCATATTTTTCCTGGCAATTAATTTTTTTCGCTCAATGTTGAGTAACCAAGTAAACCCCTTTCAATCTTCAACTTATGTGACAGTAAAAAAAGACGGATATCGAATATTGTAATATTACGAATATTGTTGGTGACTGTGTTGTTCTTCATAATTATAGTGAAAGAGTTATGTAAAAAGTAATATTATAGTAATTTGAATTACAATAAAAACTGTACCTAATCAGGACTCGAATACTGAAAAAAAAAAATTAATTGCCAGGAAAAATATGAGTTTGACATCCCATATTTTTTCCGTCATCTACTCTGCTCTTCACCCCTGTAGCGAGGTCTGAACTGAGTGGAGAGCGCGGGTGACGCCATCTGTCCGCTGGTATTCGCAACATTCGAAATAAATTTCGCGAATCCTGCCGCGCCACAGCATCATCACACATCACCATCGAAAGATTTGCGACCGTATGCAAGTTGAATCGTGATGCGAAATACCCTTTTGAAATGATAGCGTTCTGCGCACCTTCTGCTTCCCTAACCAGCGGAATAACAAATTCTCTTTTGTTACGATGCACATTACGCTGCACTTTCTGAGATTTTGCTCGGCATCAAGGTGTGAATGCATCACGCCTACCATCACTTACAGCGGTCAATTGAGCCTCCAAATCTTTTCGTTCATCGATCCGCTTCTATGAGCACCCGAAAATAGAGCATTTTTTAGGATAGACCAATCTTCGTCGAAATTCTCAGGTAGGTTATTCAGTGTATCTGGCGTCCGATCACAAAAGTGGCTCTTCTACTGTCGCGCGACAGCTGGATCATACAAACAGTCGATGTTGAACCTGTGGGGTTGCAGCTGTCCAGATGGGGGGGAAGTGACGGACGCAAAATGGGAGCGGACGTAAGCGGCCATCTTGTCGGAATCGTTCAGTCTTTCTGAAAGCGGCTCCAAGGTGAAAAGATCGTGCCCTATGGTAGCCGTCAGAAACAATCCGACACCGGATTCGCATCTGCTACCACTCGCCTGTCGAGAGTAAAAAACCATAGTGCTATAACTCCGGCGAGAAAATCGGAATGTCGAACTTATATCGTAGGAATTCATGCTTGAGTTAGAGAAGCTATTGTGTGGACCTTTGCTACCATTGTCCAGGAGCACATTGCAGAAAGTAATTATTGATCGCTTTCGATAACCAAAGGTCTCTACCCGGCAAGTTTTGTTGAGGTGTTGGCATTTCGGTGGAAGTACATTTTTGAAATTCGCAGGTTACTGGCCCAGAAATTTCTAGCGTTTTTGGTTGCCGGTAATAAATCGATTGAGTAAAGACAGTTTTCAGACTCTCCCGCCATAGAAAAGCTTCCTGCATAGAGCAGCGGTTTGAATCTTAAAGCGCTTCGTCCTCGTCGGTCACTTTTATTGTGACACTCGGTAAAGTGCTTCTTTGCCTTGATGCAGATAAGGATAATACTGTCACTGTAAAGAGCGCTTAGCCTCAATATTTCGTCGAGGGGTTTTACAGCGGTTTTTCGAAAACTGGATTTATTATAAGCTTAAATGTAAAGGATGCGTTCCGGCGAATTGCGTATTACATGTATGTGTATAGTTATAGAAGAACGTTTGATTTTTTCAATATGATGTTTTGAGCAAAACCAACTCTTTTTTTTTTAAAAAAAGTTCGAAATTTCGACAAAAGTCGTCGGAAAATTATTAATAAAAAACTATCTAATATACCACAAAAATCCTATGTACTTCTATTCGGAATGCAGTTAGTTATAAGTCAAGATTGGTTCAAGTTATGAGTTCTCCCTCGAACATCATCTCGCTACTGGTGTAGCGCGGCTTTGGCAAAATGGAGCCAACTGGCCCGGACACCATGAATCCAGGAATCATCCCAGGTGCGGTAATGTCTAGATAAATCGGGTGCCAGAAAGTAGAATCTTCGGAGGAAGGTGGGGACAAACTGGTAACCTCATTGAGACTGGACGAAGCAAACATGAAGCGTGAGACCAACACATACGTGGTGAACGCTATATTGTGCTTCGCGCCAGGATCTTACCTGCATTTACACTATTGTGCTGGCGGGTAATGAAATCAACAAGAGGATTGGAAAACCGACACGAAGACGGGAAAGAAAGAAGAGGATGTATGCCCAAGCTGGAGCCTCATTTTTGACTGCCCTAGTGAGAGTTTCCTCCAAAATGTTAGAGAGATAATTTACTATCCTCTGAAGTTCCTTTGGAAAAAAAATTAGAGCCTGGAACGAAGCCAAGAGTGAAGCTTTTTGCGATGGATCCTCGATTTATACTGCACCGATGAGACTGGCTTGAAGTGGCAAAGTGGGAATGAAGCTTTTTGCGATGGATCCTCGATTTATACTGCACCGATGAGACTGGCTTGAAGTGGCAAAGTGGGAAACAAGTAATCCCAGGCTTGAATTCTGTCGGTCAGCCCAAGTTCGTTATTGTGAAGATCCAACTGCAGCCAGAGAAGGTGGTAAATGGAAAACAGGAAAAGGCGCTGCGTGAAGAGTTAAGACTTTCTATGAGTAAATGCATGGGTACTGCTGCACCTCCAGATGCCATGATTCTCAAAGCAGTCAAACATGAAGGAATCGAGTCTCTGGCGGTGCGATGTAAGGAAAACCTGGTTACACCCCGAAAGTGCCAAACGCTTTTAACTGTTTTCTATTACATCCTTGCAAGAGCCTTTGCTTCGGTTTAATACAATTTGTGGCATCGGATCAGATGAAATATCTATAAGGCTGAGGGCTTGTGTCCTGATATCAAGACGGTTGGAGGCAACCATGCTGAGACAGGTCTGTTTTCAGGACCTAGTTGCGGTCATCTTACAATACCAGATTAATGGCGAGAGGAAAACCATCATAGTTACGCCTTCTTGCTTAGCCTATGATTCTTTGAGTCCTCCACCGACGCAAGAGTTAAGGGATCTGATAGCGTACGCACGATAAAATGTTCTCGAATTCTTAACAGGTTGCGATACCTATGCTCAATATATCTGTTTGGGGAGTAGCAAATGCAATGCCAAATGAGAAGTTATTTGATTTCATCACCTTAGCTGATCTCACGACTGCAAATGTAGGGTGCGCCCCTGCAATCGCGGCGCCAAGAAGCAATGAAATAATTGACCTAAAATCTGGACTTCAAAGTTGTTAAGGTTGATTACACACTGGCGGGTGCTAGACGAAGTCTTACTGTTAGATCACCGATACCTAGAATTCAGGCTGATTATTGCGGAGGAACAATTCGTAATGCAAGGCCGAAATCCTAAGAAAACGGATTGGATAAAGTTCAGTGAACTACTTGACAATAAAGTACAATTCCCTAGGCAACTAAGGACCCCTTTGGTGATGGAAGATGAATTGGAAAACGGTAAAACGGTTCTTTGGTAAAACCAAGAACTGCATAAACTCAGGAAATCAACCAAACGACTTCTGAATGATTGTAAAAGCAATATGAATGAAGACTGGTTAACATTGCGGAACTCACAGTGTGACTATAAGAGGCTCGTTATGTGTTTGAAACGAGACTCCTTTGGAGCGTACTGTGAGGAACTAGAAGTAAAAGAGAGGCTTCAAGACTGTGTAGAGTCATTAGAAGGGAAGATTCGGCTAAGGTAAAAAAGGAACTGATGGTAATTTCAAAAATTCTGGACTGGAATCTATAAAAACCCTCTTGGAAGTGCACTATCCAGGAAAAGTGGTGAGACAAGTAGATGGGGGAGAATTGGCGGTTCCTTCAACCACTTCAATATGTAAGTGTTGCAAGGAGAATTGTGAGCAGAAGTGGGTGTCGATCAATACCTGACAGCAAAAACAATGGAACACTTCTCTCAAGGAGGTATGCTGTCTGTATTTCTGTGGCCCATGTTGATCACTCACTCACTACCATCCGAACTGCAAAATCTGCCGATACACGCCGATGCAGATGGCGCAGCTGTACTAATTGCTGGTAGAGATCTTGGCGGGTATTTCGGAAACTAGGTACCGTATAGTGGCAGCTTCGCCCTCCTATTGTATTAAATGTCAGAACTGAAGCCAATCTTCGAAAGTATTAATCAAAACTTTTCGTTTGATACCCCACATTACCATTACCATGTATGGGGAAAAAACATTACATTCCCCTTTTGCATGTATGGAGATTCCTTAAGTTATAAAACGATATAACTGCGTGCGTGACCGTTCACAGTTTCATCTTCCTACCAAATTTGATGCCACTCCGTACAATCGTTTCTGAGAAAAGTGCGTGTGACAGACAGATGAACAGTAAACCGATTGGTTTTATTTTACACAAAACCTTAAAAAGAAGAAAACTAAACTGGAACTCCCCCATGTCGGAACCTGAAACAATAAGGCTAAGACTGTTTTCCAAAACTGAGGACAAGCTTGCCGTAATGACAGATGGCAAAACCTAAATCCTTCTAGACACACTGAACCTAAAAAGAATCCAGAGTTTATTCTGTCGAAAAGGATAGGAAGACTTGCATGAGTATTGTAGGCATTCTCTAGCTGGACATATAGGAATAGGAATTGTATAAGATGAGACATGCCCTTCCTGTAATGAGGAAGCGGAATCCTCGGAGTATGCCCCACCCATGGACGCATCAGATATCAGATCTTTGTTGCTGATGTACTCCAGCTGAACAATACGACTGGACGAAATAATAATAATCACAGAAATTTTCTCCAACTTTAAATCTGGCCGCTTGCTGCCTTTAGGTTGAACCTCTAGAGATTCAAATCATCAAACTACCCCGGTGGACACACCGCAACATAAACTAATATCAACAGACCCTCAGGTTTTAGCCCGAGAAATCATCTCTCTCCACTAATGAGTCAAGTGAAAATTGCACGCCCCCGTTCAAAATTGCACATTATTTTGTTGAAATTTCTCTATTCCGGCCCAGGGTAAATCACGACCCTATTTGTTGGTTTTGTTGTATAGTGGTCTCCACATTGCCAGTAATTCCAGCAAGCGAGTGTGTCTAGAATTTCAAACGAAAAATTTGAAGCACATATTCATGAATTGGAGGAGGTAACACGTGGGCTTTGCTGAGAATTAGTGAGCATGCAGGCAGTACAGCAACCATATTCCCTTGCCGAGCAAGAAGATAGCACATAATATGCCATTCTATCGTTCTTTCGTAGAAGAATTTAAGGGAGGATACCCACTTAACATTTCCCGAAGGCAAGGGATGCTACCCACAGACATCGTTTTGTACGAACAACTTTTCCAAGTTTTAAAATGATTATAATATTTCACTTTGATGCTACGAATTTCACACCTTGGACGTGAATATTGACCAAGTTAAGTCTAAAATGGCCTATTCGAAGTAATCAACGGGAATACACTTTCGGCCCTAACTCCAATAATGCGTTAAGCCTGCATAAAAAGGATGCCGGGAATACGTTTGAAATTTCTTCTGAGCCGCTTAACAGGCTTCTCCATCTGTGTTTGTAATCCTACTATGTTTGGTTCTCCTCTGCTTATTTTCTTCCAATAAATTACTCCACGTTGGATAGATAGTAGTATTGATTATTTCATAATTTAATTCTTTATTGCGTTTATGTATTTTTCTTTTTTAATTTAATTTAATTTTTGTATTTTTCAGTTTGGTAAGTTTTGCTTCTATTTTATGTTCAATGTTTTAAACAGGAAGTGTTTCTATGGGGATTTACTTGTGATCCCCGGTTAGAAAGAGAGTCCTCCTACTGGTGCCTACTGGCAGCTGGATCATGCGAGTGGACCGTGAACTCAGGGGGTTGAGGCTGTCCACCCCTATGAATGAATGCGTTTGCAATATCAAGTGATAATCACGTTTGAGGCGATGTAAGCGTCTTTCTTGTTTCCCACAGGAGCCAGGTAACCCATCACGATTGCAATGTCACCTCTACTATTGAGATGTTCTTTAGTATCCACCGGGAATTCGTAGTCAATTTCCGTCTAATATTACCAAGTCATAGATGCGAGCTCCGTAGGTTCAGTAATCATTAATTCAATACCAGATTCCCGCCTGGCAGACTTGCCTGAGTACAGTACCAGAGTGAGGAAAGAGAGAGAGGAGCCGTCCCTCAATTTCACCACCGTACCTCGTTTAACCCCAGAATTTCAGCCTGTACAACTGCAATTGGAGCAAGCCAGGATTTTGTGAAGTTTGACTTTTTCTTTTAATACCGTCATCGAGTGGTGTTTGCTCATTCCAGGGCCAATCATAATTTGTTGACAAAAGCAAAAGACCGTGACCGTAAGGTCAATCCCATTACGAGGCGTCGCATTTTAGGACAAGTATGGCATACATTGAGCTACCTATCTCAATGGAACATCAACTTCCCATCATAGTAGTAATTATAAGAAGACTACATACAGAAGGAGCAAATCAGTTTAGGAACGAAGTGCGTGATACATGTGGTTTATGTAGACGGTCCTTTTGCGCATGTTTCCTCAACCCGTGCATCACATACACTGTACCAACTCCATCAAACGCTGCGGGGAACTCTTCACTTGTAAATGATCGAAGAACGTCGAACATGTGCGATGATTTTCATGCACTATACAGATTCAAGGCTTCTCATTTACTCCTGTAGACGGCCATATGATTCGATTTTCTACCGATTAATGAAAATAGTAAAGTGTGATGCTGTATCAGACTGGAAACTTTCGCTTTGTTGCGCAGAGTTATTTGGCCAACTCCTCAATGAGTTGCTGTTTGCGGAAAGATGACATGATCCACTGAATCCGTTTACCTCGCCCAGCCGAAACAACATGAAACACACCACCGATAACGAGGTGATAAAATGTAACCCAGACCGACTCCGCTTTAGACTTCAAAATTCCCCAAAGTTCTATCCTGCTGTTGCATGTTACGTGACAAGATAGAAACGTAGAATCTTATCCCTGAAAGTTGATTGCGTTATATATGCATGGATGTGTATGACAAAGTTTCCTCTACCTCTTCGTCTTCTACTCATAATTTACAGACATTTCTCCATACGTGTTTTTTGGCCATCCGCCATTAATTCATTGAATCTTTCTTTGTAGTGACAAACCTAGCTACTCAGCTAATTATAGCAAATAGAGAGAAGTTTTCCAGGAGAGCTATCCACTCAGTACTCCAAAGAAGAGTTAAACAGACAAGAATAACAAGGACATTCTTGAACCGAGCTCTGAAGGCTGATTCTGTTGATCATATATATACATCTTAGACGCAAACATGGACATCGAAGGTACCTTGAATTATGCCTCATTCGTTGTGATTAGTGATGTGGCAAGATGGCGTGAAATCGATTTCCTGGTTTTCAGTTGGGTTCTTCAAATGATATAGTGTAGAAAAATCCACATATTGGTTAGGGAGGAAGTCTATTGAGGAGGTGGGATGAGGTTTTTTCTCCTCTGTTATTGCTATCGGTAGTAAGCACCTTGCTATGGCTCCTGAAGGACGCAAAGGTGTTTGGACAAGCATTTATCGACGTAAGTATGTGACCCATTGAATGCAAATCTGCACATAATCCACAGTTGATCGCATGCTAAATAGACTGGACTAGCTGTGTTCACTAGGAGGCTTTTTTTGTGTAGTAGGGCAGGTAAATTTGTTTGGCAATGATATGCCGTCGGACTACCAACTAAACACCTCCCCGTCATCAGAGAACTAGCCTGGAATCTTTCAACACATTCCTTCGGTGTAGCCTTCCGCGCTCCCGGCTTAGGAAGATTTCGATTTAGGGAGTTCCTCTCACCAAAGGGAGGAGAGAGGAGGAATGGAGTTACTAGTCCAAGGAATCTCTCGCCACCCACCGATCGAGCTCAGTCTTCTTTGTAACGAGAGGAACCCGAACGTAATGCCTGACAAGACTCCATCAACAGCACTCGTCACCATCTCTCTGACAATGTTGTTTGGAGAGAGCTCCCCTGTCAATTCGTAAAGTTGCTAATAAAACCTTTTCCATCCTCCCATGTCCGCTTAGAAATTTCGTAAGAAAATAGTCAATGCCATCATGCTTTCGATTCAGCCACGAATTTGAATTTTCGAAGAGTCATTTTGCCAAGAAAGCTGCCACTCTGTTAGTGTGCGTCGTCATTTTTCATTTCATTTTCATTTCAATATTTACCCTTGCGATACCTTTATGTTTCTTATTAAGGAGGGCAACGAAGATCACTCCCGCAATCACCATCACGGCCGGTTCTGAGACAATGCAATAGGCAGATGCCACTCGCAATGCTACACATCTCTGCACCTGAGCAAGGCGCTCGCAACACACTTCCTTCCCTAGCGCATAGCCTCCGCGCCGTATAGGGCCTTCCAACATCTACATCAGCCGTGTTTTAAGGAGCATTGTCCGTTAGGATCGGGGGCTGTGTGCCTCAGCTCGATGAACCACATCCAGCGCTTCCAAAACAGTGTAGACCGTGGTTTTTGCCGCCATCTCTAGAATTTATTTCCCTCTGGATTCTGAGTGAAGTATGTTTCATTCAAGCACTCTTGTATTAGAGCCATCTCCTACTAGAATACTTCACTCGGTGCATTCCAGTGTATGTTAATTTGTTGGGCGTGGATCATGCTAGACACCGCCCAGAATCCGCAAAGTGTGCAGCGCTCTCACCTAATTTTCGCTGCAGGTCTTCGTTTGGTAAACTACCTGACCGCATCCACAACATGTTGTCTTCCTATCAGGTCTCTGGCAAGCTGCAGACGTGGTGAGGATTACCCGTATTCGGTCCCTGCATACTACCTATTCAATTTTGATTTTCCCGCTGGTAACCAATTTCCTTGCGTGTCAGTCGGCTACTTATACCACAGTGAGTTTTTGGCCTCAATAATTGACGGAGGTAGTACCCATTCGGCCGTTGCTTACCTCCAGATATTCACGCTAGATTCACTTCGACTTTTGCTGCGAGGGAGTAAAGATTTCGAATCTCTAGGCAACACATAGGCTGGAGAAACGAAAGCCTTCTCCGCAGCAACCTCCGTCCTCATCGTTTTCCTTATGGAAGACTTTTGCTCCACTGTCTTTGGGCTTGATCGTTTAGCGGATTTTACCGAAAACTTCTGCAAATGTGGTATCTTCCGTCAGTTTATTGAGCAGTAGTAGAGTAATAGTCAGGAACGGGTGTACGCTCGGGGGCAAAGTCCCTACACCAGTTACCTGAGGCCTTACCTACACTTAGCTGGCCGCAGAACTCACGGACGAATCAGCGCTCGCTCGAAACAACGTGGTCTGCTAATGGCGGTTCAATGCACACTACACGGGTAATGAGGGGGCTGGCTCCTGATACACTTCAGAACTACCACCTTGGCAGAGCTAAACTCATATCATCCCGTCGACTTCGGAGCCCACCGATGGCTCCGAGGACTCGAATCGTCGGATGGTGATGTTTAAATATTTGTCGACAGACACAAATTTTTGCGGAAGAATCCGGGACTTCTAGAGCGCCAGTACTATTGTTCCTTGAGAAGTGGGACATGAAGGCCCTGTCTTTGAACAGAGTCCTTAAATTATCGACATGGAAAAATGATGGTCTCGGCTGGTTGTGACCAAAGGTGAGAAAAGCGACAAGACCGTGCTCCACTTCATATACTGCTGCCCGGCTTCCTCATACTTTGATCATAGTTAGACTTAAACTAGGCGGCTTTCGTCCTCAATATCATTCATACATTTTGAGATTCCCGAAATTTTGCGAGTGCAGCTGCAGGTTGTTGAATAGACTATTTTAGAGGTTAGTACAATGGGCATGGGTGCTTCAAATTTCATCTCCTTCCACCAAACCAAGTCGGCAAATTAATTTACAAGGTCTTAGTTACCTAATTAATAGCTGTAGGCACACAACAATATCACTTTTATTCAAACATAAACCTATCTCTAGTAATTAGAACAGACTCTGTGCATTATCAATTTGTAATTAAAGTATTTATTTTAATCCGGACCAATCATCTACATTGATCTGAACGTACGTTTACATCAAACTCCCACGTTAAAATGCAGATAACTCCATGAAGACATATATTTGTCTAGCATCAATAACATGAGTGTCTGAATTTTCACTTTTCATTACAAGGAATCAAGGAAATCCGGTGGCAAGTCAACACCAGCATATCCCTTTAATTTGCTTCTAGTTCAAGTGACATTGAAGCCTTCACATCAAACATACGCTCAATTAAATCCAACTTAGAGAAGGTGATCAGTGGTGTATATGCCAATCTCCTTATTTGGACGGGACGTGTAAACATCCTGTAGGCGGTTTAAATAAGGTTTAATGAGACAGGATTGAGCGCTGTCAGTCAGTGCCAGGACTCCACTGATGTACTTACATTAATGATGCACAGTAGCTTTGCGTGGACTCCGTTCATTAAAAGCTAAAGGGATGCGAAATTAATCCTTGTCCAACTTGAGTGATTTTATATTGGAAATAATTTCCTCTGTGAAACTAATTAAATGGCTCCATGGAAATGAGCCGACCTAGCGGGGCGCGTAATGTGCCTGCATTTCAAACAGTTTTGCGTCATTCTGATTCGCGATATTCGAATTGCTTGTGAAGTTTTGATTCTTTTGCTAAATGAGCCAGAAATTCAATATTGAGAAAATGTATCCCTCACCACTTTTGATGACGGGAATAATCTCATCCTTCCTTTCGAAGTGTTTTGGAGCTCAATCGATTTTCCATCTTCCACTCAAACAGTCCCTTTCCAAAGGAACACCCTCTATCTTTGTTCATTATAAATGAATCAACTCTACAACATCCCAAAGACACTGTACACCTTTCACCAATTTGCAGAAAATCATGATTTACTCGTAAGTAAACATCAAACTTGGAAGCACATCATCCTATTACGAATACATCCTGCTCCCATACAAAGAATATGAACCCTCCGTCAAGAAGGCGAGTCTAACTAAAGTGACAGTTAATACAAGAGCACTTTGTTCCCATTGTTGCCAAAAGAAATGAGATATCATCTCGTTACGTTACATAAAAATGAATGATGAAAAAGAAAACTCTTATTAACGACAAGAGCTGGTTCACAATCCGAAGATTCATGAATTATATACAAGGAACGAGAAATCAAATCCAATTCTGAAAATATTATACAACCCCCAGGCTGGGTAGGTTTTCGATGGGTGTAAGTCGTAATTCAATGTACATACAGCTCTGTGTAGGTGTTACGTCGGAGAGGGCGCTTACCATCTCCTTAAGACGTCATTCGGGGAATCATCCCCTTTTTACTTCTCGTTCAGTACACTTAAGTGTACATTAGAATGCGAAAAATATTTTCCTGACAGCGAAGGCGACTTTAAAAGTTGGTGGCAGCGTCCTACAAATATAATGGAGTTCACTATTCTTTGGGATGTCTAGACGGCGTTCTATCGTGGGGGATAAATTTCGGGTTCGCCTTTTTAAGGTCTTGTGTGAAACAAAACATAAGCTATCTATCTATATTTTCGGAGAAGGAAATCCTTAAAGGATATTGTCACATATGTTTCCCATTCCCTATGTATAATATATAAAGCAATGCAGGGTCTACTAAACCCTCCCTATCTCATCTCAGCTCACCAATCGCTCTCGAAACCGCATCTTCCCCGCTTCTTCTGCTTTCTTTAGCCTACATTCAGTTTTCCTGGCACGAAAGCAGGTTTCTTGGTGCTACCATCTCCTCTAGATTCTTTCTTTCGTTTATGTATCTGAAGCACTGAAGGGTCAGTTTTCCAGTCTAAATTTAAGAAAATATCTGTGATCCAATTTCTATAGGATTATAGTTAGATTTTCTGATCTTTCTCTGCACCCTGACCTTGATATAGGCAATCTGTGCGTGGATCCAACCATCCTTTCGTAATGGTTCCCGCAGGTTTCCACATGCTCAGATATTTTTTCGTTTCATCATTCTTCACGCATCTGTCAAGGGAACTAGACCCATTCCGGGTTCGCATAATTTCATCATACTTCTATCAACCACATTTATCTTGTAGGCACTGCCAGCGACATGGAGTGCAGCTACCCAGATGGCTTTGCAAAGAGGAATATGGAACTCAAAACTCTTGATTTATGTAGCCCGCGGGTGCTTCTTGTTCCTCCGATATTTTGTCATTCCAAACATTTCAACAGCTCATTTTGAAGCGACGATATGGGTGCCTACTGTGACGGAATCAGATAAGGATATATCTCGTTTTGAATAGCAGCGCCTCCATTTTAATTTTCAATCCAGCATTCTCCTGCTTACTTTGGATCGGTGTACACAACTCGCAAAACCCACTATCATGGTTCTTTCAACAAATGGATCGTTAAGGACATTATTGGAGACCCGTTGGTACAGTGTTTTCTTCCTTAGGTTTCCCATCTGTTTTATACCAGGATCTTCTTTCTTTCACTTGGGCACTCAGGACAGTAGCTCTTACGATTCATACGTCTTCTATATAATTTCATTCATACCAACCAATTATGCCTTTCACTTTACCATAATTAAAAACGGAGCATCAGTTGCCGACACAAGAAGTGCGACCGATAAAATTTTAAGGTCCTACGCTATACGCTATGCCCCAAATTTTCTCTCTAATGACATTCATTCAGCTCTTTGGAGCCGAGCAAATGTCTCGTATTTTTGGAGGTTCAAAGTTCATCAAGCATAAATCTAAGAAGAACACCTGTCTCACGGTGTTCCATCCTTGTGATAAAGGACGGCTAAATGGAATGAAAATTTGTAGGTTAGCAATCTCCACTCTTGAAATCTATTTTGCTACCGAAGCGTCGATCACTGCGTGGGTAGAAACGAACTTCATCATCATCATCAACGGCGCAACAACCGGTATCCGGTCTAGACCTGCCTTAGTAAGAAACTCCAGACACCCCGGTTTTGCGCCGAGGTCCATCAATTCGATTTCCCTAAAAGCTGTCTCTACCATAGAGACTTTTCGGGCTGGATCATCTTCATCCATACGGATTAAGTGACCAGCCCATCATAACCTGTTGAGCCGAATTTTATCCACAACCAGATGGTCGTGTTATCGCTCAAAGGGTTCGTCGTTAGTAGGCTACGGAATCGACATTCGACCCTAGATATGAGAAATTTTCAAAGGTCTCAAAGTTGTAGTCTCCTATCTTTATGTTTTCGTTTGACCAGTGCGATTCGATGTATTTGGTTCTTTGTTCTTTGCGTTGACGTTGCCACCATCTACTTGGTCTTGCCTTCATTGCAGCCCGAGATTTCGCACCGTCTGCTCCATCTGGATGAAGGAAGACTGTACATCTCGGTTTATTCTTCCCATAATGTCAGTATCGTCAGCCACCATAGGCCATCTGTATCGCGAATCACTTTCTCCAGGGCCAGGTTAAAGAGGACGCAAGATAGGGCTTCTCACTGTCTTAGATCGTTGTTGATGTTGAATGGTGTCGAGAGTGATCCTTCTGCTTTTATTAGGCCTCGCACATTGGTCAGGGTCCGCCTAGTCAGTCTTATCAATTTCGCCGCGATACCGAATTCTCTCATCGCCATTTACAATTTTACCCTGGTTATATTGTCATCGTATTACAGTCGATGAAAATATGGTGCAATCATCCATATTCTAGCAGTTTTCTATCGCTTGCGATCGAGAAAAAATCTGACTTGTTACTGATTTGCCTGGAGTAAAGCTTCTTTGATCTGGGCCAATAATGTTCTGGGCGTATGGGGCTATCTGACCTAGGAAAATAGCGGAGAATCTTTTATAGATCGTACTCAACAACGTGATACCTCTTTAAGTGTTGCACTTCATGTATGGGACAAATAATGCCTCGTTGCCAGTCGTCAGGCATTACTTCGCTGTCCCACAACTTAACCGCCAGTTGATGATGGAGGAAGGAACTTAGCCACTGCAAATGATGGCTATAGGAAAAGGATTTTGATTTGTTTCGGATATGTGTGTACAGTTGCCAACAGCGATGTCGCAGCTTTCTTGAGTCCGCCCCTCTTTCTCCAACTGAATTCTCACATTCTCAGACAATATTAGCTGAACATTCTTAGCAAAATGACATTTTAGGACTCCAGAGAGTTCTCCCCTAGCGCACTGTGTTCAGGTGCGATCATTATAGGAGTACAAAGGTCACTTCAAAAGCGTAATCGGCTGAGGGCAGGTTAGTTTCCACTTTGTACTTTCCTGATTACATTTCCGAATTTCGGACCATTGTGCAGGAGTATGGGGAATTTAAATTGTCGTTACATTTGGCTTCCATTGATTCTGAGAAGGTTTTTATCTTAGAGGAACTGGTGGTCCAAATTTGACACCATTAGGGCTTTATTTTGCAACTTATATTCTCTCTTTTCGTCATTGTTCATGCTGCTTTGGCTGAAGAACCTGGTGGCGGTTCAACGCTGATCTTTCCTCAATACCTCGACTACGTTGGTAACCTTTGCTTGTTAAGTCACGGAGTTACAGACTTTTTCAAATTAACTCTAAATTTGGAAAAACGCCAATTGAAGTCAGACAGAAAATAAATACCATTAC
Organism: Hermetia illucens; assembly: GCF_905115235.1. Lineage (NCBI taxonomy): Eukaryota > Metazoa > Arthropoda > Insecta > Diptera > Stratiomyidae > Hermetia > Hermetia illucens. Next base: position 64,633,278 of record NC_051849.1, on the reverse strand, counting down.
AACCAAGGTTTTCAGTTTGACTGGTCATCGCATCCTTCCAATCTGCATAAATGGGCACAGTACTGAAAGCGCTTGAAAACACTGGGTCGGATATCACCTATTGCATTAACAACCTCAGATTCGCGTTGCTTGTTTTGTCAGAAATCAAGAAACGCCGAATTTACGACGCCATGATCAAGTTGAGTTTGGTCCGCGCCAACTTTTTTACCAGGCTGCTACTGTCACTTGAAAACTCCACGTCTACATTAGGACTGTGCCATCGAAATACTTCATCCTATAGGCCAGGTGCCTGTAGACATGGTTATTATAATAGAAGGCAAAAGTGGCAGTGTATACCTCACACATTGAGAAAGCGTATGCACTGGAATCATGACAATAAAAATCGGGGAAGAATCCAAGCCTCTACTAGAGTCTTGAGAGGAAAATCTGTAACATTTTGTCAACTATGATGTGTAGGTGTGGTGTATTTACTTTCGGTTTTATATTACCACAAAAATTTACAATTTTTTAGGTATTCTTAAATTCATGTCGGAGTGCCATCCCGCTTATCTGTTTTCTGTGCAGGAAAGCTACTAAAACCAATCCTGCTTCCCCGTAGTACTACATCACAAGATGAAGGTGCTACACCCAATAATTCCAAATTAGTTCGACTGATAGCATTCACAACCCAGCGTTTCAGCTTTGCTTCAGAAGGATCTGATTATGGAGTTTATATCATCCTGACTTTGCTGGAATACGAGCATTCTCTACAACGGTACCAAGATCTCGCCTATAGTTTTCTCCAGATTTCGTCCGAAGAATTTCGCTTAGTCGAAAAATAGGAGCCACGTGTACGTGCCATCGCAGTCGGTTTGTTGCAATCTATTTCCGCTTAGGGAGCCGACAATGGGAAATTTTGTGGAATGTAGTGATTATAAACATATAAGCCACTTATGTTTGTAGAAATAAAGGCGCTACCTGGCTGAGTATACAATGCTCTCTCCCCCGGTCTGCTCTATTAACCGAGTAATTCGTACGTAACTACATTATTACAGTTGTCGACTGAAGTTACGAGCATTCTGTGCTTCCAAGAATATGTTTGTTACTCCGTGTTTCCTTTCCTTTTCGCTCAGTGTGAGGTTTTCAAAAATCCTTTTTAAAGAGGTGCTGCTCTGCCAACAGTTTCATCCTTAGGCGAGTTTTCTCCTCTGGTAGCCGCTCGCTGCTTCCTGAAACTCACACACTTGCAGCTGCGGTTCAAATCGCTCCCTCAAACCATTGCAAATCTTTCTACCTCACCTTACCTAGGACCCTGGCGTGATTTTTTGGGCACGCATTGGATCATTCTCCTTAGGCGAGTCCTTAAGTTGGTTTCACACAATGGAGCATTCTCCTTCAGTGTATTTTTAATTTTATACTTATCAACTTGCCTTATTAGAGTCAGAAACAACCTTTGAGCGAATTTGTCATCCGTTTGTTTTTGATCGAAATCAAATCTAATGCAATTGTTTGCCTTTGGTATAACTAAAGCACTGGCATTACGCTTCTCGAATCTTTAGTTTCATCTCTAGGATATTTGCAACCCTGTCGAGCTAGAAGTTTTCGTCTTTTCCTTGGGATCTCCTTCTTCTCTTCATTAGGTATTGAAAATTATTCCAGTTGCTGTCAATATGTTTTATGGCTTTGTGCACGTTGCACTTATCCTTGTCAATCCTGGAGAGTTCGAATACTTTCTATGCAAGCTGCATGAATTGTAATTTCTCTGGATCGGTCTTGACTTTCTTATATGCGTTTGGTTATATCTTTATCCACACCGTCCTTAGCATAGAGAGATGCGAAATTCCAACTTGACAGGTCCACACTGCGTGTATGATCCAGCAATACCGAGAAGAGCACCCGATAAGAGGGGTTCATTTGGCTACTATCGGGATCAGAAAACAAAGGCACTCAGAGCAAAATGGCTATAAGCCCGAAGAATCTTCCAACGAACGTCTGTTCGTCTGTCTGTCTGTCACACTGAATTTACTCCGAAACTGCTGAAAGAGAAGGATTCCCTACACCAAAATTCGCTCCAGCGGATGCTGCAGTAGTTAAAAGTTCAATCCTTGAGTGGAAATCACCGCAACTGCGACCGCCGTTCGTAATTGCCTCGTTCTCTCTCTTTAATAACTTCTCGAAAATTCCGTACTGTATTTGTCATATGATAATTTTCTGAAAAAAGTAATGTCATAACTTTCGTCCGGAGAGTAATAAACCTGAATGTTGTTGGCATTGGTGATAATGGTTTAGTTATATGTTAATAGGTCAAAGTTGTCGCTGCAATCTAAGACTTTGAATGTCAGTATCGCACTAAAGTGAATAGTTTGACATAATATGTGCATATAGATTGCTATCTGTACCTAGGATAAATGTCCACTTGTATATTCTTATATAAGAAATACACAAAACCTTCCATACCTGAAGCGCCTAGATTCCGGTTTTCTACTTGTTTCTGTTTATTGTTTTTCGTGAGATGTCTTTGAAAATTATTCTTCGAATGCTGCCATTTGTAAAAATCATTTGACCTCAATTAAATGGCTAATGGGCATTTTCTGGCTAGGATCAGATCTTTAAATTCGCTTTCATTGTTTTCTATGCCAATATGGTTGAGCGATTTTTGTGATATTTCCCTTTAACGACATATTTATTTTATTGTATCTTTCTTGAGTAGAAACTAGCAATGAGCTTTCAAATTCTACAACTAAGCTGAGGAGGTATACCGCGGCAATATTAGAGACTGCCTTGGAAGCAACTTCTTTGTTTGTTGTTCTTCATTTCAAAATTTGTCAAAAACTTGTATCTCGTCAAAGAACACCGTTGAGCAATACTTCTTATCCTCCAGTCAAGTCGTTACATCGGATACTATCCTATGGTTGCTCGATTGTAACGTGCTTCTCTCGTTTGTTTGTTCTCCAGTAGATATGCTGCGATTTTTGAAAGTAGCAGACTTATGGGTTTTTAGGATGCAAATTGGGTCTGATCCTTCCCACACAATCAGGAATCATTGTAATCTCTTGAACTTTTGCGAGCCTTATAAGATACGATGTAATAGTACTTTAAACATATTTGGTGGCATTGGTGATAGCGATGAGGTCATGCCCTGAATCTTTCTTTAGGTTCACTTTCTATATCATCACTCAGCCAACTTGTTTGAATTGAAAAGGAAAGCTCCCCTTTTACTCTCCCCGAGATACTTTTGGAAGTTTTATCTTTATTTGCGGTAAGCGGGGACAGAGCAAATATATTATCCAGGTATTTTGCAAGTGCCCCTTTTGTGTGTATCACTTCTGCTGTCTGCTGATCGTAGGTCTCTTTATGTTTTCCATAGGGAAAAGCCTGTTAAGGTGCTAGGCAATAAGCGTCTTAAGTAGCTTTATAACTCCTGTTCCCCTTGATCTCCTTGAGGGCTTCATACAACAAACGACTCGATCCGTCTTATCATTTTTCATATCTGGCGATCTATAGGTTTACTATTCCCTTGTCAACTTGAACTTTACTTGAACTATATGATCTTTAGATGAGCGCCTATGAGCTTTCTGAAATTCAACCAGTTGGTTGATTTGAATGTTAGTTTCTTACCCTTATTCGTTGTTATAGGTACGTTCGCAAGCTTCATAACGACACCCGGGTGGTCTGAGAATAGCTCATAGTATAGCCCGCTCATTATCAGCTTCAGATTTTCAGTGACACCAAAATCAATCAAGTTCGGTATTTTTCGACGATCTACCTGCCAATAAGTAAATTCCTCAAAACAGACGCCACTGAACTGCCTTCCTTTGCAAGTGATCAAGGTGGATCCACAGTAAATGTGCTTAGCATTAAAGTCTCCCCTGGAAAAAATGTATTTCCTAGAGTTTTGAAAAGTTTTCCTATCCTAATCCTAATTTTAGACCGCAGACATGGTTATCTCGCTGGACCACGCCGGTAATCGGACTAAGTTGCTTGAAGGTAGGCTCTGTAGTACTCTTGTTGAGGAGAACGCTTAATAGGGGATCTGATAAGTATTCCAGTGTCACCATACAAGCTTTCCCTTCTGGATGTTCGAATAAGATGGATTTAGGATTTGGCTATTATTTCCTTTTCTTTGGAAAACACCAAGTATGGTATTTCCACTTTATACTAACTAATTCATGTGCATTCCAGTGACATATTTTGAGCTGTTATATCTTGGGCTGAGTACGTACCACTTTGTTATATCATGCCTTGCATCAGGATCTTAAACCGGTTCATTTTTTAAATCAAGGGGGAGCCCTTTCAGCTTCCAGTTTTCTGCCGTGGAGCTTGATTCTAGTCCATTCGAATCCCAACCGCTCGAACACTTTGTAATATTGTGTACCGACGAAGTTTCTACTTTGTAGTTCCTTTCAGACCCTCTGGCAACCTCTATAGCCTCTATAACCCATAACCCCTCAATAATCCATATTAGAAATAAACGAAGCTGTTCAAAATACAAAATGCATCTAAATAAAAATTTTATGGTTGGGTTGAGAATGCAGGATTTTTAAAGAATTTTGGAACAAATACCAAAACGATTTAGTGGCAAACGTGGGAAACCTAGATTATGGAGTGGGCCTCATACGTAGCGAATTTTCCTAATAGTGTTTACGAATGGATAGAGAACAAAAGTTTGCAATAATTTAAGTTAGAAAATTGAGATGAGCTGTAAACTTATATATAACTCTTCTAAGTCCTCTCGAAGGCAAACCCCAAAACTTACATGGAAACTCACTTTCAATATCCAGTTTACTTCCGCATGATTTAACACTATCAAACTTCGCCTCAAACGTGATTATTATATCCAAAGCTTCATTCTCCGAGCAAAATCATCCCCCATTGTTAGAGACTTAACCGAAATTCCATACCCATCCTGTACCCTTGCGTACATACTTGTTCTTCCCATCCCAGGTTGTACAGGTGTCAGGTGAAAGATTTATTTAAGATAGCAATAAATTTTATCTGATTGGCGGTTCGTAGGTGAATGGAGGTATCTAGTACCTGGCCCACACACAACCCGCTGACAAATGTATCAAATGAACTGAATATCCTTTTCACTTCACCTCGGGGCCAACATCACCTGTACTCAGAGCTGACGATACAGTTTGCAACGCGGGAACTGAATACATTTTCACGTATCTGCTCTCACTTAACTCATCGTTCCCGGGCAGGATAGGTGAAAGCTGGAAAGGAAGGTCTCATTAAAGAAACCCACTAGTAATGCCACACATGAGAAATAATTCATTTGGCATACTTGCATGTCTATTTATATGGCGAGAATCCACATGTACCTATATGAGTGTATGAAACTTGACGCCCCATTAATGAAACCGAAAAATCACTTTTTTGGGGTGAAAGTTCTTAACGTTCGGGCATTTGCGTGTTGGCTAAAGTATTTCGGGAAAGTAGTTAAGTACGAAGACGTAAAGCGAATGATTTATGACTTTCTAGGCAAGGATTTTTAAGAAGGGAAAGATAAAATGTTGGTAATGTACCGCTTTTTGGTTTATGTGGTTGTGCCAGTAATAAATTCTAGGAGCATGGAAAATATACTTTTTGGCATTGCTTATCTGGGAAAGTGTTATTTTCGTATTTTTGGGTCAAAAATTTAGTACCATTACTTTAAGATTTACTATCATATTATTGGGATCCTGCTAGTAGGCATGATGAATAAAGCATCATTTTGCTGATGAATGAGTTTATACCATATGAGGCTACGCAAATTCTCCTCCCTGTTTTGTAAACTCCAGCATATCTATCTAGTAACTTTTCAATTTATCGTATGTCTGATTGTAGATGGTTTGGCTCGAGCGATTTCACCTACCATAAAAGGATTTTATGATTATCAGAACATTAGCCTCCATAGAAAAAAGGGAAACTTGAATCCACCGCTTATTCAGTGAGTTGAGGCTTAAGAATGCACTCAAACTCTTCCCTGTTTGTCGTAAAAGACAACTAAAAAGATGAAAATCTGTGAGCTAGCAAACTGCAAATTTCGAAACTTTGCTGCTATCGAAACGTCAACAATGCCAATCGTAGGGACTGACCTCACAGATACGACCTTTGGCTATCAAAAACGGACTATAATTGGTTTCTGGAATATGCGCATGTCCCTCAACAACGATGCACGAAGCCAAAAACGGACACTGGGCATACGCCTATATACTAGAAAAAGATGCTTTCTAAGAACGATTACACGCAGTTCAGGAGAGGCTTCCTAAAGGTGACATCGTGATCGTGATGGGTGATCTGAATGCTGAGGTAGCCTTTCACAATACATTGCTTGAATATTTGATGGGGATACACGATCTTGGCGACCGTAACGTTAACGGTGGGAGATTTGTGGATTTCTGCAACTTCAACCGCCTCGCCTAGTGGTACAATGTTCGAGCACAGAGTTTGCCATAAGGTCAGTTGGGTTTCAACTGACCGAAATCGTACAAGGAATCAGCAGTGGTTCGCTTATGTTCTCACTGCGTGTTTCCCTATTTCTCGTAGCTGCGACCCATCAAATTCAATATCGAAAGCTTGTATGAACCAGCTGTCGCTCAACAGTGGAGGAGCTATCTGGCTGATCGGACGGCAGATATACTGAATAACCCTCTTGAGAATAGCGATAAGCATTGGGGCACATTCGGAAGGAATGTCAAAAGGTCTGGTTAAATGTGGAATCAACGCACGTAAGGGATTGAAGACTCTATTGACTCTATTGGCGGGCGTAACGCGCTCGAACTCAGATACCGTGGGAAATCCCGAGAAGTTTAACGTAGTGTGTGCCGTGACAAAAGGGAATTTGCTATTCCACTGGTCAGAGAAGATACCGCAGAATAAAATGACTTCAACAGTGTAGGCCGTATCACGAAAGATTATTTTCGAATAAAGCGCGAGAAGCTCGAACAGCGTCTGACGAACTGCCTATGCCCGGGTACGAAATCTTAAAGCCGTGTTCACTTATAACCAATATTATCAGTTCGACGGATCATCGCACTCTCCCTATTTACATTGATGAGCAGAGTATTGAAGGCGTCAATCAATTTGTATATCTAGGAAGCGTGGTTTCTGTTGACAGTGACACCGAACTGGATTTCGCTCGACGTATCAACAGCGCTAGGTCCGCTTTCGCTGCCCTGTTTAGAATCTGAAAATGTATTTATCTCCACACCAAGATCAAGTTAAAACTATTTTGTGCTAGTGTGCTTTCTATGTTGCTATATGGGAGTAGCACACGGAAAATGAACTCCACTGTTACTTAAAAGCTCCAAGCCTTCATGAACACCTGTCTGTGTCGTATCATTGGAGTATGTTGGCTGGATTATATTTCGAATGAACAACGTAGTCGGTATACATGCCTGTCACCCATAGACGATATCATTGGAAGAGGCGACAATCGCATTGCTGGCTGCACAATACTACTAACGAGTAGCTGTTGGATAGTGCGTGGGATTTTTACATCATAATAAGTGATGTTTCACAATAGTGAGCCTGGCACGAACTCCTATGGGACACCTGCGCAGACAGCGTATTCCATGGGTGCATAATCGATTTTATACAAAGGCATCTGTTCCTGCAGGTAGTTGTCGCAAATGGCAGCGAGATATGTGGGAATACCAATCATCACCAGGAGCTTCGGTCTATGACTGCAAATGCCTGAATTGAATCCATTCCTCACGTCCACAGGATTCTCACGATATTTGCTAGAACTATCCTTGGCATCAATGGTTGATTTGCCTTGGCTCTTAACAACTGGAAGCAGTCTATTACGGATCACAGGCTCTGGAGTTTTCCTCATATTTGCTAGAAAACATATGTATGGGTCTATAAAAGTATGGCTTACCTGGAGATTTACCAGCCTGCTTCTTAAAGGCTTCCACAATGCAGGAAATGCCAACTCGCTTAAGGAGGCTTTAAGCAACTCAGCGAACGTATAGGGTCTAGGCTTCACGGGCCTTTTTCAGCCGTCCAGATTCGGTTCTGTAGTATTTGTCTGCAATGTCCTGGAAAGGATTGTGGTCCAGCGACTGGGAATAAAAGCACGCCATCTGACGTCCGGAAGTTTGTATTGCTTCCGAATTGGCAGGTCCACTGACGAAGCCTTAATGCATGTGGGAAACTTTGCTGTACGTTGTGTTAACAAACACATCCTTGGAATCGTTGTAGATTTCAAAGATGCAGTCCTAAGCTAGTCATCTGTATTGTCAAAGCTTTGTAAATATTGGTGTCAGCAGGGATATATCGCAGGTATATTTACATGGAACCTGATCATGAGTGAACTTAATTCGGGGGATGAATGCGTTGCTTACGCGGATAATCTTCGCATTCATGTTGAGGGGAACAGTCGACTTGAACGCGAGTAGGAAGGTACCGAGTGCGTGCGCATCGTTAATGCGTCGTCTCCTAAAGTCGATATCGCATTCTCAAAGAAAAAGACATCATAGCGATGCTGCTCAAAGGTAATGTACCTTTATTTCCGGCAAACGAGGTTGTTCCTCGGGGTTATTTCAGCTGGAATATGATGGGCGAATGGCTATAATGGCCATAGTGGACAGCCACCAGCTCTATGTGTTGTCTGTTAATATTGGTTTTTGTCCTCTGAAGTATTATATTGTAGGATAGCGGTAGTTGGCTCGTGGAGAGGTTTCGTTTCGATTCTGCTTACCGGGTTGATTCCTGCTAAGCCGTTGGTGATGCCGTCCCCATTGACTTGAGCAAGGCAATAGCGCTCATCTGAAGCTTATCTTTCCACGATACCTCACGAGAGGTTATCTGGCACCATGGAAACCGATATGGTCCTCTGAAAGCATATGCTGGAGGAGAATTCCTTGAGGTTGTTTGCAGTAGTCCGCCTGGTATGAGTTTCATGATGATTGCGATTGTAGCCATATCCCGTAGTTAGGAGGCGTTTTCGAGGCTTTGTACCTCATGGGTATCGATCTATGCTTCCATCTTCGGACTTGGAGTACCTTTTGATGACCTAATATAAATATAGTGTAAAACTATTCCTAACAATCCTAACAATAAATGAAAATGAGAACCTCTCCAAAACACTCCCGCGTAATAAAAATTTCCCCTTTTTTCGTTTCGGTATTTTTGTCACTTAGAAAGGTCCAGCACTTAACAGTTAATATCTATACCTTCGTTAGTGCGATAATGCAACTATGACAATTGTAAATTATTCAAGCCGAATATTGAGCCACACAATAAACGTTCTAATGTTGTTGATAAAAACAACGCTTTTAAAAAGTCACTCCATAATTTCGAAATTCATGGAATATTTCCGGGTCCCTATTTTAAGGCGGAATATTCCTGCTATGTGCATATATGGGTTTTCCCGAAAAAATGCCAGCAATGAATATTCAACCCTTCCCATTTTAATCCGAATAAATCGAATTTCACCAGAACCAAACATCCATACGAGAACTTGCTCAAAAGCGCACTCTTTTTGATCCCTTCATCGGATCAATATCGCGTACGCAGATAACATAAAAATTTCATAAGGAATATTACAGTTTTTTGTCACCATTCATACCCAATCGTGAGAGCTTTTACAGAAATCGTCATGGATACATTCAATGCGGGAACATTCCGTCAAATTTAGATCCACTTTAAGAATACAAGCAATCAACCAAAGTGGATGTGAAGTGAAGTAAATGTTTTGAAAAGGATGCGGAAGAGTGAATTGGGGCAGTTTTCCCGGTGCAAATTTAATATACCCTTTAAAATTGAGTATTTGTTGGATATGCGATAGCTGTGAGGGTGGTACATAATGGAAATTACGACTGTTTGGGGAGAAGGGAATTCTTGTCAATTCTATGGTATCGCGGTTTCCACTTTTCCTAATAATCAAGAAATCACACGAATTGAAAGACCTATGAATTCCGCAGGTAAGGCAAGGAAATGCGGTAGGCTCTAACCCGAAGCACTGAGGTCTGTGTATTAGGCCCACTGTATACCTTGCTAAAGATTCTATCCAGGTGAAGGGAACACTCTCAGAGTGTCTTCGTTTGAGAAGTCAGACAGTCGCTTACTAAATACTGCGTGGTTTTCCTTACATTAACTGCAGACAGTGACTATCGCACCGATTTTAGTAAGGGAATCGTCCATGTCCTGCAAAAAGGTTATCACCTCCTCTTCTTTAAAGGACACCAAAAATATTTACCTGTTGTCAGGAAGCAATGTTCTCCAATCAGTCCAGGGTCAGCTATTTCTTTATGAATAATTAGGAACATTCCATTCAGTAGACTGAGTTTAAGTAGCAGCTGGTAGCAGCTCCAAATCAACTCACTTCATATATGTAGTGTTGGTATTTGGTGCTGATAATATAGTCTGGTTGTCCAACGAGATTTAAATGATGTGACACTGTCAATTATGCTGCAGACATTCCTCTACTACCGGAAGATTACAGACTTTGCTGTGAAAAAAGTATTACTCTGGCCAACTAACAGATGCTTGTGTACATCTTAATGGGCTTTATTGTCGGAGGGTACATTTAGTAAACCCTATGTGGTAAAGGGGATCGCTAGTCTCACAGCACTACAGTATCAGGGGAATATGCAAGGGTTCCGGTATTGTATCTGAAAGTGTTATATGTCCATGTGAATTTGAACCAAAAATACAATTCAATATATATGTCTGTTTGCACCAGTTACATTTTTAGAATATTGAATAATATGGCGTTCGTAGTGATAATGGCTAATCCAGTCCTCATAAAGTTCACCATAGGTCAATTAGGTTAGGTTGAGAAATTCATGCTCTCAGACCTTTTATTGTCGCCTACCGTCGCGGCCTCCTATCTGTAGTACTCGCAGGCTTCTGCAAATCTGAGAGCATCTTCCAGAGGCTTCACTTCATCCAAATTATGTTCGCCTAAGATCTGAAGATTTTTTCAAATGATAGCTTGAGGAACAGTGTCGCCTTAAAAGCCCTACTAAAGTTTTCATGTTCTTCTTCTTGAAGGTCAATAAAAATGTCGCTCCAGAGACCTGTTCTTCGTTTCTGAAGATTCTTCACTTGATTGCGTGAACGGTTGCAACTTGATTTTTTAGAATGAACTTGGCTTAATGCCAAATACTGGCTCTGATTCCACCCTTGTAAAGCCGGACCCTTAGCGAGCAAAGACTGTTAGCTTTCTCCTTACAAGCGATGAATGCCTCAACGACATCCACATCCACCTATTTCATTCAGTCGGCCAAGTTTCGCCGGTCGTGAATCCCTCCCCCCGTCCCTTATGAAATGATTTAACCTCGAAATCACTCGAAAAGTTCGCGTTCTTCGCAAGACCATCACTTAGCCGAACTTTCACTCTTTTTTAGATCTTTCTGAGCCTTTTTTTATCGCGCCTAGTCTGTAGTTAACTTTGCCTTCTAAGGGTTTGTCGTCAAGACTCTTCAGACACTAAAGGTAAGGTGAGCGTGGTTGAAAGAAACTCCACGTGTTTTTGTCTATTATCTATAAACCCGATATAGTACATAATTTTTTTCTGGAGACAGAATGGTTCCGAGTTCTCCATCTACTTGATACCGGTTCACACTAATTGAGACTGTTCTAGTTTCTTAAAAGCCTTAACGCCATTCTGTTCCTCATCAAGAAGCCAGGAAAAACATTTATCGACTTCGACAACTCTGGCTGCAAATGAAGTGGTAGTCATTGGCAGCTGAATGTTCTTTACTACCGATTGATCTGTCTAGTTGAGATTGTTAGAAAATTGCAACCGCTTTTGTTTACTCGTGGTTGTGGATACCTCGGAGCATTCCTTCCCCCAGCCTTTTTATAACCTGTCAGTTATAGTTTGTTTGGAATTGGTTTGCGCTGAAGCGGTTTGCCAAAGACGATTTATCCTGAACGAATTACAATTATGCTTTGAATCATCCTTTCCCCTCAGTCTTAGTCCAGCCTAAGAACTGTAGTTTATTTGGAATTGGTCTTAGCAGAGACGATTAAGCTGGTTTCCCTAAAAACAATTTATACGAAGCATCAGCTCGTCTATCGAAATCTGGTTTCCGATGAAAAAGATGGTTAGATTCACGGTTGAAAAGGTAAGAAATCTGAGTCTAAACAAGAGTATGTATGAAATGAGAGGGAGGCATAACTTGTGAGCACTCGGACTGTAATGGTCTATTGTATTCAAGACAGGATTCGCTGTGAAGATTACGATAAACCCTTTTGGTGTAGTTGATTTCCTGAATTTTTATAGTTCTCGGTTGCAGCAAGGAGCCATTTTGTCGCGTTGTTTGGGTAATAACAGAAACCTCCTCGACGCACTCTCTTTGGTCTGACGAACGGTTCGCATTCATGATGCCAGTTGAAGTGATGAAATCAAATAGCTTTCCTCCTCTAGGATTGCATTTGCTACTTTCCCAACAAGTATGTTAACCGGGTACTAAAAGATGACCGCATCTAGGTCCTGGACATAAAATTGTCTCATCGATATTGAGAATCTCTCATTGTAAAAGATTCTAGATGATAGCACCGTATTTTTTGGTACCACCCTGCCACCTTATGCCAGCAATTGTTTGCTCTGCCACATTGACCACTGCACTAATAAAATCCACTCTTTTCAGCAGGCGCGAAAACCGTTTATAATTGGGAGCAGCCTGTTGCATATAATGCACTCCAACGATTTCCTCATACTTCCCGGCAAAGAAATGGAACGATTCGACGATGGGTCACCAGAGGGTTTACTTCTCTTTCGTGGTAGTACCAGTATTTCGCTTTAACGCTGAGTCGGGAGGTTGCCCCCTTCCAAGAAAGTATTAAAAGTCGAAATGAACCACGACGGCCTTTCTTTTATCGCCGTTTTCAAAGCCACGTTGGGTATCCCGTCCAGCCCGAGTACATTTTAAGCCCATACTTTTTGGCAGGCAATGGTAAGCTCATCCTCTTTTTTACTTGAAATGGGGGGGGGATGCTCTATTTCGACTACAATAGTGCATTTGCTTTATGAGACTGATCATTATTTTTCGCAAGAAAACTGGGCAGTTGATCTGCATGGAACCTACTTCCTCTTGACTTAGTTATTCCCGCTCTAGAGGCTCCCCCGCCGGGTTGATGTCGGCTTTTCGTTTACTTTTACGGATTGTCTTCCGCAGCTCCTTCTGTACTTTCTCTGTGTAATTTTCTGTTCATCATTCGCGCGTTGGTAATTTCTTCTTGCTTGGAGGCATACGGCACGCCTAACTTCGTCATCCCGCCACTGTTTCGGTAATCTGTGACGTTATTTCTACGCCTTGCTTCGTCCGTGTATTTGACCAAACAACTGGCAAATTAATGACTGCTCTACACGTGCCACTATGCGCTTTCCGTAACTTGTTTTATACGTCGACGTGACCGTTTGAAAATTGAGATTGCCGCATCAGTTCTTTCCACGCGGTCAAGGTGTCTTCACAGTTGTTCAAACATTTGCTCCCATTTCCTAGGGTTTCATTTATGAACCGAATTTCAAGTCCAAACGTTGAACTATCTCCGTTATTGGTTCTTCGGACCCTCGGTTTTTCTTCGGCGTTGGAAGTTTTACATCGGTATCCTCTATTCCTTTTTTTGTGCTCTTTACACCCTCTATAACTTTCCAGTTTGGACTTGTTTGAGTAGATCGTTTCATCCTTTGGGATGCATTAGTTCCCCGAACCTAACTTGCTCATGGTCTTTCCGTAGGTGTTTTTAAGGTTTCGAACAACCACTTTAATATAGCGGTGAACATTATACTTTGACCCGATGAATTTGTAGAGCGTATTCATGGTATTCCCCCATCTTCTTCAGGCAATCCTCCACCCGGAGTAGTTTTGCTAGCGCACCTTTTCCTTATCATTCGTTGCAGTAGCTACTTACAGAACTGACCTGGTGGGTTCTAGAGTGAAAAACTTTTTTCACCAAATATAGCTATGTCGAAAAGTACCAGGCGATAATCCAATTCTCCCTGTTTTCGCTTGACCCATCTCTATACACACGAGATCAGGCTATGGGTGAAGCAGTCTTTTTCGGAATTGTCCCGCGGTTGCTGCCACCTCCTGTATAGCTTCTTTCCAAAGATTTTTCCGAAATCCGTGGAAAGCTCGGGTGGATTTGTCCTCTTTCTTTAGTAGGAGAGCTGAGGAATCACCCCCGCGGTGACACACTGTCTTATATCTGCTGCATAGACTGATCGCGATTACCTGGTATGCCGTGCTTATCATCTTCCGGTTCATGCTCGCGTTTAGATATGACCCGCATATAGTAGGACATACTTTTGGAGCCTCGATATTATTATTATTACCAGTCCTTAGGTAGCGGATAAGTGAGTATACTCAAGTGCGGTTATACGTAAAGGAAGGCTGAAAAGGAGGTTAAGTTTCCCACACAAACTACAGTAGACCTCCTTGGGCTTTTATTCAGACAGCTTCTCCTCTGTACCTCCCATAAACTTTTGGGATTCGAAGCCAAAGGAAGCCAGAAAGTGTGATTCGAAGTGGAAAATCGTCTCATCCGCTTCTTCACAGTAACTACAGATGACCCTGCAACCCTGCAGACCGCCAGGTGGTAGTTCAAATAGATCGATTTTGATGACACTTTAAAAAATTTCGCTACTATTCGTACAGGAATGTATAGACAAAAATGACATCAATCTTACTCACTCTTCGCAAAGGGTTGATTATGCAAATGCTCGGGAACCAGGAGTAAAAAAATGATAATAATCCTAGAATCTCCCCAAAGCAATTTATTCTGAGGCCAAGGATATCATATACAGAGCAAAAGTTATCTATTGCGCCATTTTAAGTAACAAATTTACTCCGAAACTTCTCACTTTTTGGTCATTGTTTAAACATTTGGGTAAATCGTTTGGTCCACTCTTGGGACAGAAATAAATTAGGATGAAACATTTTTGTTTGTTGATGTTATTATTTAACCTACATATATAGTGGTGGATGCTTTCAGGCTATTTCAGTTCATATAAAATAAATGAGAAGGTCTTTCGGAGGAGCATTACTTTAAGCTTTATTTAGTTCTCATATTCCGGGAGAGCTATACGAGGTTGTATCTTCTACATCACTTCCCTAGTTTTTCGTTACCATTCAGAGATGAATATAGAATTCAGAAATATTAAGCAATGGAAATGAAGAAGGTGCGTTCAAATGAAAAAGGAAATTGCATTTGAACCTCAAGATTTAGAACAAACAAAACGTGCCATACTTTTGAAGCAAAATGAGAAGGCCCAAGAGGCTCAAACAAAAACTTTGCGTAGGACGAAATTTGAATTGTGCCAAGCTGGAGGGAAAGCTGTAAATATATCAAAAAGGGATGAATCAACACATCCTGAATACCTGGAGTCTTCAATAAATATCGAGCACAGAAGAAAAAGGTCAAGGTACTCTGCCAAACCCACGACAAACGGATGCTATTGATTTTGTCATTGTCTCGACCAAGCAGAAAGTTATATCGCAGTTCAAACGATGACACTCCTAAACAAAATAACGATGGACCTTGGTTGCCTAATGCCATTAGCAAATTAACTTTTGGTCGGGGATCTTTGCCTAAATTGTTTGGAGTTATTTAGGGTAACTTTTCACCGAGTTCGGGGTTGAAGGAGTCGTGTATACGAGTATGGTCCTTTGTATCGTAACATCTAATAGCTTCGGAAGAGACTTTCAATTACTTAAAACTTCTTAAATAATTTTCAGTTCTTCATTGCCTGGTGTATTGTAATGACTGGGAATGAAGGGGGGTGGTAGGATTTAGTGGAGACACAGAGCGTTACTTAAATTTATAAAGTCTTCAGAGTAATAATTTTAATGGACGTTAGATTTAAGTGAATTGATTTAGACTTCGTTTTACAGAAGCTTTGTTACTTGAATAAATTCTATTTACTTCTGGTCATGTATGAGCACTCGGGATTGGAGCTGTCTTCGCTTCACGTTTTTGAAATGAACGAAAGATATTTGCCATAGAACGATTGATACAAATATTAAAGTGATGCAATTGAGCCAACCGCTAAGTCTAGATTAAATTGGGATATTGACGTACACGCAGCAGATATCTACTTCGATTTTTTCAGCAATGGTGCATAGTTACATATCACACTTCTAATAGACTATGTTAGTTTTAATTAACTAGGTCTTTTTCACCTGCAAATGTTTAGAGTATAGACGTAATAATGATTTCAGACCTCAGACAACTAGTTCTGCAGCAGTACTATAACCAGTTGTTTAAATACGGAGGGTCTTTGGTGAATGGTCGATTAGCGAGTAGCATAGGTTGTTTCACAACCGATAACAGCTACGATGATGAAATCCACGCACGTCAAAGTTCTTACTGTACAAGACAATGATCTTACCAGTCCTCATGTATTCCTCGGAGCGGTTCTTAGCAAGAAGAATTACGAACTCTTGGCCGCATTCGAGAGAATCCTCTGAAGAATTTTTGGTCCCCTACATGAGGATGGACGATTCCCTAGGCTGCATGGCGATGAAATCTATGAGTGGCACCATGACTGCCTAGTTGTGGATAACATCCGGCTCAATGTGTTACGGTGGGCGGGTCACTTAATCCGTGTGGATGATGATGATCCAGCCTGAAAAGTATAAGGGCAATATCAATGATAGAAAAAGAAGACGACGGAGACCCTGCCTGACATGGAGCGATAGCATAAGTCAGGGCGCCAGAGAGCTTTTAGGGATATCGAATTGGTGGACCTCGGTGCAAAACCGGGATGTCTGGAAGTCCTTATTAAGGCAGACCTAGACCGGATACCGGTTGTTGCGCAGTTGATGATGATAATGATAGGTTGTTTAGTTTCAAGAATGCAAACTGCGAAACGAAGTTGGAGCTTCCAGGGATCTAACCTGGACTCGTTGACACATTATCTCACGCCAGACCTATTCAGTATACGAGCAAAATCTCGTAGATTCAGGGAGCGTCAACTACCTTGGCATTTATTTTCTATCCATCCTCTATTATTTCTTAAGAATTCCTTGAGTGCAAAGTGTCACACGGCTGCACGAGTCTTCGCTCTGCAGCATGGCTTCAATCAAAGTGCCCGGGGTTGCAAAATTACCTTCCATCGAAAGGTCATGGCAATGGCGATTTCTACTTTCTGCAGAGATGAAGAGGAGTTGCAGGCATTATCCATTACATCTTTGCAATAAATGCAGTCGAGTGACTGTGATTTCCCGATTGTCTGCAGGTAAGATTGAAAATACCCATATCCGCTGAGCAGCCGGGTTAGGTAATAGTCAACCTCACCGTACTTTCGATTGAACCAAGGTCTCACTTCTTTTTGAAATGCGCGGTCCATCTTCCCCTTGATTCTTTTTCCCAAGAGAGTATGACCTCTCTCTCAACAAGCGACAGTTTTTCCATTCTTCTCGCCTTTTCGAGATGGTAGGATAAGCAGTCAAAACTCGCAGAGCTCCTCGTCTTTGTACTTGCGCTTGGCGCTTGCGATACAGAGGGAGTCAGCCCATACTTCACAACCATAAAGAAGAACGGACTGAACTACACTCTTCAGCCTGCTGGATGAGGGACCTCCGATATTGGACATCAGCCGGAAAATCACAAACATTGCAGCCACAGGCGGTCTACGGTGTTGCTCGAAGAAGCTCATCTTCGTGTCTATCATGATGCCGAGGTATTTCATCGCCGGGTTTGAAAAGACCATTGTTCCTCTCCTCTCTCCTTAGTCAGGACAACGACTTCGGTTTTCTCCAGAACTAGGGAGAAGCCATGTTTAGCTTTTGCATCACCACTCCTAGTAGTCGCTGAACTTGCTCATTCATGAAGCCGATCACATGCGGTTGATTACATCTTAAATCGTAAAAGACTATCGTATAAAGGTCCGAACCAAGGTTTGATCCCTGAGCGGCGACCGATGTAACCTGCATTCTATGCGCTGTCCTTCCCGAGGCTCGTAGCGTAGGGGACAAGAAAACGATTTCTTCCATCTTCGCTGCTTCCATAGAACAGGGCTTCCGATAAGCACCGAGTTTTTTGGAAATCAGCTTACACCTGAGGTCCCATGGTTCTCTGCTTACGTCGTTGTTTAGCTCGTTGACTTGAAATTTCAGCCGTTCCTGCGACGCATTTTCCTTTTGGGAGCCGATCCATTACAAGATGTGGTAATAAGGCTCATTGCTGAATGAACTAGCGACTCAGTTGTAGTTCTTCTGTCTGCAGCTGGATGTTGTCGCTAATTTACTCCTCTTGAGAGAGCTTCGACAAATTTTCCAACGCCGATTTTCTCGATGTTCCATCCGATGGGTGTTTGCCGGACGACAGCACATTGGGAAGAATCGTTTCCCACTTCGAAGGAAATGTAGTAATAATCATTCAAATTTTCCAGTCGATATCTGATGGCAAGGAGATTGACTTAACAATTCAACTCGCCGGAGTCGTATTCAATCCTCGCTGTGAACTCCAATAAAAACGATAGTTCTCTTGCTTGCTCTGCTTGCTTGAGTATGGGAAGGGGAGCCTGGGGAGCGAAGTATGTCGGTTTTCTAATGAAAGCCAGAGTTTTCACCATGAAATCAGCGCCTACAAAGATGTGATTAAAATAAGAAACGTTGGCCAATATAGCAAGGCATTTATGGTCTTACGTGCTTACTGCTACCTTTCCTCACAAGTCGGTTTCCGCTAATTGAACTCTGGGGGCAACCATCTTCCTCTGTGTTTTTACTCCAACAACGCATTTAAACTAAGTTAGAAAACTCCGTGGCTAATGCTAATGATGTGCCTTGTCTGAATCAGTAATATTGTTTCTGCCGTCGAGGGTATGCAGCGCTGAAATACTTCGTCGACGATGCTTTCACTTTCGGATTTGCATAGTAGTTAGTTTAATGGTTTCTGCAGTTTAGTTGCTTTGGGTAGGAATCGATATTAATAGTTTCTTGTTCCCGAAAATTGAGAAGCTTCCGGGCGCTTGTAATTCTCAATTATTCCTACCTACGAGGTTAGTGCTCTAATACAATACTGGTCGATGAAATACCGGAAATATTCCAAATATGGCCTTTGCAATGCCGAACACCGCCGGAGGTATAGCAAATGCTGTCCCATGTTCTTCGATGTTACCAGAATGTCTTCAATCTAGCAAACCCAAAAATCCAGTCCTCGTAGAACGTAGGTCATAAACCGCAGGAGTAACTGGGCGGTGTTTCAAAGTCGAAATATCAACACTACACTACTCGAATAAATCAAAGGGAGTGACCGCAACCGTCTTGAGAATGTCCAATTTGTCCTGGTGGTAGGATATTCACAAGTTAATTTGCGATGTGTGTTTAGTCGTCTGCAATAAGTGGCAGAATTTTCACAGAGGATCCCGGAAACAGGAAACACCTTCTATTGATGAAATTCTAGAATAGCTGACAGCACTCAAAAAGTTTTTGGTCTCCGGATCTAGTCTGTGGTTTCTCTTGTCTGCTAGCAAACCGTAACGCTTGAGTAGATCGGCTCCAATGATTGGGCGAGAAGCGTCGGTTGAATTTCTGGGTGAAACATTTTCAGACCCAGCGCGCGGTACCACGAAAGGTGTTTGGTTTTTCGTCCTGGTGTTCGCCTACAAATCTTTGAAGCGTGTCGGTTAAAGGACCTGGCGTGGTAGAGTCTATCAAGCTAGTTCCTCTTGCGAAGACGATATTTAGGAAAAGACGACTGATGTGCCTCGAGGTTGGCGTTTCTGGAGTATTCGGTTCACAATTTCCGATAGTTACATCCCTCGTCTCCGATATGCATAAAATGGCCCACTAAGCAGTCGGTAAAATCACAAAGTCTTCAAAAATTTGTCCTTCACTCGACCTACTGGCTTCAAACACATAGCATCTAAGCGCTGGAACGGCCTCTGATTAATACTAACAAAATAAGCTTAAATTACCTTTTGTGCGTAAAATTACTGTGTGCTAAGACGTAAAATCTAATTATTATTATAGATTGTTGTGAATGGTTGGACATAGTCAGTATCGTGGACCTCAATATATTTTTACATCCATAAATCCTTCCATACCTAAACCGTCGAGCTTCCGGCTTCCGACTTGTTTGATAAACTGACGAATTATTTTTGGTTACTTTGGAGGATTTAGTTGAACGAAGAACCTACAGCATGTAGGAGTGGCTGTTTTTCGAAGTTATAAATTTTAGTAGCTGAATACTTACACAAATTTATAAGAATGCATAGTATAAAGTTGTTGAACCTGTTGGCCGAATTAGAGGTAGCCGAATGGTACGCCTCCATCGCTTTGAGTAAAACATTTTGTTGGGTTATTGTTTGTAGAGTCGTAAACTGGTCATGTTGTAGAAATAAATCGTAGAACTCATTATTGATTCCAAAACCTGCCATGAATATCTTCCCGAGTAGTCCTCTTTTACTTCTCCTCTTTACTGGAATGTCGAGGATTTCGTCGATTTTACGATGTACGAATCATGTGTCTATATAGTGATAGTAAGTGTTGCAATATTGTATTGTTATGCATCATTGGTGGTTCAATACTACTAGCACCCCCTGTCACTCCCCCAATATTCCGTTGACGGAAAAATTTAACTCTGCTGCTGCCCCAAACTAGTCTGGACTAGTCGAGTCTTTCTACGTGGTACGCGATGTGAGATGTCTAAATTTGGTAGTCCTTAATGGAGATATTCTGACAGAGTATCTCGCCAAACGGAGGAACAGAATTATTAGAAGCGGGCATACCCACATAAATGGAGCAATTCGTGGCACTGTAGATACCACTAAATTCGCACTGATCTAACTGGAAATTGAGAATTCAAGCAAGCCTCAATCTGGCACAGCACTGTCGAACGTCTTCAAACGTCGGGACTATTTTCGTCTCATCGAATACACACTTAAGCTGCCGCTTTGCTGATTTTACTGCAGTTTTCCAAAACCCGACAAAATGTGGGGTTGTCACCGGGATAAATGGCTTGGCTACTGCATCTAGTATTTCGCCTTGCTCGAACCCCCGGTGGCCCTGATATTCATCGAAGAGATATAGTTTCTGTAGACTTTTCTTCAACTAATTCTTTTTGACTACACCGTCGATGCTTAATTCATCACGCACCAATCGAAAAATTTGCAGTCTGCTCCTTCCATGCTTTTTTGGAGCCACTCTTACCAGCCTTAAAAATAACGGAAAGTACGTCTTCAGCTACCCCATCGCCTGCAAGGTATCAAGCACCATTTCACCATAGCTTCTTGGGGCTTATTTCCCTTGAAGCATAATCTAGCGGTTCCAAAATCGGGGATCATCGCTAATACGTCATTTTCCAGGCTCGTTATTAAGACATGCTAAAACTATGTCTAGTCACACCTGCACAACCTTTGTTACCTTCAATTGCACTGTTGTGGACACCATTTTCATCAGTCCGGCTAATAGAAGAGCTCCGATTAGCTCCACTTGTGGCTGAACTATTTCTGCTTTCAGTGGCTTCATTCGACTCTTGGTACACAACATGGTAACATTTACCTTCTTTTGCATGTTCGCTGTCCTAAGGTAGACGACAGTGATATACACAGACTCTGATGTCATCTTTGATTCTTTAAGTATTGAACCCATCGCGGGATTCCAATATCGATAGTTTGACTTCCAAGCGCCTCCGCTGGGATATCATTCCAGCCAAATCTATATTCCTATATCTGTGGCGTTAAGATCTCGCAACAACCGTCATTCGATCTAACCACTGCAATGGGTCGTATATGGCTGCAATATTTGACAGAAGTTTCATCAATTTTTTGGTTGAATCGTACGCAACGGTCGTCAACTGACAATCATCGGCTACTAATTTCCAAAAATTGTCCGTAGTAGCTTCGAAAAATCGTTAGAGCACCGTACGTCCGTCGGGGATATATCAGATGAACCGATGGGCACTTTGCCAAACTAATTTCGTCATCTTAATAGGTTTTCTTTCTTGATTTGTGGCTCAACTATTTCCTCAAATACTCGTACTTCAGCTCTCAGTACTAGATCTATGTCGGCCTTTATGTTATATTTCGGGTTTGCGGGTCATACCTTCCTTCCCTTGTTAGCGTTACACACACACCACGCCTCAATCGCCAGTTCCAAGTTGGACGCAAAATTTGGTTTAATCTTGATATTGACGATTCTCCTTACAGTCGCAGCATGAACACCATCGATGTCTGACAGTGACATCAACACATTCCGCAATGAATGATGTCTAGAAGGGATCAATCAGAACCTCAAGTGCCGAACTCTTACCAATTGGCCCCTTCGTCGTTACTGGGCCGGTTGCTAGTAGTATGGAGGCCGTTCCTCATTTCAAGTGGGGTGACAGACTGAATTCACATTTACTGCTTTTTGAGGTCTTGCGTAAAATAAAACCTTATTAGAAGCGATTCGTTGTCTGTCTGTCTGTCTGTCATATCCAAATAACTGGGAAACGGCTGAACCAATCGTCACGATGATGAGGAGTGGTCTGTGAATCCTTTCAGATACAGCAAGTGGCACCATTTTGTGTTGAGCTTGAGGCTCTCTATTCTCAGAATATGGTCGTGTGGGTCATCAAATGAAGGGGCTCAGTTAGTACTTTCCGAAACTGATGGTATTTTTGATACTGGGTAAAACATAGGGGAGTGCGAGCTCAAAATGTGTGCCCTAAAAGAGTAACAGGTATCGTTCTCAGAACCCATCCAACCGAAAAGTCTGAAAAAATCACAATAATGCATCCATATGAAATATAGGGCTCAAAATATCATACATCTCATTAACACATGTTGATAGTAATATATTACCATATTTTAGAAATATACTAGAAAACCGCTTTTAAGTTCAGTTTAGAAGTACAAAATTGTCGTCGTTACAAATAATAGTGTAATACACAATTTTGGAAAGTTTGAATAAAGTCAAACTATTATAATTGAAGTTCTATAAGATCAAAATTGTGTACACAGTACACTTTGCTCTTACACTTCTGTGGGTCACTGCGGTAGACAGTTTCGGCATACTTTGGACTACTTTATGAAGTACTTTTTCCCCGTGGAATAGCTTCATGAATTCTTCGCATGAAAAAATCGCATGTTTTCCTTTGCAATATATGCAAAGGATTTTTCTTCGGAGGCTGAATTTACATCTCAGGAGGAAATCGCATAAGTAGCCCACAGGAGTTACCCCGTTGCTACCCTCTATGTAGTCTTTACACGAACGATGGGTATCGTTGTCAAATGTTCACATTATAGTACGGATTATCATTGTGTTCCAATGATATGTAAGAAGTTGCTCAACCCAGGCAAGCAGTTCCGTATCGAATTAAACATCGCTATCACGTCGTTAATCGTTTTGTAGCCGATTTTTGGTCACGTCGAGGATTGCGTTCATGTACTCAGAGGGAGCTTGTCAATATTAAAAAAGCCGCTTTTCCAATATTAGGAGCGGGGACTCGTTGCTTCTACTGAACAACTGCAGGGGCGAGACGCCTACTCTCGCTTCCTTTTGCAAATATTTCAGCACCTCCTACAACTTTTGTATTACTGGCTGATGTCAATGAAGAAAAGAAGCGGGACCGGCAATCTTCCATCGTCAATCTGCTGGTAATCTGAACTTGACTATTCTCGATTAATGCTTTGATCGCTTCAAATTTCGCGCCATCTCCATTCCGACGCTAAAGTACGTCTGGCTTAAGGATATCGAGCAGCTTCCAATGATTTGCCCCGAACATTGTCATCAGTTTTTCTCGTTTCTTCGATAAGTAGACTGACATCCAGGAAGGCCCATCTTTCCTATAATTCCCTTCGAAGATCGAAACCTGTTTAGCATGGTCTTTTTGCTCCTTTATTATCGCCTCGGCCGTGGCTATTCGGATATTATTGTTTAATAGTTGGAGACGGTGAGAATTCTCCTTATTCGCTTTATGTCGGGAAAATAAATTATGAAATGGTTTACGCATTTAAGATTCGCCTGCAAATGTCTTTCATGATTTTCGCTTTTTTCTAAAAAAAAAAAAGATTCAGTTTGCCGATTTTCAACATATGCCGCATCGTTATCTCGAAAATATCATGCTTTCTCAAAACCTCCGCAAAGAAAAACCTAAGTGCCCTTTTATTTCACAAAGATGGTTTATATCTTCCTGAATAAATTTCACCTATACAATGCATATTTAGGTTTTATGTGACATTATTACGCAGAACATTAATTTTCTGAACAACATTCTCCAGGTCCTCTTCATACTTTACACTAAACATTTTCCTAGAGGGTGCAACGAATGCCATCTGAAATATTATATCTACGTTTGGGCCAAATCTTACAGAACCTGATCATAAAGATGCTACCACCAGGGGTACGTAATTGGTACTGTACCCTAAATGACACAGTGCCCCAGAATCATGTAATTCCGTTGATATTCATCTGCTGAAATTTGGAACTAATTTTTTGCCTTCAATTATTCCCTTTTGCCATCGATATTATCATGACCGCCTGAATGTGACTCTGACCCATTTTTCAAACAACAAAAGTTGTACTTTTGGAGAATGAATAGAATTCAAGAGACATTAACTCTTCTTATGTTGGTTGGCATCCACATTTCCCTGGCTTCGTCATTATCCCCCACCTTGGTGCGTCTAGCGAAGATCTCAAACTGTAAGTACCACTTAGAAGCCAGTGCCAAATTATTCAATGGTCGTTACGCTGATTGAATACGCAATGCCATAAAAAAACCATTGACTTTAATAAAAATTAAGAAAGTCGTTTGCCATAATTTTCCCTGAAAAATTGAAACTGGATCTTATCATAACCATGCAGAGTGCTGGAAAATTCCCGAGTTCTTTTTTTGGCGCTGTCGCCGCGATGGTTTCATCTGAAATTTTGTCTATTCTTGGTACGTTCTTAAAAAAAATTAAACATTTACAGATGTCCCCATCCCTGAAGTGTTACCAAACATTTGACATAGTATGAGAAAGCCAATTCTAGAATTCTTCTGGCACATTTTTAACTCCACATAGTACACAATCAATTTTACCAATTGCTCAAAATTTCAAGAGAAAGCTAAATTTTCTCGGACGGAGAAAAAGGATATGTTTCTAACTTTTTATCACTTTTTGTCGAATATCGGCAAATAACTCAGACTCCAGCGTTTGATATAAAAAGAAAAATCAAATTCGCTTGAAATTCATCCGGCAGAACAACACAGTTTATTTGAAATATCTAGAAAAAATGTACCATCATTGTTCATGATGGTGCACTTTTTTATCAACTGTCGGGTACCCATTTCAAAGCGACAACCCGTAGACCTCCATCATCGCCAGCAAAGTGACATCAACACTCCAGGCTATCATCATCATGTTGTCTTCTTTATGATACTGTTTTGGATATCCTTTAAAGTCATATTGTTCACAGGTTCACCCGACAACCAGCAAATGGACTACAAAGCACCAGCGTTCAGCCTTCTCTGTTCATAATAAAACGGAACGGTGAAAACTTTTCGTGATAATATAAGAAAACACATAACGAACGTAAAGTAGCCACTAACGAGGCCAGCGATATTTTCTACCCAGGAAGTCTCCTGGAGGCTAGAAGACGAGCATCGAGCTCCCACAAGCTCCTCTGAATGGGCGAATAAACTCTTCCCGAGGAAATGTCTGTTATTGTCAGGAGAGAAGTATATTCATAAATTTCTTGTGATAGTGCAAAACAAAGTGAAACATTACAACAAAATAACGAAAAGCCTCGTGAAAAATGCCGGAGCGAGCAGACTCTCTAGTGTTCAACGTGCCGCGAAATTTCAAAACAAAGCATTCAAGACTGACGGTTCCCGGTGAATGCATTGCATTATTTCTAGACAGTCAGTACTCTTGCAAAACAGCGTATATCCAGACATCTCCCACGAGGATGTGCTTGGCGTAAACCCAGAATAGAATAGTAACGTGGAAAAGGATTTAGGAAAGGAGCATCATTTGCAATACTCGACGAACAAACGGACAATTATGTATTTGCTGGAAATGTTTACGACCTGTACACATAGATTTCGTAGCCTAGTTAGCTCCTGAATAACGACGTCGGGACGTTTTCAAAGGGGAATACCACCCCCGGCCCGCCATCGTCATTGTAACTTCTACAACTGGTCCTTTCAGTATAATATGCAGCTTATGACGTTTAATTCGCTCCTAATGTTTGATATAGTGTTTGTGTTCTTCCTGTTTTTGGTCGGAGTCACGTGTCTTGTCTACTACCTCCCCACAGGCGGAGGAGGTGCAAGCAAACAACATAATCAATCACATTCGCATTCACAACATCATCACGATCACGAGAGCGCCGGGGAATCTGTCAACTGTAGATACGAGCGTCATAAATTCCATTTGTGTCCTCACCACAGACTCACTCAACTTCATCAGCTGCGCTACAATCCCCAGTCAGCTGACATAGACACAGAAGGGACGGAAACAGAGACTGAATCCGAAGCGACTTGTTATCCAGATCGAATCCGGAATCAGGATCGGGAGCGCGAGATTCCAGAGCATCTTCTGACACCTTTGCGTCCTTGTCGTTGCAGCTTATCCGCAGGCTGCTCAGTTTGTACGTATCCCGTCAATCGTGAAGGAGATTGTGTTCTTACTTTGGATGAGGAGGGTGCTGCTTCCAGTTCCACGGTAGACTTGCGGCTACTAGAACGTCATCCTACTCCTCATCACCGTTATTGCCATCGACACAGTATACAAACCGATAGGTGCCTGCATTATATCGAAGACGACGATCCTGATAACGACAGTAGTGATGACATTTTCTATTGCAACGAGGATAATTCTTCGGCAATGGGAGTAAGTAGCTTCGGAGAAATCCTTGGCTCAGTTGCCCCATCCGTTTCACCTATATTCGAACACGTAGTTATCAATGAGACTGAAAATGGTGTTGCCTCTCCTTGCTCCGCATCCCACACCGCACCGCAGTGCTGCTACATTAAGGCCAAGTTTATGGATGTAAAGGAATGTGTAGGACCAATTGCTGATGTATAGAACTCAACGGACAAGTCAGTATCCTTGGAAGAGGTAAGTGTGAGTCCTTTACCGATAAATTAAAGTCCTACGAAACTTTTGTCGTTCCGTACGCTTTCGTTCGTTGTTGCTTTTTGTTTCGTTATACAACACAATAGTTTTAAATATGCACTGCTATCGGAGACTACACTATCAATCCTCCAAATATTAATCCTTTGCTGGAAGGGATCGGTTACAAAAGGCGAAGGAGGATAAATGGAGTCAACTGAATTAAGGGCTCTTCTGATGGAAGAAGATACCCGACTAATTTCGGATCAATTTCTATTCATTCTATTCTATAACAACAGCTACGTGATCTTTTTCCTGGAAACTTTACTGTTAATGGAGCCTGAACTGTTTCATTTCTATTTTTGTCCATTATATCAATGTTTTTTTTTCTCCTTCTTTTAACAGCATTTTCAGGTAGCTCGGAAAAGACCACTGGAAAAGTTAATTAGTTTTGCAGGAGCAAAAGAAAAGCTTTGGGTTTTCTCTTTAGTTTTTAATACGCGGAAAAGGGAGATATTGAATAGTTCCATCCAATAATTTGTCATCGCTATCAGTTCTTCATTCCTGCATGTTTCATAGTGGCAATCCATCAAACAAGTTGATACTACTCATACGAGATAGAAAGATAAATAAATTGTTCAAAATGTCGAATTGCTATCGCTGAATTTCGCAATTTAGCTACACGAAACAGGAAAGGCTGGACGCTTCAGGTATTGTCTTTCTAAAGGACATTTTAGTGCGCATTTGTCCCGTCAGTACGTAGCACATAATATATACATCATATACAATATTATGTAAGAATATTCACTTTCGCGTGATATTCAAAGTCTTGAATTTGCAAAGAAGCGACAATTTTAGCTTATTGTAACTATGTTGGCAATAGTGCGATTTCTGCCAAATTTGGTAGGATCATGCTCTATGTTATAGCCTCGAGTATGCGAGTATGAACTTGAGGGCTGGTTGGCAGTCAGTTACTAAAAACTAGGGTAATATACTATTATTAACTTTTTTTGAGCAGATATCGGTATGAAGAGTATTTCGGAGTCTAGGCGCCATAGAGTCGCAGCCTCTTGACTTTTTCCACTTTTTTTTGGTTGGGTAGTTCCTGAGAATGGGTCCCTTAAAGAAATGGTCATTTTCGATCCCCTCTGCACTTCCCATCTTTCCAACACATGTCAAAACTGGCTTCGGAAAGTACTAACCGAAACCTTTCGTTTGATACGCCACATATTTGGTGAAAAAAAGTACACCCTCCTTTTGCAATTCTTCTAAAATTTTATTTCGTTGCGGAATGCGCCACCATATATCGCTCTGATAATAGAGGTCAGTTTCTCCGGAATCCCTTTTCTGCGTAGAGCATTTCACATTCGCTCCTTCCTGACTTAGAACTTTCCTGAAATGGATAAAAATCACGTAGACTGGAAATCAGTCTCTACTCTCTGCTCTATCCAATCAATCTCTCCAGATGTTGTTTGATGAACTCTAGGATTATTTTGGTCAATATCTTCGCGCAGGAGGAATCATGCAATTATCCCTCATGTAATTGCATGCAAGCGGGTCCCCTTCTACCAATCCAAGCGATATATTGTATATCAAGCTATTTCGTGATGCGATATTTAGTATCGAATTTGTAGAAATTGTATTGGTGGAATTCCTTTTGTTATGGCATACGTTGCGCTGCACTTTTCGTCCTTCTCGCATATTCGCATCAGATTCTAACTTTCGTCAACCCGCCATCACAATTGCGCAGTCAGGTTTTGCCACGTCCTTCAGGGAAGAGGCCGAAAACTTTATTTGCGCCAGAGGTGAAAACACTCTTGATGGTGGTCTGGTGCTCACTGATATACGCAGACGGCTTCGTTAAAGTTTGCGTTGTTTGCGCAGTAAACAAAAATCCTATTAATGGAATGTGGAGACTTTGGGCAGCCTCTGTTATGCTTTCTTGCGAATCATACTATATCGCTTCGGTTAAACCCAGCACATTCACCTTATATCTTCGGAGCATTCACTAAAGTTGGGGAAAGCAAGCATTTTGGAAAGCATCGGCTTTTTATGAGAGGAATGAATTCTTTGCAAAAACTAATCATAAGCGGTTTTCGGTGGCCAAATGCCGTAACCCTGAGTCCAGTCCCTATTCGAGGTCTTGTTAACGTTTCGATGGTGATAGAATTGCGAAATTTTCAGCTTGTTGTCCACCGATTTCTATCCTTTTTAGTCGTCTTATATGACAAAACTTTGAACTTATTCTGGAATGAGCATTCCAAGTTCACCCGTTCAAAAAATATTTAGTTGTTACCTGACAAACCCGTTTCCTAAGTACATAGTTATTCAAATCTATGCGATTTCGTCTCCTCTCTTCTGCCCCGAAAACAATATGGCTTTTGGATTTTTCTAGATGGAGTACAGTTCCAAGCACTCCAGTGACGTAAATTAGGTCCATTGCACAATCTTCTGACATATTTTTCAGCCGGCTTCCTATCTACCACACTTACACTTCTGTGAGTTAAAGAACCTAAAGCAAAAAGTGTTATAGTTTGCATAGGAAGTGGAGCTCCATCTCATCCTCTTTCTGACATTGACCGTACATAGCTCGATTATTAGCAATCACTCCTATAAACCGATGATAGTTTATGGACTAGTTCAGAGGAAGCATATATCGCCATGCATATGCTTGCCTGTTTATTACCATGTTTGAGAATGTGGGTCGCGTTCTTCGATGTTTCATACCCCCACCCGTCGCTGCTACATTTACGTGCAGTGTAGCAACGCCATCACAGCTTGGCTTCCCCTGGCCTTGCTAAATGTAGCCGCCCTACTTCATGCCCCGGTAAAGTCCTAGTGAGATGGCTAAGGAGTCGTAATATTAAAGGTCGCTTATAAATTAAATACATTATGTACTAAGATAGACCACAAAATTTATATGAGTAATATTATACCACTTACGATGCGGCGTATCATTCCTGGAAAGCATTCTTCTCTGCTGAGGGTGAAAATTAGTATAATTTTCGAATGTAGCTTGGCGCCGAAATGTGAATCGCGACTTGTACGGGCGGAATTTGCATCCTTGCCCCTTGGCTATCAAACAAATGCTTTCTGGAATATGTGCACATTGGTCGCTTTTTTTCAACTGGAGCAAGAGCCTTGTCAATGTCATTTAGACATTCGAGCCTAGGCGAAAAAAGATAATGAGACTCTTGATAGAGCTCCACCTATCAAAGCGTACGGATACTCTATCTATAGCAACCAATGTGCCTTATGACAACGGGGGTAATGTCGTGGGTTGCTTCACCGTGTCTGCAATAAACCAATTCCAGGCACCACCAGCACGCTGCCTTCTTTAACATAGTTCTAGAAACGCTGCGTGCCTTGAGAGTCATCAGACGATAAACCGAACTCACCTGCTTTTGTGTTTTTGCGAATATGCAAGTGCCTCCGTCCACACAGACGACTCATATAGTAGAATGGATCACACTACTTTAGCTATGCGGGCTCCGACTGTATTTGGCAATATTCTTGTAAATGCCGCAGTGGCACAGCTGCCTTTTGACAAGCATACTCTAGATACCTTGTAAAGCCCAGTTTGCCGCATCAGCCCCAGGTATTTATTAGCCGACTCAGAAACAACGACAGTTTCACTTTGACAGGGTTTTTCTCTCTACCGTTTTTTTATAAAGATCGCTATCGTTTCCTCATAAGCCACGGTCAGTCCAACCGCGTCCAGCAGGACTTTATCGCTTTCCTTACCTCTATACCAAGGTGCTTCGCTTTAACTAAACTACTTCGGAGATGGGAAACGAAAGCACTCCATAATACATAACATTTCATAACAAAGGACCGTGATGATGCACTTTTGAGACCCTTATCAGTCCCGTATCAGAGAGTCTTCTAGAAGAAGTAAAAGACGAGCAATTATTAATAAACACTTATTGCAGCTAATACTCTTTAACTCATCATCCATCAGAATTTGCCGTATTCTCTTGCCGATCGCGTGCTTATCATATCCACTCTAGAGTGGTTGTGCCAAAACCTTGCTACCACTCCGGGATTCCCATATCGTTTTTAACAGTGGGTAAGAGTTATTTGTGGCTTATTGAGTTTGGGAAGCGACACCAACTTTTGCCTTTTCCACTGAGTAGGGAATTATCATCAACGGCGCAACAACCGGTATCCGGTCTAGGCCTGCCTTAATAAGGAACTCCAGACATCCCGGTTTTGCGCCGAGGTCCACCAATTCGATATCCGTAGAAGCTGTCTGGCGTCATGGCCTACGCCATCGCTCCATCTTAGGCAGGGTCTGCCTCGTCTTCTTTTTCTACCATAGATATTGCCCTTATAGACTTTCCGGGCGGGATCATTCTCATCCATACGGATTAAGTGACCCGCCCACCGCAACCTGTTAAGCCGGATTTTATCCACAACCGGACAGTCATGGTATCGCTCATAGATTTCGTCATTGTGTAGGATACGGAATCGTCCATCCTCATGTAGGGGGCCAAAAATTCTTCAGAGGATTCTTCTCTCGAACGCGGCCAAGAGTTCCCAATTTTTCTTGTAACAACCCAAGTTTCCGAGGAATACATGAAGACTGGCAAGATCATAGTCATGTACAGTAAGAGCTTTGACCCTATGGTGAGACGTTTCGAGCAGAACAGTCTTTCTAAGCTGAAATAGGCTCTGTTGGCTGACAACAACCGGGCGCGGATTTCATCATCGTAGTTGTTATCAGTTGTGATTTTCGACGCTAGATAGGAAAAATTATCACCGGCCTCAAAGTTCTCTCGCGCCGCCTGCTCGATTTGGATGAAGGCAGTTTGTACGTCTCGGGTGGTTCTCCCATAATGTCGATATCGTCAGCATAGGCCAGTAGTTGGGTGGACTTAAAGAGGATCGTACCTCTTGCATTTACCTCAGCATCGTGGATCACTTTCTCGAGGGCCAGGTTAAAGAGGACGCACGATAGGGCATCCCGTTGTTGTAGACCGTTGTTGATATCGAATGGGTTTGAGAGTGATCCTGCTGCTTTTATCTGGCCTCGCACAGTTTTTCCATCGCTTGCCGCAGAGGGAAAACCTGATCTATTGCTGATTTGCCTGGAGTGAAGCCTCTTTGGTATGGGCCAATGATGTTCTGGGCGTATGGGGATATCCGGCCTAGCAAGATAGTGGAGAGTATCTTATAGATGGTACTCAGCAACATGATACCTCTATAATTGCTGCACTGTGTGATATCTCGCTTTTTATGTATGAGACAGACAGATGATGCTTCGTTGCCAATCGTCAGGCATTGATTCGCTGTCCCATACCTTGAGCACAAGTTGGATGAACCAGTTGGTGTAACTGGTCGCCTCCATATTTAACCAATTCGGCTGTAATTCCATCGGCTCCTGGCGACTTATGATTTTTTAGCCGATGAATTATGCGGACTGTTTGTTCTAAACTTGGTGGTGGCAGTATTTGTCCGTCGTCTTCAGTTGGCGGGACCTTCAACTCGCCGACGTTCAGGTTGTTCAGTAGTTCATCAAAGTACACAACCCATCGCTCTAATATGCCCATTCTGTCGGAAATCAGATTTCCCTCTTTGTCTCGGCAGAATGAGCATCGATTTGTCCTTTTTTCCTAAAAATTACCAAGTCAATCATGATTATTTTTGTACACGTATTAAATTACATACTTTATTTAAATATTGCATTTAATATAATCTCCAACAAGAATTGTTCAAATACATTCGTTTGTTGATATTAATAGGCTGACCCCAGGGAGAATATTGGGTAGAGCCATATGTTCGTTCGGTTTTTGGAGTGAAAATATTTTTTTTTTTCATGCAAAGGATAAATTTTAATTGATAGTGCATTTTCAGTTTTTGTTGATGACCTCTTGCCATCTTGCAATAAATCAGCTGAAATGTGTTACCACAGCTGTTTGATGATCAACGGGTTTCCTGTTGAAGGTGTTTTTCAAGGACTAGAACAAGTGGTAGTTAGATGATGCAAGGTCTGGTAAGTACGGTGAAGGGTCTAGCAGAAACCGAGGCAAAATCAATATTTGTCAAAATCATCTTTTGCTGATTGCAAAAGGACAAAAGTGAAAATGGTGAGGTTTAGGTGCCTGCGGCCACTTCATGAAACAGGTCAAAATATAGATACGGATGAATCAGCCCGAAAAGTCTATAAGGGCAAAATCTATGGTAGAAAAAAGAAGACGAGGCACACCGTGCCTGAGCTGGAGCGATGGTGTAGGTCAGGACGCCAGACAGCTTTTAGGGATATCGAATTGGTGGACCTCGGCGTAAAACCGGGATGTCTGGAGTTCCTTGCTAAGCAGACCTAGACTGGAACCGGTTGTTGCGCCGTTGATGATGATGACATACATGAAATCGTCAAGTATGGCAAAAGGATTGGTATATGGATGAAAACGAATTATACTTGTGCTGCGCTCTAATTTATTACAAAACTACTATGTTTTCTTTTTTGTTTTCCTCATGTGAACTGTTTTACGTGGGAATAAATGCTTTGGACCTTTCATTTATCCTCTCATATGTGCGTTTTTCAATCTCCTCTCTCCTAGAACAATTTTTCGCTTTATACTAACAATATTGGTAGTCACATAATACGATATACGACACAAAATACAACAGCAACAACAATAGGCCTATCGAAAAGTGATCTGGCAGGATCATGAGAATGAAGATTTTTCGGACTTGGCCCCGCGGAGCTTTTTTCTATTTCCGAGAAGAAAATCGACGAGAACTCGGAAACTCATTGGGCGTGCAAAGGTCCAATTTTAAAAAGTTCTAATCGTTTGAAGATAAATATTTTTTTTTAAAGGGGCCCTACTTTTTGAACAGACCGTGCAAATGTCTTTGAACAGTTCCATAACTTATTTTAAATGTTTCCGTAATCTCTCACAATCTAGCGTTCGGTGTCGCACGACCTGCCTTGATATCATTCGAATTAATCTCGGTTGGCAGACTGTTGCATAATCCACCTTCAAGGCTCGTATTTCCGGAGTGAAATTCGGCAGTACATTCTGTTAGGGCATCGTCTCCGTGAGGCTTGTGTGCCTTTCTTAAAGCAATGAAGTACAATATGGATAAAATGCACATGTCCACCCGAGTTTGCAAGGGACGCATCTGAAGTGGCTCTGCCACGAAGCCTCACCGCAGGTTATCTGGTACTATGGGAACCGGGATGGCCCCCTGAGAGCATATGTTCCAGGAGAATTCCTGGAGGATGTGTTCTCGGCCCGGTTATTTGCGGATGGCCCCCTAGTGGGAGTTTCATGTTGGTTGTGGTTATGCCTACATTACGGGCAGAGCTCCTTGGAGCTCAAGCGTGGAATTGCGCTGTGGAACTCGGATGCCGTACCCCTTAGCTGCGGCAGAGGTGTTATATAGACCTCGCATCTGCTGGTATGAATGCTGAGCCTGCACTCAGTATAAACCAGTACCGCGGTGCTACACGGCAGGTACTCACGTTAAATCCCCAGAACTTTCATCACATGTCACTATTCTGTGTGAAAAGGGATCGCTTTTGTTGCTGGAGAGTAAAGAACAGCAAATTTCCATTCCAAGTGCTATGTTTTGCTCCGTAAGGGCATGCGGAACCCATTTTTTGAGCTTTTTCACCTTTCCAAGTTGTTGCAAGTGCCGGGAAACTGTCGAATAGTGTACATCCAGTTTCTCTGCAATGTTTCTCACAGACTGACGTGTGTCGGATTCGACTAGCAAACGCAGCTCGTCGTTGTTAGTCGATGGTCCTGGATGTCCACGTGGCTCAATTTGAAGGTTTACGTCGCCTGACCGGAATTTTTCGAACCACCGTGGTTCGTTCGCTTACTGTATCAGCTCCAAATGCGCTATTAACGCTCCTGGTCGCCTCCGTTGCTTTATGACCGAGTTTGAACTCATGCAGAAAAAGTATACGTTCTTGGCTCTTTTCCATTCTTTTTTCCTTTTTATTCCCTGTTATCACAACGATGGTCAAAACTAAAATGACTCCTTGATTAAATGTAGGAGTATTTATGTTTCATCATCCGACACCAACAACCCCAACTGGTGGTGGTTTGATATAGCAAAATCGCAACTAACTTGACTTGATTGCGAAATCGGGCATTTCATGTGCAACAACATAATAAATTAATTACCACATTTGGTTGAATAAACGGCATTAATTTTGACTGTGTACGATTGTACTGTGTAAAAAGTAGAATCTGTGGAAGTCTAGACACTTCCCTCAAAGTTTTAAAATCTCGACGCAATAAGTATTATATTTGAGCCACATGTCCATGTTAGACTATTTATGTAAAACGAGAAAAGAAGGATCTTTCTTTCTTGGTTACTATTTTGTAAATTTCAATAAAAGCCTTCTTCTTCTTTTCCTCAGTGGAGAAAGGACAGAGACAATGAGGATTTTCGAAATATGGTATTTATTTAAAGAAACAAAATTGTAGTCAAAAGAGGAAGGTCCTTCTGTTTTTATTCGCATATAAATTGACATATGGCTCAAACATTTTTCTCGCGAGATTTGCAAACTTTGGGAAGGAAGGAATTAAGATCTTTTTTTCTTTTACTTGAAATGCTGGCTATCGAATTCATTCCAAAAATGACTAATTTGATCAACTATTTAGTTTCATATTTTGAAATTCTTTTATTATTTTAATATATCCTTATAATAGATTCAGAAGTGCGTCCTACTTTCTCGCAAACAAAACGTGGTTTTGTAAAATATTTGAGTAATTATATGCAGCAGCATCTATCTCGCTACGATGAATTGTCATATTCTGTGGAATAGTCACTGACATTTATAAGCTAACATGATGTGGCGCATAACGTTGGTGAAGCTAGTTAAGAATTGACCTCCAATCCTGATCTAGCCATGGGTTATCAGGTAAAACATTTGAACATGTCCGGCAGCTGCAGGCTGATGAGCTCCTTGGCGCTATTTGTAAAAATAAGTAATTAACTACGTGTTAGGTACGGCTCGAAAAATTTTGAAAAAATCATCATCAATATTCAATTTATAGTGTCGTATTTTTATTTTTATTATTTTATTGATTATGTCCTATTAAAACTGTATTTATTATTTTCTTAAACTTTTTTTTTTATTTTAATTCTTTTTTTCACTATATTACGAATATATCTATATATATCTAATAAATATCTTCTTAGTTTTTCAGATTTGCGATCGACCGTTAAATGTTGCTATAGACTCACAGATTAGAGTAAGTCACATTCTTACAGATACATTGTTTTACATATTTCCTTACATTGAATAAATTAAAGAGCAATCAATAAATAGACAATATATAAAGTAAATTG